>NC_139165.1:100909709-101599154 GCF_965202585.1 Thalia democratica
CACATTTGATACTTACAAAGTTAAAAACGGTTCTTTAATAAGCTAAAAATTGACCTTACTCAAGAGTAATTCGGTTTGTCGAGAGAAAAAGATATACATATTGCGAACAAATATGACGATTGCAAGTAACATGATTATTGCTAGTAAACAAGTCTGATACAAGTCTGATATTCAGCATAAAAACTAATTGTATTTTTCTGCAGTAATATATTCCTATACTTTGGAAATAAATCTCTGTCTTTTGCTGTTTTGCTACTTATTAAATTCAAAGTTTGTGTACAAGTTCTATTATCTTAAATAGTTTTCAACTAACTTATATCTTTTACGACTTTTAATTATTTAAAAAGGATATTAATATTGAAATTTTTTTCAAAAAAACAATTAATTAAATTTAGCGCGGATGAGTTTAAAAAAAAACATATTGCAAATAAATAAAGTAGAATGTAATTGATCATTTTAAGCACATTGTAAAGTATTATTTAGTGTTTATTAGTTCAAAAAGTATTACGTTTATATTAAGCAAAGTATTAAGTTTAATTTAAATTAATTTATTAAATACCGAAAATTACTTAGAAAGTTGATTTATATCAACTTCAAAATAATGATAAGTTTTAATAAAATTAAATCAAACAAATTTCTGTCTAATACATTTATAAACGACAAAAAAATCAAATCGTTTAAGATAAAGTTTAAAAAAACATTAAGTTATTTCGTATTGCTTTGTTTTTCTTCTTTGGGGTTTAAATTTTGTTGTTATAGATTATTTTTAATTACTTTAGTGAAACATGAATATCGTAAATCTAAATATTATATATTAATATTATTATATATTAATAAAAGTAAACTAACATTCTTAACTTTTCAAATAATAAAAAGCAAAAGCTTCTTTATTTTTGAATTTCGATTTTAAACTAATTTATTTCATATACTAAATGTGCAAAACGTAATCACGTCAAAGATTAGTTCCAAACAAAAAACTAAAAACTTCCTTTTTTTATAAAGTTATTAAAACATTGTTTTAAGACCATTAAAAATTCCAGTTGTTTTTATTATTTAAAACAGTTAAAAAAAAAAGTTATAAATATCTTGTTACAAAATATGCTATTAGGAATATTTCTTAGTAGATATGCCTTCTAGAGTTTTTATAAAAACAGCGACCTTTGAGCTTGTTTGTTTATATTTGGCGAAAAAAAAAACAAAAATATTCTATGCTAAATTTTAGATGAGTTAAAAAACTTCTATACAGGCACTTAAAGATATTTTGTGAACAATCCCAATGAAAGCCGTTTCGAACCCAAAATATGCTAAAATATGTTTTAAAGCTGAAAAAACACATTTGGCAAGTACCACAAAAACTCATTATGCACAATTTAAGCGATTTATAGCAAGTTTAATGGAGGCACTTCTTGATTATATATATTTTTTAAGTGTATATATATTTTTTCTCTTACTATGGAGTGCTTTCATATAACTTTCTTTAAACTTCATAAGTTGTGCACAATGTGTTATTGTGATAGTTGGTAAATGTAAATAACTTTTAAATAAAGAAAAAATAAGGTCATATTTTTACATCACATACGGTTTGCATCAAGGTGGTTTTAAGAATCTTAAGTCTTGTGTGAAAGTTTCTCGAAATTATCTTAAACTTCACACACAGGGTGTTTTTTATAATAACTGCAAAATGTAAAATAAGATTGAGCTAAAAACCTTAAAGATCGCTGTTTTTATAAGCTTTCTAATGTTTATACTTTGATTAGTTAAAGAGTAAATACGGGTAGGGAGTACTTGGGTGATGCTTGCTAGACTTTTTTTTCTTTTCGATTTAGATGTGTTTTAGCATTTTTAAGAAGAATTTGATATTGAAAAAAAAAAATTTCCAAAAAAAAAATTCCGAACCCAAAAATTGATTTTGACCCCAAAAATCACTTATTTTCATGATTTTTGACTTAAATAGTAATAAAATCACTTATACATGTCCTATACTTATAATTTTTATCTTAAATTAAAGTTTACAGTTATAGGCAAACATTTAAAGACATTTTAACTGTTTTTGTAACATTATGACGTCATAATCACACAAAATATGTAAATGTTGACTGTAAGGGTACATTTTATTAAAAAGAGCTAATTTATTCTGCTGTTGTGCTTTTACATTAGTGTAATGAACTAATGCTTGCATCATTCATTGTTGAACTCAAGAGAATATTTAGAGCTTGTTGCAGTTATGAGAAATGAAGTTTAAAATCAATGATGCAACTTTTTATCAGTTTTATTTTATCAGTGCAGTAAAACTGGCTAGTGCAACAAATCATCAATATATTAATTTGAGTTTTAGATAAAAAGTTAAACTTAAATTATATATTATCTGCTTTAATTTATTTATTTTAAAAGTTTAATAGTTATTAAATTTTTTATAGTTTTATTACACACTAGATAGAAATTTATTTAATTTTTAGTTTATTGTTTAAGTGGTTTGAAAAGTATTAGATATCTACAAGATCGTCAAGTGTTTTATAGTTGACTCAAAAAATTTGATTACTTACTCCTTAGTTGCTTTTGTACTAAAGATTTATAAAGTTCACTATACTGTTAAAGATTAAAAAAACAGTTTTTGTTAATTTTTTACAGATGAATAATAGTAGTAATTTAAGTATAATTCTGGGAAATTGCCTACCAACAACTTATGATGTTGCTATTAACATTTTTAACATTTGTTCTTACCCAAAATCACAAAAGATGAAAAATTGTGTTAAGGCGTATGCAACAGCTCTCATTTTACAGTGGACCAAAGCATTTGGTGAAGAATATGTTCTAAAAATAAAACAAGTACAATCAAAGTTGTTAACTGTAGTAAATAATTACTTTAGTAAAGTGTATAAGGAGCAGACCCGAGATAAATCAGGTGTCAAAAAGAGTTTGAGGCAGCTCAACAAAGAATGGAGACAATCTAATATATTTACAGGTAGACATAAAAACGTACCTCTAGTTGTTGACAAGTTGTTTGACATAGGCAAAAACATGGATACTCTTACTGGAGATGAGGCATGTTTTTATACTGATCAACTAAGTTCCCGTTGTGGCCGTATAAGTGAAGATGTTGATTTGAAATATGTAACTGAAAAGCAAACTGAGTTAGAATTAGCACAAGCAGCTCTGAAGCGAGACATGTGTGAGGAGTCATACATTTCGGAAGTTGATGTTGAACCTTCAGTTTCCAGTTCAAATGATGGTAGAAGTACTATCATTAGCACTAATCGTTCTGGATTAGTGCGTTTAACTAAAAACCACTCACATTTTGCTGTCCAGTGTTGTCTTTCTAATCGTCCGTCAGTTCGAACAGTTAGAAATTTTACTGATACTATAAAAAACACATTGTGTGAAATTTCAGTAAAATGTAATTTATCACTAGAAGCATCTAGGCTTGCGTTTAAAACCGCTTGTGGCTCATTTTATGGTCATAATTATTTTTTATCTAAAGATGAAGCCATCCAAAATCAATCTGAATTAGATTTAAGAACTTCTTTGTCGACTTCATCATCTTCTCCTTTATCAATAAAACCTCCCAAACGTAGTAGACTGTCTTCTTTCACCTTGTCTGAAGCTGCTAAAAACCTTCCGCACACTACTGAAGTATGGAAGATCTATGAGTTTGTTCTTCCAAGCACACGTACCTTAACAGATCACAAGCAGTTTAAGGCTGTGCAACATGAAAATCAAGAAGCAATGGCTTTATATACAAAACCAGACAACATAAAGTCAATTTTGCACTTTGATGCAACATCAAGGTCCAAAATTGATGGAGACTGGCCTTCACTTATTTTAGTATTCTCTGATAACCGACGTTATATTCAAGTATTATAACTAAATGGTACAGTTCATTGTTCGTTTATTTTGCAATATTCTTTATTTCTTTATAATAGTATAATCATTATTTGCAATCATTAACTTAATGATGCCATAAAAAATTATCTTGCCTATAATACATTATAATTTTTTAATGTTTGGTTATTTATTTTGTTGTACTAATTGAATAATTATCTAAGAGTTTTTTAAACACTTATGACTAAATGAATTATGACTTCAAACATCACGCTAATATACATACCAGTACCACATCATTTAAATCTTTAAAGGTAAGTAAGAAACTTGTTTAAAATGTTAAAGTAACTGTTACTTTTAGAATAAAAAAATTTAAATAGAGCTATGCTTATTAAACTTTTAAAAAGTACTATTTTATCGAAAACATTTACATATTTTGTGTGATTATGACATCATAATGAAACAAAAACAGTTGAAATGTCTTTAAATGTTTGCCTATAACTGTAAACTTTAATTTAAGATAAAAACTATAAGTATAGGACATGTATAAGTGACTTTATGACTATTTAAGTCAAAAATAATGAAAATAAGTGATTTTTGGGGTCAAAATCAATTTTTGGGTTCGGAATTTTTTATTTTAGCAATTTTTATTTTATTTAATTTTAAATTCTTCTTAATGATGCTAAAACACATCTAAATCAAAAAGAAAAATATAAATTTTACAACATGACCAAAAAAATGTGGTGTACTCCCTACCCCTAGAGTAAATAAACGCAAGAGCATTAACTTAGCTCGATTAGCATCTTTTTGCAATTTTAAAACAATGTCCAAACTTTAGATCATTTTTTTTTTCTTTAAAGCTAACTGAGATTTTTTTTTTAATTCTGAGAACACTCCTTTGCCTTCAATTAAAAAAAAGTAAATTAGATTCGTAATTAAATTTTTGAGTGGGGCTCTCTAAAAAAAAATTTATTTTAGGATATTTTACTCCAACCAATGTTTTAGACAGAAATGTTTTTTTTTAATATTCATAGTTTGCTGTGTTCTCAAGGTAAGATGTTTTTTTTTTCAAACTTCTAACATATAAAAAAAGTTCCCGATTGTTAATTTCAAGGATTCCAATTTTCTAATGGTCACTGTAGCAAAAAAAAAGTTTAAACTTTTGTTAATGACTCTATATGACTATTTTAAATGATGCACGCTTTTTTTATCTAAACTGTTTTATAAGTCAAATATGACTTATGCACGTTTCACAAAAATTATTATTTTTTGAACTAAAAATCCCTCATAATTTTTTTCTAGCAACTCGATAAGTTTTATAATATATTTATAGTAAATGTTAAGTCGTAATTTTTGTTTTTTAAATGAAAATTAAGTAACTAGTGCTACTTAATAAAGTGTTGGTAAGTCTTTGTCAAGTTTACATGCTTCACTATGAATAACTACACTACCGTACTAATTTTATATTTAAAATATTCAAGTTCACTTTACACTTTATTTATTATCACGGTTTAATAACTTTGTTTATATTATAAGTTTTTTTAAGTATCAGATTTAATAAATTTAGAAAAAGTTTTTTTTTTTCTCAAAAATTATTTTCAAAATAAGTTTCGGTCAGAGACCTCGTCAGTGCTTAATAAATCTTATTCAACATAGTTTGTAAAAAAAAATTGAAAGGATAAATTCTATACTTCTCTTTTATTAGATAAAATTTGTCTATTTGTTTTCTTAAAACCAAAACATATAATATTTTAGAAAAATTAAAAACTTAAGTGTTTTGATATTTCTATTTTTCTTCATTTTATTTTTAGTTTGGTTGTCTTGTTTGTAATTTTAATATGTAAACATATTTAAAGTTACAAAACTCTTACAAAAATATAACTTTGCTAAAATATAGTTTGTTTAAATTACATATTTATAAACGATCAAGATTAAACATATTGCAAACCTTTCTGAAAGAAAAAAGTAGAAAAGCGTGCAAATAATTTTTCTGAATAATTCTGTAGTCACAGCTTGTATACTTGGTTTCTTCATTTTGTACGGTTTAATAAAACATCTGTAAAGTAAAATTATTTTTCTAATGGTTTTTTATACGATTAAACGTAACAACTTTTATAACTTTCTAAAAATTTGTACATTAAAAAGTTATTACGGTGTTATTTTCTAGTGTAAGTATTTATATATATATTTAACTGAACAGTATAATTCTTTTAGTGTCTAGAAAATTAAAGCATTTATTTTGAAATATAAATTATAATTTAAAATTGAAAAGATTCTTTAAGTCTAAATAAGGGTTTATTTTTCCTAATTTATTAGATTGTTTTTTTAACTTCGATTTTTTAACTTGAATCGCATTTTAATACTAATAGTCTATATTTAAAAACAGGTGAATTTACAATTCTTACTACTAAGCTTTTAAACTTAAATCTTAAATCTAACCAATAACAAAATTTTTTTTTGCGCATTAGGTCTTAGGACCAATTATTTTAAGCACTTTTTGTCGTTAAACAAACTATAATAACTTTAACACTTGATAACTTTTTTAAGCCAAATAGGTCTATATATTTATCATCTTAAAACAATTTTCAACGTAAGATTTCCTATTAAAATCTTACAAGCTACAAATAAATACAGTTAAGATACAGTCCTAGATAAAACATTAAATTGGTTTTTGGAATGTGTGACTCGATAATTAAAAGATTTTTGGTACACTTATTCATTAAAATATAAATATTACTTGCTTTTTTTTGCCATACACTAAACTTAAGTTTTGTTACGAGTTACGCGTTTCGGTGGATACAGTATAAAAAGTTAAACAACTACGTATAGCACAAAATTTAAAATCTGTTCACAATTCGTTGTAAGATTAGAATACTCTTGAATTTTTAAACTGTTTAAAAAATAACTTGTTAAAATATTCATTTACCATCTTGCTTTTGTATGTTTTACCAGAAAACTATCAGCTAGCTAATTAAAGAATCTTTTAAATTAATTTATAAGCTAGTTAAACAAACTCACAAAACAAAATATATGTATAAGAAAAATCAAGTTCTAAATTTAAATAAAATGGTCTTAATAGGATTCTAACTAAAGACTTCCGGTTTATATTTTGATATAGTTAGCTGCTAACTTATCAGGTTAGTTGTTGTAACATATATGGCAATTCAAAATCATTACAAACAGCTTATGAACTTCTCAAGTCTCAACGTATATAATACTTTATTTAAAAAAAATTACTAAAATTCATAAAGTATTTTAAATTATACTAAAAAAAAGATACTTAAATACGATAATAACACCAAAAATATATAAAATATAGGCCATCAAAAGTTTTATAATCAAAAATTTAACCCTTAAAACCGTGTCTATCTTTACATTTTTAAACTAAGTCGTTCTTTTCGATTTAATCGTAATTATATTTGATTACAAAAAAAATCATATTTTGCTTCAGAAACAAAATATTGCTGTTAAATATTTAATAAAATGTTATACAAAACAAAAAACTTTAATTAGTATTTAACAAATACTTTAGTTTTTTAGAAATCCATTTGATTTTGTGTTACTATTAATTCCTTTTTTAATTTTCAAAAAAAAAAAAGAAACATTTATATTGTGATAATTAAACATTGCTTAATGACATTTTTTACCAGTAGAATAAGTACAAGTTTTAAATTTCTAAATAGGTTAATATTTTTTTTCGAAAAACAACGACAAAACTATTAATTAAATTGTTATCTTAATAATGCTTGATGTACTATAAACACTTAAGGCAAAGTAAAGTTTTTATTTTTTTAAATATATTATTGTTACTGTTTCTGTAAAATAAAATCCCTCAAATATTTGGCTGAAAACAAATTATGATAAATTTAAATACTTAAAAAAAAAAACAATGAAAATTTTGTTCTAAAAAGTAAAGAAATATTTTCTAAATTTACATTAACTTTTAAAATATCAAAATTTGAATTTGGGTAAATTAATCTCGACTTAGTATCAAAAGTCATTAATTACGAATTCTTGATACTTATTTATTAATTAAAAAAACTCACTTTAAAGTTTAAGTAAAAAAAAATTTAGATAAATATGAATGAAGTAAATCATAAAGTTAGACATTTATCAATAAAAAAAAAGAGAACAGTTAAAACTAGTTTGTTAACTACCAAAACTAATAAACTTGGGACAACACTTTCTAGTAGCTTTAAAATCCCGCCAATGCTGAGTTAGCAAATTAAAAAATATTCACCCTTATCACCAACCCAGGTTAACCAAAAAAAAAAAAATTAAATTTAAGATTAAGTTGTAAATAACATGAAGAAAATGTTGAAAGTTTTGAAGACAGAGCAAAGATGCAAACTAGGTTTCAGGTTTTTCAAGCTACTTGAATATTTTAAAGGCAAACTTTCCCTAAGCTGAAAAATATTTATTGTTTATTTTGGTTTGGTTAGTAAAAGCTTAACAATAATGTGTTTAGGTATGAAATTAAATTGATTTTATTATTATACAAATACTTCTTATATTATTATAACTGCACATTGAATTGTTCTATATTCAAGAGTATATTTTTAATGAACTATAAATGTCTCATTTTTTACAAAATACTATAATAAAATAATTTATTTTTAAACTTTATTTTTCATTAAAGATTAATATATAAAATAAAAAATTGAATATTTTTGCTATTTTAAATTCTTTTTAACAAATCTAAATTAATGAATATGATATAAATAAAAAAATTTAATAACAACTATTTTACTTTATTTATCTTGCAGTTAACATAATGACATAATTTAAAAGAAATAATTGGTTTCTAGTAAATTTATGTAAGTTATAACGAATTAAAATTTAATTTTAAATTAAATAATTAATTAAAAACTTGAAGCCAAAAAATTGTGTTATCAGTTTTAAAGCCATATGGGTGTAGATCTATTTTTTATATTAGTCTTATTTTTTGTAGAAAAACTACCCATACAGTTATTTTAAGATTGTTTAAATTCATTGTAAACAAACATGTAGAATAAAATAGGCTTTTTAGAAAGTTATAATCTAAAAAGGTAAAAATAGAGTATATAACCTAAAACAGGGTTGCCACTCACCTGGATACTCAAAATATTTATGACAGTTTATAATTTTTGAAAATTTTATAGTTAGTAAGGTTGATTCAAGACTATTTCGAATTAAAAAAAAACACAGGATCGGTTTAAATAAAAAACTTAGTTAGATAGTTTTAAGATTTTTAGGAAGTTTCATTACTTTTTTTTATAGATATTAAATGGTCTATAATTTTTCAAATTTTATTATTTGTTATTTCATAACCAATATTGGTAAAATACTAGATTTTTAATAAGAAGACTAAGAAAATTTTTCAAAGGAAAAACTCACTAAAGAAAATTTTTTGGCACTCAATTATGGTAAACTAAAACAGCAAAAAAAAAACTATTTCACCAAAAATCTAAGTTCTCCTATGGTTTTTGAGATAAAATAAAAATGAGAACTACCAAACTTGCAGGTAATATTCCTTACAATATTTAAAACATCTGTCAGAACAATATTTAAATATAAAAGTTTATATATTAAACAAAAAATCATAAAAACTTACTTTTCTATTTTAAAAATTTTGATTCAACAGAATTATCTAAGCAATGCTAAGTACATTTCCTGAAAATTTGAGATTAATTATCTCAAAAAAGTTTGCAGTTTTAGTTTGCAGCCCCCATTAGGAACTCTGACTTCCACAGGCTTTATCTCAAAGTTTATTTTGAGTCTTAAAATCTGTAAAAAGCAGCTTCCCCCATACCCTTAAATATATCTCTTACAGTCTTTGAGGTTTTTCAGTTCTAATCAATTGTTTTAAAGTTTTTTTCAATATTAGGTTTGATGAGCTATACATAAATTGTATAAATAGATCTCAAAACTTACTACCAAAATATTTTATTCAAGTTAAAAGTAAACACTTTAAAATTTTAATCAAGTTTTTAAAAGCTGTTTTGAAAAATATCATTTCTACAAGTGTTTTGTAACTTTAGTAAAAACATTCCCTATATACTTATTACTCTTAACTAAAAAGATTGCTCAATTTGCTGAAATGTAAAATTCTCATTTAAATAAAGATATGTAATTAAAATTAATTTGCACAATTTTGTTTAAATAACCTTGTAATGTAAAAATAAATTGCTGAAAATGAAGAAGAAACATTTATAATTGGTTCATGTATTTTAAATATTTTACAAAGCTGATTGTTTTATAAAATTAACTATTAATTTTTGTATAAAAAATACTTTATTATATATAATGATTAAGTTTTCAAATAAGAGCTGATGATCATTTATGTGTTAAAAATTAAATCTGATTTGGCCAAGTTATAAAACCAGTTTTACATGAGCAGTTAGAAAATAGAGATAAAAAAAACATTGAGAGCCAATTGCCTTAATTAGTTGTGCAGTTAAAATTTTATTGTAGAATAAAAGTAGTTTAATGATATGAAAATATAATTGAAATTTAAAATATTTTTGTATACATTGCAGAAAATGTAGCTATATATCTGTTTTAGTATGGTACCAAGTTGCATTTAAAGGGCTTATTGGTTACTAACTTTCAAATTTTGAACATGAAAAAATAGTAATTTTCAATACTACTTACAATCAAATATTAAACAGGTTGCAGAAGGTATAACAACTGTTTTTAAACTTTTGTATGACTAAAATTAAGTTTAAGACTTATGAACCTTATTCTACTATATAATGGTATTATACTAGATTAATGCTCCTAAATTTTTGTAGTTTATCAATGATTGAAGTAAATGTTTATCAATGTGTTATTTTTAATATCATTAAACATGTAGGATATTCACATTAATTTTTTTTGTTTACATCAGGATCTATATTAATAAAACTTAAATTAATTTTTACAGTTTCAGGACCTATAAAAGTTAACATTAAAATAATTAAAAAAAAATAAAAAGTTTTACACTTATATATAAATAAGTATTTTCACTGAAACAAAAGTTTTCAATAGTTTCAGACATTTTTTTTTGTTTATTAGGAATAGATTTAAAAAAAAATAATAAATTCTGATAAAAATAAATAAATTTAATAATATTATTCATAAGATCTATTCTATTTTTCTAACAAAGAATAAATATAATCTAAAAGAAGAAACATAATTATTTTTTGTTAAACAATTTTTTGTATTTTTAATTATAATGACTTTGTTTAAAGCTTTCATAGGGAACCTGTTAAAATACTAACTTGATTTATTATTATGTTGAAATTGCTTCTCATTTAACTAAATAATTAAAAAATATTTTAAGAAAAAAAATCTAAGTGACTTTACTGTAGCTGTAAGTAACTAAGTTCAAAAAACCTGAATGAAACTTCTCAAAAAAATAAACAACTCTGGAACAACTCAAGATCACCTATGACCGATTTTTTTCTCTCAAAGAATGACAACCCTGAGGTTTGGAACTCTAATTCCTATAATTATAAACACATAATGTTAAAGATTAAAATAGTTATAGTTGAAAATATTAGTTATTTTTAGTAAAAACTAATATTTATGTATTTAGAAAATTGGTACAAATAAGGCCAAAAACAAGCGTTAAAAAATTGAAATTTTAAAAAAGACTACATTATCTTTGTTATGGGAAATCCAGAATTTTTCATAAAAATTGCAAAATAAATTGGATTGAATAATTTTTAATCACTGATTGTATCTAATAAGGTAACCTTTTATTTTGTTCTACAAAATGTGTATTCTAGTTTAAAATTTAATTTTACATATACAAGCATAATTATGTATAATTAATTTTTAATTATTGAATATCAAAAATTATTATAATTGCAAAGTTTTGAATTTCTTATTTGTTTCTTGTTATTAGCTTTGATAATGGAGCTAGTCTAAGTGTTTTAACAAAATACTCTTCAACGCGAAACAACTGACTCAATCTTCTGAAAACAACATAAAAATCATAAATTAAGATTTCACAGTAAATTGTATTCTAAGTTAACATGATTGTTTTAAGACTTTAAAAAAGAATATAACATTTTCATTTAGTCTCATAACAGTAATGCTTGTGGAAATTTTACTGTCCCTTTAACCTTCAAAATTTTACGATTATGGACGTAAACAGTTTCAACACGTAAATGAAAAAAATACACAAGTAACCGAGTTACTGAAGAGTATAGTTTGAGTTTACTTAAAAAATACTTAACTATTTATAAGTTTAAGGTGTATTTACTTTTGAATTTTGTAAAAGAAAAGTTTTAGTTTCCATATTATTGCATTTAATTTTATATTGCATTTTTATTAAGTTTTTATTTCCTAAAAAATATTTTAAAACTAAGCATCAGTTGTATCAGTTTTCAAAATATATTTAGTTATTTAATGATTTGATTTTTTTTTTCAATTAGCGAGTTAGAATTTATCATATATTTAGTGCCTATAATGGTTCCTACCTATTTTTTACAAATTAAAGTTATTTTGTAAATGTTAGTCTTAGCTATCACACATTTTAAAAGGCTTAAATAATTATAAAATTGTACTTGTGTTTTTCTGAAGTATAAATTCAAGTTTTACATTTTGTACATACTTACCTTAAATAAAATATTTTAAACTATATAAAGTAAGTTGTCCATAAGTTTTGAAAACACAAGTCAAAACAACGACATTTCTTTATAAATCTTAAATTTTGAATTTGGTTAACCATGTCTTCGAAAATTTCAGTGCTTGGTGGCTTATTCAATAATAGTAATAGTTAGTAAACTAAAAAAAAATCAGGAATTCAAACATTTTTCTTATGGTAAGTTTAAAATCAAAATTTTTTTTATCATATGAACAAAAACATTTTGTCATTATCAAATTTAAAACAATTTTATTTTTGACGTGTTTTTATTATTTTTACAATGTCATGTTTTGATAATTTTCATAATGTCTTTAATTAAAGGCATAGGTGGGATGGTAAATCACTATTTCAAAAATTTCATCTTATTTTATAGAGTTTGAACCACGGTACAAGATACTTTAAGAAGTTTTAAAAGTTGAAAACAGCTTTGGAAATATAGCTGGTCAAAGTAAGAGCCACATCAGATTCCTTATGAAAGGCGCAAACTAAAACACAAATAACTAGAAATCACTTAAAATCTATCTTCTCCTACGTTTTTTGAGATAAGTTTCCCAAAATTTTGGGAAATGTTCCATGTAAAATTTAGAAAGTTTCTTAAAAATAATTTAGAAAAATTCAAAATTTTAAAACTGTCAAAAAAATAAACAAAAAACCATTTTTTATTGTCAATTTTTGACTAAAAATTTTCAATCTTTATTTTTTAGTTAAAATTCATAAAAATTAGATAAAACTGTGAAATAGGAGGGCTTTAAACTTTTACAGAAAGTGTATTATTAAATTTTTAAAGGATGAACACAAGATTTATTTTTACGTGAAAAATAAAAGTATTTATAAATAACCAGCAATATTTTTTGTTAGTTTTTAAAGTAATATTTATATAAATTAATATTTATAAAATTGCAACATTCTAAGTTGTTTAAAGGATAAAAGAAACATTTTCTGGTATTCTGAGGTATCTTGTAGTTTGTTATTCAAGCTTACATATGAGATTCAGTGTCAATTTTAGTCAAAAAAATGTCAGAACTCCCCTATCACAAAAGTAATTTTAAAAAACCAGGAATTTTCCTACATTTTTTTCATGCTAAGTAGTAAAATCAAAATTTTAAATATCATATGAACAAATAAGTTTTGTCATTATCAAATTTAAAAACAATTTTAGTTTCGATATGTTTTTGTTATTTTTACAATGTCGTGTTTCTATAACTTTTATAATGTTGTTAATTAAGGGCGTAGGTGGGATGGTAAATCACTACTTTCAAAATTAATAATTAATAAACCAAGCTACAAGAGACTTTAACAGATTTTAAAAGTTTAAAACAGCTTTGGAAATATAGCTGGTCAAAGTAAGAGCCAACATCAGGTTCCTTATGAAAGGTGCAAACTAAAACGCAAATAATAGATATCACTTAAAATCTATCTTCTCCTACGTTTTTTGAGATAAGTGTCCCAAACATTTAGGAAATGTATCTTGCAATATTTAGAAAATTACTTAAAAAAATCTTTGAAAAATTCAAATTTTTAAAACTGTCAAATAATAAGCAAAATAGCGTTTTTTATTGTCTATTTTTAACATAAAATGTTCAATCTTTATTTTTTAGTTAATATTCATAAAAATTAGACAAAATTGTGATACAGGGGGGCTTTAAAATTTTACAGAAAGTGCATATTACATTTTTAAAGGATGAACACAAGATTTTTTTATATGTGAAATATAAAAATATTAATTATAAATAACCAGCAATATTTTTGGTTAGTTTTCAATGTAATATTTCTTTTATTTGATATTTATAAAATTCCAACATTCTAAGTCTTTTAAACGATAAAAGAAACATTTCCATGTATTTTGAGGTATTTAGCTCAAAAAAATAAGTAAATAAGTTTTTAGTGTTTTTTTAAATTAGCAATAACATTGACCTCTAAAAATATATGGTCCATCAGTTTTTATTGAAATATTTTTTTTTAAATTACAATATCTCAAAAGTCAAATAAGATTTTTTTACTTCTTAAAAAACTGGCTCGTAGTTGGTAATTCAAGCTTACATAAAAAGTTCAGTGTCATTTTTAGTAAAAAAATGTCAGAACTCCCCTATCAAATTAGTAATTTTAATAAACCAGGAATTCAAACACTTCTTTAATGCTAAGTCTTAAAATCAAAATTTTATCTATCATTTGAACAAAAATGTTTTGTCATAAACAATTTTAAAACAATTTTAGTTTTGACATGTTTTTATTATTTTTACAATGTCGTGTTTTTATAATATTTATAATGTCGTCAATTAAGGGCAGAGGTGGGATGGTAAATCACTACTTTCAAAATTTTATCTTTTTTTATAGAGTTTGAAACAAAGTACAAGATATTTTACAGATTTTAAAAGTTTAAAATAGTTTTTAAAATATAACTGGTTTTAGTAGGAGCCTACATTAGGTTCCTTTTGGAAGATGCAAACTAAAACGCAAATAACTAGAAATCACTAAAAATCTATCTTCTCCTACGTTTTTTGAGATAAGTATTTCAAACTTTTGGGAAATGTTGCTTGTAATATTTAGAAAATTCCTTAAAAAGAATTTAGAAAAATTTAAAATTTTAAAACTATCAAAAAGAAAAAAGCGTTTTTCTTTGTCTTTTTTACCATAAAAAATTTCTATCTTTATTTTTTAGTTAATAATCATAAAAATCAGAAAAAATTGTGAAACAGGGGGGCTTTAAACTTTTACAGAAAGTGTATTATTAGTTTTCTAAAGGATGGACACAAGATTTTCTTATATGTGAAAAACAAAAAAAAAATTTTTAAATAACCAGCAATATTTTTGTTTAATAAGTTTTTTAAAGGATAAACATTTCCTGGTTATTGAGATATCTAGCTAAAAAAAAAGAAGAAAACGACTTTTTAATGTTTTTTTTTGATTGGCGATAACATTTACCTCTAAAAATATATGGTCCATCAGATTTTATTGAAATCTTATTATAAAAATTATAATATCTTAAAATTTAAATAATTTTTTTTTTAATTATAAAACAATTGGCTTGCAGTTTGTAATTCAAGATTACTTATAAGGTTCAGTGTCATTTTTAGTAAAAAAAAATCAGAACTCCCCTATCAAATTAGTAATTTTAAAAAACCAGGAAATCAAACATTTGTTTCATGATAAGTATTCAAATCAAAATTTTATCTATCATTTGAACAAAAATGTTTTGTCATAAACAATTTTAAAACAATTTTAGTTTTGGAATGTTTTTATTATCTTTACAATTTTGTGTTTTTACAATATTTATAATGTCGTTAATTATGGGCATAGGTGGGATGGTAAGTCATTATTTTCAAAATTTCATCATATTTTATAGAATTTGAACCAAGGTACAAGACACTTTAACAGTTTTTAAAAGTTTAAAATAGTTTTTGAAGCATGGTTGGACATAAGAGTAGCCAACATTAGGTTCCTTATGGAAGGTGCAAACTAAAACGCAAATAAGTAGAAATCACTAAAAATCGATCTTCCCCTACGTTTTTTGAGATAAGTATCCCAAACTTTTTGGAAATGTTGCTTGTAATATTTAGAAAATTCCTTTTTTCTAAATTCCTATTCCGTTTTTTTTTTAATTATATAACATTTTATTTAAATGTTTTTGTTTGTTAATATTTCCCATAGACACAAAAATATAACTAAAGTTTTATATAGGTTTATTGCTTTTGTAAATTACTTCGTTTTTAATGTAATAAATGCATAACTTTAAGATCAAAAATAATTAGTGATCCATACTAAGACTTTTTAACTACTCAATCGCTTAACTTATACACTAGACACATTTTTCAAACTGTATATATATATATATATATATATATATATATATATATATATGTAATTTGAATTGGAAAACTATTAACTACTACATGTGCGGTGTACCGTGCATGTTTACAAACTTATCTTACATAACCTTTTATTCTGGTGACATAACTGGTATACTTATCTTATCTACCGTTTCTCTTATTACATCATAATGATCTTTTATTCTAGTTAGCCTCCTATACTATGCGTGGTTTCATGCAACAGTTTGTTATAAAATGGAAGTTTGTTTTTTAAATTTTTCAACAAGAGTCTTGAAATCTAAAAAGTTATGTTTTTTGTTACATAATTTTTAAATTATCCTCGTGGTTTTCTAATTAAGTAAAAAAGAAACGTTGATTTTTAACAAAAATGTTAACAGTGTTGCTATTTTACTAAGAAACATAGAAAACCTTTGAAACCCTCGATTTTAAAAAAATTAGGCAAAAAAAAACTTGAATTTGAGAAGTTTTGCATAAAAAACTTGAATTTCAAAGAAAAATAACTAAAAAAAACAGGAAAAACCTGGAATTTTAGCAATTTTCACATATTTAGTAGTACAATTTTGATTTGACTGAAAAGATCTATTATATAAATAAGTTTTTTTTTTGTCATAATTAAATATTTCTTTTGTTAAAAAACATATTTAAAGTAGCTTTAAATTATTTTTAAATAGTTCCATACCTTTAACTTAACTCCAAACTAAAAAAAGAACCAAAAGTGAGTACTTTTAAAAACCTAGATGAAATTTGAAAATCCAGGAAAAAAATTGAAAAAACGAGTGTTAAACATAGATTTTAATGGAAAATCTAAAGCATAAAAGTGAGATTTTTGGTACAACTTTTTACTTATAATAGAGATCTATTGCCATGATTAGATTGTTTTGTTTTTAATTTTTAGTATTATTTGTATGTATTGCACTGAGTAAAATAACATTGAAATATAAATTTATAAGCTGTTGACTGTTTTTTTTGTGTCTGATAATTATATTTCATCAAACAGTGTCAAAACAAAATAATGATTATTAAAATATTTTTTGTGGCTGTTTTTGTTTTCGTGCCTAAAAGTATATAAATTTTTATACTTATCATGAACTATGAATGTTGATTTTAAAACGTTTTGAAATCTACCCGATAAGTAGAACGATGATCTGTAATTCAATACAATGTTTTCTAAAGTTGACTGTATTACTATGATAAGTAAGCATTTATTTTTAAGTTTGTAAGCACAATTGTTAATTTTTATAAACTGAAAAGTGTTTTCATGAAACCTATTAAAATATGTTAGCCTATGTAGTTAAGGCTAAAACATAAGTAACTACTGTGTGTTTTCAGTGTTTTTAACTACTTTTAAATTTAGTTTCAATAATTTAGTTTTTTTTTTTTTTTACAGTTGTAAATCCACTTTTAAACTTTTTTTATAAAAACAACTTAAATTTATACTTGTTATCATAATGTTTTGAAACTTAAACAAATAGTAAAATACCGTTAAACTTATTTCAATAACAGATATTTGTGTGGTGTACATTTTAAAGTCTTGAAGTACGAAGCAATTAATTTATCTACTGAACATCAACTGTAAAAAAGTAACACTTTAATTGCAACTTCCTGATGCCGGCCGGTTGTCGGACCACAACTTTTCAACTTCTTTCTGATAAAAGTAAGTTTCATACAGTTTCAAACAGTTGTTTAAGGTTTTGTACACTAAGTAATAGTATACGTAAACACTATATTTTGAAGAATAATAGTATTTTTCATAAAAGTTATAGCAAATTTCAAAACCAGATTTACTTTTTGGAGTGTTAGTTTTTAATCACATTTTATCCAAGTCAAATACTAAAACCTTTAATATGTTTTTATGAGTTAAAGGAAATACTTTTCTAAAAACTTTTCATTTCAACAAAGGATTTTTAAAAACATTTGTTGATTCGAAATCAAATATACTTAAGATGAGCTTTAAAATGTAGTTAGAAGTAAGTTATGCTGTTTGTCGTCTTTTGTTATACATATATTAAGGACACAAGGTATTATTTTCAAAGTTAAAATATTCTGTTAAATTAAAATAAGTGTAATATGAGTTTTAATGCTCTAGTTTTACAAAATTTGTAGAAGTTTTATTTTTACTAATTTTATGTTTTAAAAGTTTGATATTGTTATTACAGAATATTGTGCTTAAGAACAAAAATATACTTTTGTTTCAAGTGTTTGTTTTTATGTTACAGACTTGTCATACAACTCTTTAATTACTCTTATGTGTTGTATTTGATCTTTGACATTAAGGTAAGGATTTTTTTTCGTATATTTGAAGACACATTTTAATTGAGTTTTTTTTTTTGCATAAATGTAACTATTTAATATACCTACCTAAATTTATCATTTTTATTAAATATTTCCCATTTCATTAGCACAACTTAAACAACATACAACTTTTATTGTGTAGTTTTTAATTACCTTTTGTTAGAATTTTATTAAAACTTGTTTTTTATTGAGTCAATGTTATAAAAATTAAAAAGTGTTCTTTGTTCATTTTTCTCAGAATGAATTTTATCTAGAACAGATATTTGTTATTTGTATATTTTTTTATATAAAACTTATATTTTTGTAGTTGTTTAAAAAATGTATTTTCTTTGGTTTGTGGGATAACATGTATTTAAAAGAAAAATTTTCAGCTTTTTCAACCAAGGAGTTAAATGTAAAACATAACACTATTTTTTGCAGTTGCTAAAACCTACATTATAGTCTAAATTATTTGTTTAGTTTGACTAAAAGTTGTAAATTTTTTGTTTAGTTGTAAGCTAACAATAATTCCTAAAGAGTTTTAGTTAAAACTAATTACATTTATATTATTCACTTTAAAATTTAAATTATATTTTTATTTATTGATATTTAAAAACATCTAAAATATCTTCAACTTATCTATAAAAGTTTTGATTTTAGATGTTTTATGAAAAAATTTTAACTACTAATAACGTAGATTTTTCTTATGTAACCTAACAAAGTAAAATTTATTTAATAAACAAGATATCAGATATGACAAACTTTGCTGGAAATGTTTGAATATTTTTAGATTATCTTACTCAGCTTCAAATTTTTAGTAGTTTTTTAGACATTAATGCTTTCTTTAGTACTTACACTCTATAACGTTTTTATAATGTAGTGTTTTTTTCTCATTTGTATCATATATGAAGTATTTTTAACTGTTAGAATTTGGTTGTTAAGTAGATGACTTCAGAGATTAATGATAAATATTTAAATTTTTTAAAGTTTTTTTTGTTTAATTTAAGTTTTTGATTATAGTTAAATGTTTTGTCTCAACTAGTTTTCATAAAGACTTTATTGTTTTAGTCAATTTTATTTAATTTGTTGTAAAAAAAATTTGTTTCCCTTCTTTTTCTATTTTCTTATTATTAAATCTAGTTTGATAAATTTATTGTTTTCATTTTGTACAGCTTTTGTTTTTAAATTAGTAATACAGTGAACCAAAATTAAAAATTACTTGCTAACACAGTCAGAATCCCAAGTAGATTTTAATATTTTTCTCATTAAATTATTATAAAAAAATATTAATAATTAGTATCAGTTTTAGTATAAATAAGTGTTCGAATTACTTGTCATTCTTTTATAATTTTAAACTTGTAAAACTAAGGTTTAATATATAATTACTATAAAGTGCTATTTTGTATCGTTGTTCATTGTTTTTTAAAAAAAGTCTAATTTGCTCCATTTTTGACTGAACAAAAAACCTTTAAGTTTTTCTTAAAATGCGTGTATAAATGTTTATTTCCTTATTTAAGACAATTTATTTTTTTGAAAACAATAACTTTAATTGTTTTATTTTCTAAAATTTTATTAGATACAAAACTGCTACACGTGAAATGCACATGTAGTGTCTCTGTTTGTTTACAAGTTGCTCTTCAATAACCTTATTCTCATATACATAAGTTCAATACTGATCTTACCTACCTTTGTTACATCCTATTGTTGTTTAATTTCATATACACAAGTTCAATACTGATCTTATCTACCTTTGTTACATCCTAATGTTGTATAATTTCATATACACAAGTTCGATACTGATCTTATCTATCTTTAATACATTCTTACTCTTTGGCGACTCGCTCACTACGCGTAGTTTCATAAGTTTGTTAAAAAGTAAGTAAAAATAATAGTTTCATATCCGTATAGTTTTAGTCAAATAACTTTAAACTTGTTCTATACGTTTGTTTCTGTAGATAGTAATTTTTATAAGATCAATACGTTATATACTCTAGTAGAGTAATTTTTATCAAAGATTTTTTCGCATTTGCATAACTTAACTGTTTTGTTTTCATTGTTAATATTATTACTCTTATCATTAAAACTATTATTTTAAATTAGGTATTATTACTAATATAACTTTTGTTATTGATATTATTATTGGTACTGTGATTATTTATACTGGTATTATGTGAGTTTGAGAACAGTATTTTTACAACCATTTTATTTTTGTCGTAAATCTCTTAAAAATATATATCAATTTACATATTATAAACTTTTAAGTAAACTTGATTTATCATAATAATTTTATTTATTACATTTATTTTATTTATTTATTTTTTGTATGTTCTTTAGCTTATGGTGCGAAATCATTTAAAATTTTTGTACAGAAAGTAGACGTGGTTAAGTAAACTGTGTTTTTTTATTTCTTTAGCAGCACATAAAAAAAAGTTGTTATATAAGAATATTTCATTTATAAATTTCAAAATGCTTACAAATTTACCATCCCTCAACCTTACTGTAACATTTAAACTTTTTATTACCATAATGTATTAATTATTAACTATTGAGACAATATCGAATAAAAAAAATTTTGTGAACTATTTTTGTACATTAGAAAATTTTATACTTTTATTAACTTAAATAATAGTTTAAAATAGCGCATTTATTTTTAAAAAATTGATTTTATCAAGTTTTTAATACTTTTTATTGAGTTCTCCATTGTCATAATTAATTTTACTTTTCAGACTTGAATATTCAAATTTTGTCATTGTCTTTTTGTTAATAAAACTAACTTTATTAAATACAATTACTGTATTTTGTAAATTGCAGAAAATTCCTCAATATGTAGCAAACAAGTTTAACCTGAGGCGAAATCATTTACATATTGCAAATTTTTGCAAGTTATCTACTAATTCTCAAAGAAATCAGATCAACAGATGTGTGATGGACACAAGGTAATTGTATTTTATAAATAAAAATTTTTGTAAACTTAAAATATTTTATTTTTTACTATTAAATAGCTCTATGTCTTAGTTTGTTTTACCAACAGTATGTTAAGAAGTTTGAATTTTTTATATAGATTGTGCATTTAAAAAAAAAACATATTTTGTAATAATTTTTTGTTTTTAAGTTATGACCCTGTAATTTATTTTTTAAATACTGTTTTGTGTTTTTTTGCTTTTGATCATCTACAATAAGATATAGATTTATATGTTTTTAAATATTTAAAAACATGTTATTGTTTTTGCACTGTATTTGATATATTTGATGCATAGTTAAACTTGAAAGTTAAAGTTATGTAGTTAAACTTATTAATAACATATTTAAAAAATCCATCTAAAATATTTATTTTCATTTAAAATTTTTGTTATATTAATACAACTTCTACAACATACAGTTTTTATTATAACTAATTTATAACTTTTACAATTTTATTGAAGACTGTTTTTTTATAAAGTCGCATATAATGGGTGTGAAGTTAAAAAAATGGTCTTTTTCTATATAAATTTCAAATTTTTTTAATAATATTTCAAGTTACTTGAAGATATTAGCTAAATAAATATTTAAATTTAATGTCCCTAGATATTACTTATATAAACATAATCATAAAACATATTTCATAATATTATGTTTTTAGTAAAGCTTTATATTTATTATCAAATAATTACAAAGTATAAGGTTTTAAAGAATATTTAAAAAAATTGCTTTAGCCGAAGAGTTTACATGTGTAGTGTTTGATTTTTTTTGTAGAAATTAAATTGAAATCTACAATATAGTCTCAATTATTTTTTGACTTAAAAAAAGGAAACATTTTGGAGTTTTTGGTAATAAATTTTTTCAAAGTTGTACATAGAACTTGTTACATTGACATTATTAAATAGATGACTTAGAAAATGTTTAAGTATTTCTTGTTTCAATACAAATTGAGATTATTTAATTAAATTGTAAAAGTTTTGAGTATAATTGAATAAACTAAAGTTTTTAATGTATTTAAAATTAAGCAATTTTCTTTTGTTGTTAAACAAAACAAATTTTTTAGTAAAGTTAAGTTATTATATGTAACAAATTTTGCTGAAAATTTTTGAGTTTCTTAGTTTTTGTTGCTCAGCGTTAATTACTTTTTACTAACTTATTATTCTTTAATATTCATACAGTAATCATTATTTTTTAATATAGTGTTAGTTATAAGTTGTTATTTTATTGTTAAATTTTGCTTGTTAACTACATGACTCAATAGTTTTAAAATTAAACTAGGAGTTTTTAACTATTATTGAATTTAGCTTTAAAGTTTTTTACTCAGTAACTCTTTATTCAGACTTATATTATTCAGTCAGTTTTATATGACTACAAAACTTTTTTTTTTAAATTATTTATTTCAACCTATTAAAACATATTTTTAATTTGTGTTTAAAAAAGTTTTTTATATAAGCAGTGATGTGGACAATAATTTTTTAATATTTTTCTAAACAGTCCAAATCCTAAGTATATTGTAAAAAAAGTTCTCTTTATTTGTTATTTTCAATATTAGATTAGTTGTTTTTGATTTAATTACAGTTGGAACGTTTTTAGTGTTGAATTAGTTGTTTTATTAAAGAAATAAAATTATAAGTTATGTCTTGTTATATAATTAGTATTGGTTTATATATTTTTTTATTGATAAGTTTTTGGCTGGAAAAATTATAATATTTTTTACAAAATGCGTTTTCAAATGTTTTTTTACAGTTTATTTTATTTAATGACAACTTAATATTTGATGTTTCGCAAATTCGTTCAACGCATAAACTGCCACACGTGAAATGCAAATGTAATGTCTATGTTTGTTTACAAGTTGCTCTTAAATAACCTCATTCTCACATTCAAGTTATATAAATGAATTGTTGATCTTATCTACAGACTTTATTTATTGCATCATAACTCTAGGGCGCCTCACTCAACAGGCGTGGTCTCATATGTTTTGCTGTGAAATGGATTATTAAAACTGCTGTTATTATATATGCTGCTATTATTCGGTATGAGAAGAGTTTCTGTACAAAAAAGGTTTTTTTCGCTCATCTTTCAAAGTTTAAAATAAAAGTTTTCTTATTAGTGTTATATTGGGACTTGTTTTCAGTATTAGATTTACTATAGTTGCTATTATTATTATTATCGATATAACGTTGTTTTTTTCTATATACTTTTGTAAATTTGAAAATTATTGTTTTTAGTACATTGAAATCTCTGCAAAAAGTCTGTTAAAATATGTTTTATATTTCATGTCTTTGTAACTAATTTTTCTTTTTAATGACAATTTGTATAAGTATCAACATACTTGAATAATTTATTTTTTTTCCTACGTCAGACATAACTATAGCAAAAGTACCTAAACTTCGGTTTTTTCATTGAAAAAATTTAATTGATAATTTAAACTTTAAGATAATGAATTACAGAAAACATTTTTGTAAATTTTTGTTTAGTTTGACCATAAGAAAACTTAATCTAAAATTCATTTAAATCTGCAAACATTTGTAATATTTACTCATATAATTATATTTTCTTTAGAGTACTTTCATTGTTGTAACACTTTATTTCATAATTATATATACCATTGGCTTATTTATAAAGTTAATTAGTGTCTGGAAAACGTACTTTTTTTGGTCGTCTTCACCATTGTAACATTTTCATGGCTTATATTTATAGCTTTTTCTTATGACTAAATTGATAAAAGCTTTGTTTTATTATTTCATTATAGTATTCATTAAGTTTTTTAAAACACAGTGAATTTTTAATGTTTGTAACAGTATGTTAGTATCTTAAGTATTAATAGTTTTTTATTGTATTTAATAATAATAAAGTTGCAAATAGTAGAACCGTTGTATGTTTTTAAGGTAAAAAACTACAATAAAAGAAAAGTTTTTACCCTTCTACTGTGTTTTCTTTTTCAATTATTTACCTTATAGTTTATGATGAAATTTAAGTAATTTTTTCTTTTAGTTTTATATGTAGGTTGTTTTGATAATTAATAAGATTATTCTTCAGCAAATGACAAGACTAAAATAAAGTTTTTGTTTTAGACTTTATTTTACTTTTGAAACAGATGATAAATAAGTTATTGTAGATTTAAAACTTCATGGTAAATAGTAAACTGTCAATGTTTGCCAAAAGTTTTATATTTAAAATAATGTCACAGGCTCTTATATGGAACAACTTGTAATATTCACTATTTCCTTTTTCTAATGCATGAAGTAAATTGATCCCTGCCGGCTTTTTGATGTTGTTGGACCGCAACTCTTTAGCTTTCTCTTATAAAGTATATTTCTTTGAGTTTAAAGTTATTATTTTAATTTTTTGTTAGAAATAATAAAATACTAGTTGAGGTTTAAATTTGATGTGTTAGTCTATTATTTTTAATCAAAAGTATGCCACGCTTGAAAACAAAGTTCAAATTTAATTAGTATAAATTTGCAGTTAAATTAACTTCCATAAAGATAAGTTAACCTTTACTAAAAAGGTTGAATAAACAAGTTGAATGTAATCTCTTGTTCGTACATTAGTAACACTTTTGTTTAATCTAAGATTATTTTTTAACCTGCAGTTCATGCTTTACAATTTTATGAGTGTTTTGTTTATTTAACACTGACTTGAAAGACCTACGTTGTTAATTATTTTTGAAGTGTATAAATTTTTAATAGTCATAAAAAAAAAGACGTAACATTAGCGTTTGTTCTCTTAAAGTTGTGTTACTAATTCAATAGAAAACCCGTTTCATTATGAAACTATGTAAAACTTAGTAAAAAATGTTTTAAGTATTTTTTATAACAAATATTTTTACTGCTTTTTTTTTGTAATTTTTATTTGAACTTTATAATGTCGTATATCAAGTAGTACTGTAACAAAATTTAAATAGACTATTCATATTACTTAGCTACGTATATATCCTTGTACAGTTGATTGTTAGTTATCAAATAGCTATCATAATTTATCTCATTAAACTTCATAAATCTAAAGTTGTTTAGAAATAATGAAAATAAAGCCCGAATTTAAATATATATTTTAAATGATAACAAACTTACTAACATATAGTTTTTGAAACATTTTTGCAAGTTATTAACACTTCTGACCTCAAAGGTGTTTTAATTTTAGACATATTAAGTTTATCACATCATTAGAAATACAGTACTAAATATATCAGTACTTGTTTTTAAATTTTAATTTAAAATGCTTTAATATGTATAAAAACAGTTGAGTATACGACTTAAAATGTTATTAATATTTTAGAGAGGACTTTGAAATTTCATTTGCATATGGAAACACTTTATTGCTTTATAATAAAAATTGGTATTTTTGTCAAATATTTACTTGTATTAATATTGTAAACTTGTCCTTGTTTATATAAAAAGTGTATAGAAATCATTCCAACATTTTTGGTTAGTTTACTAACAAAAAGAACTTTTTTTATATTGTTAGATTTACTTTAATAGACAAGTTTATCATACAAGGATGTTTTTTTTTTCTCTAAAATAAACATTTATATTATTCATCTTATTGTACTGATATTAGTAGTTTCTTCTTTTTTGAAATCTCTGAAAGTAGTAGAAAAATAGAATTTTTTTTCAGTTCCTAACTTTTTTTTTATAAAATTGTAATTGAGTTCTTAAATTGTTATAACACTTGCTAGATTATTTTTTCTCAACAAGCTAATAAAATATGACTCTATAACTTTATCAATACTTAAAAAACTAACTTTTCAGAAAATATTTTTCTCACTTAAAAACAATTTGCCTAGTAGTAGTATAACTTTTAAACAAACTTCTGTGCAATGGAAAATTTTTGATTATTTGAAATCATAGATAGTTATTTGTATATTGTAACAAAAATATATAAAAATTTAGTAAAGGGTCTTATTTTTCTGTCATAGGCTTGTTTATAAAAACAAGAAATAAATCAATCAAAATTAAAATAAATCTTTAAAAATATCGCAAACCTTGAGTTTAATTTTTATTCTGAGAATTGTTTTCCATTATTTATATATCCTTTACTATTTATAAGCTAAATCCTACCAATGAGTTTGCCATATTTTTAAATACTTATTGAGTTATTCTAGTTACTTTACTTCTAAAAAATAACATTTCTTAATGTTAGCAAATCTCATTTATAATCACATTGTTATGTTAAAGTTTTGGATCGATTAATATTTCTATCAGTCTAGATGAAGATCACAGTACGAAAAGAATGTAGATAATTGATAAATTAGAATTGCATCTGTGCTGTTATGGCAAGGTGTTTTGAATAGTGAAGAACGTTTATTTATTAATTAAAGAATAGCTAAAGTTTTTTGTATTTTAGTTCAGTTTTTGTCAACAACAAAAGATCAAAGTAGAAAGTATTAAAATTAGTTGAGGTATTGTTTAATTTTTCAGAGCAAGAAAAGAGTCTGTTTGTTTCTACATTTTCTATTAATTTATGTTAACACTTATATGTTTAGCATGCTTTTTTAAACTAAACATTATAAAATCTAAATATGAGTTTATTAATCTTAAAAAAAATACAAAGTTCTAAGTGAAGTATCCTTTGTAGTATTTTAACTTGTTTAAACTTTCTAACATTTGTACTATTCAATTTTTTATTTTTTCAGCGTAACTCACCGATTGCCACCAATGTCTACCTACATGTGACGTCATAAACTACTTATTATATCATCAATAAAGCTCTAATAATGGAAATCCGGGTTTACATCTGTCACGTTAGTCTTCTGTTCAAAACTCTTGTCTGCCAAAAAATATGTTTCATTTAAACTCTTTACATAATAAACTAATCAAGTCTGCTTTTGCTTAATTTATCTATACTTTGGTTACTTGAACATAATCTATTTAAGGTTTTGTACTAATTCATAATTTAAATGTACTTAAAATTTAAGCTTAAATTATTTATTAACCAAAAACAACTATTTTTTATTTAGGTCGTTTAAAAAACAATCGAAAGTAAGAGATATACGCGATTATTTTTAATTTTGTAGTCTTTTTTTTAATTAGGTTTGCGTATGTATATATTTTTTACTAACAGTTTGATACATCCATACTTTATTCTTAATTGTATTAATTTTATGGTGATCTACAATTCCACAATAAAGAGCTCAGCTAAAAAGGAGCAAAAAAACATTAATTAGACAATTTCAAATTGATAGTTTTTATACTATACATTGTTTCATACAAACGTAATGATCACGATTTAAAAACTCTATAAATTAAGGCTACCAAAGTTATAGTTCTATATATCCTTATGCACAAATATAATGTTAGGATTTTGTCGATCATCAGCAAAAGTAATAGGTGACACTTTAGATATGTAAAAAGTTAAAGTTTTTATAGAGTTTATACATTATTGTTTTTAAGAACAAACTTTTTTTTTTTATTTAACTTAATCATTGTATTTTACCTGTTTATGTGTAATTAGCATGCACTTTAACATTTCCATACTCAGAAAAGATTTTTTTGTTAATTTATCTTTTTCTATGTATTTTAAGTGTTCCTTAATTATAAAGTATAAGTGTTTTATGTAGTTTATTTGAATTTTAATTTAACTTGAATTTGTAATAACATGATTTTCTTTCAGATTAAATATGTCTATATTTTAAAGACAGACTATTTTTTTTGTAAAGAGGTGTACTGTTGTTATTCTAAAATATTTTATATTTGATGATCATTTTTAACTAACCCAGTGAAGTATTGATAACTACAGGGTTTAAAATTCGGGATAAACTCGTTTTTTTTTTCTCATTTAAATTTTAAATTTGTTGTTAGTTAGTTCTACATATGTTGGTACAATTAATTAAGATTACTGTTTAATTTGTTTTCATTTTATATTCCAATGAACTTACACACTAGGTTTCCTTGTAAACAAACACTTAAATTTATATTTTGAATAGTTAATTTTCTAATTCGTTGTTTATGTCTACTAACAGATTGTTATTTAAGAGATAGTTAAAAAAATGATTAGTTGTAATTCATGGAATGATTGAATTAATTTACTTTTTAGTTTATAAGTTAGTGTTTAAATGTAAATTTTTTAAAGTATAATAAATGTTTATGTTTTACTTTATTAATAACCTTAAAATTTAAAAAAAAATTCACAAAATTATACACTATTTTGTAAATTGGGAGTAAATTTTTTAATCACCTTATATAAAGGTATATGCTATGAAAAAAGATTAAGAACCGCTGCTTTATGACTTGATTGCTGCAGGTTCGGGCATTGTTTTGAAAATTTTTATGGGCATATCTTCTTCTTTATTTATCAATTCAATCTATCTTTGATTTTCGTATTAAAATAAAATTAATGTTATACATTTACCATATAAAACTAAATTAATTTTGTTAAAGATAAACAAAATGTTAAAATTTACGTGTAAAATTTTTAAATAATATAAGTGAATAACGTATTGTTATTTTCATTTAACAGGTTGTGTCCACAGCGCAACTGAATAAAATAGTTTAGACGTAGTTTTACTATAGATCAATACAGACACAGCCAGGGTCCGTGATGTGCTATTAACAACAAGTCAGAGTTCAAAAACAAGCGTGTCATCAACTGCTACATAAAATATCCTATCTTCATCATATGAAATCATATTTTTTTTGTTTGTATAGCGTCTTACTGTTTTCTGGTTTCTTTTTGTTGTATATGTCTCTGTTCTACTGATTTTTGTTAAATTATTCAACTATGAAATTTGTAAGTTATATGAAAAAATCTTTGTATCATGTTATACATACAAAGCTTTCAAAATACTAAATCGCTTTGTTTAAGTATATTTATTTTTGTATACTGTCAATTAGGCTTAAGTCAACAATAAGCATTCAGATTTTAAAATGAATTTTAATTATACTCATAACTATAAATGAAAAAACGTCATGAGTCTATAAAATATCTTACTGCTATCTAGTAAACAAACGATTGTTTTTTTTTTATTTTTAAAATTTTTATTAAAACGGCATTAAAATTAAAAGTGTTGCTATTGAATCAAATATTTAATATTGAAAACAACTAGAACAGGAATTAACAAACTCATATGAGCACGTTTTTTTTAATGGAATGCGGCCTGCAAGCATGTAAATGTGGCCCGTTGAGCAAAAACTTATTATAATATAAACATTTTTAAGTAATTTAGTTTAATCTTGTTTTTAGCCCCTGAATAACATTTTTAAACAATTGAAATACCTTACTGCTATGGCTTAAAATATGAACAAGATAGATTAGCATTAGAGCAACGTTATTTTTTTCTTAGTTTCATAATAACTTTCTTCTCACAATAGCAACTTATGACCTGAAAAATCAGCGTTAATAGTACATGGATTCAGAAAATTGTTTATTTAGCACCTATCTTGTAATTGAACTAAATGCAAGTGTTTTCCACTGTGTACAAAAGTTATATACAATAATTAAAATTTCATTTTTCATGGTTTATGTAATTTTGTTTAACTCGTAATTTACACTTAAGTTTCTCTTAAAGATATATTATCACTATATTTAAATAGATACAAATGTATTTCGATTTACATTTTAGTAAGAAAGAAAGTTTATTTTGATAGTTCTAGAAGTTTTCTGTGTGCTTTAATTTAATTCCTATTAATACCAATGTACAGAGATGCTCATTTTTGAAAACCCTTCTTATTTAATACTTGATTAAGTTTTTATTATAATTGTTTTCAAATATATTACCTAAAAAAGTACACACACAACTAGAACAATATTACAATACACATTAAATATTTTGTTTAGTGTACATTATCCTACAATTTTTTTGACAAAATAAGTTAATTTCTATGCTTTCTATATTGATATACATAGGTGCAATTTTTTGGAACCACATACTTAAATACAAACTAGATTTAGAGATGATAAAGTTGCTATGTCTGTATATTGTTAATCTAAATAGTTTAACTAAATAATCAATTTAACATTGCCAAACACTAAGTCAAGCTAGTTTGAAGACTTATCAAATCTAAAAGGCATTATTTGAACATTTGTATTTAAAACAATTTTCATTCCAAAATATCAGGCAAGGTTTGGTCACTCAGCCTGGCTTTTTTGCATTGAAAAGTCGCAAAGTAAGTTTATGATATATGTTTTGTTCAGTTTACAGTTTTGTTTTCATTTATAATATATTCAATAAATCTTGACAAAAATTCTTCAAAACCGTTGAACTGTTTTTTATATTTGACATATATTTTATTATACAACGCAGGAAAAACATTTCTAACAAAATAAGTAATAATAGTAATTAGATTAAGTTCAATGACCAACTATTTTCTTATATTTATAATATCTTACAGGTAATCAGAACTATATGGTTTCGCAGTACAATGTTCTTTTATTGTTTGTAAAACTTTATACAGAAATTATCATAGTCATTACTTTAATGCACAGTAGTTTACTGATACAGGGCTCGGCAACCTTAAATAAGAAGCGGGCCTTTTTATTGTACTCAAACTTGCTCGCGGGCCGCACTATACAAAAAAAAGTCTTCGCGGGCCGCAGTTTTTTTTTGTAACAATCAATATAAAGATACTTTTTTAAATAATAAAAAAGACAAAATAAGCTATAAAAGAGCACTAGTAATGCGTAACTACTGAAACTAAACTCAAGTTGCAAAGTTTTACCACTAAAATGTTTTTCAAATTGTTTTAAAAAAGTATGATTTTAGCTGAAATCTACTGCGATCCACATATTTTGTCTACATATTGGGTTATTGCCGTCGGCTATAGGCTGTGCTCTTTTTATAACTTCCCAGGATATTTCAAAGTCAATGCCGCTGCGCTTTAAACCGCAAACATACTTCGGAAGTTTAGTGTCATTTTCATATATGCCGCCTTTAAAAGATTTTTTATGATTGGCATACCTGAATCTAAACTGAGTCGAGCACGAGCAGACATAGAACCTCGTCTCAACACCAAAGTTAACTTTGGCCTTGTAAACGATGTTCTCTAAACGGCATTTGCCCCTTTTCAAATTATATAAATAGCTACCAGCACAGCCACATTGACTTCGATTTCCTGAGTTTTGATTTAAAACTGGTTGTGAGCCTTAATGATATTTTCCAAATTTGCCGTACACAAATAACTTATTTGCAGATTATGTTTATTGAAAATTTTTGTTAGCGGATTTTGTTTATTGAAGTGTTTTTTGAATAGATTTATAAATTTTCAGCCAATATTAGTGTTTACCAAGTTGCTAAAAGGAAGGTTGTACCAGATAACATTTTTTTTTTATGGTTTTGATTATTTTTTGTTTTTGCTCAGGTTTTTCAAACTTAAGTTTATCATCATATCTGCATTTTTCATTATTTTTTCATATTCATCTTTTGTCTTTAGAAAATTTTCTTCTTTACTTGATCTTTTGTTTAGGCGTTAGTCTATTATGTTAGGAATTTGTTTTATAATATTTTTAGGGGTGGCTTGATTGTTTGTTTATATACATAATTTTAGTATTTTGTTTTTCATAGAGCATATAAGATATATCATTTAAGTTGAGCTTGCATCTAGGAAGTCAATTATCACTAGTGGCGTGAGACGAGGTTCTATATCGGCTTGTGCTCGACTCAGTTTAGATTAAGGTATGCCAATCATAAAAAATCTTTTAAAGGCGGCATATATGAAAATGACACTGAACTTTCGAAGTATGTTTGTGACTTAAAGCGCAGCGGCATTGACTTTGAAATATCCTGGGAAGTTATAAAAAGAGCACAGCCTATAGCTGACGGCAATAGCCCAATATGTAGGCTGTGTCTCAAAGAAGCAACAGTTTCAGTTTTGAAAAAATATTAAAACATTTTTATTTCAATATAATACATTTTTGGATTTTAATGAAAATTTTGTATTTTACATGTTTAAATACTTAAAAATTCTAGGGTTTTAGATATTTTTTTCGATACTTAATAATTCAAAATTTCTCATATTCCACATTTTTTTTTTGCCTAAGTTGCCAAAATCAAGAATTTTATCAGTCCCTTTAGGATTTTTCGACTATTAGATTACTATAAGATTATTATATTTGGTTTGTAATCAATTTACAACGAACTCTTATGATTATTAAACAACAATCATCATTCGGTAACAAAAATAAAACTTGGAGTGTGAAAATCACAGTCATTTTAATAATTTTTTATTCTACTACAGAATTACATTACGACTAAAAATGTGAATATAGCGTTATACAAAGATACGAACAGTATATTAGGCAGTAGAGGATCAATCATGAAATTGCAATATCATATAATTTAGTTTAGGGGTAGGCAATGTACGGCCGACGGGCCGAATCCGGCCCGCAAAGTCAAAATGACCGGCTTTTTTTAATTTCAATTTAATTCGGCCCGCGGGCAAAAATGACTGGTCCGCTAATGAAAGTGACCAAGCTGCTTAGCATATTTAAAGCTTATATGAAATCCGGCTTGCCAATGCAAACAGTAATTGTACAAAACATTTTTTCATAATTTCTACAAAACAAAACTGTAAGACTTTGGCCGAGAAAATGTTTTTAAAATGACATTTTATCTATTTTTAGTGACATAAAACCTCTTTTTTTTTAGTTTAGGGGTCGGCAGGCAGTTGGTGCTTGCGACCCAATTATATAGTTTCAAAGTCTTCGCAAGCCGGAGTTTTATTTTTAGAGACATTGAAATAGTTTATTATTTTAATTTAGGTTACACTAATAAAAATATTTAACTTTTATTGAATTTTTCATTTTAAATGACTTTTAGCTATACACAAAATACCTATTTAAATTACACATAATTAATGGAATCTAATTTACATTGACTAGTCTAATTTAGTCTTAGTAAAATATGTTCGTTGTAAAATTTAACCAGTTAATAATTTTAACATAAATTTCGTTTTACATAAAACTTAACTCTCTATAAAAACTTCTATAAGTTATTTTTATACATTTTTTTATTATTAACTACTCTTTTTTTTTTAAACTGTTAAATGTTAAAAATATTTCTTGCGTGTTAAGTAATTTGCATTTTTTGAAAAATTCTGTATATAGTTAAACGATTTTATCTGACAAAGGACATAAGATGTTAAAAGATAAGTAAAAAAAGTACATTTAGCAAACTATACTACAGCCATAAAAATTATTCTAAAAATTCAAAGATTTAATCAAAGTATTCAAAAAACAATTTTTACACACACCAGATTTACACATCTTACACGAGTTTAATCTAGATTGGATGGACTGTTAAGTTTCTAAAACATTTTTAATAAAAGTCTAACATATATAAGTCAATAATGAAGTAAAAAAAATTATATTTTATTTAACATTATAGCAATAATATATTGCTTTATCTGCAAAAAATGTTATGTTTAATAAAAGAGCAAATGTGTAATTTAAAACAAAGTATATGAATTACAAAACGATATTCATGAGTTAATGCAAGAAAAAATATAGAAACAAATTGTTTAAGCCAATTTCAATAAAACACATGATTATCTTGAGTAACTACAGAATAATCAGAAAAATTGCTTAATCAAGTTCTAAAAAAGCAAAAGTTATTATTAAAAAGAAGTCACCGATAAAATATTAGAAAATTTTAATAAGTATTTTTGTTGGCAGTAGTAAAAGTTATTTTCAATGACAACAAAAAATCGTGTTTAGGAAGTGTTTAAAGATTATAAAGTCCAGTAAATCAAATTATGACTTTAATCGATCTCTTAAGATAAAAACACTGATATAACAGATACAGCACTTCTGAGATTATTTATTATAGGTTTTTTTTACTAACTTGATTATCATAAAAATGTGTTTAAAAAATGAGCATCTCTGTTCATTGGCGTGCTAGGAGTTGGTTAAAAGAATGCAAAAAAACTTCTATAAAATCATAATGTGTCAAAACCAAAACATTATAAACAATATATCTAATTACTATGTTATTTAAAATTTGTTGTATACACTCAAATATAACATTTAGTGATAAAAGATTTATAAGAGAAACTTAGGTATTAACTATATGTTACACAAAACACCTAAGTTGTAAATAAAAATGATATATTAGTTAATTAATGTGTATTGAATAATGACTATGATAATTACTATATAAGGTTTTACAAGCAATAAAAGAACATTGTACTGCAAAACCATATAACTTTTATCACCTACAAGGGATGTTAAAGATAAGAAAATTAAAATATTAAGTTATTTAACTTAAAACTACCATTATTACTTATTTAATATAAGATGTTTTTCATGTGTTGTAGAAACATAACATATTTCAAATAATAAATAATTGTGCTATTTTAACCCTTAGAAAAAATGTAAACAGTTTCATGGTTGTCAAATGTTTTAAAGATTTTTTTTCCAGATTTTTTAAACTTCTTCCATGTTTTTGAAAGTACAATTTTTTTAGTATGAAATTAAGTTTAAGTTTAAGTAAAAAAAAAATCTAAAATCGTATAGCAACATTTAAAAGAAATATACTGTTAGGTGACTTTATATATGTTTTTTAACAAAAAAGTTAATAAGAACAAAACAAATTTATAAGATAGATTTTTGTGTAATATTGAAGTTCCATTATTTGACGTGTAAGAATTGTTTTCAATTCAATTTTTTTTATAAGCTCTTAAATTCAAGGTTTTTCTAGCTTATAGTCAAATAACAGTATTTGACAACTCCGACGGTTTAAACTTATATGTTTCATCACCATGACGACGTTAAGCCGAAAGTCGAACAGTCATCTCTCTAAGAGCTTCAACAACCCTGTTTGTGCTTAGAACTACCTGGATAGAAGGTTCAAAATTCTATCTAGAGCGAAAAACACTAACCATTTCTCAGTTCTAGAATTTTTGTTTATTATAACTCGTGAGCCGACATTTGAAAACAAAAAGATTTTTACAAGTTAAAACTTTATAATTAGGGTGTTTTTAGTTTTATTGTTGTTGTAATTTTGTAATGTACTTTTTATATAATTTTGTTTCAGGTAAAATGTTTACTAACTTAAATGTTTTTGCTTAAACAGTTTTGTTTTACAAACAACTTAAATTTCATATGTATAATTCAACTCTAATTGAAACAGACTATTATGCATTATGACGTAACACTTTTTAGCTTGTTACTTCAAAATTACTTTTTATAACTAAATTTACACTATATTATTATCAGTTTTAAGCAAATTTATTCTGCTGATAAGCTACAAAACAGAATTAATTAACTTTTTTAAAATGAGGGACTTTTGTTTAAAGTTTTAGTCAAAATCAGTACCGAAACAAAACTATTCTAAAACTTATATATTTCTAAGAATCACTTGAAACTATATCAGCTGCAAGACTTAAATTTTAGAATTAAATCAAAAACTATGAACTGAACAAAACATAGATCATAATTGTATTTTGCTACTTTTCAATACAAAAAAGCCAGCCTGAGAGACCAAAACCTAGCCTGATATTTTAGAATTAAAATTCGTTTTAAAACAAAAGTTCAAATAATGCCTAAAATGCCTTAGTTTTGAAAAGTCTTCAAACTAACCTGAGTGTGTTGCAATGTTAAATTGATTATTTGCTTAAACTTGAACTTTTTTAATTAAGAACATACAGACTTAACAATCATCATCATCTCTAAGTCTTGTTTGTATTTTAATTGAAAATTAGCATCTGTCTTATTAAGATGGAACGCAAAAATTTAACTTAATTTGCAAAAAAAAATAATTTAATTATGTATAAGATACTGTTTTAATTGTGTATGTATACTTTTGATATCATATATAGAAACAACTATAATACAAACTTACGAATAAACTTAACTTAATTAATTATTTTAAAAAAAGGTGGTATAAAACTGAGCATCTCTGTACATTTGTATGAATAGGTTTCAATTTAAAGTATACAGATAACTTCTACAATTGTAATAAAACCTTATTTTAATCATAATAAACTTTATTTTTTATTAGAGTGTTATTCTAATTGTTTTTATGTTCATTTAAATATAGTATATAAATATATAGATGCATGATTTTTTATAATTTATTGTTTTTAGTATAATGAAAATTCCTTTTAAAATCTGAAGGGTTATTGTTGACTAAACTAAACTTGAAAGTATACAAAAATTTAATATACTTCAACCAAAAGGTTTAGTAATTTTGAAACTTTTACATATGAAAAGGTTATATTTGTTGTTTGTAAATATAAAGTTTAACATAATACAAAGATTTTTTCATATAACTTACAAATTGCTAAGTAGAATAATTTGACGAAACTAGTAGAACAGAAACATATACAAACAAAAAGCAACATGAAATAGTAAGACTTTATACAAATTAAGATTTAGATCTCGTGTTATGAAGAGAGGAGACTTTATGTAGCAGTCGATGAGACACTTGTTGTTAATGCAAACACATAACGAAGGGATACGTTTAAAATCCATCCAGTCAAATTCTAGAACTGCTTACCGATCGACGGTAAGAGGTTATTGTGATAGAGAAAAATAAATACACAGTAAAATGCAAAACTATACAAATAAATTATAAAAGAAAATAAAAAAGATCGAATGGGTTTTGAAAGAGGGTGGAATTAGATAATATACCATAACGAGCCCTTGCTGCATCTTTAATGCAACTACGTCTAAATCAATTCACTCAATTGCGCTGTTAACACAACCTGTTATGTGTATATAACAAAACGTCTTGCAAATTTTACTTCTTTTATTTTAATCCAGCTGGAAAGTGTGATTGTGTTAACACACAGAAACATATGTTGGTATATTTAAGGAAGATTACTGTAAAATTTGTTTTATTATATTCAAGTGAACTTGTTTTACTAGGATCTTTTGTTAACAAACACTTAAATTTATATTTTGAATAGTTATATACATATATATATATAGATATAACTTTATATGACAAAAAATCAGATACATTTCAAAGAGAAGTATAAATAGGAACTGCAAAGAAAAAACATTAATGACTATAAAACAACTAAGGTATTTAAGCTGTGGAAAAAAATATAACAATTTTTAAATATTATCAGAAAAAGTTGTCACATCTGATGTATTTTTTATGAAAAAAAATCTTTTAAGTTACAAAAGAAAAAGTTACATTATAAATACGTTACAATAGTTTGACAAAGCAACTAAAATCGAAACTTAAATAGTCTTATTAAAGTTTTTTAAAGTGTTTTGAAATGTAAAATTATGGGAAAACAATTAATCATTATTTGAATAATGCAAATGTAATCAACCTTATTAATAATAACAACTGTAATATTAGTAATAATATTAATAACAGTAATAATGATAGTAACTATAAAGGCAAATAATTAAATTAAGCAAATATAAAAAATATTTTAGCAACACCATATAATTAATACTACATCTATCACTTAATTTTTAACAAGGCATACTAGAAAAATAAATTTTTCAAGAAATTTGTTAAAATTCTGAAGTTAGTTCAAAATAGTAATCTTAATAAAAATTTAAAGAATAGCAGAATAAAAATGCTGCATTTTAGACTACTTTTATAGTACCAAAAAATCAAATTTTCAACTTTTTTTTGTCTAATAGATTACAATCATTGTTAACTCCATAAACAAAAGTAAATAAACAAGTAGCGATAATCACTTACGGTCTTGATAGTAACTATTTACTAAAAAAAAATTAAGTTTAATCTGGAGCTCTCCGAAATGACTAGAACTTTTTAAACATAGAGATAGCTCAGTCCATAATTTACTACCTGGTAAGCTAGCAAGTTGTGACCACTCTTGTTGTTTAATCTGGGTAGGAAATAATTTGTATCTGAGAACCTCGTGAGATAATATCAAAAGTTTTTAACAATTTTAAAATAATCATTAAAGCTAGACGGTAACAAATTATTCTTAAATTTAAACATAAAGAGACCTAACTCGTTTAATAACAAACTTTCAACATTTATTATATTATTTGTTGCTTTTTAATTTTATAACAGTATCAACATATTTCTTACAATGTATGCATCTAATTGCTATGTTTATAAGAAGATTTATATCATTTATACATTTTATTTGCTCTTCCCCAGCACAAAAAACCATATCTAATAATGTTTATGGACAAAGAACTAAAGATTAAATATAAAGTTTTTTCATTTAAGAAATATCTTGTTTTATACAAAAAAATATTTTTGTAATTTTGCTTTTATAGTTTAAAAATGATCTGACCAACTTGAATTTGTTTCATATTTAGAAACTATGCATACAAAGAAATATGCGAGTGTGTACATGTAGACACATATACATGACTATTAAAATTTTTATATTTCAAATACTTAATAGATTTTTAAAATTCTAAAACAATATCTACTAAAGAAACGAAAAGCTTTGTATTGGCATGCGCCAAGATATATGCAAGTTATAATAAACGTTAGAGCAAATGGATAATGATGGTTTATTAAAGTTCAGAGCTGAGACTAAATCTAAGGATATCTCTATAGTTTGACTTATGTTACTTGAAGCAAAATAATTTGAATAGTTTTTTGAAATGAATCAAAGAATTTTATAATTAAATAGTACGAGAATATTTTTGAAAATTTTGTTCAATTAAGTATGCTGATTTGTAATAAAAAGTTAAAACCTGGTTTAAGTGAAAAGAAGTAAAAAATTTTAACTTTGACTTAATTAATAAATAGTAGATTAAAAAAAATGTTTGTAAGACTAGTAAAAAAGTTATAAAATTTAATTTATTGGTAATTTATTAGAATTTCAACTGAAAATTAAGTATGAAATATGATATCTTTTTACTTTTTTTTAATTAATTTTCAATATATATTTAACAAGTTCAGAATACTTTTAACACTACAGTATGAACATTTTCATTTACCCTTTGGTAGTTTTTTTAAAGTTCTGGAGGACACATAAAACTTAGATTTAATTATATTTCGATAAAAAATAAACTACTGTTTGTGTAATAGGTAATTTTTTTTAGCTGATAAATTATTTTAAATTTCTTAAATGACGATAAATAACTTTATGAACTATGCAAAAAGTAAATTTATATTGTAAAAAAAAAAGATTTAATCAAATCCTAATCCATTCACAAATCAAGGTAATCAATCTTGCTTTATAAACTTTAAACTAATACATTTTGAAATAAACATAATAAAATTCGAAAATTTTCAATCAAATAAAATGTTTTTTTTTAAAGTTTATAGTTTTGTAACGAGCAGGTAGGTTGGGATCGTTTCAACCACAGGCGTGTTGGTCAGGTTCACCGACCAACTGAGGCCTCAGCGTTCCATTTTTTATGTAACAACCTCTGCTGTCAGTAACAACGTTCTTGTCAACGTTCTTTTCTTTTCTGGCAACAAGAAACACGTAAGCAATTTTTTTATCCACAAGCTTTTGGATTTTCACGTTGATATTCTCATTTAAACACCAGTCGTTGCTTTTTACCTTCTCTGTAAGGTAGCATGAAGTCGAGTAGTGGGCGCAGGAGGCTGTCTTGCAGGAAACGCACTCCTCTAAACACCTTGAACTCCACGACTGGCAATCGTAGCCGTATTTTAAAATCTTTTTTATTTTGTCTGGACCAACCCCGTGGGCATACAACCTCCTTCCTTTGATGTCCTCGCTTTTTGCTTTTGAATCAATTGCGTACATATGAAGGACGTTAGGAAAAATTCTGACGCTTTCTACTGAAATTGAACGCATCACGAACTGATAGTCTTCGTGGTTTTTTGTAAGTTTTTTGATTGTGTACTTGCTGCTTTTATCTTTTTGGATATCAGAAATGTCAGTAAGTTTAAAAGCTATTTGCTGCAAAAATGATCTCATCTTGTAGTTGAATTTAAGCTCTGTATACTTCAACTCTTCATTATGGTTTGCATTCAATTCGTTTTCTATGTGTTCTTTTAGATATTTTATGGTTAACTTTTTGACTCCGTTGGTAGGTTTTGTATCTTTAAACTGTTTTATTTTTAACCAATTGTAAAGCGTATTAGAGACAAACTTTTGAATGTCTGCCTCTTTTTTAATTTCGATTAGGTAAGCAGGCTTAACCAATTCATGATGAGCTAGAAAAATATTTGTTTTATTAAAAACAAAACTAAATCTATCTCCAAATAATTTGGTGTTTGCTTCATCAATTTTTAATTGCATATTTCTATTGATTGCTACTACCTTACCTGTTTTTTTATCAAAAGTCTGCAAAACAGGCTTCTTTAAAAGATACTCATGGTAAACATTTTTACCGAAAAACTTCCTCGGATTTTTCGGCGCTTCGGTTTCTTTTACTTTATTAACAAACAAGTAGCTCACTCTCTTAAGAGTGGAGTTTTCAATGATGTAATTGTTACTGTACAATGAAGCGTATTTGTAATTGTTCGTATGGTACACTCCCGGGCCGTACCTGCCCTTTTTGGACGGTATGAAATCTTCTTTCAAAATTCCCATCACGTTCTTTGCTGGTGTACCATGAAGTAAAAGTAAATTTGAAGCTTTAGTGTCTTCTATCTTTTGTTTTTTTGTTGGCACGATTCTTACAAACCTTTTTTGGCTTGTGTCTTTAGTACCGAGCGTTTTAAATTTTTTCGTTTCATCTTTTAGTGCAATGCTCAGAAGCTCATAATCTTTACTATCTTTCTCCAAAACTTCAGTTTTAAACTTGAAATTTCTGAGAGAGTAACTAGGTCGAGATAAGTTTAGATGGTTGCTTTTCAAACGTTTTATAACTTTCTTTACTGCAGATTTTTTGTGGTTACCAAATCTTTCTTTAATTGTTTGGATCTGCTTATTTTTCTTTTCAAGTTCTTCCTTATAAAATTCAAGCAGATAGTCGTGTTGGGGATTGGATTTTAAGAAGTCGTTGAGTTCTTTTTCAGTGAAAGACATTCTCTTATATTACAAGTAAAAGAATTTTTACAGCTTTCTAGGAAGTGAAAAAAAAGTTAAGCTTTCGATTGTTAAAACAACTTTTGTCTATAAAAAAAAATACAAAAGTGAAATAATTAATTATTATGTTATTTTAGTGATATAGGTGTACCTTATTGTCAACCAAAATTCAGTTTACTGTTAAATATTTAATGTAGGTACAGTAAAGTGTTGTAATTAAAATATGAAACATTTCAAATTCAGTAACTGTTTTTATTCAACGTCTACAGCTAGGTTTCCCAAAAACTACCCAGTAGAAACTATATCAGCCAAAGGGGGGCAAGAGTAGTAATGGGGCTACGAGGTCTTAACTTAAAACTTATTATAGATGTAATGGAGTTAACGGACACGAAAAAAAAAATTGAAATAGATAGTTTTGAAAGTTGTACTAGATACTGTTAAAAATTTAAGGAAATTTAAGGCCCATAAGCTGTAAAAAGGAAAGTAACATAATTTTTAATTTATTCTAGATATTTTGCAGCATACAATAACAAGCAAAAAAATCTTAGGGGTTCTTAATATCAGTCATTTAGAAATCTTATTGGATGGGGTAATAGTTTTTTTAGTTTCTTTGATGGTGCCTTTTTAAAAAGTTTGAGAAACCCTAGCATACAGTTTACACTTTAAAACAGGGTTTTCACTCTCTGAAAAAAAACCATCCTGAAAGAATAAAATCTAATCTTAGTTTGCCTGTTTTTAATAAAAAAAAATTAACTATATAATGTAAATGCATTAAAATTACTGCAAAAAAGCTAAACTACTTTAGAATTTTTAACATTTCAAAATTTTAAAGACTTAAAATAAAAAATCAAAGTTTATAGATAGTTTTTTGTGACAATGTTAGTTAACATTATATATATATTATAAAAAATAAGTTTTGATGTTTTATTTACCTAAACATAATTTTGCAATATATAATACTCAAGTGCATAAAGAATTTTAATTATGATAACTACAGGTTTGCTACTCATTTTTTTAAAAGTTTTTTAAGGTTTCCCTAATTTCTTCCAGATTTTTAAAAGTACACATTTTTGGGTTATATTTAATTTAAAGTTAAGTTTAAGGTAAGAAACTGTGTTAAATGTTATAAAAACATTGAAAAGATACTGAAAAGCTACTTAAAATCTGTTTTTTAATTAAAAACATACTGCTAATGAAAAAGTAATTTTATTATATATCATATATTTTTTGAGTCAGATCGAAATTTTACTACTGAACATTTAAAAAGTGTGAAAATATTAAATTTTTCTAAGTTCTACCAAAACTTCTCAAATTTCAGATTCTCCAGCTTTTTTTGCCTAAATTGTCAAATTTAGATGTTTCAAGGTTTAGTGGTAAAGTGACAACCCTGTAAATATTAATTTCAGGTTTAAAACAAAAATTAATATGTAATTTTTCTGAAATAGTAGAAATCTAGCCCTAAAGATTATATAAAAAAAAACACATCAGAATCAATAAAAAAATTTCCAAGAGTAGACTTGATTATACAAAATAACAATTACTAAAACTGAAAAACTAATTATTATTCTAGATTAGGGTTTCCCAAGGTTGGTTAAGTTGCCCTTTTAGGAGTCATGATAGATATTCAGAAGGCCATGAGAAGAAAAACGGCAAAAGGGCGGGCCATGAGCAATAAAAGAGCCACAGAGGGTCATGAGGTCATAATTTGTAATTTCCACTGGAAGAGCAACAAAAAAGCTAAGGTGTATATAATAGTAGTTTTTTAGTAATTTTGTTGCAGGAGACAATATATAATTTTTCTAATTTCTTTAAAAAAGGCCTTTTGAAAAATAAATTTGAAATCCTGTTCTAGATCTTATCAATTATGTTCAGAGATTTTAAAAATTTATTAAAATTTTCCTAAAATTTATATTAAAGTTTAAAACTATCCAGACTAATATACAATTTCCAGTAAGTCAAAACATATTAGTTATCTTGAGCCACACTGAGATTTTCTAATAATTTAAATTATTCTAAGTTTCCTTGAATACCTTGAATGTGTGTCAACCCTATTTTTAAATTCAATGTAAACTAAATAATTTATAAAAAGTATGAACGTCAATATTTAAAAACTTTTTGTTAAAATCTCTAAACAATTAAAATAAATAAGATACAAATTTTTAAATATCTGTATATAGTAGAATGTAAAGTTGTATTTTAAAAATTCAAAATAACATAAAGACATCTTTTTTTTTTTATATTATTATTTTTCATTGATTTTACCTTTTAGATTAGTGTAATTAGCTGTACTTGACGTTTGAAGATAAGTTTGTTTGATTCAATGAAACAATAGACTTATAGTTGTCTGTTTCTTATAGTTTTAAGTAATGCTTAGCCTTTAATTATAAATATTATAAGGAAATTTGAGTTTCTACACACTAAAGTATAAGTTGAGTCAACATGGCCCTTTTAAAGAAATTAAAAAACTATGGCGCCCTATAACTTAAAAAACTACTATTCAAAACACATAGAACCTTTTTTTTTTTTTTGCTCTTCATCAGCAACTCCAAACATTTAGTCTAAGTTTCAAAAATTCCATTAAAAACACTAAGACCTTTTTTTTGCTACTCTACTGCAGCTCAAGAATATTTAGTGTAAGTTTCAAACTATGACTTCATTAAACCAGTGTGGCTTCTTTACTGCTCATGGCCCTCTTTTGATCCTTTTGCTGCTCATGACCACCTGAACATATGTTATGGCTCACTATGGGAAACCCTGATCTACAACATTTTAATTTGCTGTTTTTACTCAAAAAATAGAAATGGTATGTTCTTAAGTTTTTTTTTATGATAAGTTGAATAAGGCGTAATTTTGTTCAAAGCTCTTAATAATTGAACATTATGGCTAAAGTATCAAAAGTAGCTAACTAACACTTGAATAAAATTAAAAGTTTTGTTTATTTCTTGCCATCAGAATGCTGATCTTAGAGTTAATAAATTTTTATAGTGAAATTTTTATATCATTAGTTATGAGGACCTAAACTTTTTTTGTGTATTAAAATGATGAAACTAAACGGATAGATAAATTTTTAAAACTAATATCAATAACTTTTTAAACTCATGTTTTATTCATTATTTTCAATTTTCTAGTTTATTTACAATTATAAGTTCTAAAATGTTTATATGCAACAAACTTTTGTCTCAGTAGCAAAATAAGAGGTTTTTTAGTTCAAACATCAAGTTGTAAAACAAAATCCCCACTTTCAGTTTGCAGCCATTATATGCATATTATATAACAGGTCTACATAACTTACTACAGAGTAATTTTAAACCTAAAAATAAACGTTTAAAATAGTTTTACTTAACAATATAGAATAAATAAATAAAAGAACTGCTAGTGATAAACATTTAAACAACATATTTGAAAAAATAATATTAACATTTTTTTAAATGCTTTATAGTGATCTACTGGATCCACTATTTAAGATCTTTTTACTTTTGTATGACCAAAATGAGTTAAAGACATGATGTCTATAAGCTTTAAAAAGAAAACTGAAGATACTTGGTCATTTTTACAATAAATTACGTCAAAAAACTTTAATCTGATGCAAATATTTCTTATAATTGTTCGATTTCAGCAATTAAGAAAGTATTGGAGAACAACTTAAACTTTAATAAACATTTCAAAATGCTTTTAATAATTGTACAATTAAGAAGAAATTAAGATCTCTTAAAGTTTGTAAAAAAAAAATAACTTATTTTAACAACAAAATTACAAAAATAAATTTTCGCATTTCCACACATTTCTGAAATTTGTTCGAGTTCAGCTATTTTGAGAGGGTACTGGTAGGTAACTTAGACTTTCTTAATCAGTTTGCAATTCTTATCATCTTTGTGTACTCGAAAAAATAATATGACAACTTAAATTTAAGAAAAAATAAATAAAATCATTGGTAATTTTTACAATAAATTACTATAAAAAAATTATGCTTTACCTCATTTTTCTGAAATTTAAATTCAATCCTTGTTATTAGGTTCAAAGCTAAGAATGTTTATAAAGTTATACAAAAACCTTTAAAAAGCTCCATAGCTGCATGGATTGATAATTTTTACAAAACAGTTTACGTTGCTTTTTATCGTTATACGACAAAAAAATCTTTCAGATATTGATCTTTCAGATTCAAAACAAATTTGATAAACTTTACTAGTTAAATTATAAAATAAATTTTGATGCTCTTTTACTTATTGCTGACGTTTGTTCGTATTCAACCATTAGTAGGGTAACGGCAGATAACAGGGACTATATAAAACATTTAAAAATGCTTTTCCTTTTTATACGACAAGTTTAAATTGATAGTTCTCATAGGTTGATAAAAAAAAAACTTGACAGATTTGGTCATTTCCAGAATAAAATTATTTTTGTAAATTTCATGCTATTGTACGGTATACTAGCCAGGTCCAACGCTTTAAATTTCCACAAATTCAAAATCCATCCGATTTTTGTTTAATTTTCTCTATTTAACAATTTATTTGTATATATTTTCTATTATATTTATTTGCTGTATTTCAACTATCAATGTTACCCCTAACACTTGCCCTCGATCGGTAAACGGCTCTCGAACTTGATTGGATGGATTTTGATCGGGTGGATTTTGATCGCGGGTCGATTGTAAAGTGTCCCTATTGCACACATTTCTTAAATTCAAAACTTTTTTAAATAATAAATTATATATTATTCTATTGATCATAACTTAAAGTGGTTAGTAAAAAAAAAACCTTGAATGATTTTTAGTTTAATTGAAACTCATTTAAATAAAAACAACTTAAAACTTAAATCTTAACAGTATTAATATATATAAAAACTAAAAGATTATATTATTAAAAAATAAAGTAGGTTAGTGTATACTTCATTACAAAATGTATCGCTAAACAAAATTACTTAATGACAATTGACAATTAAAGTTACAATGGCATCTTTCATTAAAAAAAAACAAATATTTCTACTAAAAAAAGATAATCATTTGTATTACTTATAAACTAGAGTAGTTATTAAAAACATATATTCTATATTATTATTTTCTGGTAATATAGAGTATAGACTACCATGTCCAAAAAAATTTTAAGTAAAAATAAAGTTCTCAGTTGCAAAAATAATTAAAAAAAACACACAGCTACAATTAGCGAATTTTAGTTCCAATAAAAACAGTCATGTACCCTGTATAAGCAAAAAACTAACTTTTAAGATACTATTAATTATTTTAAAAGGTAATAAAATAAATTAGTGTACGACGTTATAAAATGTTTATTTTAAAATTAAAAAAAAAAACTGTGTTGGTGTTGTAAAATTAAGTGTTATAAAACGTAAAGATAAGTAATCTTCTATTTCGATTACTCAAAAAGTTCTAACTAAATACTAATCATAGGAAATACGAAAATTCTGGCCCTGGTTGTGTACATAACATGAATTTCGAAACGAAAAAAAAACGTTAGTGCGAAAAGATCAAAAACAGGTTAGCTCTGATTGGTTATAAAAAATACTCTTCTCTTCAAACTTACACTAATTTCATTGGTACTAACCATTCATGACTCATCAGATTTCGTTCTTTTCGCAATAGCTTTTCTAATTCTGATGTTTATTGTTTGTTTTGATATTCATTGTTATCATGTCAAAACAAAAACACTACTTATAAATGTAAATAAAGCATTGTCTTTTTTAAACTGTTAATATATTTTAAGTTTTCTACAACACTTTTAAAATTATATTAAAGCTTTAAATACATCTCTTAACTTGTTAAACTTTTTAATACTTTCGATAATTGCAGAAACTTAAACATTACTTAGTCTACTGTATGAGTTAAAGAAAAATATCATTAAAAAAAGACTTAATTTTTAATCAAGTTTTAAATGTTCTTTAAATAAATTACAAATATATAAAGACAGAAAACTACTTTTTTAACCGATAGTGAAAAAAAACGATAAACACGAACACAATTTGAAAAAAAACATACAATAATACAACAAAAAATTTTTTTTTAAATAACTTTAAAAAACTAAACGTGAAAATTAAAACAACATCGAAACTGTAACTATGTTGCGTATACTTTTACAAGCTGAAAAAAAAAAATAAATTAAAACTAGCAATTTTAAAGACAAAGCGGAGTATATTAAAAATGATATTTATAATGTAAACAAAAAATAATAATACCACTAAAAAATAAACAGATGGTTGCACAACAAAATTTTTCAAGTATTATAGTCTTATTTCATCAATTATCTTTCTATTAATTTTGTTATGGGGTATTATCAATTTTATAAACAATTTTTCAAACAACTTTTTTCTTTAATTGTGATCTTAATAATAACTTAATTATTTTTTTCGTGTTCTAGATAAGTCCAAAACAATTAAAAGGAAATATATATTTTTTTTTCGAATACTTTAATCCGTTTAGTTTTTATTTATTTGTTGTAACTTGTGAAAAAATCTCTCAAAAGTTACAGCAATGGTTTTGAAGTACAAATAAACTTTTCAGTTATCGAGTGCTACACCATAAATATCGAGTCATAAAACAAATAGCACAAATATAAGAGCAAATGTTTACACTAAACTGATAGAAAAATAAAATTAAAGCATATTAAAATGATAATACTTTAATAAAAAAGTAATTTAGATAAATCTCTAATAAAATAATTGTCAATACATGAACTCCAGTCTATAGATTTATATCACAACTTATAAACAGCCCATTTGTTTATTTATATAAGTAGATATAAAAATTAACTATTTCGGTAAGTTTTGGAGTTACGAAAAATTATATTTTTAAAGTTAAAAACAAATTATGGTTTATATTAAAAAAATTAAAACGGTTTTTAGAGCTTAATTAGTACTCAATGTTAATATATGGACCTGATAGTCAAAAAATAATGAATATCAATACAAAACAATAACAAGTTAGTCTGAAAAGATTAAAACCAGGTAAGCATTGATGGGCTAGAATAAGAAACAGTGTAATGTGAAGAGACCAGAATTTATAAGCCAATCAGAAGTACTTGCTGTTTTATCTTTTCAAGCTGACAATTAGTTTTCAATTGTTAAAAAAATTTACAATTTGATTGAAGAAATATATTTTTAGACAAATTTCTCTTTATTTCAAAAATAATGTTAGTTAAAGATTCTAATAAAGAAAATACTGCTTGTAAAAATATTATTATTGTCAAATTAGACTTATTTCTGTAAAATAAAGTTTTTTTTTTAATAATTACTGAATTAATTTTGAGTGCCTTTTAAGTAATGCTAAAATGCTTTAAAAGCACTATCATTTCATGAACTCATTTTAAAAATAACATAATATTTGTTAAAAATATATGACTAGTAAATTTGCTGTGGTTTCTTCATTTCATATTGGACTTAATAAGTATAAGATTGTTCTATATGAAAACACTTAAAAAAAACTAGAGAAACCAGGCTTAATGACCATGGTCAACTCTGAACACACTAAAACTTTTTTATGTGTATGTGTGGACCACAGAGTTTTGATTCAACTTAGAGTATAGTTTACTCAAATTTTATTCATGAGGTTCTATTGAAGAAATTGAGAAAGCTTTGGCGTCCTTTGAAAAGGTTTTAAAATTTCCCCTTAGACACATCTAAAACTTTTTATTTTTTTACTAAAAATCATTAAGTACAGAAGATCCAGTATATGTTTTAAAACTTTTTCTTTTAACTCCTGTTTCTTTCAATTTTCAGATTCTTTTGTTCTTAATCAAAACTTCCAGTCATCTAATTTATTTCTAGTTAATGGTCAAATAACCTCCCTTAGGCCCATTTGCAACTTATGGTGCCCCAGGTATACATATAGGTTAATTCAAGAAACCATAACTTAAAAAGTATTTAATGCCGTTATCGGTCAAAAAGTTTGGTCTAACGATCTGGTGAACAAGAAAAAAATCTGTTATTAAGTTGCTAACCAGAAGTTTTTATTTATTTGTTGTAACTGTTTAATAGTTTTACAATTTTTTTCGAAGATTATATTTGACGGAGTTTTTATTGTCTAAATTTTAATTGTCATGGTATTTACTTAAATTATTCCTTACAAAATATAAAAATAATTTTATACACATTAAAATGTTTAAATTATATTTTGAACTATGAAAAATACTCTTAAAAATTTTAGTATATGGAGTACAAATAAATTTTTCAGTTATCTAGTGCTACACCATAAAATATCGAGTCATAAAACAAATAACACAAATATAAGAGGAAATGTTTACACTAAACTGATAGAAAAATAGTATGAGCATATTAAAATGATAATACTTTAATATAAAAGTAATCTAGAAAAATCATTAATAAAATAAATGTCAACACAAGAGCTCCAGTTCAAAGATTTATATCACAACTTATAAATGGCCCATTTGTTTATTTATATAAGTAGATAAAAATATAAACTAATTTGGTGAGTTTAGAAGTTATGAAAACTCATATTTTTAAATTTAACAGCAAATTATGGTTTTTAATTAAAAAAAAAAAAGTTTTTAGATCTTAAATAGTATTCAATGTTAATATATGGACCTGATAGTCAAAAAATAATAAATATCATTACAAAACAATTACAAGTTAGTCTGAAAGGATTAAAACCAGGTAAGCATTGATTGGCTAAAATAAGAAACAGTGTAATGTGAAGAGACCTGAATTTATAAGCCAACAGAACTACTTGCTGTTTTATCATTTCAGGCTAACAATTAGTTTCACATTGTTTAAAAAACTTTTTAATTTGATTGAAAAAATATATGTTCAGACAAACTCCTGTTTTATTTCAAATAAAATTTTACTTTGAGACTCTAGTAAAGAAAGTACTGCATATAAAAATATTATTATTGTCTAATTAGACTTAGTTCTGTGAAATCAAGTTTTTTTTTTATAATTAAGGAATTAATTTTGAGTGTCTTTTAAGTAATGCTAAAATGCATTAAAAGCACTTTTGTTTTGTGAACTCATTTTAAAATAACATAATATTTGTTAAAAATATATGACTAGTAAATTTGTTGTGGTTTCTTCATTTGATATTGAACTTAATAAGTATTAGATTGTTATAGAAAAATTCAGTTAAAAATAACTAGAGAAACCATGCTCAATGACCATGGTCAATGACCATGATCATGGACACTAAAACTTTTTATGTATATTTGTGAAACACAGAGTTTTGATTTAACTTAGAGTATAGTTTACTTAAATTTTATTCATGAGGTTTTTTTGAAGAAATTTAGAAAGCTTTGGCGTCATTTGAAAAGGTTTTTAAATTTCCCCTTAAACACGTCTAAAACTTTTTTTTTTTTACTAAAAATCATTAACTACAGAAGATCCAGTATATGTTTTAAAACTTTTTCTTTTAACTCCTGTTTCTTTCAATTTTCAGATTCTTTTGTTCTTAATCAAAACTTCCAGTCATCTAATTTATTTCTAGTTAATGGCCAAATAACCTCCCTTAGGCCCTTTTGCAACTTATGGTGCCCCAGGTATACATATAGGTTAACTAAAGAAACAATAAATTAAAAAGTATTTAATGCCGTTATCGGTCAAAAAGTTTGGTCTAACGATCTGGTGAACAAGAAAAAAATCTGTTATTAAGTTGCAAACCAGAACATTTCGATGTCATGTCAAGGACAATTTTCAGGATCCCTAGGCCAACATATACATCGACTTTAAACATATATCCAAATGTATTTAATTTTTCAATGTTTAAAGTATCTTACAATCTTAATTATTCTTCTTTGTAATTGCAGGGTTGTGACTTATTTGAATTTTCCAAACTAGATATTATTAAAGTTTTACAAAAAAAAACATGAGTTAAATTTATTTTCAGTATACTATTTAGACTAGTGCTGATCAAACTTTTAGATATATGTAATATTTTAACATATATAACACAGCTGTTGGTAACTATTATTTGAAGTTTTTAATATACTAAAATTATTATTAACCCTTATTTAGACATTGAAAATATATACTTATACGTTGATTTACTGAACACTGTTCATTGACATGATTTTACTATGCTTTTAGCAAATGATTTTCTTCAAGTTATTAAAAATAATATAAACTTTTTAATGCAACTTAAAAAAAAATTTAAAGCATATTCTTTTAGAAGTTATATATTATTGGATATGTGTAGTAGTAACATCAGAAAAACTCTAGTTTAACGTAAGTGAAAGATGACTATAATCAATATTTTAAGTCAGTTAATCTTTAATTGTTCAAATTCTTTACACAAACAGATAATACTGTTATGTTTTTTTATTAAGTTTTACTTATGCATATCTTGTTTAAATTTAATGAAGTGCTACCATTATTATGTCTTAAAAAAGGACTTCAGACATTGCCATATACTTTTAAGAAATAGTAACTTCTAACAGATTATTTGTTTACAATAATTTATCCGGGGTTTCGTTTACTAATACTAAAAGGTTTAAAGTTATGTAAAAACCCTTTAATAAATTTGTTGAGTATAAGTTGTGTGCAAAAATCAATTATTATGAAGCTTCAACCTTGTGGGATCAATTTATCTAATAAATTATCACCTATTATATTCTCAAACTCCAGCATGTCACTTTTACTTGTCGTATGACCAGTTGTACAATTTTTAATAATTTTCCGAACGACTTTTTTCCCCTTTAGATAATAATTAAAACAGTGAAAAATAATATCTATTTACACTTTAAAAAATAATTTATTCCCTTATATTAACAAACTTTAACATGAAAAAATTAAATATTTAAACAATCTTATTTAAAAATTCATAAATTTCATGAAGTCCATATGTGTTTCTAGGTATTTGTTATATTAATTAATATTGACTGATTTATACAAAAGCTTAAATTAGGATTTCGTAACCTTTTTTGAAATGATCCCTTTTGTAGAAATTAAAAAGGCTATGACCCCCTCCAATAAGCTTACTCAAAAATCTACCATAATAAACCCCTAAGTTTTTTTTGCTCTTCATCAAGAAATCTAGAATGTCTAGTGTAAGTTTCAAATTATGACCTCATGGCCCCCCTATAGCCCCTACCTGCATATGCCCCCACTTTGCTCCCATTGCTGCTCATGGCGTACTGAGTTTCTGTCATTTGACCCATTTTTGGAATCCCTAGCTTTAAACTAAAACCCTGGCATAGACTGCTTTAAACCTAAAGGAAACGTTTTAAAAAATATGATAACTTAATAAATACTTTAAATATAATTAGTTTCTAAAATGCCTAATCCTTAGCACATGCAGAACATTTTTGTCAGGTTCATTATATGAGTTTAAACCTTTTTTAAGCATATAAAAAAATTTAAAAGTTTTATATTAAAATATTGAGATATCCTTTATATTAAATAAAAATTGATTAACAATAGAACTAAAAATATGTTTTTATTTTTTAAACTTATCAAATTTTTCTCAAAGTGTCGGAAAGAACTTTAAGATTATCCATTTTTTTAAAGTCTACTTTTATTTGAGGTGGTGCCGCTAGCATTATATGATAGTTCTGTATAAAATTGTTTTTAGAAATTATTTATGAAAACATGACTTGAGTATAAAAAATAATAATACGCTTGCAGAATAAATTATAAATAATATTTAAAATATTTAAATTGACAAATTGATTAAAATTTAGTGAGGTTCTGCAGAGTCTAAAACTCGTGTTTTAAAATATATTTGATAAATTAATTTTCACAAAATTTCATTTTTGATTGATTTTGTTGTAAAACTTTCCTTAAGTTTTTGATCATTGTTTCTTAGAGTTGGCTATTACAGAAATTTAGGGTGCTATAAGCAGCAAACGGGGCCATAATTTATCATTATTTAAAACTTACAATAGATATTCTAAAGTCGATAATAAAGAGAAAAAAAAAACTTTTAGGAGTAGTTTTTAGAAATAAAAAAACCTGGCCGTAGTTTTTTTTTTCTCTAGAAGGGGGATTTATAAAAAGAAGGAAACCCTCTTTAAAATGGTAAAATATAACGAGCGTATATCATTATTTATCTTAATGTCTAAGTAGAGTGTCTTAATATTTTATCGTTTCTTTTGCTTAAAATATACTTCCCTATTTTTAATTAAATAGTTGTTAACTTTTTTTGCTGTTAACGGGCCCAGCAGCAATTTTTTGAAACTAGTTTTAAATTATACCATTTTATAATTTAAATAAGTTTTACAGTAGCAACAGGGCAATACCAGTAACTGAATGAGCTGATGAGGAAAAGTGGTGTTCAATCAACCCTCATGACAAAAAATTATTCACTGTACAAATCAAAGTAAGCCCAAAGTAAACTTTCTGCAAGCTTTTCAACTTTACAAAAATTTAATATTAACGCTAAAAATTCTACAGTTGCAACAATGGCTATTATTAGTAAAATGGAGATTACGAGGATAACAGATGTTTTGGCATTTAATTATATAGCAGACCATATCTAATGTGAGAAAAATTGAAAAAGATGTCATAAGTGTGATTTATGGTAAGTAAAACAATTTCAAATATAGTTAAATTTTACTAACATACCTCATAGTTGAAGAATATGAAATTTTCAAAAATGAGATTATGTCATCAAAAAAACTAATTAAGTTACTTACTTGTTTTTAAAATATAAATATTTAGAATACTTTACAGTTTCTATAAATTTTGCTAAATCATTTTTTAAATAATAGTCAATAATAAATAAATCAATTTGTTTATAAATACTGGAAAACACCTTTATTAAAAACTGTTTAAACTAATTTTTATTTTCAGTAGTACTTGTTAATTTAAATTTGCTTTGATTTTAATAAAATTTATTAAATTAACAATGTTTTTAATAAAATAAAAAAGTTATAATTCAATTAAAAGTACATTAAAAATAATTAATTATTGTTATCCTATATGTTTTCATTAGAAGTAAGCCATCCTTCTAATAGTTGAAGTTGTTTCGGTATTATTAAATACCTCTGTTAAAACTGTAAAAAGGTTAAGTTTGCACTTGTAGATATTCGTGTTTGGTTTACTTTTTTACTAGGTATAACTTTTTTCCCATTTAAGTCTTAATTGGCTTATAATTTTTTTGTTTTGTTAGTTGTCAATACCTCAATTTTTCAATTTATTTTATATAAAAAGCATTGATTTGTTACAATACTTTTTCAACTCGTACAAGTAAAAATTAAGTTCTTTAACTGCATTCTTGATAAAATAATTAAAATAATCCTGATAAATTATTAGTTTTTAATTTGTTAACTGGTCAGTACTTAGATTTAAAAATAGATAACGAGATAATTATAACAAAAAACACATTCTTTGCAAACTTTAAACTCACTTTTGTTCCTTGTGTTAACTTAGTGAATAGTTTTTATATTATTACTCAAGTTACTTAACCTTAAATTTTAAAAGACATCAGTAAGATTATCAGTTGTTTAGAGTAATTAATTTTAGTAATTGAGTGATTTATAACTTAATAAATTCTAGTCATTCTTATTTATTAAATGTATGATATTGACTAATCGGTTTTTCTGTTATGCCAAATTTTTTTTTAAATCAATAAGTTGAATTTTTATAGCATACAAACAATTTACATGTTTTTAAAACATAAATTTATTATTGTTTAAACTTAAACCAACTCAATGTTTAATTTTTTATCTTTTTGATTATAAGAAAATGTCAAAAAGTCTACAAAATTTTAGTTTAGCTTTAAAGAATTAAAGCTTTATTTGCAATAAATCAACTGGTTTATGTTCATGTTTCAAAATATGTTTTTTAAACAGTTTCAACAAATAATGTTGTAAACTTAAAATTAATTTTATTGAAATAGCACTTAAAAATTAATGAACCATTGCAAATTTATAAATAAAAACAATTTTATTCAGCTAAAAAAAGTATTAAATTAATTTCCACCGGTAAAACAATAACGTAAGCTAAATTTATATATGGTATAACTAGTAGAAAATTACATTTACCATTATAAAGTTTTCCAACGACTAGTTTATAAAAAATTTATACTGAAAAATAAAAATAATTCGAGAAATTTAATTTCAAATTTAGTTTAAAGCTTATATTTTTAAGTTTTGACAAGACAAATATAAGCGACATCAATTACAAAACAATTAATATTTATATTTTGTGTAACTGAAACTGTGTAAATTTTGTATTTACTTAAGTGACTGATTGAAATAGACGAGTTTGTACTTTAGAAACAAATAATTAAATATAAAAAAGTTATTTTTTACAATTAAATTGCTAGTTTGATTTTGTGTTTTATAGGCCACTTACTTAAATTAATATGAAAATAGTGTATAATTACAAAATTATAGCGAGTATAAATTACTGATTTTATTTAGTAATTTAATTTATTAATTTGTAAAAGGATAGTGGTTACAAAAATAAATGAACAACTAGAAAAGACGCTCCAAAGTAAGATTTCATATCTTTCAAGCTTACGTTTCCGTTTTTGTTTTTTTAGACTTTTAGTCCAAAATATTCCCTTAACTATTTATTTAAAGTTGGCCAGGTTAACACACTTAACACTTTAAAAAAGCTTTGTACATGTCATATAAGGTTAAAAAAAAGTTATTTAAATTGAAAAGAACAATAGGTCCTTTAAGACAGATAAAAATAAAATTATAAGTAAACTATAAGTATAAGTTTTACTTATGCATATCTTGTTTAATTTTAATGAAGTGCTACCATTATTATGTCTTAAAAAAGGACTTCAGACATTGTCATATAGTTTTAAGAAATAGTAACTTCTAACAGATTATTTGTTTACAATAATTTATCAGGGGTTTCGTTTACTAATACTAAAAGGTTGAAAGTTATGTAAAAACCCTTTAATAAATTTGTTAAGTATAAGTTGTGTGCAAAAATCAATTATTATGAAGCTTCAACCTTGTGGGATCAATTTATTTAATAAATTATCACCTATTATATTCTCAAACTCCAGCATGTCACTTTTACTTCTCGTATGATCAGTTGTACAATTTTTAATAATTTTCCGAACGACTTTTTTCCCCTTTAGATAATAATTAAAACAGTGAAAAATAATATCTATTTACACTTGAGAAAATAATTTATTCCCACATATTAACAAACTTTAACATGAAAAAGTTAAATATTTAAACAATCTTCTCAATAAATTCATAAATTTCATGAAGTCCATATGTTTTTCTAGGTATTTGTTATATCAAATGATATTGAATGATTTATACAAAAGCTTAAATTAGGGTTTCGTAACCTTTTTTGAAAAGATCCCTTTTGCAGAAATTAAAAAGGCTATGACCCCTTCAACAAGCTTACTCAAAAAACTACCATAAAAAACCCCTTAGACTTTTTTTTTGCTCTTCATCAAGAAATCTAGAATGTCTAGTGTAAGTTTCAAATTATGACCTCATGGCCCCCTATAGCTCCGTAACCGCACATGCCCCCTCCCTTTGGTCCCATTGCTGCTTATGGCCTACTGAGTTCCTGTCATGGCTCCCTAAAGAGCCATTTGACCCATTTTTGAATCCCTGACTTTAAGCTTAAACCCTGGCTTAGACCGCTTTAAACCTCAAGGACACGTTTTAAGATATAATTAGTTTCTAAAATGCTTAAACCTTAGCACATGCAGAACAGTTTTGTCAGGTTCATTATATGAGTTTAAACCTTTTAAGAGCATATGAAACTTTTTCAAAGATTTATAATAAAAAATTGTTATATCCTTTATACTAAATAAAAATTGATTTACATTAGAACTAAAAACGGTTTTAAGAAATTATTTATGAAAACATGACTTGAGTATAAAAAATAATAATACGCTTGCAGAATAAATTATAAATAATATTTAAAAAATCTGAAATTGACAAACTGATTAATATTTAGTGAGGTTCTGCAAAGTCTAAAACTCTTGTTTTAAAATCTATTTGATAGACTAATTTTCACAAAATTTCATTTTTGATTGATTTTGTTGTAAAACATTCCTTAAGTTTTTGATCAATGTTTCCCAGAGAGGGCCATTACAGAAATTTAGGGTGCTATAAGCAGCAAACGGGGGCCATAATTTATCATTATTTGAAACTTACAATAGATATTCTGTAGTTGATGATGAAGAGCAAAAAAAAAGCTTTTAGGAGTAGTTTTTAGAAATAAAAACCTGGCCGTAGTTTTTTTTCTCTAGAAGGAGGATTTATAAAAAGAAGGAAACCCTCTTTGATATGGTAAAATATAAATGGATGCACAAATAATTTGATGGGCTACAACATAAGATTTAAAAATAAGATTTACTATTTATTTATCATTTCCCTATATCTTTCATTGGTTAAAATTATCACTTGTTTTTTAGTTTTATTACAATATTTACTAAAAACAAATTTATCTTAGTTTTTTTACAATAAATCAATCAAATTTGAAGTTTTACTTCCCTGCTTTAATTACATAATGTTAAGACCTAAACAAATTAATTTTTTAAAAGATTTGTTAAAATTTAAAGTACAAAAAAAATTTAAATAGTATTTTTGATGTATAGTTTGCTTTCCCATAAAACTAGCTTTTAAGCACACTAGTTTTGATTGCTTCCACTAAAAAAGTTACTCAATATGTTTTGAAAGTAGAAAATATAGTACAAACAAGCATCAACTTGTGAAACAACTGAATTAGTTTGTATATTATTATAACATTAACTTTTTTAAAGATATATACACAATTTTTTTTTAATTCGACACAAGTTCATCTTCTAAAATTAACCTTTTTTTTTTAACACTTGAGAAAATAATTTATTCCCTCATATTAACAAACTTTAACATGAAAAAGTTAAATATTTAAACAATCTTATCAACAAATTCATAAATTTCATGAAGTCCATATGTTTTTCTAGGTATTTGTTATATCAATTGATATTGACTGATTTATACAAAAGCTTAAATTAGGGTTTCGTAACCTTTTTTGAAATGATCCCTTTTGCAGAAATTAAAAATGCTATGACCCCCTTCAACAAGCTTACTCAAAAAACTACCATAAAAAATCCCTAAGACTTTTTTTTTTTGCTCTTCATCAAGAAATCTAGAATGTCTAGTGTAAGTTTCAAATTATGACCTCATGGCCCCCCTATAGCTTCTTAACCGCACATGCCACCCCCCTCCCCCTTTGGTCTCATTGCTGCTTATGGCTTACTGAGTTTCTGTCATGGCTCCCTAAAGAGCCATTTGACCCATTTTTGAATCCCTGACTTTAAGCTTAAACCCTGGCTTAGACCGCTTTAAACCTCAAGTACACGTTTTATGATATACTTAGTTTCTAAAATGCTTTAACCTTAGCACATGCAAAACAGTTTTGTCAGGTTCATTATATGAGTTTAAACCTTTTTTGAGCATATGTAACTTTTTCAAAGATTTAAAATAAAAAATTGTTATATTCTTTATACTAAATTAAAATTGATTTACAATAGAACTAAAAATCTGTTTTTATTTCTCAACCTTATCAAATTTTTCTCAAAGTGTCAGAAAGAACTTTAAGATGATCCATTTTTTTAAATTCTACTTTTATTTGAGGAGGTGCCGCTAGAATTATATGATAGTTCTGTATAAAACGGTTTTGAGAAATTATTTATGAAAACATGACTTGAGTATAAAAAATAATAATACGCTTGCAGAATAAATTATTAATAATATTTATAAATCTGAAATTGACAAATTGATTAATATTTAGTGAGGTTCTGCAGAGTCTAAATCTCGTGTTTTAAAATCTATTTGATAAACTAATTTTCACAAAATTTTATTTTGGATTGATTTTGTTGTAAAACTTTCCTTAAGTTTTTGATCAATGTTTCCCAGAGAGGGCCATTACAGAAATTTAGGGTGCTATAAGCAGCAAACGGGGGCCATAATTTATCATTATTTGAAACTTACAATAGATATGCTGTAGTTGATGATGAAGGCAAAAAAAGGCTTTTAGGAGTAGTTTTTAGAAATAAAAAAACCTAGCCGTAGTTTTTTTCTCTAGAAGGGGGATTTATAAAAAGAAGGAAACCCTCTTTAAAATAGTAAAATATAACTTGATGCACAAATAAATTAATGGGCTACAACATAAGATTTAAAAATAAGATTTACTATTTATTTATCATTTCCCTATGTCTTTCATTGGTTAAAATTATCACTTGTTTTTTTTGTTTTATTACAATATTTAATAATAACAAATCTATCTTAGTTTTTTTACAATAAATCAATCAAATTTGGAGTTTTTCTTCCCTGCTTTAATTCTATAATATTAAAATCTAAACAAATTAAATTTCTAAAAGATTTGTTAAAATTTAAAGTACAAAAAAAATTTAAATAGTATTTTTGATGTATAGTTTGCTTTTCCCATAAAACTAGCTTTTAAGCACACTAGTTTTGATTGCTTCCACTATAAAAGTTACTCAATATGTTTTGAAGGTAGAAAATATAGTACAAACAAGCATCAACTTGTAAAACAACTGAATAAGTTTGTATATTATTACAACATTAACTTTTTTAAAGAAATATACACATTTTTTTTTAATTCGACACAAGTTCATCTTCTATAATTAACCTTTTTTTTAATAAGTAAACTAGCTTTGGAGAGAAATGTTTGAAAGTTTAATTTTTTTTTATAGGATGGGTAATTTATAAAACAAAAAAGAAATTTTAAAAACTAATTTAAATTAATTCTATAAGAATCTATTTTTTCTACAGGTTTAAGCGATTGTTGTTCAAACTTTTTCATTCCTATTTTTAAAAGTTTAAAAAAGATTTTCAGAAACAAAAAGTTAATTTTTTTTAAGTAACAATTATTTTATGACAAAAATTTTTACGAAGTTGAAGATAATTAATGTATCTAAGCATTAAAAAAATTAAGGTTTACTGGTCTACTTTAAAGAATTTCACCTAAAACTAATTACTTTAATCCTATTATTGCCCTTAATGTACAATACATTTTTTTAGGTAAACCAAAATAATAAAAAAAATTATGCTTGTACTTGAAATGCATCTAGCTGTTAAAACGTTATGTAAAATTTTAACATTCATGTTTATACTACTTTATAGACTAAATTTTGCTACTGCTTTGAAAACAATTGTTTCATGGATATTTACTTCAATACTAATTTAGTTGTAACCTTCTAAGAAGAAGTTTAAATTTTAGGTACTTGTTTTAAAACAGTTTAAAAATGACTAATGTTTACAGTTGCAATATGATTTTCTATTAGTTGTTTAATGTATCTTATGAGGATAAGCTGACCATGAGCAATTATTTTATATGTTTAAGCCAAAAAGATTGTGGACTGTGATTACTTGTGAGTTCATTAATTTATGTTATTGTTTAATATGATTTAAAACAAAACTTTTTATAAAGTTCTTTTACTACTCATTCTAAAAAACAGCACTATATAAAACATAACTGAGTGACTAAACATTTTTATCGTTTCTTTTGCTTAAAATATATTTCTTAAACTTCCCTAATTTGAATTAAATAGTTGTTAACTTTTAATATGGGCCCAGTAGCAATTTTTTGAAACTAGTTTTCAATTATACCATTTTATAATTTAAATAAGTTTTACAGCAGCAACAGGGCAATAACAGTAACTGAATGAGCTGATGAGGAAAAGTGGTGTTCAATCAACCTTCATGGCAAAAAATTATTCACTGTACAAATCAAAGTAAGCGCAAAGTAAACTTTCTGCAAGCTTTTCAACTATACAAAAAAGTTAATAGTAATATTAAATATTCTACAGTTCCAACATGGAATATAAGTAGTCGAATGGAACTTAATAGGACAACACATGTTTGGCATTTAACTAATAAAGTACACTATATCTAATGTGAGAAAAATTGAAAAAGATGTCATAAGTGTGATTTATGGTGAGTAAAACACTTTCAAATATAATTAAATTTTACTAACATACTTCATTGTTGAAGAATATGAAATTTTCAAACATGAAACTATGTCATTAAACAAAATTAAGTTACTTACTTGTTTTTAAAATATAAATACTTAGAATACTTTACAGTTTCTATAAATTTTGCTAAATCATTTTTTAAATAACAGTCAATAATAAATAAATCAATTTGTTTATAAATACTGGAAAACACCTTTAATAAAAACTGTTTAAACTGATTTTTATTTTCAGTAGTACTTGTTTATACAAATTTGTTTTATATACTTGATATCAATAAAATTTATTAAAATAACAATGTTTTTAATTAAATAAAAAAGTTATAATTCCATTATAAGTACATTAAAAAATAATTAATTACTGTTATACTATTTGTTTTCATTAAAAGTAAACCATCCTTGTAATAGTTGAAGTTGTTTCGGTATTATTAAATACCTCTGTTAAAACTGTAAAAAGGTTAAGTTTGCACTTGTAGATATTCGTGTTTGGTTTAGTTTTTTTACTAGTTATAACTATTTCCCAACAAAGTCTCAATTGTCCTATTTTTTTTGTTTCGTTAGTTTTCAATATCTCAATTTTTTAATTAATTTTATATAAAAAGCATTGATTTTTTACAATATTTTTTCAACTCGTGTAAGTAAAAATTAAGTTCATTAACTGTCTTTCTTGATAGAATAATTATAAAAATCCTGATAAATTATTAGTTTTTAATTTGTTAACTGGTTAGTACTTAGATTTAAAAATAGATAACGAGATAATTATTACAAAAAAAAACATTCTTCGCAAATTTTAAACTCACTTTTGTTCGTTGTGTAAACTTAGTGAATAGTTTTTATAATTTTACTCAAGTTACTTAACCTAAAATTATGAAATACGTCAGTAAGATTATCAATTGTTTAGAGTAGTTAATTTTAGTAATTGATTGATTCATTTTTTATTTTAATAAATTCTAGTTATTCTTATTTATTAAATGTATATTATTGACTAATCGGTTTTTCTTTTATGCCAAATTTTTTTTTAATCAATAAGTTGAATTTTTATAGCATACAAACAACTTACATGTTTTTAAAACTTAAATTTATTATTGTTTAAACTTAAACTAACTCAATGTTTAATTTTTTATCTTTTTGTTTATAAGAAAATGTCAAAAGTCTCCAAAATTTTAGTTTAATTTTAGTAGAATTAAAGCTTTATTTGCAATAAATCTTAACTGGTTTATGTTCATGTTTCAAAATATGTTTTTTAAACAGTTTCATCAAATAATGTTGTAAACTTAAATTAATTTTATTGAAGTAGCACTTAAAAGTTAATGAACCATTGCAAATTTATAAATAAAAACAATTTTATTCAGCTCGAAAACGTATTAAATTAATTCTCACTTGTAAAACATTAACAAAAGCTAAATTTATATATGATATAACTAATAAAAAATTACATTTACCATTATAAAGTTGTTTTCAAACGACTAGTTTATAAATAATTTATACTGAAAAATTAATATAATTCCACAAATTTAATATCAAATTTAGGTTAAAGCTTATATTTTTAAGTTTTGACAAGACAAATATAAGCGACATCCATTACAAAAAAATTAATAATTATATTATTTGTAACTAAAACTGTGTAATTTTTGTATTTACTCAAGTGACTGATTGAAATAGACTAGTTTGTACTTTAGAAACAAATAATTCAATATAAAAAAGTTTTTTTTTACAATTAAATTGCTAGTTTGATTTTGTGTTTTATAGGCCATTTACTTAAATTGTTATGAAAATAGTGTATAATTACAAAAATATAGCGAGTATAAATTACTGTTTTTATTAAATAATTTAATTTATTAATTCTTAAAAGGATAGTGGTTACAAAAATAAATGAACAACTAAAAAGGACGCTCCAAAGTAATATTTCATATCTTTCAAGCTTACATTTCCGTTTTTGATTTTTTAGACTTTTAGTCAAAGTGTTCCCTTAACTATTAATTTAAAGTTGGCCAGGTTAACACACTTAACACTTTAAAAACGCTTTGTACATGTCATATAAGGTTAAAAAAAGTTTTAAATTGAAATAAGAACAATAGGTCCTTTATGACAGAATAAAAACAAAATTATAAATAAATTAAAGTTACTAAAAATGTATCTCCTCCTCATTTTTTTAAAGATAATTCGACATAATTTTCATAAATAGTTTTGCCACATTTCAAAAGTTTTGTAGTAATGAATTTTTAAAAAGTCAAAGTAAATACCAACTACCATAACTTGAACTTAATTTTTGTTATTTAAAAAAGCAGTTTAAAATCTTAACAAATTCTTAAGAAATATATTTTTAAATATTCAATTTACATTCTTTAAAATTTAAATGTTAATCTCAAAAATGTAGAGAGTATTATTATTTATTTATTTTTGCTTTTTCACCCTTCTAGTTTTATCCTCCCATAAAAAAACTATCCACATTAAGCCGACTGTATCCCAAAAATTAGCTCGAACAATAAAAACTAAAAGCAAGGTTAGTAGAAACTCTAGAAAATAATATCAAATTTTAAATTAATTTACCCCCTTTTTTGTCTTTTTTTTTTGTTAACTTGTAATACTATACATTTATAATTTGCACTACAATTCAAATTTCAACACTAAAAAGATGGAAAAAATTTAAACAGCCATACACCAAAAACTTATACATTTAGAAAAAACAAATAAGGCTTGTAGGACTTATTAATACAAACAAGCCTTTTTTTTATAAATTTGTGTAACTATATTCGGTATTTGGCATTTAAATCAGTTAAACAGTTTAAAAATACAATAATTAATGGTAGTTTTGAAACTCTTATTTTTTTACCAAGTATTAACTTTGTTAATTCGATCTATAACCGTATTTTTCAATTTATATGTTCCTTTTTGAGAAATGGTCTAATAAAAATTTTTCATAAATAGAACTTTGCAAAACAAATCAATTTGTAAAAATCAAGGTTAACCTCCCAATATCCTTTAATTTCATTAGTTTTAATTGTGAATAAAGACATTTAGATTTCATTTCTTTGAAATTTTGATTTTAGTCTCAAAAATACAGGAAAATACTATTTTTGTTTATTTTGATTCTTCAACCAACTAGTTTTATCCTCCTATAAGAAACATATTGTTCGACTGTATCTTAAAAATTAACTTGAACAATATAGACAAAAAGCAAGGTTAATAACTCTAGAAATTAACATCAAGTTATAAAACAATTTATCCCCGTTTGGCTTCAATTTTTTTGTAAGCTTGTATTATATTACAAATTTATAGGGTCTAATTAGTACCAACAGTAATATTTTTAGTAATTTTTTCGAGATATAGTAAAAAATCATCTATAAATATAGTTTCTTTTAGTGGTTTATAAACTTCTCTTTTATTATTCTAATTTACATTTTTGTAATCATAGCCTTGTTAATTAGATCTAAAACTAATTTTTTTCAAATGTATGTTCCTTTTTAGATTTGTGTCTTAAACATAAATTAAAGTATTTGAATTATCTTGAATTTTATTGTCATGTAAAAAAATTTATCATAATAAAGTAACACAAATATATATTGATATCATAAAGAAAAAACACAACATAAAGTTTTGTTATTAAAGATAAGTAGAAATGTTGTTCATTTAAAAATAACTAAATAGAAGTTTTTTTTTTCTAATCACTTACTATTAATATCTAAAAAAGACAAAATAAAAAGACTATTACGAGAATAGTTGTAGATACCATTAAAGATAGAATAAAGTGTTACTGTAGTAAATTTTGTATGTATAATATTTATGTTTGAAATAAAAATTGTTAAATTATTTAATTTAAAATTATAATATTTGTTATTGTAACACAGCCAATATTTTTTGAATAGGTATCAAACGAATACTATAATCTAAAAATTGAATTATTCGAAAATCAGTGAGAGAAATAACTGTTTATGAGGTTTTGACTGAATAAAATTCAAAACAAGTAAAGTTTTATCTTACTTGTGTGTCTAACTACTAAGCTCAAATTTTTCTCCAGGTTTTGACCAGCCACACGCGAAGTAAATAAAAGGTATATAACACATAAAATGTGCTCCCATATGGCAATGTAGCATGCTTCAGTTAATCACGCGAGTGGATTGCAGTCAAGACGTCACGGGTTCAAATCTCCGGACTCGATGAATGTCCCTTGTTGTTCTAGAAGTCTGGAGTCAGCCTGGTTTAAAAAGCTGATGGTGCAAAATGTAGAAGTCTAAGGTTAGCACTGTAGTTTAGAATTACAACAATTAGCAGGTCGTGGGTTCGAGTCCATGGATTAGTAAATTATTAGTCAGAGCTAGCTCAAAAAGTTTAGTTAGAAAGAAAAGAAAAAAACAGCGAAAAAACAAACAAAAATACAACAACTAAAAACTAACACATAAAAAACGGAATTAGCCCGTCTAAAATTCAACTTGTAATTATTTTACGAAAGCATAAAAATATATAGTTAGTTATATGTAGAATTACTTTTTTAATTAAAATATTTTAATGTCATAATGTAGTTCAAATGTTTTTATTAATATATATATTTTTTTGTTTAAAAACTTACAGTATAGACATTTAAAAAAATAAAAAACTAAGTAAGTTTTAGTTACATATTACATACTAAAACTAGGGGCGTACATACATACAACTAGGGGCGTAGCGTGGGGAGGGACAATAGCGCATGTGTGCCACCCAAAAAAAAGAAATGAAGTAAAAAAAAAGAATGTAATATCTTTATCCTTTATGGTTTATTTTTTCTGATTAATTTACGTTTTTTCAACTATGTTTCTCAAGTATTCAAAACGTTAACCGAAATTTTGAATACCAGTTAGTGACAAGTTAGGAAAATTACCTGGTTTATTGATTTGGTGGGTAAACGAAAGTGCGCACCGATGTTGATGAAAAACTCCATAATGAAAAATTTTATTACTTCATTAACTTCATAAGAATTTATACTCAAAAAGCACGCTATTAATGTAGTGCACCGCTGTAGTATAACCTTATGGCAGATTTTTCAACAAAAATTTTACAAAAATACGTCACGCTTAAAGGGAAATTAAACAATTTTACAAGTTTTATTATGCTACAATAAATGTTAAGACTACTGCAAGTTTTTATTTTTGTAAATATACAAGAAAAAGCGTGTTGGCCTATGAGAAATAAGCTTTGTTTGTGATTTTTATTTTAAACAAACACAATCAGATGATACTTTTAACTGTTTTACAAATCTGTAATAAACTGTTATAAAAGTTATAAAGTTGGTCATAATTAACTTCTGTGTAACTTAATTTAAATTGTGTGCAATGAGGTGTAGTAATCACTGTTGTATTTTATATTAAAGAGATTTATATTTTTTTTGTGAATAGAACAGATGCTTTCTTTTATTGAATATATTCATTTTTAAAGATATAAAGTTTACTGTAAAAATAATTTTCATTTAGTAAGTTAACATTTGTGCAAGTATAAGTAATTCTATTGAAATTTATACTTTTTTTTTGTTCTTTAATTTTTTAATATATAAGTATTTTTTTAAACAGTTACTTCGAATATATTTTACTTTGTAAATATATATTAATTATATTACTTATAAAGAGATCTTTTTATAGCTTATTACGTAAGTTTTAATTTAGGGGATTTTTTGATAAAAAAAGTTTGCGCACCCCCTGACCAAAATACCACGCTACGCCACTGCATACAACTATTCAGAAAAATCTTATTTTGAATTATAACAGAAATAAAATAAAAATTTATAATAATTTTTTTTCCTGCATTTTCGAAGCAGACTATAAATAAATAAAGAAATATTCTTTTTTCAATTATACTAATAAGTAAAAACAATGTATAATTATAATTGAATAACAAAATATGATTTATTTCTGATAAAAATATCTTAAAAAATTAATTTCTAATTTTATGTAATTTTTTAGACATTTCCTTCTTTAGTTAGCACTCAAAAAAATTTAAAATGATTTTCCAACTTCGAGTAGATGATGATTTATATAAATTTTAAAATTAACATGTATGCTTTGTGGATACTTGTTTATAAACTGTTAATCTTATTTGTTGTTTATATTTTAAAATTTCCCATGCAAATTTTGTTCATCAAAATTTTTTACACATTTTGCAACGATTTTTTTTACTTTTTTCTAGGAAATCTGCCACATTTTACTCATGAAAGACTGCCTACTATTTTTTGAAAGTTACTGACTAAATCCCAAATTTATATAAGGAATGTTTTCTTAAAATTTAAGGTTTTTAGCTCAAAAAATAAAGACAATTATAAGTTTTTAATGAACTTTAAAATTAAAAAAGGCAGGTAATACATATCTATCCATTACATTTAACAAAAAACTCTCTATCTTTAAAGTTTTTAAAATAGTTCATTATACAAAAGTTGACTTGTAGTTTGTAGTTAAAGCTGTCATATAAAAGCAGATAGTATTTTTGATCAAAAATAAACTCATTCGCCCTCAGTGTAGTAATTTACTAAAATAGTTTTTCCTCTTTTATTAAAGTTCGCAGAAAACATTATTAGCATTATAATAAAAAAATGTAAAATATTTCAAGGTTAAACAAGTTTTAGTTAAGATTTTATAATCAATAGTAGGAAAAATACAAACACTTATTAACTTTTTTAGGAACTAGGAGACGATCAAATTTTATTGAAACAGACTTTTTTTTGTCTATTTTACTTGTCCCTCCCATAAGGATCCTGAAGAACTTTGTCACCTTATTTCTAAAAATAGTTGTTTGAAATTATAAGACAATCTAAAAACTAACTACTAGCTAAGTTTAAAATCTTTGAAGTGAAATCAAAATGTAAAAAAAGTTATTTACCCCCTATGCCGGGGATTCCAAAAAGTCTTTACAAAAGGCCCCATTTAGAAAAATAAAATATCTCTTCCCTCTAATAAGATTTCTCTAAATACTACCATTAAACTGCATAAGCCATTTATATTTTTGTATTTCATCATCAACTCCAACATAATAATGTAAGTTTCAAATTACAGCCTTATGGCTCTACGTTTTACTGCTTGTGGGCCACTAATTTTTTTCCATAATACCTAGTATAAGTTTCAAAACAACCATTAGAAACGCCTAAGAACTTTTTATTTCTTTTCATCATCAACTCCAGAATTTCTGGTCTAAGTTTTAATTAATTATCTCATGCCCCCTTTTGACCCCTTTACTGGTCATGTTCCTCTAAATTTCTGTATTGACCCCTAAAGGGGTCTTTTTGCCCAGTTTTGGAAACCCTACTCTATGCTCTCAAGATTCAATAAGTTCAATATTAAAAGAGGTCTTGAATTATGGAGAAAAAATGTTTTATAAAGTTTTAATTGAATTTGTTAAGTAAATTTTGTATAACTTACAATATCATTATGAATAAATTTAGTTGTCAAGATATAGATTTCTTTTATTTTGTAAGAATTAAGTCTTTGTATGAAGAAAAAGTTTTATTGTTAGCTTTAATTTTTACATCAATAACTAAAATAACCTTTGTATTTTTCAGCCTTACTTAGTTTCAAAAAATTTATGAAAAAAAAGGCTGAAACTTTAGAGTCTCAAATTCAAAGGTTCCATATGGAAAAAACAAACTAAAAAAGAGGTTAATGTTTAAAATTTTTGAAAAATTTGTATAATTACTCAACTTTTTCAATCTCTGTCTCAGTCTTATTTTTTTAAAAATATAATAGAAAATGATATAATTTTTTTAAAATGTTTTCCAATTTATTAATAGATTTTATGATTGTTTCATGGAACTGAAAGTTTGAGGTATCTAGCTAAAAAATGCAGACTTTAATTAAATTAATGAAATTATGAAATATTAAGGGCATAGGGGGATAAATACCTTTCTTTAATTTAATCTTATTTAATATAGTTTTTACTAAGCTACAAAATTCTTTTTATAGATTTGAAAAATTCAAAATAACTTTAGAGATATAGCCGGTCAAAGTTGGAGGCAACAATAGGTTCCTTATGGGAGGCGCAAACTAAAACTGAAAAAATAGACTATCTCACAAAAAATCTATCTACTCCTACATTTTTTCGAGATAAATACCTCAAATTTTCAGGAAATGTTCCTTAGTTATTTGCTGTTTTAGTTTTCGCCACCCACAAGAAACCTATTGTTGCCTCTGACTTTGACCGGCTATATCTATAAAAATATTTTGAATTTTTCAAATCTGTAAAAAGCGTCTTGTAGCTTAGTAAAAACTTTATAATATGGGATCAAATTTCAAAAAAAAAAAAGTGTAAAGATGTTAACCCCCCCCCCCCCTTCCCCCACCCTCTATGCCCTTGAATAAAAACAAGGGTTTTATGTTTCAAAATAAACATATCTCTCTAAAACATACTAAACTTTGGTTTTATTTTATGATTGACTTATATTTATCACTCCAAGCTTTAGTTGAAGAGCCAATGCTAATCTTTATGTAATGCTTGACGTTTTTAGCTAATAAAAACATATAAATTAAAAATAAATTACATATTACCATGAAAACTAAAAGAAAACTTAACCTAAATTTATCAAAAATCACTATCTGAGTATGCTTGAGGTTTGATTAAAAAAGAAGTCTTGTTTTTATACTTTATTTTAACTCACAGAAATACATATCTACATTTTAGTTGGGCTATCTTAAAGACGGCACAAAGTGGTTGTTTGCATAAAATAATTGAAGATGCAAACTATCAACTGAATTATTTACTATGTTTAATTGAATAATTATTTTAATATGGTTTATATATATAATCATAGAGGTGTCAGCTTTCTTGCTTTACAGATTTGATCACATTTTGTAGAGCTTTTTGTTAAGTATAAAACTATTTTTACTAAATTACGTGTAACTTGGACAGTATACGTTATAAAACAAGTCAAATTTTGTTTAAAGGCGTTGTCTATTTTTTTAATCTTTTTCTTCAAGATCAAATAAAAATCAGTTTGGATCCAAAATATGTTTTTTGTCATTTTGAACCTAATAGATTAGAATAAGAAAAAGTTGGACCTGTTTGGGTCCAACTTGGTTTGTATCACTATTTAGATACGAAAGCTGCTAAAATGAAATATATTGTTTAATTGAACAACAAAAGACACTCAAAAAGTTTAGTGTAAGTACCTGGTGCACGAAAAAACCTTTTGGTTATTGATTCATGCACCATAACAGTTTAACGTCATGTAATGATTAAATAAAAAATGAATTAAATTACTTGTTTTGTTTTAATATTTTTTTTATCATTTAAAAAGATAAGTACTGGGCAAAACCTACAACTACCAGTTTCTAAGAAATCTTAAATATCAGATAAAAATTGTTCATATGTTATATTCTAGTCTAGTCAGTAGTTATTGAATGATGGTCAAACATCTTATATCTGCCATATATTGTTAAATTATTGCTACAAATTGAAATTTTAAAGTTGGTGACAAAATCTATTATTACTAGGCATATACAAATATTTCTAGGTGTCAAATATGCACAAAAGGCAGAATTGCCACATGGTCAGGAAATGTCAGCAAAAATTTAAAAATTGACAAAAATAAGGAAAATGAGGGGTTTTGAAAAAAAGACAGGAAAAGTCAAGAAATTTGATTAATTAAAAAAAAAGTCAGATTTTTCAGTTTAAATTTACAAAAATGCTTAAATTCCAAATTAGTAAATAGGTAGATATATATGCTTATTTATATATAAATGTTTTGAAGTTTCCTAGTTTAAGTTTGCTTTTCACTCAGAATGATTTAAGTCAGTTAAACTGTTTTTACATCTCAGGATAACTTAGGCTAGTTTAAGTTTCAAAAAAAAAAAAAAAACAGGATGAATCAGACCAGTTTGGTCTTTTTTTTTAAACTTTAAGTTTCAAAATATTGGTTTTTATTAAATAATTTTGTTCAGAAACTAAATTTTTCTGTGTTTTGAAATCATTTGTTTTTGATTTTTATAAAATATATAAATAATTTATTTAAGACCCTTTTATGACTTAAAGCAGTATAAGGCCACTTTAAACCAGGGTTTCCCAAAGTGGGTCATGACAAATATTCAAGGAGCCATTAGTATCAAAGGGACCAAAGGAGAATAAGGGTGAAATTAAGAAATTAGAAATTTGCATTAGATGTTCTGGAATTGCAGATTAAGGGCATAATGGAGAGGGTTGAAACACTTTTTTTTTAAATTTTCTTATTTTATTTAGTTTTGACTAAGCTACAAGATGCTTTTTAAAATTTAAAAAACTTAAAACTTTTTTTGAGATATAGCCGGTCAAAAATAGAGGCATCAATTCGTTCCTTATGGGAGGCACCAACTAAAACAGCAAAAATACACTATATCACTAAAAATCTATCTTCTACGTTTTTTTGAGATAACTACCTAAAAATTTTAAGAAGTGTTTCTTAATATATTTAAAAAATTTGTTAAAAGAGTTTTTCAAAAAATTTATAAATAAAAGTTTTATATAAAAAATAAAAATAAATACTTTTTTTTTTGTTTTTTATTAGACAATTTTTTTTTTTATTTTTTTTAAATTTTGTTTTGATAGAGTTTTCTAGAAATTGCAAGGATAATTTCCTAAAATTTGAGTTAGTTATCTCAAAAAGTGATGATAAAGATGTATTTTAACTTCATTAAAGAGAATCTATAAAAAAAAAAAAGGAAAAAAATAAGTTTGCAGTCAAAAAAACTAAATTTGACCACAAAATTCATGTACTTTTCTATTTTTTGACTTAAACAGCAATAAAATCACTTATATATGTCCTAGACTTATAATTTATGTCTTAAATGAAAGCTTATACTTATTGACATATATCTTTAGAAAATAAACTGCTTTTGATGTATTATGATGTAATTATCATCCTAAATGTGCAAAATTTGTCCCTAATGTAGAGGTAGGAAAACCAGCTAATTTTTTAGGTAATGTTTGCTACGATCATTAGTACATATGATTTGAATGTGTTTTTGCTTTACTAAAAGAATCTTAAAACAAAAATACAATTTTTACTAAAAAAAAGTTTGCCACTCAAAAATTTAATTTTTATCCCAAAAATGACGTACTTTTCAATTTTTTTACTTAATCATCACAAAAATAAGTTTTTTTTTTCCTAGACTTATAATTTATGTCTTAAATGATAGCTTATACTAATGATATACATTTAAATACATATAAACTGCTTTTGATGTATTATGACGTCAGTATTACCCCAAATGTAAAAAATTTGTCTCTAAGGTATGGATAGGAGTCCAGCACATTTTTCGGGTTATATTTGCTGGACTTAATAGCACATATGATTTGATGTTTTTTTGTTTCACTAAGATGAATCTGAGAAAAAAAAAAAAAAAAAATTATTCTACCAAAAAAACAAATTTTGATTTCAAAAATCTTGTACTTTTAAATTTTTGACTTAAACAGCAATGAAATTACTTATATATGTCCTACTCTTATAGTTTATAACTTAAATGAAAGCTTATACTTATAGACATACAAACTGCTTCTGATGTAATATGACGTCATTATCAACCTTAATCTGCAAAATTGTCTCTAATCTAGTGGTAGGCAGTCCTGCACATTTTTAAGTGATGTTTGCTAGAATTACTAGTACATATGATTTGGATGAGTTTTTGCTTTATAGAAAAATCTGAAAAAAAAAAAACAATTTTTACAAAAAAAAGTTTGCCACCTAAAACTTATTTTTGACCCCAAAAATCACTTACACTAACCTCTCGCATCTTTACACACTCGTTTAGTTACGCACTCTCGTTTAGTTATGCATTTTAGAATTCCAAAAAATTCTAAAATTAGTATTTTCATTTTTTTTCATTGTACAAATTTGGTTTATTGTATATTTTTAATTTAAAATTTGTTTTTAAATGCTAACTCACCTCTCTATATCTTTAGACTTTGTTAACTTATGTTCCTTGACTAATTGATAAACATTTATTTATACCTGAGTATATCAGATAGAAGCACCAAATGTTTATTATTGTAAAAGGCTATAGAAATAAGTTTTAATATAGACACCACAACAATTCTTAATTGTAAACAAATGCTCGATAATAAATTGAGTTTGCTAAGTAGAATAGAATATAAATGTTAAGTACCGAATAAGTCACATACAATTAAAGATAAAGACAAAATCTACTTATTACTGAAATTAATAAAATTTTTACAATTATAATTATTTTATTAGATTTAAATATTTTATATTTTAATATATGTATAGTTTTCTTGTTTATTTTCTTATTCATAAATAAAGTAAACATATTGTTAAAAAAGGGAAAGTCCCCAGTCTGCTTTTAACTAGGAGCAATGTCAAAAAACAACCATTATAGTAAGTATATTTGGTACCTCTCGTTTCTTTACGATCTCTCATATCTTTACGCACTTTTTCTGTGGACACAATGTGCGTAAATAAGCGAGAGGTTACTGTACTTTACAATTTGTTGACTTAAACAGCAATAAAATCACTTATTTATGTCCTAAACTTAGAATTTTAGCTTAAATGAAACCTTATACTTATTGATATATATTTTAAAACAAATAAACTGCTTTTTTGTATTATGATGACATTATCACCCTAAACGCGCAAAATTTGTTTCTTGTGTAGAGGTAACGAGTCCAGCACATTTATTAGGTGATGTATGCTAGAATTACTAGTACATATGATTTGGATGTGTTTTTGCTTCATTAAGAAAAATCTAAAAAAAAAATACAATATTACAAAAAAAAAGTTTTCCACCGAAAACATTATTTTTGACCCCAAAAATCACTAAATTTTCTAATTTTTGACTTAAACAGCAATAAAATCACTTATACATGTCCTAAACTTATAATTTATATCTTAAGTGATAGCTTATACTTTTTGACATATATTTAGAGACATATAAACTTCTTTTGATGTATTAATTATGACATCATTTTTACCCTAAATGTGTAAAATTTTGCTTTTAGGTAGGATAGGAGTCCAGCACATTTTTTTGTTGATGTTTGCTGGACTTATTAATTTGTAAGATTTTGATGTATTTTTGCTTTTCTAAGTAAAATCTAAAAAATAATGCAATTTTTACAAAAAAAAAGTTTGCCACACAAAAAACTAAATTTGACCCCAAAAATGACGTACTTTTAAATTTTTTTACGTAAACAGTAATGAAATTACTTTTTTATGTCCTAGACTTTTAATTAGTGTCTTAAATGAAAGCTTATACTTATTGACATATATTTAGAGACATATAACCCCCTTTTGGTTTTCCTTGACTAAGAAAACTCTAAAAAAAATACAACTCCTAAAAAAAAAAAATTTACCAAAAATTCTCGTACTTTTTAATTTTTTGACTTAAACAGTAGAAAAATAAGTTTTTTATGTCCAAGACTTATAGTTTTTGTCTTAAATGAAAGCTTATACTTATTGACGTATATTAAAGACACATTAACTGCTTTTGATTATGACATCGTTATTACCATAAAAGTGCAAAAGTTGTCTCCAATGTAGAAGTAGGGAATCCATCATATTTTTTGGGTGATGTTTGCTAGAATTATTAGTACATATAATTTGGATGTGTGTTTGCTTCACTAAGAAGAATCTAAAAAAAAAGACAATTTTTTCTGGAAAAAAAGTTTGCCACCCAACGAACTAAATTTGACCAAAAAAATCACGTACTATTCAATTTTTTAACTTGAACAGCAATAATATCACTTTTTTATATCCTAGACTTATAATTTATGTCTTAAGTGATTACTTGTACTTATTGACATATATTTAGAGACATTTAACCGCCTATTGATTTATTATGACGTCAGTATTACACTAAATGTGAAAAAGTTCTCTCTAAGGTAATGATGGGAGTCCAACACATTTTATGGTTGATTTTTGCTTGACTTATTAGTTCTTGACTAAGATAACTCTAAAAAAAATACAATTCTTACAAAAAAAAAGTTTGCAACCCAAAAAGTTAATTTTGACCCCAAAAATCATGTACTTTTAAATTTTTTACTTCAGCAGCAATAAAATCACTTATATTTGTCCTACACTTATATTTTACTTCTTAAATGAAAGCTTATCATTATAGACATACAAACTGCTTCTGATGTAATATGAAGTCATTATCAACCTTAATCTTCAAATTTTGTTTCTAATGTAGTGGTTGGAAGTCTGGCACATTTTTTTGGTGATGTTTGCTAGAATTACTAGTAAATATAATTCGCATGTGTTTTTGCTCAAGTAAGAAAAATCTGAAAAAAAATTACAATTTTTACAACAAAAAAATGTTTGACACTCAAAAAATTATTTTTGACTCCAAAATGACGTAATTTTCAATTTTTTGACTCAAACAGCAATAAAATCACTTATGAATGTCCTAAACTTATAATTTATGTCTTAAATGAAAACTTATACTTATTGACATTCATTCAAAGACATTTAAATTGCTTTTGATGTATTATGACCCATTATTACCTAAATGTGCAATATTTGTATCTAATATATGGAGTCCAGCACATTTTTTGGATGATGTTTGCAAGAATCATTAGAACATATGATTTTGATGTGTTTTTTCTTTACTATGAAGATTTTTAAAAAAATGCAATTCTTACAAAAAAAAAGTTTTCTACTAGAAAAAATTAATTTTGATCCCAAAAATCACGTACTTTTCAATCTTTCACTTAAACAGCAATAAAATCACTTATATATGTCCTATACTTATAATTTATGTCTGAAATGAAAGCTTATACTTATTGACATACATTTTAAAACATATAAACTGCTTTTGATGTATTATGACATCATTATCACCCTAAATGTGCACAATTTGTCTATTATGTAGGGGTATGTAGTTTAGCACATTTTTTGGGTGATGTTAGCTGTACTTATTAGTACATATGATTTGGATGTGTTTTTGCTTTATTAAGAGAAATAGAAAAAAAAAATTACAAAAAAAAAAGTTTGCCACCTAAAAAACTAAATTTGATTTTAAAAATCACGTACTTTTCAATTTTTTGACTTAAACAGCAATAAAATCACTTACATATGTCCTATTTTTAAAATTTATGTCTGAAATTTAAGCTTATACTTGTTGACATACAGTAACCTCTCGGATCTTTACGCACTCGTGACGTTACGCACTCTCGTTTAGTTACGCATTTCAGAATTCTATACGATTAAAAAATAAAAATTTTAATTTTTTTTAATATTACACAAATTAGGTTTAATGTATATTTTTAAATTAAAATATGTTTTTGAATGCTAACACACCTCTCTCTATCTTAAGACTTTGTAAATTTATGTTCCTTGACTAATTGATAAACATTTAGTTATACCTCAGTATATCAGAAATTTTGTTAACAATAAGAGATTAAATCAAAATTTTGAAATAAACATGACTGTGTTTAATAATGAAAGTATAATGAAATAATGAGAGTTTAAAACACAAAGAAATTGTAAAGCAGTCTTGCTCTATATATTAAAAAACCCCATTTTATAATTGTAAAGAAATGCTTAATTATAAATTGAATTTGCTAAGTAGAATAGAATTTAAATGTCATATATAAATAAAGATAAAGATTATTTCTACTTATTATTAAAATAGTAAAACTATTTCTACTCGTATTATTATTTTATAGAAATTCAAATTTTTTTTTTTTAATATATGTATAGTTTTATCTGTTGTTTTCATATTTATAACTAAAGTAAATAATATAGTTAACAGTGGGAACGTGCCCAGTCTGCTTTTAAATAGAAGCAATATTAAAAAACAGCCATTAAAGTTAGTATATTTGGTACCTCTCGTTTCTTTACGATCTCTCATATCTTTACGCACTTTTTCTGTGGACACAATGTGCGTAAATAAGCGAGAGGTTACTGTATATTTAAAAACATATAAACTGCTTTTGATGTATTATTAAGTCATTGTTACCCTAAATGTGCACAACTTGTCTTTAATGTAGGTGTATGTTGTCCAGCACATTTTTTGGATGATGTTTGCTAGACTTTTTAGTACTTATGATTTGCATGTGTTTTGCTTTATTAAGAAGAACCTAAAAAAAATACAAATTTTGCAAAAAAAGTTTGAGGCCCAAAAACAAATTTTGACCCCAAAACATTATGTGCTTTTAAATTTTTGAGTTAAACAGCAATAAAATCACTTATATATGTCCTAGACTTATAATTTATCTCTTTAATGAAAGCTTTTACTTTTTGACATATATTTAAAGACATATAAATTATTATTTGTATATTTGTATTTTCATGTATTCAGCTGCTTTTAAATTAAGTTTCAATAATAATCTTCAATAATTAAGTTTTTAACAGTTAGAAATGCACTATAAAACTTTTGTTTATTAAAAACAACTTAAAGTTGTACTTACTATAAAATTGTTTTAAAACTATAACAAATAGTAGAATACAATTAAAATTAGATTGTTAACAGATGTTCATGTGGAATATTTAAGTGTTGAAGTACGATGCAGTTAATTTATAGTTACATCAACTTTAAAATAATAGCACTGTGATTGCAACTTCCTGATGCCGGCCGGTTGTCGAACCACAACTTTTCAACTTCTTTCTGATAAAAGTAAGTTTCATACAGTTTCCAAATAGTTGTTTAAGGTTTTGTAAATTAAGTAATAGTATACGTAAAAATTATGTTTTGATGAGTAATAATATTTTTCATAAAATTTATTGCACATTTCAAATTCAAGTTTACTTTTTAGAAGTGTTAGTTTTTAGTCACATTTAAACCCAATTGAAATACTAAAACCTTTTTATATATTTTTATGAGCAACAGGGAATACTTTTATTTATAACTTTTCATTTCAAATGAAGAGTTTTTTAAAAACATTTTTTGATTTGAAATCAAGTATACTTGAAATGAGATTTAAAATGTAGTTAGATGTAAATTAAACTGTTAATCGTCTTTTATTAAACATGTTTAAGGACACAAGGTGTTATTTTTATAGTTAAAATATTCAGTTAATCTAAATAAGTGTAATACGAGTTTTTATGATTATAAAATAATAAGTTTATGTTTTGTTTTATTTTTACTAGTTTAAGTTTGATATTGTTAATTCAAGAGATTGTGCTTGTTGACAAAAATATATTTGTTTTTATGTTATAGACTTGTCATACAACTTTTCAAGTACTCTTTTTGCGAAATATTTGATCTTTACATTAAGATAAGGATTTTTTCTGTATATTTAAATTTGATTGTTTTATTTTCTTTGCAACTATTTAATAAATACCTAAATTTATCATTTTAATTAAATAGTTCCTATTTTATTAGCGCAACTTCAACAACATATAACTGTTATTGTGTAATTTTTAATTTCCTTTTGTTTGAATTTTATTAAAACTTGTTTTTATTGAGTCCATGTGATCTAAATTAAAAAGTGTTCTTTGTTCATTTTTCTCAGAATGAATTTTATCTATAGTAATATTATTAAACAGCATAAAGTTCTGTTTAGATGTTAATGGATATTTGTTTTTTGTATATATTTTTATATAAAATAGATTTTTTTGTAATTATTTAAAAATTGTATTTATAAGAAAATTTTTCAACTTTTTCTACCAAGGAGTTAAGTGTGAAACATAACACTAATTTTTGCAGTAGCTAAAACCTACAATATAGTATAAATTATTTTTTGGTTTGACTTAAAGTTGTAAATTTTTGCAATAATTCCTAAAGAGTTTTACATAAAACTAGTTAAGTTTATATTATTCCATTAAAAACTTAAAAATTATTTTTTTAATTGGTATTTAATTGGTATTTAAAAACATCTAAAACATCTTCAACTTGTCTATAAAAGTTTTGTCTTTAGATGTTTTATAAAAAAAATTAACTACTAATAACAGAGATTTTTCTTATGTAGCCTAACAAAATAAAATTTCTTTAATAAAAAAGATATCAGATGTGACAAACTTTGCTAGAAATGTTTGAATATTTTTAGATTATCTTACTCAGCTTCAAATTTATAGTAGTTATATAGACATTAATGCTTTCTTTAGTGTTTACACTCTAGAAAATTGTTATAATGTAGTATTTTTCATTTCGTTTTTATCATATATGAAGTATTTTTGACTGTTAGAATTTGGTTGTTAAGTAGATGACTCCAGAGATTAACAATAAATACTTAAAGTTTTTAAAGTTTATCAAATTAAATTTTAAGTTTTTGATTTTATTGAAATGTTTTGTCTTAATTAGTTTTCATTAAGACTTTATTATTATTGTCAATTTTATATAATTTATAGTATGAAATTTTGTTTCCCCTTTTTTTGCTATTTTCTGGTTATTAAATCTAGTTTGATAAAATTTATTTTTTTCATTTTGTACAGCACTTTTTTTTTAAATTAGCAATTAAGTAAACCAAAATTTAAAATTACTTTACTAACACAGTCAGAATCCTCAGTAGATTATAATATTTTTCTCATTATTTTATAAATTACAAATTTTAATTAATAAGTTTTAGTTAATTGTTTTTAAGTGTTTGAAATACTTATATTTTTATAATATTAAACTTGTAAAACTAAAATTTAATATATAACTTCTATAAAATTCTATTTTGTATTGTTGTTGTTAATTGTTTTTTGAAAAAAGTCTAATTGCTCCATTTTTGACTAAACAAAAATTCGTTAAGTTTTTCTTGAAATGCGTGTATAATTGTTTATTTTCTTATTTAAAACGATTTATTTTGTTTGAAAACAATATCTTTAATTGTTTTATTTTCTAAAATTTTATTAGATACAAAACTGCTACACGTGAAATCCACATGTAATTTATCTGTTTGTTTACAAGTTGCTCTTAAATAACCTCATTCTCATATACATAAGTTCAATACTGATCTTATCTACCTTTAATACATCCTAATGTTGTTTAATTTCATATACATAAGTTCAACACTGATCTTATCTACCTTTATTACATCCTAACGTTGTTGCTCTTTGGCGCCTTGCTCACTACGCGTAGTTTAATATGTTTGTAAAAAAGTAAATAAAATTAATATTTTGTTATCCGTATGATTTTAGTCACATAACTTTAATCTTGTTCTATACGTTTGTATCTGTAGCTAGTAATTTTTATAAGATCAATACATAGTATATTCTAGTATAGGAATCTTTATCAAAGATTTTTATATTTGCATTATTTAATTATTTCGTTTTCACCGTTAATATTATTACTCTTACTATTAAAACTATTATTTTTAATCAGCTATTATTACTATTATAAGTTTTGTTATTGATATTATTATTAGTACTGTTATTATTTATATTGTTATTATGTGAATTTGAGAACAGTATGTTTACAAACATTTTATTTTTGTCGCAAATTTCTTAAAAATATATATTAATTGGCATATTATAAACTTTTAAGTAAACGTGATATATCATAATAATCTTTTATGTTAGATTTATTTTGTTTATTTTTATATTTGTATTTTTTTTAGCTTATGGCGCGAAATTATTTAAGTTTTGTACATAAAGTAGACGTGGTTAAGTAAACTGTGTTTTTTATTTCTTCAGCAGCATATAAAAGAAATAGTTATATAAAGATTATTTCATTTATAAATATCAAAATGCTTACAATTTTACCATCCTTCAACCTTACTTTAACATTTAGACTTTTATTACCATAATGTATTAATTATTGACTATTGAGACAATATCTCATAGAAAAATTTTTGTGAACTATTTTTGAACATAAACGTCACACTGCAAATTCATTTCTAATAAAATATTTTTATGCCGTAGTTTGTATGTATAATGTTTGTAGTATATTATATAAAGTATTAGATACCTGATACAAGTATCCAAAACTATATATAACATACTAATAATTACTAAAATGCACGAGGAGTCAAAATTGCATGAAGCGAAAATTGCACGAAGACGATTATGCACCAAGGGTCAATTTTGCACAAGTTATATTTTTGCACGAGAGAAAAAACAAATACCAAAAAAAATTATACAGAAAAACCAACCAAAAAATTATTTATTAGAAAAAAAATTATGACTGAGGGTAAGTGTTAGGGGTAATAGTGATAGTAAAAAAAACTATAGAAACTATAAAAAAAACATTTAATTAAAAACAAAAACAAAGCCACCGGCTGAGGGTAAGGGTTAGGGTTAAGAGTGATAGTAAAAAAAAAGTAAGAAATATTAACAAATATTAGAAAAAAAAAGATAATAATAAAAAATATTTTACCAACCGAGAGTAAGAGTTAGGAGTAACAGTGATAGTAAAAACTAAAAAAAATATTCAAAATAGATTAAAAAAAAAATAACCCACGCAAAATTTTCTCTGTGCAAAATTGTCTGCTCGTGCAAAGAGTCTTCGTCAAAAGTAGCTCGTGCAATTTTATCCCCTCTTGCAATTTTGTACGGTCGTGCAATTAATGCTAACCTCATGGTAAACTGTCAATGTTTGTCAAAACTTTTATATTTGAAATAGTCTCATAGACTTTTGTATGGAACAGCATGTAATATACAGATTTTTTTTTTTACAGCTTGAATGCAGTATATTGATGCCTGCCGGCTTTTTGATGATGTTGGACCGCAACTTTTCATCTTTTTTTCTTACAAAGTAAGTTTCCTATATTTTAATGTTATTATTTTCATTTTTTGTTGAAATAAGAAAATACTAATAAAAGTTTAAATTTTGATAAGTAAGTCAATTTTTGATAAAAACTATGCCCCGCATAAAATCAAAGTTCATATTCAAGTAGCATTAATTTGTATTAACATTAAGTTCAATAAAAAGAGCAAACCTTAAATATAAAGATAAAATGAACAACTAAATGTAATTTCTTGTTCGTATATTAGTAACATTTTTATTCAATTTTATTTTTTTTTAACCTGTCAGTTCATGCTTTTCCTTTTTTATAAGTGTTTTGTTTAGTCATAAAGACTTATAAAGACCCAGTTTGTTTATTATTTTTAAAATGTTTCTATTTTTAAAGTTAACAAAAAAATAAACTTATGATTAGTATTTGCTCTATTAAAGTAGTGTTACTATTTAACATTATAAAAAACCGTTTTATTATGAAACTATGTAAAACTTGGTAAAAAACTTTTAAAATATTTGTTTTATAATAAATCTCTTTACTGCTTAACTTTTATAACTAATTTTGAACTCTATAATGTTGTATATGAAGTAATACAGTCATAATATTCAAACAAATTATTTTTCCTTCTTTTAACTACGTATATATCTATCCATGTATACCTGGTTGTTTTAATAATATGTACTACATGTTTAGTAATCTCAGCATATATATAATATTAAAATTTTTTTGTAAATTTTTATTGAAAGCTGCTTTAATTTCAATATTTAATAGCATTTTAGTATATAACTTAAAATGTTGTTTATTTTTAGAGAAGATTTTTAATATGCATTTACATAATTTTTATTGCTATAAACTTTTTATTAGTATTTTTCTTAAAAATAGACTTGTATTAACATTGTAAAAAACTTCAAAACTTGTCCTATTTATATAAAAACTACGTCAAAAAATTTTAAATTTTTGATTCACTTATTGACAAAAATTTATAAAATTTTTTGATTATTTTAACAGTCAAGCCTTTAATACAAAGAACTTTATTTTTAATTTAAATTTAGTTATGCTATTCTCTTAATTACACTGACTTTAGTAGTTTCTTCGCTCTTGAATTATCTGAAAGTGATAGAAAAAAAACTTTATCTCATATCTTAGTATTTTTTTTTATAAAATCGTTATTAAGTTCAACATTTATCAGATTATTTTTTCAGAAAACATTATCATAATATGACTTAAACTTTATCAATAGATAAAAAAATTATATTTTGAGGAGTTTTTTTTTTTGTTACTTAATAACAATATTGCATATATAACTTAATTTTTTTTTTATTGTAATTGAGTTTCTAAAATTGTTACAACATTTGTCAGACTATTTGTTTATGAAAATAATCAAAATATGACTCTATAACTTCATCAATAGTTAAAAGAAACTATATTTTAAGGATTTTAATTTTTTATTTAAAAACAATTTGCTGAGTAGTAGTATAACTTTTAAGCAAACTACTATGCAATAGTCATTTTTTGATTATTTTAAGTCATAAATAGTTATTTGTATATTGTAAACAATACATATAAAAAAAATCAGTAATAGGTTTTATTTTTCTTTCACATGCTTGTTTATAAAGAATTTATTTTGTTAAAAATTTCACAAAACTTAACTTTTATTTATAGTCTGAGATTTTTTTCATTATTAATTTTTTATTAATTCTTAACTATTTAAATGCTAAATCTTACCAATTCGTTTGTCATATTTTTAAATACTTGTTTAAGTTATTGTAGTTGAAATGTTACTATAGTTTCAAAATAATAATTCTTAATGTTAACAAATATTATATCATAATTATATATTTATTTATAACATTGTTATGTTATAGTTGTGAATCGATTAATATTTCTGTTAGTCAAGATAAAGATCTCAGTACGAAAAGATTGTAGATAATTGATAAATTAGAAGTGCATCCGTGTTATTACGGCAAGTTATATTGATTAGTGAAGAATGTTATTTTTTTATTAATTAAAGAATAGCTAATGTTAACTTATGTATTGTATTTCAGTTTTTGTCAGCTACAAAAGATCAGAGTAGAAAGTATTGAAATTAGTTGTGGTATTGCTTTTTTTATTAGAGCGAGGTAAGGGTCTGTTTGTTTCAACATGTTTTATAAACTTATGTTAACACTTATATGTTTAGCATGCTTTTTTAATAAAAAAATTATAATATTAATGTTTATTTATTGAAAAAAAGATTGCAATGTTCTAAAGTGAAGATTACTTTTTAGTATTTTGTCTTGTTTAAATATTCTTATATTTGTATCAGTCAAAATTTTATTTTTTCAGCGTAACTCACCGATGTCCAGCGATTTTGAACTGCTTATGGCGTCATAAACTATTCATTCTATCATTAATGCCACTCTTATATTCGAAGTTCGGGTTTACATCCATTACGTTAGTCTTTTGTTCAAAACTCTTACCTGGACAAAAATATGTTTCAGTTAAATTCGGCAGACAGCAAACTAATAAAGTCTGCTTTTGATTAGTTTATTTATACTTTAGTTATTTAAACAAAATCTATTTATTTATAATGTTTTTTTTAATACCTGTTTAGAATTCAAATGTACTTAAAATCTAAGCTTAGGTTCTTTACTTAATAAAAACAACTAATTTTTCTTTTGGCTGCAAAAACTAAAAACAACTGAAAGTAAAGGATATACGTGATTATCTACAATTTTGTAGTCTTTTTTTTAGGTTTGCGAATGTATATATTTTTTGCTAACAGTTTGATATATGCATAATGTTTTCTTAATTGTATTAACTTTATGGTGAACTATACTTTTAAAATAAAGAGCTCAACTTGAAAGGATCGAATAAACATTAATTAAACGAAATCAAGTTGAGAGTTTTTATTCTACACAGTGTTTAATGCAAACGCAATGATCACAATATTAAAAACTCTATAAAGTAAGGCAGAAAAAGTTATATATATATATATATATATATCATTATGATCAGATATATTGTTAGGGTTTTGTCGATCATCACCGTAAATAATAGATAATAATTAAGATATCTAAAAATTTAAAGTTTATTGGGAGTTTATATACTACTGTATTTAAGAACAAACTTGTTTTTTCTATTTATATTAAATATTGTATTTTACTTGAATATATGTATTTAGTATGCTTTACTCATAATTTTTTTTTGTTAATTAATCTTTTTCTGAAAACTATTAGTGTTCCTTAATTATTAATTAAAAGTGTTATATGTAGTTTCTTTAAATTTTATTTTAACACTAATTTGTAATAACTAGATTTTCTTTCGGATTAAATATATCCACGATTTTTAGACAGAATGTTTTTATTTTTTTATAATGCGGTTTACTGTTAAAAACTTTTTTATTTGATGATCATTTTTAACAAACCAAATGAAGTAATCATAAACTACAGGGTTTGAAAACAAGATAAACTCGTTTTGTCCTTTTGTTTTTTACTTAAATTTTTAAGTCGTGTTCATTGTAAAAACAGTTTTTTAATTCGGAGATACCTCAAAAAATAATTAGTTGTAATTTGTCGTGTGTTTAATTTCCTTCTTATTATTCTAAGTTTATTGTCATACGAAGGACCCAGGCAATTAAAACCTAGGCCACTTATACAGAAAGACATACAACAAAAAGACAAAAATAAACCTAAATTGTACATTAAAAATGAAAAAAAAAACCGAGTTTAACTAATTAAAGTTTAAAAACTTACATAAAAACACAAAAATTATAACACAAAATTTATAATTCCGGTGCTTCCGAAAAGAGAACAACATTATCCTACTTCAACTTCACCCGAACAAATGGTTCGCTCCAAAACTGGTTTCACTTTCATTCAAACGACTGGCTTTACATTATTTGAACAACTGATTCAGCCTTCATTTGAGTAACTGGCTTAACTTTTATCCATACAACTTGTTTAACTTTTATTCGTATAACTAGAACCGCTTTTATATGAACAACGTTTTTCACTTTTGTTAGGAGAGCCTGCTTCATATTTACTTTCAAATCTTTAATACTCAGATAACTCAGCGTTTGTTGGACTTTCGTAGTAGCTGATAAATGTTGAGAACACTTACTATAAACAAAACTTAAGAACCCAAGGCCCCTAGCACTTTTACAGGCCAATAAACTATGTATTAAGGAACAGGTTTTGTTATACACAGAGGAAAGGTGCCGCTAATAAAATAAAGCTATAGGTTAAACCAAATTAGACAAATACAACCAGTGGTTAATGAAGAAATAACAACAAAAAAAAATACTTATGAATTTACTAACAAAATATTTATTTAAATCAAACTTTTTTAACCTTAACCGAAAATGCTCAACTTTTTTACAGGAAACTAATTCGTTTGGAAGCTTGTTCCATAATTCAACTGAACGATAAAAAAAAGAAATATGCCAAACATTATTATTGAAATTATGTCTGCATGTAAATTTTCTGTTGTTACCTCTCAGTAAATAAGTACATTTATGAGATTCAAAAATAGACTGTAAATTAATTGTAGTTTCACTATTAATCAGTTTGAAAAAAGTAATTAAGTCAAACTCAATCCTTCTATACTTTAAGAGTTAATACCAAGTTTTGAGAGTCTATCAAAATAAGATGTGTATGAGATGTTGCAACGTTTGAAGACTATTCTTGTATATTTTCTTTGAATGGATTCAAGATGGTTAATATCTTTCTTTAGGTATGGAGACCAAATTGGTGTGTTGTATTCTAACTTAGGACGGATGTAAACGAGATAATTTTTTTTTAGAATGTTTATATTTGTAGACTTAAAAGTCTTTAAAACTTGAAAAGAAATAGTTGATGCAATTTGATAAACGTAATTGATATGGTGGTTCCATTTTAGGTTTTCAGCAATAAAAATTCCCAGATCTTTAAACACTTTAGTTGGAGGTAACCTTATGTTGTTTATTCTAAATTTAGAAGTGATACTAGATGTATTTTTTTGAATCCTGACATTTACTAGGATTTAAAACTAGTTTTCTTTCTTTTAGCCAATGATAAATTTTATCCAAAGATTTTTGTAGAATTGTGTTAGAATGGCTGAAAATTTTTGTATCGTCTGCAAATAGATTTATGTTGCTATCGACATCTACTTCTAAAGCTATATCATGATATAAATTATAAATAAAAGTGGGCCAATAACCCCTCCTTGAGGCACTCCACTGAAAAAAGGTAAAGACTCTGAAAAAGTGTTACCAATAACTACTTTTTGGGTTCTGTTTTCAAGAAACTCTTTGAACCAGCTAACTAAACTTTTATGAATTTTGTATTGAGTTAAAGTCTTTATTAGTTTCAAATGGGATACAGAGTCAAAAGCCTTTTGAATGTCTGTGTAAATAACTTTAGTTGACTTATTGCTTAGAAATGAAACCAACCATGAGTGTAAGCAATTCAACAGTTGATAACTAGATGATCAATTAGGTAGAAAACCAAACTGTTTATGTGAAATTAGCTTATTTAAAAAAAGGTGATCAAGTATTTTTAGAGAAATTATATGTTCGAAAATTCTACAAAAACTGCTTGTCAAAGAAATGGGTCTGTAGTTTAAAGGGTTGTACTTACTACCTCTTTTGTGCACTGTTATGACTAGTTTATAAGTTATTGTTAATTGTAATTTTTTTATAATTGGATGAACTCTTTATATTCTACGTTTTATTTACTTTATAAGCCCAAAGTTTAAAAAAAGGTTTTCCCGAGATTGACCACTATTTTGTATATTAGGGGTATAGATTGTAATTACTTTACAAAAAGGGATAGAACATAAACAAAAGGTTAAGAACCGCTGCTTTATGATTTGGTTGCTACAGGTTCGGGCTTTTTTTGAAATTTTTTAGGTGCATATTTAATTTGCTTTTTCTTTATTTATAAATTCAATTTGTCTATAGTTTTCCTTTTTAATTAAAAATTATATTTTTACCATATAATCTAAAGTAATACTGTTAAAAAAAAAAAAGATAAAATTTACATGGAAAAAAGTAAATTTTGCAAAACATTATTTACATTTGTTGTGTCAACAGCGCAATTGAGTAAAATAATTTAGACGTAGTTTTACTCATACAGATGCAGCCAGGTCTCGTGTTGTGCAATTAACAACAAGTGTGTCAGAGTTTATCAACAAGCGTGTCATCAACTGCTACATACAGTCTCCTGTCTTCATCACACGAAATCATAACTTTTTTTTTTAATTGTATAGTGCCTTACTATTTTTATTTTTTTACGTTTTCACTGGTTTACATCAAATTAATTAACTAAGTTATGTGGAATAATATTAGTGTCATTTTATACTTTAATTATACAAAAAAAAAGATAAAACTTTTGCGTATGTAAAAGCTTTGAATTATCAAACCTTTTTGTTAAAGTATAATAATTTTTTTAAATACTGTTAAGTTAGGCTAAAGTCAACAATAATCTTTCAGATTTTTTTTATGAATGTTTATTATTCTTAAAACTAAAAAAAATCATCTATCTTAAAAACATCTTCCTGTTGTCCAGTAAACATATTTTTTTTTTAAGTATTCAAATATTTATTAAAACGCCTCATAGAAATAAAAATTGTTACTAATGGTGCAATTTATTAACATAAAACGACTTAAAAAAGAAGTTGGCAAACTCCTTTGAACACATTTTTAAACATGTTTCGGTAATTTTGTTTAAAGTCTCTGTATAACATTTTTAAACGATTAAAATACGTTACTGCTTTGGCTTAAAATGTGAATAAGACTGATTAGCTTTCAAGAAGTGTTTTTTTTTAGTTTAATAATTACTTTTTTCTCCTAATAGCAGCTTGTAATCTGAAAAATCAGTTTTAATAGTAGATGGATTCAAAACATAAATTTGGCAAATTAGGTTAATTTCCATGCGTTCCATATTAATTTAAACAGGTGCTTTTTTTGATTTAGAAATTATAAAGTTGTTAAGTCTGTATATTGTTAATCAAAATAGTTCAAGTTCAAGCAGATAACCATTGTAACATTGCCAAAAACTCAGGCTAGTTTGAAGAAATTTAAAATCTAAGGCCTTTTAGGCAATATTTGAACATTCGCTTATTATTATTTTTTATTCAGAAATATCAGGCTAAGTTTCAGTAACTCAGGCTGGCTTTTTTTCATTTAAAAGTGGCAAAGTAAGTTAATGATGTATGTTTTGTTCACTTCACAGTTTTTGTTTTGATTATAATATACCTTAAGTTTTAAGTTTTGCAGCTACCATAGTTTAAAATTTACATGCATATAAGTGTAAACAATCTATGTTTTCAAATCCTGGTAAAACTTAAAATTTGATAATAGGCTAGAAAAACCTAGAATTTGAGAACTTTTTAAAATAACTTTAAATTAAAAACAATTCTTACAGCTTAAGTAATAAAATATCAACTTTACACAGAAATATATCTTATAAAATTTATTTTGTTCTTACCATCTTTTTATTAAACAACATACTTAAAGTCACCAAACATGTAAAATGTGGTTCAGTAATTACTATAATTATTAAATTTAATACACGGTTATTATCTAATATATTATTTTTTACAACTTAAGTATTTGTGTAACATGTAGTTAATACCGAAATTTCTCTCCTAGATGTTTTATCACTAAATTTGACTGAACAAAAAAAAATTAAAAAACCACAATACTCTGTACATTACTTGTAATTTGTTTTTGTTATGACACATTAGAAGTTTTCTGAGCACTTTTAATTAGTTCCTATGCACACCAATGTACAGAGATGATCATTTTTAAACCTTCTTTTAAAATAATATTTTAGCTAGTATAAACATGATTATTCTCAGAAGAGCAGTACCTTAAGAGATCTATTAAAAAACTAGTTTGATTTATTTATTTTATAATCTCAGACACTTCCTAAAGACGACTTTTTGTTGTCATTGGAGTAACAAAAAAAAACTTTTACTACCACCAAAAAAAAAACTCTAACAAACTTTTCTAATAAATTAATCAGTGTCTCCTTTTTAGTAATTTTTTGCTACTTTGAAACTTGCCTTTGCAAGTTATCTTATTGTGGTTTAATTATTACCGGTGGTTTAAAAATCTTCCAGATTTTTGTATACTTTAGTTCAAATCGATTTCGGATATCAGTTCTTCTTCAGTGAACTTTAAACTAACGGAGCTAAAACACATTCATGTAACTAAGTAAAAAATAGTGAAAACATTATATTATGACGTAGTGATACAAAACTGTGTATAAAACCAAGTTTTTCGAGCTAGAATATTTTTTACATTATGATGATATTTTTGTATGTAAAAGTAAAATAAAATTTCTTAGTAAAAGAAATGAATATAAAAACAAACACTTTACCAATGAAAACTTTAAATTAAAAACTATCTTAGTAAGGAACTGTTGGTTGTAAGTTATTTGTAATAAATAATTACTGCTATCGGTGAAAGCTGGTACAACTATTGTAATGTTTACATTGGCTAGTCAGATTTCATATGAGTTTTGAAAATGCTATGCGGGCTGGTCACTTTTTCGCGGATCGTTAGTTTTCTCCGCGGGCCGGTTTATATTCAAATTTGAAAAAGGTTTTGGAGCCGATAATTTTGACTCTGCGGGCCTGGTTCGGCTCGCCGGCCGTACATTGCTCATTCTTAAACTATATTATATGTTATTGCAACTCCATTATTGATCCTCTACTGACAAATAAACTTATTGTAAATTGATTACTAACCAAATAGATTAGTCTTATAGCAATGTAATAATTAAAAAATCTGAAACTAAGGGTTGCTTTAAACTAGTGATGTACCGGACTCACTATCCGGGTCCGGCCGGATATTGCCATTTTTGTCTGATATCCGGATCCGGCCGGATTCTAATTTGAAAAAAAGTCTGGATCCGGTTCCGGCCGGATTCTAATTCGAAAAAAAAGTCCGGATCCGGTTCCGGCCGTATCGTAATTTGAAAAAAGATTCCGGATCCGTTTCCGGCCGGATTCTAATTTGAAAAAAAAAGTCCGGGTCCGGTACATCACTACTAAAAACTTAGATTTTAGCAATTTAGGCAAAAACAAAACGTTGAATAAAATTTATTTTGATTTATAAAATATCAAAATAAAAAACCTTTTAAACCATTGAATTTGAAAGTTTTTTACATATAAAGAAATAAACATATATTAGGAAGAAGAAAAAATTGTCTCAAGTATTTTTTCAAAACGTATTAGCTTAACAGTATCTTTTCAACGTATTTATACTATTAAAAACTTTTTTTTAAACTTAAATTCAGTTTTATACTATATACAGACCAAAAGACTAGTTATCAAAAATCTAGATAAAAGTTTATATAAGATTTTCCAAAACCTTGTTTTATTATATATACTTATTATCCAAAAAAAGTTTATACTTCTCCTAAAAATCAATTGTACTTAAATTTTTCTTTTATTACTACCAATCTCAATAAAAACTAGTAACAATAAATTTCAGCGAATTTTAAGATTAAAATTAGCCTAAATATAACTGAGTTCGAACTTTAGATAGCGTATATTCACATAAATAATCAATAAAGTTTTTTTTTAATTTAGATGGCAAACAATCTTGAAAACTTTTTAAGCGAAAAAAGCAACAAATAATTGGTTTATAAAAAGTCAAGTAGAAAAGAAAAAACAGTTTTAAATTTAAACTTCGTAAAGTTTCTTACGAATAACATTTAAAGTATTACAGTTTTGTACTGTACAAAAAATATAGCTGCTGATTGAATGAAAGCTTTAGACTATGAAGTATGAACATATTCACATCAGTTAAGTTCTATTAATAACTTATTTTTTTTTACTGTACTTGACTATCAAAGTTTAAAAACAATTTTTCATATCATCAAAATCAAGTACAGAACTTTATTTTGTATTTAAACACGATATTTCTTAACTATGAAGTTTAGCAAAATAAAAAATATTATTAAGAGTCAGTACAAAACAATAAATTTATATTGAGAACCAAATTACAAAAGAAAATACATTATGTTCAAGTTTTTTTAACCAAGTTACATGTTTCTAATATATTATTTAGTAGCCAAACGACTATATTTTTTTTTACTTAAAGCATATTTAATTTAAGAATCAATTTTTAACCAATTGAAAATTATTCTATAAATATTATTTATACCAAATAAATACTTATTCTGTTTCAGCGCAAAACGAATTTTCAAACTGTAACTTTCCTATAAAAGCGTTATTGAAATGACAAACTTTATATATAAATAAAACTAAATAAATAGTTTTACAATTTTGATAATAATACTAAATACTGGCATATACTTTGTTAACAGTATAGTTGTTTTAGTTAAAAAAAGGTATTGTTCATTAAGTAGTGTAATATAGATTAAGATTAGCAAAAAGTCTAAATAAGTTTGGTATCTTAAACATAAATTTCTGATTATAGTAAAGAAATTAGTATATGATATAAAAACAGTATAAGTTAAAAGAAATAAAATTCACAAAAAACAAACCAATACAACTAATTATCCGGTAACATTAAAAGAAAAAACAAAATGTTAAGTACAATTTTAATAAAAGAAAAAAATTAAATACTAAAGATGGATTCGTCGAAACTCTAACTTAGATCATTGAGTTTACTTGTGAAATATTAAGCAATAAAAATTTGTTTAATTAAATTTTATATTTGAGTAAAAATAATAAAGCAGCCCGAAACTTTTACATTAACTACAAACTAGTATGAGCTAGTGCTAGGCTAATTTTTACCAATATTATTACATGTTCTTCTATATCTTAATGTATAACAGAACTATAAATATGGTTTTAAAAAATACTAAATCTATTAAACAGTTTCAATAAACAAAAATAATTTAACATAACAAAACAGAAAAAAAAAACTCTTAAAAAATAAATTAGTTTTAACAACATAAATAAGTTTTTTTTTATTAAATTGTTTAACTGATTTATTTGATAAAGCTCGTTTTTACTTTGTAGTAAACGTTATATATAAAATTGAAATTTATTGTGCTATTTTTAACCTTAAAAAGAATATAAACACAAAAACAGGTCATTAAACTGTGCTATTATATACTATTATACTTAGTAAAAATATTTTTGTATACTTTTATAACAAACAAGGCATTTATAAATACAACGTTGTTCTACAAAATATAATTTAAATATGTAATGATATTTAAATCTAAATATCTATTAAAGTTAAAGGGGATAAAACCTAATTTAAATCCGCCTTGGTTTATAAAACACTTCCAAAAAAGTTTTTAGGCTTAAATGTGTATGTCTTAAAAGCCAGAGTTTATTCAACTTTATGTATACAATTAAGTTAATTGTTGTTTTAAATCATAGCAGCGTCAGGACTTAAAGTTTTATATGTAGTTAAAACAAAGCATGTACATAGAGAAAACAGCATAAATCATAAGTTTACTTTGCCACTCTTCAAAGCAAAAAAAGTAAACCTGATGGTTAGTCGGAGATTTAAGAATTAAAAAAATTTGAGAGGCTTTTTTTTATCAAGAAGTGCCACCATAATATTTTTCCTTAATTGTTTTAAATTGGGCACAAATATTCATGTGATAGTTGCTAAATGTACAAAAATCCTAAATGTAAAAACTCTAAGGTCGCCTTAACATAAGTAACATAAGGCCGCCAGAGTAAAAATTTCATCAAATGCGGCATCTTTTGTGTTATTAACCACTAAAAACATTAGCTGTAAACTCAAAGGTCACCGTATTTATATGCATATATTATGATATATATATAAGAATTTATCTTAAGTGCACAAAAAACTTATGTAAAAAAGTCAAAACAGATTAAATCAAAAAATAAAGAATTTTATGATATGTCTTTTTATTGTAATGTTTTTACGGTTTCTGTGTACATTTAAATATAATACATAGTGATTTGGGTATAATTTACATTCTAAATAAAAAACCCCAAGTAAAAAAAAAAATTGTTCATTATTGTGCATAACTTTTGTACAAAATATAAAACATTCGCATTTAGTTAATTCAATTAACTTTTAATTTATAAATAAGTTACTGAATTCAAGTACTTATTTTACCACCTTTTTATAAGAATTTAATCATTTAAGATTTTACTTTAAGTGCACAAAAAACTAATGTAAAAAAGTGAAAACGACTCAAAATCAAAAAATAAATTTTTTTATGATATATCTTTTTATTGTGATGTTTAAAATGTTTCTATGTACATTTAAATATAATATATAGTGAAAGTGTCTATTATAAAAATTTAGGTATGAATTACATTCTAAATAAAAAACCTAAGTTTTGAAAATAAATATTATTGTGCATAACTTTAGTACAAAATAGAAGACATTACCATTTAGTTGATTAATTTAAAAAAATATTTTATAGATAACATACTGAATTCAAGTACTTATTTTACCAGTTGCTGTTTAAAAAAGAAAGTTATTATATTAGATGAGAAAACACTGCAAGGTAGCTAATATGTATTTTTCACATTTTTAAGCCAAAGCATTAAATTTGTTCAATGTGCTATAAACGTTTTCTAGTGACTTTACAACAAATAAGTTACATAATTATCCAACAAAATAAAATCGATTTATGAAAGTCTTCTTCGGCGGGCTATATTTGCAAGATCGCAGGCCGCAGATTTTTTCGGGGGCCAAATTCTAATAAAAATACAAACGTGCTCCCAGGCCGCATACCTATCATTAGCGGACCACAGTTTGCCGTCTCCTGCTTTAGAATGATGTGTTGTTTTTTTATTTCGATAAAATGTAAAGACTAAAGTAAAGTTTGTAACAGTAGTTTTAAAATATATATAAAAAAGCTTATCAAATATGTTCAAACGCGTATATGTTTAGTATATTTTAACAATACATGTTTTATCTGAAAAAGACTTAGTTTTTATAAATATAGTATAGAATAAAACGTAACGTTTATACAAACTTTCTTAAAAACATTTTTAATTTTTGATCAAACAAAGCATGTCAACTCGGTATTGTTAGATATCAGGATGACGGATGTTATCCTATCGAGATATGCTACTTATTGAATAATAAGCACTGCGAACATATTCTACCGGGGTATCGTAAGTAAACGGTCTAACGGGTGCTATACCATTAACACATGCTACTGAGTGAAAACAGGGAAATGAAAACATAATCTACATGAGTGTTGCAAAAGTTAAGGTGACGTGTGTTGATCGTTAACATAAGCTACTGGGTTAATCAGCATGGGATTAAATAAATAAATTTGGATTGTCAGATGTTGAAAAAAGGTGGAACTCAACCTACCTCAACTCAACCTACTACGTTGCTAACTACAAGCTTAAATCTTAAAAATTCGTACAGCTGATGAATGTAAACTCGTTAACCACCTTAATGAGCTACTTGAACCCTTTATATAGTAACGCAGAAGTGTAGGAAAGACAACGCATTGATGTCAAGTGTGGTCCCGCATGCAGCAGTACTAAAACGTTTTTTAATAAAGTTCACAGCCCACTAGGTCAATTTGTATTCTGCAGAAAATATAAAAAAGGCTTTCAGTAAGGTTTTATACTATAAATAACAGCGCAAGAATAAACTTTCATGATAACGTCTTGTTTTTATTTTAAGCAGCTGTTGATTCACGGTATCGACTTGAAATTTTCCCTGCTAATCTCAAACAAAAGGCTTTAAAACTACTAAAATCAGAAGAAAAATATTAGGTTTGTCATGAGACAGGTAAAAGGGATTCGAATTCCTTAGTATCGCCTAATATACAACTACCTAAAAAATTTTGAATAACAACTATAAACGACATTCCAAAAATCGTTTGTCTTTTTACTCTACATTTGAATAGGGAAAAAGTGCAAATACATACAAAAATGCGCAACAAGATTCAGTTGATCAAAAGATTGAGACAGAAGTTAAGTTTTTTTATTTGTAAAAAAAAAGCCTGCTGAAGAAATTGAAGAAGCACAAGTCTTGGTTAAACTCAAAGAAGAAAAAATACACAAATATCTCGCAAGATTTGCAAGAAAGTATTTTACGGTACCACGACGTTCTGCTTATTTTGAAAGGGTATTTTTAAAAGCTGGAAGCTATACGAAAAAAAGTGAAATTGATTGCTTCCAAAAACTGGCGAAAAAACTTTTATATCTTAACAATAACTTTAAAAATAATACTAAGGTTTTTTGTTTGTAGTTTATAGCGTTGATATAACTAAATGTTATTTACAAAATTACTGACTTTTATGTATGTAAAGTAAAAGGGAACGTTTCGAAATAGCACAAAGACCAAATTGCACGAGGTTACTTAACTGCACAAGGGCACAAAATTGCTCGTAAACAATTTTGCACGAGAGAACAAAAACAAAACAAAAATATATATAAAATCAAAAAAAAAAAAAAACTATAGACCGAGGATAAGGGTTAGAGGTAACAGTGATAGTAAAAATGAAAAAGAATGAATTTAAAAAAATAAGACAAGTTACCGACCTTAGTAAGGGTTAAAGTTAACAGTGATAGTAATAGAGACAAAATTGTATAAATTAAAAAAATTAAAAATAAAAATTCAACTCGTGCAATAATGTCTTCGTGCAATTTAGTCCCCTCGTGCAAAAGTATCTTTGTGCGATTTTATGCCCTCGTGCAATTTTGTACGCAAATTTAGGAGCTTCCAAAAATAAAAATATACAGTTGCTTATGAAGTTACTGTTCATCTTATAGTTTGATATTTTATGAATAAAAAAATATAAACAAGCTTAACATTACTGGAATAAATAAAGTTCGTTATTTTCTTAAACACTGTTACATTTAATTTATTTTTCTCCTACGTCATTAGTCAAGTTTAGTCGTTTATGTGATTCGAAATTTAATATTTAAACTTAAATATCATATAAGTAAATTATAACAACCTTCTTTTTCCTAGTGTAAAAATAAAGTATTTTGATAATAACATTGTGCTTTTAAACCAAAAATTATAAAACATTTTTTAGTACTTAATTGTATTATAATAACTTAACTTTATAAGTTTATTTACTATTTAAACTGCAAAAAACTTAAAACATTTAAGATCTGGATTCAGCCGGATCCTAACTTAAAAATAAGATCCAGACCTGGTTCCGGTCGTATATTAAGTTGAAAAAAAACCCGAGCCTAAATAGTGGATTTGATAGATCATACTATCTACCCATTCTTTATTTATAAAATATCAGTAATAATTTACCATTACCGAAAAAAAAACGTTGAATATTGTCAATCATTTTAAATATACTAATAAACTATAATTGCTAAATTTCAAAATTAAATTATTCTCCTTAAAATTCATTCGCAGTGTTAGTGTCCCTAATATAAAAATAATTTAACACGGATTTTTAGGTAGCATAAATAAACAGCACAAATAAATTTATAAAAAGTGTAAATTAGTTTATAATCATATAATTTTCTCTAACGTTTTAAAAAGCAGAATTGAAAAACAAAAAAATATATAATAACAATACTACACTCTTTTTTATTAAGTGATAGGTTATAAAAGAAAGTAACAGAACCTGAAAATATACAAATAAATACTAAAAGTAAAAATTTTAAATTCAAAACCTGAATAATACTTTTAAAACCAATCCTTTAAATTTAAAACACCTTTTTTTTTTTGTTAAGTGTTTATTTAAAAACCTTATTCAAAAAGCATATTTAAGCAAAAATTACTAATGAAGAAATAAAAAAGATAGTAAATTACCAATATTACACCTTAATATGAAAAAAATTCGCATTTTAAAAGTTTCAAGTTTACAGATCTAAAAACACTTTAAGCGAGCAACGAAAAAAACACAAGTACATACAGTAAGTATATAATGTAGTTCCGGTATCCGATTGAATGATGTTTCAGTTTTATTGGATCGTTTGTCCTATGTCTGCACAAACCTGTAAAATTTCAGTTATGTAAATTAAAAAAAATATTATTTATCATGATAACAAACATTAAATTATACTTTTATAACTGATATAAAAAAATCTTTATTTTAATATCCAAATTATAACAAGGTTTAGTTATGTAATCAATTATAATTAAGTGAACGATAGATAAAACTAACAACGGAAGTTTTTGTTTAAAAGTTTTAAGAAGAGTAAAAATTTTCTCCTAAACTCTTATACTAATATAAATACTTTAAATAGTTTGAAATATATATACTGTTGCAGAGTTTTGAAGTAAGTGCTGATATAAAGTGTTTCAATGATGTTAAACTATGAGAATAAGAGTAAACACATGTAAATGATACTAAAAATCTAAAAGTTTTAAAACAGTTTCATAGTTTAAATTAATATAGGTAATTGCTATATTACTCCATTTAGTTTAAAGACTATGCTACATCTTATTTAAGCTTACTGACTGTCAGTTATATTCCTCAAAGTCCCGATAGAAGTGATTAATACTGCAATAAAAGAGAAAAGAAACAAAAAATGATGAAATTAAGTATTTACTAAAGTAAAGTCATAAATATAATTCATAATGATTATGAATTAATAAACATTGCTAAGTAAAATATATGTTACTTTATATAACTGTTATATATTGTAAACTTAAATTAAATAAACAAGCATTAAAAAAATTATTTATTTTTAACACAATTAAATTTAAACTTAAATAAACAAATTTAAACCAAATTACTATCAATTGCATTTTTTTTTTAATATTTAACAAAGATTGTTATGTTAAGTTTTAATATCGAAAACTATTTTAATTACGAGTATTACAAGATATTGGTAAGGAAAGCTAAAATACAATAAAGGTAAAGTTATAAAGAAAAAAATACATAATACTCACATTAACATCAATAAAGTAACTAAATTACAAACTTAACTAGTTGTAAGTACTAATGTTTTTAAAATGCTCTAACGTAACCACACTGTGCTCAAAAATACACTTACGTTTATTACTTTATTGAACGAATAAAAAAAACGCCCAAAATACTTGAACCTAATACCTGGTGCACAAAGAAGAATTTGGTTACTGAGCAATGACCGATGGAACTTAACAATTTCGTATCCAGGGCAATTATAGATAAGATTATGCAAGTTATAGTGCGTTTCATTTTGTTTATAACATTACTTTTATTGCATACGTAATCTACCTTGGTATTGTACTTTTTTAAGGTGATTGGTGGTATTCTAATAGTATATACTATTAATTTATTACAAAAATTTGCCTACATAATCTACATTAGTATCGTAAGTAATCAGGGTGATGAAAATTATTCTTTTTAATTATACTACTGAGTGAATACAGAGAATCGGAAGCATAATTTACATATTGCACAAAGAAGAATTTGGTTACTGAGCAATGACCGATGGAACTTAACAATTTCGTATCCAGGGCAATTATAGATAAGATTATGCAAGTTATAGTGCGTTTCATTTTGTTTATAACATTACTTTTATTGCATACGTAATCTACCTTGGTATTGTACTTTTTTAAGGTGATTGGTGGTATTCTAATAGTATATACTATTAATTTATTACAAAAATTTGCATACATAATCTACATTAGTATCGTAAGTAATCAGGGTGATGAAAATTATTCTTTTTAATTATACTACTGAGTGAATACAGAGAATCGGAAGCATAATTTACATATTTATCGTAAGTAATCGTAAGTTAGACAAATGTAGTCTAAAGTTTTACTACTTGTTAAATACAGATATTTGCAAACAAAATCTACATAGCAAAGTTGTAACTAAAATGTATATTTCGTTGTTTTTAAATGTCTGCCAGGGGGTGTTAGAATATTGTTGTTCGAATCACATAATAAAACTTTAAATTTTTTGTTTTTACGCTCAGTTCAGCCATAAGACCGTGCGGAAGGCACACAAAATTTAAGACCTTAATAAACTTAATTAATTTAAGAACTTTTTTATGATTTTTATTTTATTAGATCTTTATACTTTTTTGTATTGTTTAGTGCTTAGTTAAGCCATAAGACCGTGCAAGAGGTACACTTATTGATTTTATGAACTTTTTTATTATTTTCATTTTATAGGATCTTGATGTTTATTTGCATTGTTGTATTATAATGTGCTTAGTTCAGTCTTAAGATCATGCAAGAAGCATATAACAATTTAAGACTCTGAGTTACTATTAAGAACTATTTTTGTATTTGGGATTGTGACATTAAAACACTTCAAGAAAATTTTTATTTGTAGAACTTTGTGCTCATTTGTTGTGTTTATTTTTGCAGTTTTGTTCTGCTGATATACTGGCTGCTTTATCACTGCTACTTTCATTTACACTAAAATCACATATTCAATAAATTCACTTCAATAAAGAAATTATTTATATTAAGTTTATTACTTACTTAATAATTTTAAAGTTAAATTCGATGTGTAAGTAAATTCAGTAAAACCCTTAGAAGCTAAACGCTCAAAGCGTTTAGCACAAAAAAAGAGGCTTCCCCTAACTGAAGGTAGTTCCTACCACAGGCCTCCTAGGAATACATAGTAAGTTATGGGAGTAATTGATGTTTTTATATTAGGATATGCTACTGAGTTTTAACAGAGAACTAAAAAATAATTTACATGTGTATTGTAAGTGATCGGTGTAACCAATACTGTTTTATTAAGATATACTTTTATCAAGATAAGGACGACTAGCTCGAAAAAGTTACGAATCTACAAAAATTAAAACATCTGAAATGACGCGTGATAACGTCCTAGCGGGAACACAGCAATTTAAACTCAAATGTTATTGACTTAAACTACCTCTAATTTTTTTGAATTTAATCTGAAAATATGCATTTATGTTAATACATCAAAAATGGAATGTTGAAGTACGAGTGAGAACAGTATAAAAGGCAATTTATTTTTCTCAACACCCTCTATGTGTCTTTATGTGTTGCCACTTGTGCACACCAAGAAAAAATTCATTAAAAATAAGTATATGACAATCACAATTTAACTCAAAAACATTTATACTGTTTAGAAAACCAAACATTTAACGTAGTTAATAGTAACAACAAGTTATCCTAATTTTTGTAACATAAAATTGTATCATTTCTGAAGCTACAGCTTCCATTACAATCAATTTTGCAATGCAGCTTTTTGTCAAATTAAAGCTTTAACGCGCTAAATGTTACAATTTGAATGAATTTAATTCGTTTAATTTTTACGACACTAAAAGTGCTAAAGAGTGCATATATAAAATTATCTCTCAGGAGTGTATAACAAAGTATTAATAAATACTAAAAGCTTGGAAAGCAAAGTCTTTTCAAGCTAGTTTTTTGCACATAAGTATAAGTTTCTGCAAATTTGCAGAAACGTACCAAGCTACATCCCTGGGTTATACTAATAAGTTAAAACAGAAAATTAGTAACTAAATTTAAATGGGTATTTAAATTGATTAGGGTAAGGGATGTTTTTCCATTTATATTTTAAGTACAGAACACCGAGAACCTAAATAATAATATAACAAGGTAATGTCAGAAATCGGGGTGACGTGTGTTAACTACTTAAAATTGCTTCTGGTTTAACATTAAGAACCAAAACTATAACCTCTATACAAGTTTTAGTAATCAAGTCGATTGTTGTTATTCATTTACATATGCTAGTAAGTTACTACCGTGAACCGTACAAACAATTCAACTAAATATTTTAAAAAGTCGGAGTAACGGGTGTTATTCATTAATATTTTGAAAAACGGTTTAATACTGAGAACTTAAAAATCATTCACTTGAGTTATGAAGTTGTTTGGGATTTGGAGAGTATTCTTTTTACTTTCAAGCTACAGACGGTTGTTGTTCTTATAAACTATTTTACTGATAGAACAAAATGGAATTGCAAACATAATCATATCGGTGTGACAGGTGTTGTTTTAATATTATATACTACTGAGTAAATACAGAGTATTTCAAACATTTTTTACATGGATAATATAAAATAGTAGGTTAACTGGTGTTATTTCGTTAGAATATACTACTGAGTTAATTGAGAGAATTGCTATCAAAATTTACATAGGTATTGTAGGTGATAGGGGTAACTTGCGTAATTATTATAGGATATGTTACTGAGTTAATACCGAGAATATAGTTGATATAGGTTTTTAAATTGATTGGGATGACGGGTGTTATCCTATTTAGATTCAAGTTAGAGAACACCAAAAACTTTAAATATAATATGCCTAGGTGTTGTAAGTAATTAGAGTGAATTGTCTTAATTCATAACAATTTCTTTTGGTGATTTTAAAGAACCGAAATGTAATTTACATACATATAAAAAGTGATCATCCAAATGAATGTAATTCATTAACATATGCTAGTAGGTTAATACTGAGTACCGTAAACAAAGTCTACTTTAATATTTCAAGTAATCGGAGTAACAGGTTTTATTCAATAATATTTTTATTGGTTGATTACTAAGAACCACAAAGATTATTAACTTTAAAACTTAAATTGATTAGCTTAACATGTATCGTATCACTGACCAATGAATTACTGAACACTGAGAACGATATAATCATATATTTATTTGCATAACATGATTAACATAGATATTGGAAGCGACTAGGCTGATGGTTTTTGTTCTATTAGAATATTTTACTAGGTGAATACAGAGAATCGCTCACATAATCAGCTTAAGAATTGTAAGCGATAGGGCTAACGGGTGTTGTTTTATTAGTATATACTGCAGAGTGAATACATTGAATTTTAAACCTAATCTAAATGGGTATTGTACACTGTAAAATGATCAGGGTAACTGGTTATACTTTATGAGGAGATACTACTGATTTGATATAGACTATTGCAAGCATAATCTACATTGGTATTGTAAGCAATTTAGGTGACGGTTGTTATTTTATTAGAATATGCTACTGAAAGAATACAAAGAACTATTAACATAATTTACGTGAGTATTTTAAATGATCGGGTTAGCGGATGTTATTCTCTTAAAATATACTACTGAGTGAATACAGAGAATTTCAAACTTATTTTACATGGATATTATAAGTGATCGGAGTGACGTTTGTTGTTATACTACACTATACATCTGAGTGAATACAGAGAATCGCGAGCATTATCTACAAGGGGGTTATAAGTAATTGGGGTAACTGGTGTTTTCTATTAGGATATACTAGTGTTTTATTATAGATAATTGCTAACATAATTGACATGGGTATTAGATGCATCTGCTTCCCCTCAAAAATGAAAACTTTAGAATTTTGCTTTGTAAAATGTTTGACATTAGGAAATCAAATTTATAGACAGCATAAAAAAATTTGCTTGAAAGCTTTAAGCTTGCTGGAGCGAATTGCTTTTGAAAATTTTGCTTATTTCGGTATATTTAAAAATGGAAAAAATACTTTTAAACTAAAAATTTATTTTCTACTACGTTTTTTGAGATAAATACCTGAAACAATTAGAAAACTTTAGTTACCATATTTAGAAAAGTTTGAATTAAAGAGTATTTTGAAAAATAACAAAAATAATAAATTTTTTTAAATTTTTTTTGATATATAACTTATTTTTTTAAAATTTTTTGTGTTGATTTTACAGAATTTTCTAAATTTAAATCAGAAGTATAAATGTTTTCTTAACGTTTCAGGCAATTATCTTGAAGGAGCAAAAACATTTATTAATTGATTTTTTTCTTCTTTTTAAATTTTGGTATAAAGCAAAACATTCATATGTAATTTTCTCCAGCAGGTTTTAGGCTAGGAAGCTAATTTTTTTAATTCTGTATTTTTATGTAATTTCCCAACGTCAAAAATTTTACTAGGCGAACTTTTAAAATCAGGACAATATATGCACCCTAATGATTTTTGTAACTGATCGGTGTAACTGGTAGTATTCTATTAGGCTATACTACTGAGTTAATAAAAAGAATTGCAAACTAAATATAATGGGTATTATTATGATTGGGGTGACAACTGTTGTTTTATTGAAATTTACTACTATTGGAGTTCAAAGAATGGCAAACATAATTTAATTGGGTAACGGTTGTTACTCAATATATATTCAAACTACAGAAAACCGAGAACCTTAAATTAATACTCTTTTGTATTGTAAGTGATCGGGGTGACGGGTGTAAATTACTAACAACTTATTGAATATAAAGAACCAAAGATGTAATTTTTATATATACCTTAAGTATTCAGTCCAATGGATATTGTTCATTAACAGAGGCTAGTGGGATAATACCGAGAACCATAACAAAGTTTAACTAACAATTTTAAATAATGGGAGTAATAGGTGTAATTCTTAATTATTTTAAAATAGGTAAATAATAAGAATTACAAAAATCATTAATTTCGATAGCTAAATTGGTTGGAATATTGGGTACTATTCCATTGACCTTTGAGTGACAGAACACCAAGAACCTCAAATAGACATGTTTATTGTATATGATTGGGATAAAGGATGCTGTCTTATCAAAGTGTGTTACGAAGTGAATAAAGAGATTCGCAAATAAATTCTTAATTCGTATTGTAAGTAATCAGGGTGACGACAGTTGTTTATTAAAATAACTTACTAAGTAAATGCAAAGAATTGCAAATATAATCTACGTGGGTATTGTAAGTAATCCGGCAGATGGTTGTTACTTTTTAATGTAAACTATTTAGTAAATGCAGAAAACTGTAAACAAAAGCTATTTAAAGTATTCTAAGTGATCGGTGTAAAGGTTATATTCTTTCAGAGTATATTCAATTAGTATATTTAACTTAGTAAATTTAGACTAAAGAAAACAAAAGCAAAAACATTGGTGCTGACGACATTTATTCTGTTAAAGTATACTACTGAGTGAATAGAGAATTTTGTAAGCATAGAACTTCATGTATATTGTATTTAATCGAAGTAACGGATGTTAATTTATAAGCATATATAATTTGAGTAGTCACAGTGAATTGCATACATAATCTACATGGTCATTGATGTGATCTGTGAAAAGGGTGTTTTTAGAATAGGATATACTACTAGGATAATACAGGGAATCGCATATTAATTGACATGGGTATTGTAGGTGATCGGGGTGGTATAAGTTATTTAATTGTTATATACTACTGAGATGATACAGAGAATTGCAAACAAAATTGATATGGGTACTTCAATTGATACGGGTAATGAGTATTTTTCCACTTTTTTCGAGTTACAAAACACCAAGATCCTTAAATAAAATATACCTAGGTATTGTAAGTAATCGGGGTGATGGGTGTTAATTTTTAACAGCTGCTTTCTGGTAATTATAAAGATCAGAAGATGTGATCTACATACGTAGAAAAAGTTATTAACACGTGGGGTGTTAATCATTATCATATTAATAAGCTAACACCGTGAAAAGTATACATAATCTAGTTAAATATCTTAAGTAATCGGAGTAACAGGTGTTACTCATAGATAATTTGTAATGAGTGAATAATGAGAACAACAAAGACTATTAAGTTAAAGAGTATAATTGGTTGGAGCAACATATATTATTACACTGACTTTCCTATTACAGAACACCGAGAACCTCAAATATGATATACTAAGACTGGGATGTCAGATTTTGTCTTATTAGGATATGTTACTGAGTAAAAAGATAAATTTGCAAAAATAGACTTCATGGGTATTCTGAAATAATTGGAGTAATTGGTATCATTCATTTATTATATAGTACTGAAAAAATAAAAAGAATTGTAAACATAATCTACAAGAGTATTGTAAGTGATTAGGGTAAAGAGTGTTAATCTGTAAAAATAAACTGCTAAGTGAATACAGAAAATTTTAAACTTAATCTACATGGGTAATGTTAGTGATCGGGTAAAAGGTGTCATTCTATAAGAATATACTACTAGGTGAATACAGAGAATTCAAACATAATTTAGAAAGGTATTGTAAGTGATTGGTGTGACAGGTGTTGTTCTATTTTTATATACTAACGAGTATTAACTACTATATACTGATGTACTAACTACAGAGTATTTCAAACATATTCTGCATGAGTACTGTAATAGATCAGGGTAACTGGTTTATTATAATAAAATATACTACTGAGTTAATAGAGAGAATTGCTAACATAATCTACATAGATATTGTAGTTGATCGCGGTAACGGTTGTTAATTTAATAAGATATACTACTGAGTGAATACGGAGAATCGCAAACATAATCTACATAGATATTGTAAGTGATCGGGGTAACGGTCGTTGTCCTATTAGAATATGTTACGAAATGATTACAGAAGTTTTCAAACATAATTTACACAGGTTTTGTAAAAGATCAGGGTAGCGGATGATTTTCTATAAGAATAAACTACTTAGTGATTAGAGAGAATTGCAAACACATTAGAAGGGCAATGTAAGTGATCGGAATAACGGGTGTTATTTCATAAAAATACACTGTTAAGTGATTAAAGAGAATTGGAAAAACAATCTACACGAGTATTATAAATGATCAGTGAAATGGTGGTTATTCCATTAGTATATACTAATTAGTGAATATAAAAAATTGCAAACATAATCTACATAGGTAATTCATGGTCAGGGTCACAGCCGTGGTTCTATAAGACTATACTACAGAATAAATACAGAAAAAAGAAAACAAAATGCACATTGCTATTGTAAGTAATAGGGGTAACATGTGGTTTTCTATTAAAATATACTAATAAATAAATACAGAGAATTGCAAACATTATATACAAGGGTATGGAAAATAATTGAGTTAATGGATGACATTATATAAACATATACTGCTGAGTGAATTAAGAAAATTGCAAATATAATCTACATTAGTCTTTAAGTAATCGGGGTAACGGATGTTATTCTAATGTAATTTACTACTGATGTATAAAGAGACTTGAAAACATAATCTACATCGGTTTTACAAGTGATCGGGGTAATGGGTGTTAGTCTTTTAGAATTTCATACAGAGTAATATTTGAAAATCGTAAAACATAATTCATATTGGTATTGTAAGTGACCGGGTTAACCGGTGTTATTCTAAAAGACTAAATTGCTGAGTAAATACATAGCATTTTAGACATTATCTAGGTGGGTATTTTTAGTGATCGAGGAAACGATTGTTGTTTTAAAAGTATATATTAAGTGATTACGGAGAATTGAAACATATCATACATGCATATTGTAAGTGATCGGTTTAACGGGTGTCATTCTATAAGAATATGCTGCTTAGTGTATTTTGAGAATGGCAAAGATTATCAACATTGGTGTTGTAGGTGATTGGGGTAACAAGTGTTATTATACAAGAATATAATGCTAAGTGATTAAAGAGAATTGGAAACATAATGTACATGGTTATTGTAAGTTATCGGGGTAACGGGTGTTATTTTATAAAATATACTACTGAAAGAATACATAGAATTGAAAAGTAAATCTACATGGTTAATTTAATTGATTGTGGTAAGAGGTGTTGTTTTAAAGAAAAATACTACTTAGCATTTACAGAGAATTGCAAACATAATTAGCATGGGTATTGTAAAAAACTCGGGGTAACGGGTGTTATTTTAAAAGAAATAAACTACTGAGCGATTACAGAGAATTCCGAAAATAATCTTCAGTGGTTTTGTAAAATTTTAGGGTAACTTGGGTTATTTTATAAAAATTTACAACTGAGTGATTACAGATAATTGTAAAAATAATCTTCAGTAATTTCGTAAAATTTTAGGATAACTTGTGTTATCTTATTAAAATATACTACTGAGTGATTACAGAGAATTGCAAACTTAATCTATATTGGTATGGTAAGTGATCGGGGTAAAATATGTCATTCTATCTGAATATACTGCTGTGTAATTACAGAGAGTTGCAAATATAGTTTACAATATATATTTGAATTGATTGGGGTAATAGGTATTAGGTGCTATTCTATAAGCATATACTGGTGAATGAATACAGAAAATTGTAAATAATATATAAATGGGTATTATAAATGATCTGGGTGACGACAGCTATTTTATTAGAATATACCATAAGTAAATCAAATAGTTGCAAAAATAATTGACATGGGTTTTTAACGTGATCGGAGTGACGGGCGTTATTCATTTAGACTATACGAGTAAGTGTTGAGAACCAACCTCAAACATAAACTGCTAGTTTTTGTAATTTGTTTTAGTTACGGATGATTTTCATCGATTTATGCTAATGTAATAACAAAAAAAAACAAAATCTTTTTTGACATTGTTTGTGATTGGGTGACGGTCATTAGTTTATTAATACAGGCAATCGGGTATATACCTAAAACTGCAAATATAACCTACTCTGCTATTATAAGTGATCTGGATAACATGTTGTGTTATTCATAAAAACATACTACTGTTTGGTCACCGGCAACTGCAAATTTAATCCACTTGAATAGTGTAAGTGATTGATGTGACGGCTGTTATTCATTAATAATGGGTACTAAATGAAAATGAGAACCGCAAAAATAATATACTTATGTATAGTAAGTGATTGTGCGGACGGGTGATATAACATTAATATACGCTACTTGGTGAATAACGAGAACCAAATATAAAACATACTTTAAAATTGTAAGTGATGACGTTTGTTATTTTATTAAAAGTCGCTGTTGCATCAGTTAAATTTAGGTCGCTGCTTAAGTTAGTTTTTGAAAACGACAAAATAAAAAGTAGCTGTTTAATAAAACATTTATTAGGTAATAAGTTGCAGCTATAATACATATCGAAATTTTAAGCAGTACGTAAGTATCTCTTAATTATAAATATTATTGGTAGTTTAAAAAAAAAAATTGAAAAATGCTGCACATAGCTATCGAACTTAAAGGTCATTTAGAATTGCATATTTGCTGCGTCAGTATAAAAAAAAACGTGTTGTTTTTAATTTTTAATATTAAAACTTGAATTTTTGACATGTTTGGGTAATATAAGTTGGGAGAAGGACATTAACAAAAAAAAATCAAACAATATCAGGGTTCGTGCGAGAAATTCCTTTTCATTTAGCCTGACAGAGACCTATTTAGCCTGACATTTTTTTCAAAGTAGAAAAAATCACCTTCAGAAGGCATTTTGGGTATCGGGCGGTCTTAATTAGCAAATTAACGCAATAAAAGTATTCCCAAAACTACTTTTAAAGAAAATAAAAATTTAAATGAATTATTTTTCAACATCTATCAATTCCTTACCCAGCAACTTGAATATTTTTAACTGGTCATTATAACTTCTGCTTCAATGAATTCATACCTTTATCAAATTTTGGGGCTTAGTTACATCCACCACTTATCACCCATATACAAGGTTCGTGTCAATTAAAACTTGAATTTGTCAATTATAAGTTACATGACTGGACCAGTAGCTTTTATTAAAACAGAAATGTGAATAAGTCTGTAAAAGAAAAACAAAATGTAATTAAACACATCTCTCAAAAACTTTATGTTATCATTAAAGCATCTTAATTTTTAAAATAACTAATTAAAATAATCATGATATTACATAAGCAATTTTTTAGTCTTGTGAATATCTCTAATAACTTTGAATAAACAGAAAATAAAATATATGAACAAACTGCTAAGAGTATTAATCTATAAAGTATTTGGTATAAAGCCTTTATATTAGAAATTAAAACAGTTTAACCAACTAAGCTCTGAAAAACAAAGCTCATGTAAACAAATTCAAACAAACAGTCAAGTTGTTGAACTAAACTGTACTTTTTTATGAATTTTTATAATTATGACGTATATAATCTACTAAAAACAAAATAATGAAGATTCTTAAAATTATTTTAGAGATTCAACAAAAGGTTTTAAGCACTTATTTTTACAAATACTGACTGATGTTGTCTTTAATAACTAAATCATTATTTAGAAATAAACTCACATCTCAATTTGATCTTAATTAAAAAAATTTCATGCATTTGAACTGACAAAAACTGAGATTCTCAAATTTTTAAACACAAAAACTGATTTAGCTTGATTTAGCCTGACTTAGCCTGACGCGCACGAACCCTGCAATATGCTGATTATCAACATCTAGATCAAACTGAATTTTAAGTATACCTAACGGTGCAAAGTAGTTTGTATGTTAGGCAAAATAACTTTAAAAAATTCTCATGAGATTAAAATAACATGTACTTTTTTTTTGAAAAACACTCTTTGAAAGTAAACGACAAATAAGATAAAAGAAATATGTAACTTAATCTTAATATTAAGAATATTAAATGTATTCTATACTCAGGTGCTTTAAATCATTTGATAGGTTTGCCAAAAGAAAAGTTTGCACTTACCAATAACTATTAAGAACATGTACCTAAAATTATTACTGAAACACACAATTTCTGTTTTAAATTAACTATAATAAGATTATTACAATAACTTACCAGTTAAGGACTGCTGTTTTACGATGCGATATTAGTACTGAGAGTTCCGTTGGACTGACAAATGATGCTGCTGACGTTTTCATCGTGGATCTTCATTGTACGAATAGCTGACCAACTACCTCTCCATCACACACGTCTCCTCGGCTTCACGTAAGTTTACGTTGTTCTAGGCTATGATAAAATCAAGTCTATCAAACAAAAGTTATATATATAGATGATTAAATTGAGTTGAGAATGTCAGAATTAAAATTAGTGAAAATTAAGGGCATAGGGAGGTCAACCTTGGTTTTTACAAGCTGATTTATTTTGCAGAGATTTTTTTTAGCTATCAGTCGTTCTAACTTCTTAACTGAATTCAAAGTAATTCTTTAGATATAACCGCTGAAAGTCAGTGAGAACAATCTGTTTATTATGGAAAGTACAAATCAAAAACGCAAAAAAATAATTTATTACGAATATTTAATTTCATTAGTTTTTTTAAAGCGTTTTCTTTAAATTTTTACAATTGGTCAATAACCAATATTCACATTTATTTACTTTGCAATCTTAATTTTTTATAAAATAAAAAAAACTAATAAAACAATAACAACCTATTATAGGAAGATTTTTGAACGTATTTGTATACCATTTGCAACTTAATATCAATAGATTCATTTTGTTTTTTATATTTTATTACAGAAAGCTTTTCTAAATCATACAAGATTTCTTTGTCAAGTAATAAATTCTAAATGAAATTTGAAAAAAATTTCGTTGAGTGAATAGCTTAAAAAAAGCTTTAAATTATGACGTATGAATAAATTAAAATAAATATAAAAATTAGAGATTCAGTAATTAAAACTAATGGCATGTTTATTAATAGATTGTTAATAAAATATTAAATAACTAAATAATAATATTCTCTACATTTTTGAGATTAATATTTAAATTTTAGAGAAATTATATTAAATATTAAAAAATATATTTCCTAAAAATATGTTATGATTTTAAACTGCTTTATTAATTAACAAAAATTAAGTTTATGTGATAGTAGTAAGTATTTACTTTAAATTTCAAAAAATTCATTACTACAACACTTTTGAAATGTCGCAAAACTTTTTCAGAAAAGTTTGTCGAATTATCTTTAAAAAAATGTAGGAGATACATTTTTAGTAACTTTAATTTATTTTTAGTTTTATTTTTATTATTCTGTCGTAAACGACCTATTGTTCTTTGGAATTTTAATAAATTTTTTAAACCTTATATGACATGTACCAAGCGTTATTAAAGTGTTTAGTGTGTTAACATGGCCAACTTTAAAATAATAGTAAAGAGAATACTTTGGACTGAAAGTCGAAAAAAACAAAAACGAAAATAAAAGCTTGAAAGATGTGAAATCTTACTTTAGAGTGTCTATTTTAGTTGTTCATTTATTTTTGTAGCCACTACCCTTTAAGAAAATAATAAATTAACAAAAAAGTTAAAAACAGTAATTTGTACTTGCTAGATTTTCGTAGTTATACACTACTCTCGTGACAATTTAAAGTAATTTACTAATAAGACATAAAAACAAAACAAGCAATTTACTTGTAAACTAGAATTATTGTTCATTATTTTATATGGAATTACTTGTTTCTAAAGTACAAACGCGTCTATTTCAATCAGTCATTTGAGTAAATGTAAAAATTTCTAAGTTTTAGTTACACAAAATATAATTATTAACTTTTTATATAGATGTCACTTATATTTGTTTTGTCTATACTTAAAAAAAATAGCTTTAAGCTAAATTTGATATTAAATTTCATGAATTATATTTAATTTTCCCTAAAGATTATTTACAAACTAGTAGTTGGAAAACTTTATAATGGTAAATGTAATTTTCTATTACTTATGCTATATATAAATTTAGCTTCGTTATTATTTTACAAATGAGAATTAATTTAATACTTTTTTGAACAGAATAAAATTGTTTTTATTTGAAAATTTGCAATTGGTACATTAATTTTTAAATGCTACTTATATAAAATAAATTTTAAGTTGACAACATTATTTGCTGAACTATTTAAAAAATATTTTTTGAAACATAAACACAAACGAGATAAGAATTATTGTAAATAAAGGTCTAATTCTTCTAAAACTAAACTAAAATTTTGTAGACTTTTAGACACGTTTTATTTAAGCAAAAAAGACAAAAACAGATTAGTCAATATCATATTTTGATAAATAAGAATGACTAGAATTTATTAAAATAAAAAATAAACCACTCAATTACTAAAAATAATTAATCTTAACAAGTGATAACCTTATCGATGTTTAGAATACTTTTAGTTTAACTAACTTATGTGATAAAAAACTGTTCATTAGGTTAACATAAGGAACAAAAATGAACTCAAGATTTGCAAAGAATGTTTTTTTGTTATATTTACGTCAGTATCAATTTTTAAATCTAATTATTTACAAATTAATAAATAAAAAAATTACGATATATTAAGATTAATCAATTATCCTATAAGGAAACAAAGTTAATGACTTTGATTTTTACTTACACGAATTAAAAAAATATTGTAAAAAAATTAACACTCCTTATATAGATAATAAAAAAAAACGGAAATACTGAAAACTAACAAAACACACAAATAAAATAACAATAAAGACTTTATTGGGAGATTAAAAGTAATAATTAGTAAAAAACTAAGCTAAACACAAATATCTACTAATGCAAACTTAACTGTTTTACTGTTTTAACAGAGGTAATGATCATATCAAAAAAAGTTCAACTATAAGAAGAACGGTTTACTTTTATTAAAAAAAAGTTGTATAAATATAACTAACTATTTTTTAAATTACTTAAAATAGAATTCTAACAATTTTGTTTTTTATTAAAAACATCATTATTTTAATAAACTTTATTTATACCATGTACACAAAAGAAATTTGTATTAACAAATACTATAGAAAATTACAAGTTAGTTTTAACATTTTTTATTAAAGGTGTTTTCCAGTATTTATAGACAAACTGATATATTTATTGTTGAAATTGATATGTTGTTACTTGAAAATTATTTAGCAAAATAATAGAAACTGTAAAATACTTAAAGTATTTATATTTTTTAAATAAGTAAGTAACTTAATTACTTTGTTTAGATACATATTCTCATGTTTAAAAATTTTAATTCTTTAACAATGAAGTATGTTAGTAAAATTTAACTATATTTGAAATTGTTTTACTCACCTTTAAATCACACTTATGACATCTTTTTGGATTTTTCTCACATTAGATTTGGTCTGCTCTAGAAAATAAATGCCAAAACATCTGTTATCGTGATAAGTTCCATGTGATTAATAATAGCCAATGTTGCAACTTTAGAATTTTTAGTGTTGATATGAATTTTTGTAAAATTGAAAATAGTGCAGAAGGCTTACTTTGGGCTTACTTAGATTTGTACAGTGAATAGTTTTTGTCAAGAAGGTTGATTGAATAATTATTTTCTTTATAAGCTCATTTAGTATTGCCCTGTTTCAACTGTAAAAATTATTTCAATATTAAAAAAGTAGATTTGAAACTAGTTTTAAAAAATTGCTACAGGGCCCATGGTAAAAGTTCATTACTCTTTGAATTAAAATTAGATAATTTTAAGAAATACTTGATGAGCTAAAAAAAATAAAAATTTTTGGTCAATCAGTCATGTTTTCTATAGAACTGTTTTTTTTTTTTCTGAGTAAAAAAAGCACTTTATAAAAAACTTTCAATTAATATCAAACTAAACAATAACATAACTTTTTGAACTCACCAATAAATCACACTCCACAATCTTTTTGGCTTAAACATATAGAATGATTGTTCATGGTCAGCTCGTCATCATCAGATACATTGTACAAATGATTGCTCATATTACAACTGTAAACATTAGTAATTAATAAACTGTTTTAAAACAAGTACCAAAAAAAAAACGCTTCTTTTGAGAAGTTTAAAACTAAATTAGTATTAGAGTTAATATCCATGAAAAAAGTTGTTAAATTAATGAAATTTTGGTCTCTAGTCATATTTTAGCAACAATTGTTTTCAAAGCAGTAGAAAAATTGAGTCTTTTAAGTAGTATAAACATAACTATTATAATTTTACTTAAAGTTTAAACAACTTGATATATTTAGTTACAAGCATAAGTATTTTTAATGTTCTGGTTTACCAAAAACAAAATGTTTTGTTAAAAAAGTGCAATATAGGATTAAGGTAATTAGTTTTAGGTAAAATTCTTTAACTAGACAAATGGACCTTGATTTTTTTATAATATTTAAAACATTAATTATCATCAACTTTATGGAAGTATATCAATGAAATATTTGTTACTTCTAAAATATAACTTTTTATTTGCTGAAACACTTTTTTAAAACTTTTAAAATTAGGAATTAAAAAGCTTGAACAAAAATTTCTTAACCTTGTAGAAAAAAATTGATTTTAAATAAATCAGTTTTGAAATTAGTTTTTTTAAATGTATTTTGTTTTTTAAACTACCGATTCTATAAAAACATATAAAATTGTCAAACTTTGATTACTTTTCTCTCGAAATATAGTTTACTTATTTTAACAACAAAAAGTCAATGTTAGCTTATAAACTTGTGTCGAAATAAATAAAAAACTGTGTTTTTTTACTATACCTTTCTAAAAAAAAGCTAAAGTAATAATAATATATAAATTAATTTAGTTGGTTCACAAGTCAATGCTTCTTTTTACTATATTTATATCTTCAAAATATATTCAGTAGTTTAAAGTAGCTTAAGCAATCAAAACTAGTGTGCTTAAAAGCTAGTCTTATAGGGAGAGCAAACTATACACCAAAAGTACTATTTCATTTCTTTTTTGTTCTCTCTAAATTTTAATAAATCTTTTAGATATTTAATTTGTTTAGATCTTTATATTATATAATAAAAGGAGGGAAGGAAAATTTCATATTTGATTGAATTATTGTAAAAAGAAATTTAGATAAATTTGTTATTATTAAATACTGTAATAAAAAAAAAAATATATAATAATTTTAACCAATCAAAGACATAGAGAAATGATAAATAGATGGTTCTTATTTTATTTTTTAAGTCATATTTTAAAATGTTGTTTTGTAGCCCATAAATTTAGTTGTGCGTTCAGTTTTATTTTACCATCCTAAAGAAGATTTCCCATTTTTTATTAAGCCCTCTTCTGGAGGATTAAAAAAGCTATGGTCAAATTTACTTCTAAAAACTACCCTAAGAGCTTTTTATTTTGCTCTTCATTTATCAACTTCAGAATGTCATTGTAAGTTTCAATTTATGATAATTAATGGCCTCCCTTTGCTGCTTATAGCACTCTAAATTTCTGTAATTGCCCACTTTGGGAAACCCTGATCTAACATTTTAAGAAAATAAACAAATTTTTATTTATTTAATATATATTAACCTCAGTATTAATTTTTTAATCTAAGTACTACCAAGTTAAAAAAAAAAAACTAACTATTTATTAGGATTACTACAATTGTTCTGTCAGGAAACACATTTGATTACCTTAATTTTTACTTACACGAATAATATTATAACTATAAACATTGTGAAACAATTAACATTCTTTATATAAAGTAAAAAAAAACTAAGATATTATAAATTAACAAAACAAACAATTAATAGGACATTATGACTTCACTGGGAAAAATAAATGTCATAACTAATAAAAAACTAAACCAAACACCAATGTCTACTACTACAAGCTTAACTTTTTTACAATTTTAACATAGGTGTTTGTTCATATCAAAACAACTTTAACTATTGGAAGAATGGTTAAAAATGGTTTACTTTTAATGAAAATAAATAGTAAAGCTATAATTAATAATTTTTTTGTGTACTTAAACCTTAGTTATAACTATTCGTTTTAATACAGACATTTTTATTTAATTTTTATTGGTATCAAGTATTTAAAACAAATTTGTATTAACAAGTACTACAGAAAATCACAAACTAGTTTAAATAGTTTTTATTAAAGGTGTTTTCCAATATTTATGAACAAACTGATATATTTGTTGTTGAAATTGATGTAGCAAAACTTATAGAAAATTTAAGTATTTTAATATTTATATTATTAAAATAAGTAAATAACTTAATTACAGTATTAATGACATTATCTTATGTTTAAAAGTTCCACATTCTTCAAAATTGAAACATAATAGTAAAATTTAATTATATTTGAAATAGTTTTACTCACCCACAAATCACACTTATGAAATCTTTTTGAATTTTTCTCACATTAGATATGTTCTGGTATAGAAGTTAAATGCCAAACATCTGTTATCCTCATAATCTCCATTCGACTACTAATAGCACATGTTGCAACTGTAGAATTTTTAGTGTTAATATTTAATTTTTTGTAAAATTAAAAAACTTGAAGAAAGTTTACTTTGGGCTTTTTAGATTTGTACAGTAAATAATTTAGTCATGAATGTTTATTGAACATCACTTTATTATTTTATGTAATTTGGTTTTTATAGTTTATAGTATTTTTAATAACTTGATTTAAATCAATTGCTAAAAGCATAGTTTAATCATATTAAGGAGCAGTGTACAGTAAATTAATGCAGCAATATATGTTATCAAACCCTATTAAAAGGCTTGATATTAATTTGAGTATATTAAAAACTTCAAATAGTTGTCGCTAACAGTTGTGTTATATATATTAAAATTTTACATATATACTAAAGGGAGTTAAAAGTTTAAAGAGCCCTAGCCTAATTAGTGTACTGCAAATCAATTCACTTAATTTTTTTATTGTAAAACTGTATTAAACTTTATTTTGGAAAATTCAAACAAGTCACAACCCTGCAATTACACCAAAGAACAATATATGATATTCAAACACTTTAAGCTTTGAAAAATAAATATGTATGAAAAATGCTGTGTATGATTTCATAGAAATCCTGATAATTATTTAGGACACGATGACGTTAAAGTATTCTGGTTTGCGACTTAATAACAAATTTTTTTTTGTTCATCAGGTCCTTGGTCCAAACGATTTGAGCGTTTGATGACTTGAAATAATTTTAAAGTTATGGTTTCTGTTAATAAGCTGTATGTATACCTTGGGGCACTACAAGTTACAAAAGGGCAAAAGGGAGGTTATTTGGCCATTAATCGAAATCAATTAGATATCTGGAGGTTATGATGAAGAACACAAGAAACTAAAAATTTTAAGAAACGGGGGTTTGAAGACAAAGTTTTAAAACATATACTAGATCTTCTTGACATGATGCTTATTAGGAAAAACAAAAGAGTTTTTGACGTGTCTAAAAGGAGGTTTTTTATCCTTTCAAAGGAGGCTAAAGCTTTCTCAACATATTCAAATGTGGCTCATGAATAAAAGTTTAGTAAACTATCCTATAACTTGATTCTAAACTATGTAGTTTACACATACATGTAAAAAAGTTTCAGTGTGTTCAGAACTTACTATGGTTAATGAGCATGATTTTTCAAGTTTTTTTATGTAGAACAATCTAGTACTTGTTAAGTACAATTTCAATTAAAGAAAACACAACAAATTTACTAGTAGTATATTTTTGACAAATATTATGTTATTTCAAATTTAGTTCATGAAATGAAAACATGCTTATAAAGTATTTTAGCAATACTTAATAGGCGCTCAAAATTAATTGAGTAACTTTTCTAATAAAAATATTTTCACAGACCTAGCTCCATTTTTGACAATAAGAATTTTATAAGAATATGTATATTTTTTACTGAAGTCATAAACTAACATTTTATTTAATTCTCTCTATATATTTAAAACAAAAGAAACATTTGTCATAAATTTTATTTTTTTTAAAAATTCATACAATATTTTAATAAGTTGTAAACAAACTGTTAGCTTATTAAGATAAAATAGCAAGTCTTCTGATTGGCTTATAAATTCTGATCTCTTCAGATTAAGCTGTTTCTTATTCTAGCCAATGAATGCTTACCTGGTTTTAATCTTTTCAGACTAACTTATTATTTTTTGTTTTGATATTCATTATTTCTAGACAATCAGGTCTATATATTAACATTGAGTATTAATTAAGCTCTAAAGAGTGATTTTTTTCTAATAGAAACCATAATTTGTTTTTAACTTTAAAAATATGATTTTTCATAACTCCAAAATTACGAAAAAAGTTTATATTTATACCTACCTTTAAAAATAAACAAATGTGCAATTTTTGTTAGTAAAAATCAATTGTTATTATAAAGTTTTGAACTGGTGTTCATGAGTTGACATTTACTTTATTAGACTTTTTCTAAATTACTTTCTTCTAAAGTTTTATTATTTTAGATAAACTCTAATTTTTTTTTTCTGTCAGTTTATTTAAAGATTTTCTCCTATATTTGTGTTAATAGTTATTTGTTTTACGACTCGATATTTTATGGTGTAGCACTCGATAACTGGAAAGTTCCTTTGTACTCCAAATCAGTGATGTTAAATCGCAGAGCACAAAATCCCCGCAGTAGAATAAAAAAATAAAATCCCCGGCAATAGAATTAAAATTTCTTATGAAAGAAAAAGCTGTATTTTACAAGTTGAGAACATAAAAGTTTCATATATTCAATTACACCAACATATTTAAGACCATATTGTTTTTATAAATATGAATGCCTTAAATGTAAGTTTATGTTTTTTATTTTCATAAGGTTAATTTTAGTCACTTTATTGTTAATTTAATCATAACTACCTTTTAACCTTATAGTTGTAGGTAATGTTTGGTTAGAAAAATTAAAGAAAAGTATCTTCCACTTATTTAAATGGTTAATAAACTAAAAAAATTGTAGCTTTGGAACTAATTGATGTTAAGTTAATTTATTATTTGATGTTTTTTCCAAAAATTAAATGAAATAGACAAATTTTTTTTTTCTTATATCCTACTTTTATAAAATTAATTGAATTTTTAAACTTGAAAATAAAGTTTGATTATAATAATTTTTAAGATTTATTATAAATTATTTTATTAAGACATAGATTTCACTTAAAAGTAATTTGAATATAATTTATTATTTTTGTTTACAAACTTGAAACTACTACTTGCTAAGTAGAAATCTCTTTAAAATTTTTAATTTTCTAAATTGCCACATTTTAATTTTTAAATGTGGCAAATTTATTGAGTCTTTTTTTATTATAATTAGGTAATTTATCTAAAAAAAAATTATACCTGAAAGTTTTAGTGTACAACTCAAGGTTTTTACAACTAGTTTTGTAAATTAAGCAGAGTTGAAACAAGGTCAGTAAAAGTCAGAAAACTCAGGAAAAGCAGAAAAAAAAGACAAATAACAAGAATAGTAAGGTTTTTTTTTTAACAGTCAGAAAGTTTAACTAAATATTAAAAAATACTAGATTTTGTCAGTTTAAACTTACTGAATTCCTTATATTCAAAAACAAGTCTTTGAATGGTAAAGAATTAATTAAAACTCTTTAAAGTGTGATTAAAATTGAAAAAATTTCCAAGAATTTTACAAAATTACTTATTTATCAATGCCTTCATCTTGTAAAATTAAATGAATATCCTTTATAAAACTGCAAAATGTTTCTATTAAAATTTTGTTAAACTACCCTACTTGAACAGACAGTTTTTGTAGGCAGTATGATAATCTGTAGCATTTTTTAGTAAAACAATGATAATACACAAGAGTTTATCTAGCATACTTTAGAATTGAATTGTTTTTTGTATAAGTAAATAAATAATTTTATTCTAATTAAACACTAGGTTTAGTGTTTTGGGTAATAAGTTTATGTTTATAATTTACCTCATTACAATTTTTTCAAAATTGTTTAAATTTTTAAAATAAATTATAAAAGAGGTGAATTTCATGGTTAAGTTTAATTATTTATAGTTTATTGTAGAATAGTTGTTTTTAAATATTTTTTACATAAATAAGGGTAAAATATTTACTACTAATTTTATAATTATTGATAAGATGAAATATAAAATTGAAAGCTTTATTAATTCCTTTTATTAATATAATTTAATATTTTTATTAATAAACTTGAAACTACTATTTGCTTAGATGAATTCTATTTTAAATTTTTGATATGGCAAATTCATTGAGTCTATTTTAATTATAATTAGGTAATTTATTTAAAAAAAATTTATATTTGAAAGTTTTAGTATACAACTCAAGGTTTTTACAACTAGTTTTGAAAATTAAGCAGACTTGCAACAAGGTCATGAAAAGTCAGAAAACTCAGGAAAAGCAAAAATAAAAACAAGTAACAGGAATAGTAAAGTAAATCTTTTTTTGAAAACAGTCAGGAAATTTGACTAAATTAAAAAAAAATACCAGATTTTGTCAGTTTAAATTTACTAAATTCCTTATATTCAAAAACAAGTCTTTGAATGGTAAAAGGTTAATTAAAATTCTTTAAAGTGTGATTAAAATTGAAAAAATTTCCAAGAATTTTACAAAATTACTTAATTATCAATACCTTCATCTTGTAAAATTAAATGAATATCCTTTATAAAACTGCTAAATGTTTCTATTAAAATATTCTAAAACTACCCTACTTGAACAAGCAGTTTTTGTATGCAGTTTGATAATCTGTGGCATTTCTTAGTAAAACAATGATAATACACATAAGTTTATCTAGCATATTTTAGAAATTAATTGTTTTTTTTAGGTGAATGAATTATTTCATTTTAATTTAACACTAGGTTTAGTGTTTTGGGTAATAAGTTTATGTGTATAATTTACCTGTTTATAATTTTTTCAAAATTGTTTATATTTAAAAAAAAAAATACAAAAGAGGTGAATTTCATAGTTAAGTTTAATTATTTATAGTATATTGTAGAATAGCTGTCTTTTAATATTTTTACATAAATAAGGGTAAAATATTCACCTCAATATGTTACATGCAATGTTTAATCTTTTCTATAATAAATAGAACTGTTCTAGATTTTAAAAAGTAGTTTAAAAACAAATTAATTTAAATTAAAAATTAATAATTTGCCAAGGTTTATGTTGCACAAATAACAAGGATGAAAAATAGTTTCACCATTATATTGAAAATTTTATTTATAAAAATAATATATGTTATTAAGTTTTAAATACATTTTAAAATCTAAAAACAATTTTTCATTAACATGTTTTAGTAATAATGTTTTAATAAACTTGTTTTTAAAGCCTGGCGTTGGTTTAATTGTTCTATTTTTATAGATTGAATTTAACCAAAATTATTATGGCCCATTAAAAATTGTTGTTAATGAGAAATAAAAGAAAAAAAAAATTGATTTTTAAGATCATAGGAGGATGAATATATTTTTTAACATTATGATATTAATTTGTTTTTTTTATTAAGTATAACCATATCATTAATATTTCAAAGAACTTTTCCTGAAAATTTTTTAAATTTAAAATTTAAAAACTTTTATAAATATATTAAGATGTTGAAACATTTAAATTTGTGGTACCTTGAAGAAATTATGTATTTTTTTTAAACACATGATACAAAAAATTAAAGTCAATAAACAAAAATGTTAATTAAAACTTAAAATCAGAGAAATTTTTTTTTGTACTTTATAAGTTTTTTTTTTTTAAAGCATTAAGCTAAAGAACTTTATTTTTGTTATAAAAGAAAGAGCTTATGTATAAAATTAATATGATATACTGTTTTAATTTTACAAACAAAATGTTATAATAATAAAGTACAATGTAAATTAAAAATTTTAAAAGTTAACTTTTTACTAATTTTATTAAAACGAAAGTAAAAAAAAAAAAACTAATGAAATTTTAATATAAGGTAAAAAATGTGAAAAAGTTAGCTACAAATTGTTACTTTAGCATTTTAGTTGCTATAGTAAACAGCTGATATTAACAGCTGTAATTAACTGGCATCTTGATTATAACATGACTGCTCCAAATCCATAGACTAAACTTTTTTGGAGCTTTTTATTGTTCAATAAGCTATTTAAATATTTCAACGTTTACTTATCTAAAAACAACAGAAAAGTTTTTAATAAGATCACAATTAAAGTAAAGTATAAATTGAAAAATAGTTTATAAAATTGATAATACGTCATATTTAAATTGATAGAAAACTAATCGATAAATTAGGACTATAATATTTGAAAAACTGTACTGTGCAGCAATCTATGATTTGTTTAAGTTACATTGAAAAAAAGTAATGTTATACATTTTAAATATTTTTTTTATATGCTTCGCTTTGTTTATAAAATTGCTTGTGTTAATTTATTTAATTTTTAATCATTTTAAAAGTAGTATTGTATTACTCTTTTTTGAATTGTTTTCGTGTTAATCGTAACTTTTTTCAGTATCGGTATAAAAAGTAGTTTTGTGTCTTTACATATTTATAGTTGAATATATTTATTTTTAAAAACACACTTAAAACTTTATTAATAATTTTTTTTTGTTATTAAAATTTAACTCTTACTTAAGATAAAGTAATGTTTAAATTTCTGCACTTATCAAAAGAACTAAAAAGTTTAAAAACTTAAACTACAGTAACCTCTCGGATCTTTACGCACTCGTGACATTACGCACTCTCGTTTAGTTACGCATTTCAGAATTCTATAAAATTTAGAAAATAAAAATTTTAATTTTTTTAAATATTGCACAAATTATGTTTAATGTATATTTTTATATTAAAATATGGATTTGAATGCTAACACACCTCTCTATATCTTTAGACTTAATAAATTTATGTTCCTTGACTAATTGATAAACATTTAGTTATACCTCAGTTTATCAAAAATTTCGTTGACAATAAGAAATTAAATCAAAATTCTGAAAAACATGACTGTGTTTAATAATGAAAGTATAATTAAATAATGAGAGTTTAAAACACGAAGAAATAATACAGCAGTCTTGCCCTATATATTAATAAACACCATTTTATAGTTGTAAAGAAATGCTTAATTATAAATTGAATTTGCTAAGTAGAATAGAATATAAATGCCCCATATAAATAAAGATAAAGATAATTTCTACTTGTTATTAAAATAGTAAAATTGTTTCTACTCGTATTATTATTATTTTATAAAAAATTAAATCCACTTTTTTTATATTTAGTTGAAATGTTTAGTTTTATCTGTTGTTTTCATATTTATAAATGAAGTAAACAAACAGTTAGAGTGGGAAAGTGCCCAGTCTACTTTTAACTAGAAGCGATATTCAAAAACAGCCATTATAGTGAGTATATTTGGTTCCTCTCGTTTCTTTACGATCTCTCATATCTTTACGCACTTTTTCTGTGGACACAATGTGCGTAAATAACCGAGAGGTTACTGTATGTACTTAAAGCTTGATATCTTTTAAAGAGTGTTCTATAAAACTTAAAATATATTATCAGTTTTAAAAAGTCATTGCTTTATTTACATTTATAAGTAGTGTTTTTGTTTTGACATGATAACGATGAATATCAAAACAAACAATGGACTTCGGAATTAAAAAAGCTAGCGCGAAAAGAACATAATCAGATGAGTCCTGAATGGTTAGTTCCAAAACAAAATAGTGTAAATTTGAAGAGAATGGTATTTGTTATAACCAATCAGAGCAAACATGTTTTTGGATCATTTCGCACTAACTTTTTCTTTTCCTTTCGATATTCATGTTCTGTTTCAAACCAGGGCCAAAGACTTCCGTATTTAAGCTGATAAGTACTTATTTAGTACTTTTTTAGTAATTGAGGTTAAAGATTACTTAGTTTTTTGCGTTCTAATACTAAATTTTACAAAACGAATAAAGTTTTTTCTAAAAAATGTATAAAAAACAGTTTTTAAGTTTTAAAAGTTTGTGCAAAACGGACACGTTTAAAATCGACCCGCCATCAAAATCTATCCGATCCAATTCTACCCTGTCAAATTCGAGAACCGCTAACCGATCGAGGGCAAGTGTTAGGGGTAACATTGATAGTTGAAATAAAACAAATAAATATAAAAAGGCAAAAAAATTATAAAATAAATTGTTAAATACAGATAATTAAAAAAAAAATGAATGGATTTTGAATTTCTTGGAATTTAAAAGCGGTTTGATTTGGATAGTATACCGTACAATACCATGGCATTCAAAAAAATAGTTTTATTCTGGAAATGACCAAATCTGTCAAGTTTTCACTAAAAATTTGAGAAAAACAAATTTTTTTTTGTCGTTCAAAACGGAAAAGCATTTTAAAATGTTTTTAATAGTCACTGCTATCCGCCGTTACCTTACTTATGGTTCAATACGAACAAACGTCAGCAATATAAAAAAGAGCATAAAAATTTATTTTTATAATTTAAATAGTATAATTTATCAAGTTTTTTTATTAATCAGAAAGATCAAGATCTAAAAGGTTTTTTCGTCGTATAACTACGAAAAGCAATGTAAACTGTTTTGTAAAACATAGCTTCTGTGCTGTGCAGCTATGGAGCTGTTTGAAGGTTTTAATACAACTTTCTTAACATACTTAGCTACAAGCAAAATAACAGAAATTTGTGGAAATGCACAAAATTTATTTTTGTAATTTTATTGTCAAAAAGACTTGTACTTTCTAAATGGCTGAAATCAAACAATTATAAGAGATATGTGCCAAAGATTAAATTTTTTTTACATAATTTATTGTAAAATTTACCAGGTATGTCAGTTTTTCTTTTAAAATTTTTAGAAATCATTAATTTTTTGATGTTGGTCATAGAAAAATGAAAAGATCTTAAATAGTTGATCCGGTAGATGACTATAAAGCATTTAAAAAACTGTTGACAATATTTTTTACAAATATTACATTTTAGTGTTTATTAGTTGCAGTTCTTTTGTTAAATAATTCTATATTATTTAAAATAAAAATATTTTAAACTTTTATTTTTAGGTTTAAATTTACTCTACAGTAAGTTATATATAGACCTGTTACATAGTATGCATACAATGGCTGCATACTGAAAGTGGGGATTTTGTTTTACAAATTGGTGTTTGAATTAGGAATTACATATTATACTACTGAGACAAAAATTTGTTGCATATAAAGATTTTAGAACTTTTAATTGTAAATAATCTAGAAATGTTCAAATAATGCATGAAAATTGAGTTTAAAAAGTTTTGATATTAATTCTAATATCTTTTTTATCCGTTTAGTCTCATCATTTTAATGCTGAAATGTTGAAGTCCTTGTAACCAATGACATATAATTTTCACAATAAAAATTTATTAACTCTAAGATCAACATTCGGGTGGCAAGAGATAAACAATTGTATTAAGTTTAATTTAAGTGTTAGTTAGCTAATTTTAATACTTGAGCCATAATGTTCAATTATTAAGAGCTTTGAATAATTTTTTGCCTTATTCAACTTATCATTGAACTTTACTTAAATATCCACCGTTTCTATATTTTAAGTAAAAAACAGTAAATTAAAATGTTGTAGACCAAGGTTTCCAATAGTGATCCATAACATATGTTCAGGTGGTCATAAGCAGAAAAACGATCAAAAGGCGGGCCATGAACAGTTAAGAAGCCACAGTGGGTAATAAAGTCATAGTTTGAAACTTACACTAAATATTCTGGAGTTGCAGATTAATAGCAAAAAAAGTTCTTAGTGTTTTTAATAGAATTTTTGAAACTTAGACTAAATATTTGGAGTTGCTGATGAAGAGCGAAAAAAAAAAGATCTTATGTGTTTTAAAAGTGGTTTTTTAAGTTATAGGGCGCCATAGTTTTTTGATTTCTTTAAAAGGGCCATTTTGACTTAATTTATACTTTAGTGTGTAGAAATTCAAATTTCCTTTTAATCTTTATCTTTAAAGATTAAAACATTACAAAAAACGATTAGAAACAGACAGCTATAAGTCTATTTTTTATTTAAATCAAACAAACTTATCTTTAAGAGTCAAGTACAGCTAATTACACTAATCTATTAAGTAAAAACAATAATAAATAATTCTAAAAAAATAAAGATGTGCTTATGTAGTTTTGAATTTTTAAAATATAACTTCATATTCAACTATATACAGATATTTTAAAATTTGTATCTTAATTATTTTAAGTATTAAGAGACTTTAACAAAAAGTTTTAACTATTGATGTTAAAATTCTGTATAAATTATTTAATTTACATGGAGTTTAAAAATAGGGTTGCCACACATTCAAGGTATTCAAGGAAACTTAGATTAATTTAGATTACTAGAAAATCTCAGTGTGGCTCAAGATAACTAATATTTTTTGTCTATTTTTTAAACTTTATATGAGTCTAGATAGTTTTGAACTTTAACATAAATTATAGGACAATTTTAAGATTTAAAAATTTCTGATCATAATTGTTAAGATCTAGAACAAGGTTTCTAAAAATTTTTATTTGAAAGTCCTTTTTTAAAGAAATTAAAAATAAGAATTGTCTCCTACATAAAGTTTACTGGAAAAAAAAACTACCATTTTATACACATAAGACTTTTTTTGCTCTATCAGTGTAAATTACAAATTATGACCTCATGACCCTCTGTGGCTCTTTTATTGCTCATGGCCCGCCCTTTGGCCGTTTTTCTTCTCATGGCCTTCTGAATATCTATCATGACCCCTAAGAGGGCAACTTAAACCACCTTTGGAAACTCTAATCTAGAATCTAGTTTTTTCAGTTTAGTAATTGCTTTTTAGTATAATCAAGTTTACTCTTGGAAATGTTTTTATTGATTCTGATATGTTTTTTTTAATAATCCTTAGGGCTAGATTTCTACTATTTTAGAGAAATAACATTTTAATTTTTCTTTTAAACCTGAAATTAATATTTACAGGGTTGTCACTTTACCACTAAACCTTGAAACACCTAAATTTGACAATTTAGGCAATAAAAGCTGGAGATTCTGAATTTTGAGAAATTTTGGTAGAACCTAGAAAAATTTGAAATTTTCACAATTTTCAAATGTTCAGTAGTAAAATTTTGACTTGACTCGAAAAATATATGATATATAATAAAATTACTTTGTCATTAGCATTATTTTTTAATTAAAAAACAGATTTTAAGTAGCTTTTCAGTATATTTTTAATGTTTTTATATTATTTAACACAAATTCTTACCTTAAACTTAAGTTTAAACTAAATATAGACCCAAAAATGTGTATTTTGAAAAATCTTGAAGAAATTTTGGAATCCTGAAAAAATTTTTGATAAAATGAGTGGCAACCCTGTAGTTATCATAATTAAAATTCTTTATGGAGGTGAATAGTATTTATTGCAAAATTAAATTTAGTTAACTAAAATATCAAAAGTATTTTTTATAATATATTTAATGTTAACTAATATTGTTAAAAAAGAATGTCCATAATTTTTTTTTTTTATTTCAACTCAAACTTTTAATGTTAAAAATTCGAAAACAGTATTTTTATGCACAAGCATACACGCACAATAAGGGGTAGGGAGTACTTGGGTAATTTTTGCTTGACTTATTAAAAGATATTGTCTGGATGTGATATTGCTTTATTAAACAGAATATGCAAATAAAAAATTATGAAAAAACAGAACTGCTGCCCAAAAAACTAACTTCATCCTCTAAAATCTAATATTATTCTTTTTTTTTTACTAAAACAGTGATAAAACAACCATGTCCTAGACTTATATCTTGTATCTTAAAAGAAATTGTAAGCATAAATTAAAGACATACTTAATGCTTTTGATGTATTATGGCGTAATTATTACACAATATTTGCAAATTTTGTCTGTAAAATTTTACTTTTTTTTCTAAATGGAAAATCTCTACTGTTTTATTTATAGTTTTTCGATTTTGAATTTATGTCGTTTGAAGTCAACTAGCTAGACAGATATTAGTGATGTAATGTCAATTTAATTTGAAGTTAAAATAAAAAATACCTTTTTAATAATATTCTGTTAATGTGAGTTATGACTATTGAGCGCACATGTCTAAGAGTAAAAGACAAGACCTATTCATCATAGAAACTGCATTTAATTGAAAAAAATAGTGCAATTCTATTAGTTTTATAAATTTTTTAATTGATTTAACAACATTTATCTATCTGTTTTAATTTATTTTGGTAATATTTATGATGAGTTATAAATTTGAATTAATAAAAACTTGATTGTTTAGATTGTTGAAATGTTTTCATTCTCTAATTAAAATGCTTTATATCAAGTTTATTTAAAGTCATAGCTGTTTATTATAACTATGTTTACTTATGTATATGCCATTTAACTAGACTAGACATTTAGCAATGTGTAAACTTTTATCTATATATAATATATGAAAGATTATACCTTGCTAAGAGCAAAGTTACTAGTATTGTGAATATGCTTAAGGTTAATATTTTTTATCAATTAAAAATAGTGTAAATAATAGTTGATATCGACACAATTACCAATAAAATACAATTTTAAAATCTGTATAATATAGCTCTTAGCAAGGTATAATCTTTTATATATTATATATAGATAAAAATTTACACATTGCAAAGTCTTCAGTCTAGTAAATAGCATATATATAAGTAAACATAATTATAATAAACTGCTTTAACTATGTATGAGTTTAAAACTAAAAAGGATTTGATACAAAGCTTTTTAACTAGAGAAGAATAAATCTTACCAAACTAACAAATTAAGTTTTAATTAACTTAAATGTATAATACCTTCGGAATATAAACTGTTAGCAATGTGAAAACAAAAAAAAAACTATTAGCTAAAACATTAATAAAATGAAAAATAATGTTTAATTAAACAAATATCCTTATATTTAAGATATAAAACTTCACTAAATTTAATAAATTTCATGCAGTTTCTATAATACAAAGGTCTAGGAATTTTACTCTTAGAAAGGTGCTCTCAATAATCATAACTTAAAATAACGAAAAATTATTAAAACTGTGTTTTATATCTTTATCCGCATCCAATTAAAATGGCACTACATCAGTTATATCTGTATGGCTAGCTGACTCTACACATTAAACATTCAATATAAAAAAAGCTAAAAGTAATAAACGAAAAACAAATTGCTTTTAATTATAGAAAAAACTACAATTTTATAGAAAACTTTGCATGTTTTGTGTAATAATGACCTTTAAATGCATTTTAATGTTTTAAAATGTTAAATGCAGTTTTCAATTTATGCGTATAATTATAATTTCTTATTTTGGATATGAAATGTAAGTCTAGGACCTGCTTTTTTGAAGTGGGCTATGAGCAGTGTAGAAGCCACAGGGGGTCTATGAGGTCATAATTTAAAACTTACACTAGATAACCTGCAATTGCTGATGAAGAGAAGATAATAAGATCTTAGGTTTTTTATGGTAGTTTTAGTGTAATCTTGTTGAAAGGGGCCATGATTTTTAAATTTGTTAAAGTAAGCCATTCAAAAAAAGATTTGGAAACCCTTTTCTAGGGCATGTATAAGTGATTTTATTATTGTTAATGTCAAAAAACCATTTTTTTTTTGATTTTTAGGGTTGAAATTTCATGCAGTGTTATAGTCAGAATGTGGTAATGATTCTAAAGTAAATTTGTTGCAACGATAGCAATCTTGCATTTAGTTAAAAAAGAACGTTTTCATTAAATCACTCTTATTTTTTCATCTATATTAAATCAAATGACATAAACTTATTTTATGATCTGTACAGGTAAAAGTTTTAATTTAGATAATATGACAGGGTTGCCACATATTTAGGCTACTCAAAATTACTTAAGCTTGTTAGAAATTAAAAAAAAACTCAATCTTGTTTTATTTTTTTGTAAGATCCTGTCAAACTTAGGTAGTTTTTTTTTTATTACTTCAGGCTAGTTTATTTGATATATATTTTATGAATAGTTGCATGTTTATTAAGTTTTTTCTTATTACTTAAATATTTTTATTAAGTTAAGCTTTTTTTGCAGTAATTTTAATGCATTTACATAATATAGTTAATTTTATTTTTTTTTTTATGAAAAACAGGCAAACTAAGGCTAGTTTTTAGTCTTTCAGAATGGTTTTTTGTCAGATAGTGAATACCCTGTTTTTTAGTGTAAACTGTATACTAGGGTTTCTCAAACTTTTTCAGAAGGCACCACAAAGAAATTAAAAATCTATTGCCACATCCAATAAGATTTCTAAATGACTGATATTAAAAACATCTTAGATTTTTTTTTTGCATGTCATTATATACCGCAAAATATCTAGAAAAAAATTATAAATTGTGATACTCCCCTTTTTACAGTTTATGGCCCTTAAATTTCCTTAAACTTTTAACAGTATCTTGTACAACTTTCAAAACTACCTATTTCTAATTTTTTTTTTGTAGTGTCCGTTAACTCCATTACATCTATTATAAGTTTTAAGTTAAGACCTCGTAGCCCTATTACTCCTCTCCCCCCCCCCTTTTGGCTGATATAGTTTCTACTTGGTCGTTTTTGGGAAACCTAGCTGTAGACTTTGAATTAAAGCAGTTACTGAATTAAAAAAGTTTCATATTTTAATTACAACACTTTACTGTACCTACATTATATATTTAATTTTAAACTGAATTTCGGTTGACAATAAGGTACACCTTAATCACTAAATAACATAATAATTAATTACTTCACTTTAGTTTTTTTTTTGTAGATAAAAAATTGTTTTTAACAATCGAAAGCTTAACTTTTTATTCACTTCCTAGAAAGCTATAAAAATTCTTTTACTTGTAATAGAAGAGAATGTCTTTCACAGAAAAAGAACTCAAGGAGTTCTTAAAATCCAATCCCCAACACGACTATCTGCTTGAATTTTATAAGGAAGAACTTGAAAAGAAAAATAAGCAGATCCAAACAATTAAAGAAAGATTTGGTAACCACAAAAAATCTGCAGTAAAGAAAGTTATAAAACGTTTGAAAAGCAACCATCTAAATTTATCTCGACCTAGTTACTCTCTCAGAAATTTCAAGTTTAAAACTGAAGTATTGGAGAGAGATAGTAAAGAATATGAGCTTCTGAGCATTGCACTAAAAGATGAATCGAAAAAATTTAAAACGCTCGGTACTAAAGACACATGCCAAAAAAAAAATTGTAAGAATCGTGCCAATGAAAAAACAAAAGATAGAAGACACTAAAGTCTCAAATTTACTTTTACTTCATGGTACACCAGCAAAGAACGTGATGGGAATTTTAAAAGAAGATTTCATACCGTCCAAAAAGGGCAGGTACGGCCCGGGAGTGTACCACACGAATAATTACAAGTACACATCATTGTACAGTAACAATTACATCATTGAAAACTCCACTCTTAAGAGAGTGAGCTACTTGTTTGTTAACAAAGTAAAAGAAACCGAAGCGCCAAAAAAACCGAGAAAGTTTTTCGGTGGAAATGTTTACCATGAGTATCTTTTAAAGAAGCCTGTTTTGCAGACTTTTGATGAAAAAACAGGCAAGGTAGTAGCAATCAATAAAAATATGCAATTCAAAATTGATGAAGCAAACATCAAACTATTAGGAAGTAGATTTAGTTTTGTTTTTAATAAAACAAACATTATTCTAGCTCATCATGAATTGGTTAAGCCTGCTTACCTAATCGAAATTAAAAAAGAGGCAGACATTCAAAAGTTTGTGTCTAATGCGCTTTACAATTGGTTAAAAATAAAACGGTTTAAAGATACAAAACCTGCCAACGGAGTCAAAAAGTTAACCATAAAATACCTAAAAGAATACATAGAAAACGAATTGAATGCAAACCACAATGAAGAGTTGAAGTTTACAGAGCTTAAATTCAACTACAAGATGAGATCATTTTTGCAGCAAATAGCTTTTAAACTTACTGACATTTCTGATATCCAAAAAGATAAAAGCAGCAGGTACACAATAAAAAAACTTACAAAAAACCACGAAGACTATCAGTTTGTGATGCGTTCAATTTCTTCTAACTTCCTTCATCTGTATGCTATTGATTCAAAAGCAAAGAGCGAGGAAATTAAAGGCAGAAGGTTGTATGCCCACGGGGTGAGTCCGGACAAAATACAAAAGATTCTAAAATCCGGCTACGATTGCCAGAAGTGGAGTGCAAGGTGTTTTGAGGAGTGCGTTGCCTGCAATGAAGCCTACTGCTCCCGCTACTCGACGACATACATCATTATAGAGCAGGTAAAAAGCAACGTCTGGTGTTTGAATGAGAATATCAACATGAAAATCCGAAAGCTTGTGAATAATAAATTTTCTTACGTGTTTCTTGTTGCCAGAAAAGAAATGAACATTGACAAGAACGTTGTTACTGACAGCAGAGGTTGTTACATAAAGGGTGGAACGCTGATGCCTGTGAAATCTGCAACTGATCACACGCCTGTTGTTGAAACGATCCCAACCTACCTGATCATTACAAAACGTAACACGTAAAAAAAAGATTTTATTATATTCAAAGTCTTCGAATAAAGTTGTTCTTAATTTTCCTTCGAAGTTTAATAGTTTAAAGTTTAAAAAGCGATATTGATTACCTTTATTCGTGAACTGATTATGAACAAATCAAAACTCTATTTTTTTGTTTTACATGTTAATTTAATTTTTGCTTAGTTCAAAAGAGTATTTATTTTCTTTTTAAAATTTAAAAGTTATTTATTAGGTAGAAAAAATAAAATTTTATAGAAACAGTAGTTTATTTTAATAAAATAAATAAATCTAATTTTTATGTGTTCTCAAGAACTTTAAAAAAACTTTCAAAGGGTAAATGAAAATGTTTAAATTGTAGTGTTAGAAGTATATTCAGTTTGTTAAATAAATAGTGAAAATAATTTTGAAAAAGTGAAAAATTATCATATTATATACTTGATTTACAGTATAAATTCTAATGAATCACAAATGAATAAATTATTATATCTTTTTTACCAGTGTTACAAACACTTTTTTTCAAGTCTAACATTTATTAACTGAGTCAAAGTTCTTTTTTTTTTAATTTTTTTGCACTGAAATCAGGTTTGAACTTTTTATTACAAATCATTATGTTTAATTAAACAAAGTTTTAATAATATTATAGTACTAATTAATTAATAAATACTTTCATTTAAAAAAAAAAAACAAAAAAACTATTCACATGATTTTGCGTCAAGTAGCATAAGTAAAGATATATCTTTAGACTTAGTTTTTAGCTTCGAACTTTATATAAATCTTTATTGGCAATTCGCTTAAATAGTTATTAAAACTTGCATATATCTGGTCACATGCCAACATAAAGCTTTTTGTTTTTTTCGTAAACAATTTTTGGCATTTTTAATATCTATGAAGTATTATAAATTTAGAAGTTTGGATTGTTCAAATTTTAATTGTCATGAACAAACACACATTTGCACATTTCTTTGTATACTTGGTTTTTAAATATGACACAAATTTAAATTGGTCATAAAATAAACAAACTATAAAAACAAAATTTAAAAAAACATTGGGTGTTTTAAATAAAACAAGACATTTCTTAAATGAACAAGTTTTATATTTAATCTTGAATCATTTGTACATGAATATTATTAGATATGGCTTATTGTGCTGGGGATGATCAAACAAAATGTATACATGATATAAATGTTCTTATAAATATAGCACTTAGATGCATACATATGAGATAAATGATGAAAGTTTTACAGAATTAGAAACCAAAAAATAATATAATAAATTATGAAAGTTTGTTACTATACATACGAGTTAGATCTCTTTATGTTTAAATTTAACAATAGTTTGTTACCATCTAGCTGCTTTAATGATTACATTAAAAGTGTTATAAATGTTTATTATTATCATATGAGGTTCTCAGATACAAATTATTTCCTACCTAGATTCAACAACAAGCGTGGTCACAAGTTGCTAGCTTACCGAGGTAGTGATCTATAGACTGAGCTTTCACTATATTTTAAAAATGTAAGTCATTTTGGAAAGCTCCAGAATGAACTTAAAATTTTTAGTAAATAGTTACTATCAAGACCGTAAGTGATAATTGCTACTTGTTTATTTACTTTTGTTAATGGACTTAACAATAATTATCAAAAACTTTAAATTTGATTCGTTTTAGTGCAATAATAGTAGTCTAAAATGCAGCATCTTTTATCCTGCTATACTTAGATTATTTATTAAGATTACTATTTTGAACTAACTTTAGCAGTTTTAAAAATTTTTGATATATTTATTTTTCTAGTGTGCCCATATGAAAATTAAATGATAGTTGTAGTTTTAAATAATAAGTAGTTACTAATTTTTTTTATATTTGCTTAACTTAACTATTTGTTTTTATTGTTACTATTATTTTATCACTACTATTATTACTAACTACACGGTTATTATCATTATTATTATTACTAATACTATTATTACTGTTACTATTATTAATGCTATAATTATTATTATTCTTAAAATAAGGTTAATTACATTTTCATTGTTTAAAAAATAATTAATTTGAATAAATATTTTACTAAAATTTGACATTTAAAAACACTTTAAAAAAAATTTAATAAGACTATTCAAGTTTCGATTTAAGTTGCTTTATAAAAATATTGTAATGCATTTTAAATGTAATTTTTTTTTGTAAATTAACAGATATTTATTTTTATTAAAAAATACATCGATATGACAGTGTTTATTTATATTATTTAAAAATTCTTTGACTATTTTCCACAGCTTAAATATCTTAGTAGTTTTATACTCATTAATGCTTTTTTTAGCATTCATTTTTTATACTTCTATTTAAAATGTATCTGATTTTTTCCATAAAATTATATATATATGTATATAACTATTCAAAGTACAAATTTAAGTGTTTGTTTAAAAAAGATCCTTGTGAACCAAGTTCACTGAAATATATAAAAACAAACTTAACAGTAATCTTCCTTTATTGTACCAACATATGTTTCTGTGTGTTAACGGAATAACACTTTTCCAACTGGATTATGAATGGAAAAAAAATCAAAAGTTATTCTTTTTTTTTTAATTTTAATATCGCCTTACTCAGAAAAGATATATTCTAGTTAATTCATCTTTTTCTGAAAGTTTTTTAGTTAGTGTCCTTGATTATCAATTAACTTTTTTTATGCAGTTTCTTTGATTTTTATTTTAACACTAACTTGTATTAATTTGATTTTCTTGCTGAAGTATCAAGAAGTGTCACCATAATATTTTTTCTTAATCGTTTTAATTTGGGTACAAATGTTAATTTGATAATTGCTAAATGTAAAAAAAATCTAATTAAAAGGACTAATTAAATAAATAACATAAGGCCGCCAGAGTAAACATTTCTTTAAAATATCTAAAATTTTATACAGGGATTTTTTGTGGTATTAACTACTAAAAAAATTACCTGTAAACTTTAAGGTCATCGTATTTATAAGTATTTGTTATAGTATATGTATAGGAAATCAACTCAAGTGCACAAAAAACTTATTTAAAAGTGTCAAAATGGCTTAAAATTAAAAAAAAAACGATATGTCTTTTTATTGTGACGTTCTAAATATTTCTGTGTATATTTAATACAAATACATACTGGAATTGTTTATCACAAAAACTTATGTATAATTTACATTCGAAGCAAATAAAATAATTTACAAAAAAAGTTCATTATTGTGTATAACATTGGTACATAATAGAAACCATTAGCATTTAGTTAATTTCTTTAAAATTTATTTCATAAATAACTTACCAAACTCAAGTACTTTTTTTACTAATTGCTGTTGAAGAAGGAAGTTATTATATTAGCTGAGAAAACGCTCAAGAAAGCTAATATGTATTTATAACGTTTTTAAGCCTAAGCAGTAAACCGTGCTAAAAACTTTTTATAGTGAATTAAAAAAAAATATAACATCCTTTTCGGAAAAGAAAATCAACTTAAAAAATGTTTTGTTCGGCGGGCAACATTTGCATGGTCGCAAGCAACAGATTTTTTTTTCGGAGGCCAAATTCTATTCAAAATTAATACGTGATCCCGGGCCGTAGACTTACCATATGTGGGCTGCAGTCCTTTTGCGGGCTGCAGTTTGCCAACCTCTTCTTTACAATTATGTGGTTTTTGTTTTTATATTATTTCGATAGACTGTAATAAGTAAAGTAAAGTTTACAACAGTAGTTTAAAAATAGTTGTGTTAAAACTTATCATGCATCTTAAAGTGCGTAAAAGTTTATTGTATTTTGACAACACATGTTATATCTGAGTAAGACTTGGCGTTTATAAAATTAATAGAAAATATAAAATATTGTTTATACAAATTTCATTAAAAACACTCATTACTTCTTGCTCAAGCAAAGCATGTCATGTCAACTTTACCAGAAGTCACCTTAACTATACTTCATGGTTTGAACCGTACTAGATAAATACTCAACACCTAAAACTTTATCTACCTAAATATTGTGAATAATCGAGGTCACAAGTATTATTATTTATTCACACAACTTTGTGAATACCAAGAACCGCAAATGTAATCTACGTGAGTTTTGCAAGTGATCTGGTTGACGGATTTTAATCAATTGAGATATGCTACCGATTGACAAACAAGTATCGCAAACATATTCTACCAGGGTATTGTAAGTAAACGTCCAACTAGTCACGACATAAATAAGTGTTTCACTGTGCATCTAGTCACGACATAAATATGCCCCTTCACTGTCCAACTCTTCGAAACATAGATATGCGCCTTCACTGTCCAACTAGCCACGACATAAATATGCGTCTTCATTGTCGAACTATTCACAAATAAATATGCGCCTTCACTATCCAACTAGTCACGACATAAATAAATGCCTTCAATGTTCAATTAGTTACAACATAAGTATGCGCCTTCACTGTTCAACTGGTCACGAATAAATATGCGCCTTCATCGTTCAACTAGTCAAGACACAAATATGCGTATTCATTATTCAACTAGTAACTACATAAATGTTCACCTGTTTTTTAACTTGTAACGACATAAAAATGAGCCTTTATTGTTCAACTACTCACGACATAAATATGCGCCTTCATTGGTTAACCAGTCAAGAAATAAATAGGCGCCTCACTGTCAAACAAGTCACGACATAAATATGCGTCTTCAATGACCGACTAGTCACGACATTATTATGAGCCTTCACTGTCCATTTGTTCATAATATAACCACATGTCTTCATTGTTCAACTACTCACTACATAATGTTCACTTTCACTGTCCAACTAAACACGACATAAATATGCGCCTTCACTGTCCAACTAGTCACGACATAAATATGCGCCTTCAATGTTTAACTAGTCATGACTGAAATCTGCGACTTCAACGTCCAACTATTTACGACATAAATATGTGCTTTATTGTTCGACTAGTCACGACACAAATATACGCATTCAATGTTCAACTAGCCACGACAAAATACGCATGTTCATTGCTCAACTAATCACGACTTAAATATGCATCTTCATTGTTCAACCAGTCACGACAAAAATATGCGTATTCATTGATCAACTAGTCACGACTTAAATATGCACCTTAATTATTCAACCAGTGACGACATAAATATGCGCATTCACTGTCTAACTAGTCACGACATAAAATTGCGCCTTCAATGTCCAAATATTCACAGCTTAAATATGCGTGTTCATTATTCAACTAGTAACTACATAAATGTTCACCTGTTTTTTAACTTGTAACGACATAAAAATGAGCCTTTATTGTTCAACTACTCACGACATAAATATGCGCCTTCATTGGTTAACCAGTCAAGAAATAAATATGCGCCTCACTGTCAAACAAGTCACGACATAAATATGCGTCTTCAATGACCGACTAGTCACGACATTATTATGAGCCTTCACTGTCCATTTGTTCATAATATAACCACATGTCTTCATTGTTCAACTACTCACTACATAATGTTCACTTTCACTGTCCAACTAAACACGACATAAATATGCGCCTTCACTGTCCAACTAGTCACGACATAAATATGCGCCTTCAATGTTTAACTAGTCATGACTGAAATCTGCGACTTCAACGTCCAACTATTTACGACATAAATATGTGCTTCATTGTTCGACTAGTCACGACACAAATATACGCATTCAATGTTCAACTAGCCACGACAAAATACGCATGTTCATTGCTCAACTAATCACGACTTAAATATGCATCTTCATTGTTCAACCAGTCACGACAAAAATATGCGTATTCATTGATCAACTAGTCACGACTTAAATATGCACCTTAATTATTCAACCAGTGACGACATAAATATGCGCATTCACTGTCTAACTAGTCACGACATAAAATTGCGCCTTCAATGTCCAAATATTCACAGCTTAAATATGCGTGTTCATTGTTCTACATAGCACGACATAAGCATACGTCTTGACTGTTCAACTATTCACGACATAAATCTGAATTTTCACCTACCAACTAGTCACGACAAAATATGCGTCTTCATTGTTTAACTAGTCACGACATAAATATGCGCCTTCACTGACTGACTAGTCACGACATTATTATGCGCCTTCACTATCCAATTATTAACGACATAAACATATGTCTTCATTTTATAACAAGTCACTACATAAATATTCACCTTCTCTATCCAACTAAACTCGACATAAATATGCGTTTTACTGTCAATCTAGTCACGACATAGATATGCCTCTTCATTGTTTAACAAGTAACAACCTAAATATGCGCCTTCAATGTCCAATTAGTCACGACATAAATTTGCGGCTTCACTGTTAACTACTCACGACATAATTATTCACCTTCATTGTTTAACTAGTCACGACATAAATATGCGACTTCATTATTCAAATAGTCATGACATAAATATGCGCTTCATTGTCTAACTAGTCACGATAAAAAAAAAGTGCTTTCATTGTTCAACTAATCACTACATGAATTAGACCTTTACAAATTATAGAATGCTTGTCATTTCTGTACCAAAAAAAAAAGTTATGATTTCTCTGACTTTAAACAGATAACTTATTAAATTTGAACATTGTAATTTAAAAATCTTTTTATCTTTTTTTTTACACATGTCTCTTAAAATTGATCGTTTTTTGATATTATAAGCGTACTGGCATAAAACTAATACTTTTATATTTTCAACATGAAATTCTATATTAGAAATATTAGAAAAAAAAATAATTATACACATTAATTATACATAATAAATAAATTAATTAATTATTTACGTGAAATATTAGAAAATTTTACCATTAAAATTATGAATTTTAATTTTTATTTTCCACATATCTGTCAAGTTTGCTAGATTATAGTCATTATGAAATAATGGCATAAAGCTGAGAATTTTACGAGTAGATTGAAATATTTTTTTGATTTTTGTTCCTAAAAAAAAACAAAAAAGATATAAATTTGCAGAGTTTAAAAAGAAAATTTGACAAATGTCATCAGTTTCTTTGAATTAATAAAAAAGTTCATTTTTTTCCAAATATCCCTAAATTTGCCATTAAGTGGGTTAGCTACGAAAAAACAGAAAACTTTAAAAATACTTAAAAGTTCTTTTCATTTTTGTCCTAAAAAAATATAGTTTCTAAAAGTTTGAAAAAAAACGTTGATAATTTTGACCATTAAAAGTATTAAACTTTTTTTTTGCTATTTTGTCTGACATTTGCTCGATTTCAGCAATAGTGAGGATATTTAAAAACCGCTAAGACTTTTACAACAATTTTAAAATGCTTTTAATATTTGTACCACTAAAAAAAAACATATTAAGATTTATCAAAGCTTGAACATTATAAAAATAAATTTGTTTATAAAAAATTAATGCTTTTACACATAACATTTAGCCATTTATGAGCTAAAATCTTAAAACTTTACAAACATCTTAAAATACCTTACATTTTTTTATGACCCAAAACAAAAATAAAGCACTTTTTTGAAGTTTCAACAGAAAACTTGACAAATTTGACAATTTCCACAATAAAATTATAAAAATAGATACATGTTTTTGCACATATCTTCCTATTTGCTCGATTATTGCATTTTATGGAGTACATGCAAAACACTAATTATAACCTATAAAAATATTTTGAAGTATTTCTTTATCTTTTTTTCGAGAAAAAAAGTTAAGAATTTTCAAAGTTTTAACAAGAAACTTGACAAATTTAACCCTTTAAAAAAAAAATTTTTTTGCACATATCTCTAAAATTTGCTCGATTTTCGCCTTTTATTAGGTACTTGCGAAAAACTAATACTTTTTCAAACATTTAAAAATGCTTTTCAAATTTATTTTTTAATTAAAAGCTTTTACATTTGCTTATATTTTCAAAACTTAAGGGTAAGAATATAATTAAAAATTGACAATTTTGCAAAAAAATTTAATTAATAGATAGTATTAACAAGTTTAAAAATACACTAGGATTAAAATTCGGCCATGGTAAATACTTTTTTTTGTTTAACATGTAAAAGTTGCAAAAATCGGTACGAAAATTAATATAGAGTTAAATTTAAAAGAAAAAGTTATAGTTTTTAAAACTTGATTGTGTTAAGTATATAAAAGTATTGATATCTATTTTTCAAAAATAAAAAAATACATAGAACACTCTACTCATTCAATTCTTCAAATTGCATTTGAAGTATTTATTTTTCCTACACTAAATAAAATATTTTTAAACATATACTTTTAAACATGGAGTTCATTTTAAACTTGGTATTTAATTAAACTTACTGTTGAAAATATTTGTATATATAAAATATTTGTTTGGTTAAAATTTATTTCGGTCACAATAAAAAGAAACTGATTACAACTATTAAATAAATTTTTAAAAATTGTTGTCTTAAAATATAAATCACCATGTCAAAAAAAAAAAGCGTCATTTTTTGTTTAGTTGTGGGTCCAAAGGCAGATGGAGCCTTCTAAAAGGCGGAGTCACAAAGGCAAGAGAACTCTTGCAAACAGCACATTCTTTTCGGTTTTCCGAGGCGATTCTCATGGCGCAAGGTCGGCAGAACACGTGGCCACAGTGGGTAAACACGAGACAGAGTTCTGCTATTAAGATTTCCTTCCAGCTTGAGAGGCAAACGGCGCATTTCTTCTTGTCGAGAAACTTGACGTCCTGGTTTGTCTCCGCTCTGGTTTCAATCGCCCGCTTGATTTGAAGAGTTGTCATCGGTGCTGGAAGGGTGACTTCTTCTTGCAGTTGTCTCGACGTTGATATACCATTGGGGGCGCCAAGTAAGTATTGAGGAGTCCTTATTCTTGTTCTCCATTGCAGCGTTTGATTCAGAGTATGCACACGTGTATCGTCATTTATTTCTTCACGATATCTTTCATGACGCTCTTGGCGCACGGAGCTCAGATCTAACGATCTATGACGCCTTCTCAACATTTATTTTAACTGGTATTTTAAGTATAAATAATATCTGAAAACTATTTAACTTGACTTACTTTAAGTTTATTTAAATATTTCTCTTTCTGTTATATTTTTTTTGTATACTGTAGTTTTATCATAATTATTTAAGATTGTTATTAATTGTAATTAGAAAACTTTTATTAAAATAAAAACTGCTATACTAATTTTTTAAAGCAAAAGTAGAAAATACTTTTGGAAAACTTAAACATGTTTTTTTAATTTATGATTTTTTATAAATTTCAAAATAAAAGTAGTTGTTTTTGAATTGTTTAGCCCAATTTATAAAAAGTATTTTGTTATTTTTTAGTAGTTTAATGCAAAATAACTTGGTTATTAATTTGAAGAAAAATTGTAAAAGAAAAAAGTAAAATTGAATTTGTTTTTTAAAGAAAGAAATCATGTATGATTAGAAAAAAGTAATAAATAAAATTTTGCAAAAATCTTCTCAAACTTCTTTAATGTATTATAATAATAACAGTTATAAGTAGCAAGGCTCCAAGTAGAGTCAATAAATAGGATTAATTGATTTTCAAAACAAAAATTAAAATATTTTCTAAATTTGCAGACATTGCTAGTAGACATAATCTATTGATTTCATAACAAAATTAGTTACAATTTTTTACTTTAAAATAAGAGATATAACATTACATACATACATTTAAAAAAAATATGTTTTAAAATATATTATAATTTCATGATTTTAAAAGCATAAAATTAGTTTTTTCATATGATTTAAATGTTCTAAATGATATTTTTGTGTATAAAATATTTAACGGTCACTGATGTAAAAAAAAATTTTTGTAACTAAAACTTTATTTTATGAGTTGTTAAAGTTTTGTTTAAAGTTTGTAGCAAGAATTGCTTAATCTATAACAAAAATATAATTATATTTTCATGTATTTAGAATTTAATTATGAATTCAAAACAATTATTTTTAAGTATAATATATATCTTTTCAAAATATCTTTTTAAACTCAAAAATAAAGTTCTTAGTGACTTGAAACAAGTTTATTGTCCTTAAACTGTCCTGAGTCATGCTGAAAATTTTAACCTTGAAATGTTTTGCCTCTTGCTTGAACTAGTTCAATCATCTTTTTTTTAATTACAAAAATGAATATTTAATGTGAGAGCTTTTGCATCAGATGTTTACTGAACGTATTAGAAATACTGTTTTCAAAGATTCAATTTTTAAATCTGAATTAAAAAATATAATAATATATTTTTGATATATTATTTATATATATTATTGATAACAGTTTTCTCACCAATGGAATCTTTATAAAAGTTAACTTATTTATATTTTAAAAAATTCATAAAATCAAGAAAGAAGAAATTGTATTTATTTTTAAATCTTAGATAAAAGAAATTAAATTTTTACAAATATTTCTTAAAAATTGAAAAGTATTTATAGATTTGAAACTTTTAAAAACATTGATGTTATTTATAATTGCTAAAAGTTTTTAGAAAATTGTTTGCATAGGATCTTGAATTTTTAAATACTTGCTTTTTGCCTGTTTCAGTAAAAACTAAATTTAATGTTAAAACATAGTTTACTAGGACAAAAGGATTGAAAATATAATTTAGAACTTTTTATAAAGTATTTTTATAAAAAATTAAGAGGATTACTACTATTTTAGTCAAAAAAAATGTTTGGAGTTACCTCAAAATGTTCTTAAACCCCTGTACTTTTCAAATATTGTAAGTAGAATAATAACTTTTAAAAGTTATTAGACTTTAATTACTTCATTTCAAATAGCTAAATATAGAAGATAAGTCATTTCAGTCGCATTCAAAATTCAAATAAGCTAAACTATCTTGAGTCAGCTTTAGTTTGAAATGAATTTCAAAGTATATTGAGTAACTCTTAGTTTGTAGCCAAGATACCAAAATAATTTTTTTGTATATGGTATATTTTTTTGAAACTTCAAAATTTTTTCATTGTTTGTTGTAACAATAGTTTAAAACTACTTATAGTCAAAATACTGCCCCGAGTAACCTAAAATTTCCGGGACAGTGCATAAGCTTCCCTGATTTTTTTTTCAAATCTAAAAAAAAAGTGTTTTGCCTCTGGTGAAAAATACCTATACTTCATGTTTAATTTATTCTTTTTTAAAAAAGAATGGTCCTTTATGTATGCATTTTCATCAGAATATAACTTAACTTATGAAGAATACTGTTTTCGGAAGTTCAACATTGTTAGTTGAAATCAATTGGGATTTGAAAACAAAAATTCATAGTAATTTTATGTTACCATGTTTATTAATTTTATATAGGGATAGGGAGTACTTGGGTGATGTTTCTAGACTTATAAATTTACATGATTTGGATGTGTTTTACTTCATTAAGAAGAATCTGAAAACAAAAAAAATAAAAAATTGAAAAAAAAGTCTGCCGCCCAAAAAATAATTTCATCCTAAAAAAATCACATAGTTTTCAAATTTTTGCTTAAACAGTAATAAAATCATTTATTCATGTCCTAGACTCATAATTTTTATCTTAAATAAAAGCATGTAATCATAGGCATAAATTAAAGACATATCAACTGCACTTGTTGTATTATGACGTGATTATTACACAAAACATGCAATTTTTGTATGTAAAATCGTACTTTTTTTCTAAATTAATAAGCAAATTTTTCTGCTGATGTAATTTTAGTTTTTTGATTTAGAATGTAAAATGATTCAAGTCAACTGACAGAAAGATATTACTGATGTTATGTCATTTCAATTGCATGTTGATATGAAATAACATCAGTAAGTAATTTAAAATGTATTATATATATATATATATGATACATTTTAAATTACTTTCCGTTATTAGAAGTTAAAATTATAAAGAGCTTTTTATATAAGTAAAAACATTAACTATTTACTGCTATGAGTTTAAAACTAAAAATGATTTGATAAAAAGCTTTGAAATTAGAGAATTAAAACAATGCTCTTAAAATTAAAAAGGTGCTCTCAATAATCATAATTTCTAATAACGGAAAGTGATTTAAAATGTATTTTATATACCTATCAACATGCAATTGAAATGACATGACATCAGAAATTTCTTTTTATCTAGATGACTTGACAGAACTTATATTCTAAATCCAAAAACTAAAAATAAAACAGCATAGGGATTTGCGTTTTATATTGAAAAAAAAAGTACGGTTTTACAGTAAAACTTGCATATTTAGTGTAACAATGACATCAAAAACAGTAAATCAGTTGAAATTTCTTTTATTCATATATATAATTATAAAGCTAGGCAAGTATAAGTAATTATGTGATTTTTGGAGGTGAAATTAGTTTTATGGGAAGCAAACCTTTTTTTTGAATTTTTTTATTCATTTCTTTTTCAGATTCTTTGTAATGAAGCGAAAACACATCCAAATCATATAGACTTGAATAAATATTATAATATGACCAACAAAATTTACTGTACTCCCTACCCGTATTTTATAAATAATAAAAATAGTTTTTTTTTTGTTTTTTGACATTATAGTTGACTAACTTGAATCTTGCAACATAAAATATTCACTAGCATGAATAATTAAATTTACAGCTCAAAATATTTTGTAAAATAAGTTGACAAAATGTTATATTGATCAAATAAATCTCAAAATAGATCTGATAAAAAATATATTGATAGATTTTAAAATCTATTTTAAATTTTCTGAGATAATAATAAAAAATCAAATCTGCTTTATTAGTTCAGAGTTAACAAAAAAAAATTAAAACATACTGAATTATTCTGAGATCTACCAGAATTTTAAATTAGACTGTGTTTCTCTAAATAACATGTGTGTGTGAAAACCCTGTTTTTAATGACAAAAAGTTCAGAATCCAATACAATTTCCATAATTCCAGGTTATTAGGCTTAAATTGTCAAACTTCAAATTTCCCTGAATTTCAGTATTTTGTGAACTTAAAACAATACATTAAATAAAAAATATGGCAAACTAACTCTGTTTTTCTCATTAAGTAAAACATTTTAATAATTCAAACATAATCGTTTCAAAATATATGTTACTGTTTTATTATTTTATTAATAAGACTTGTTCAAAAAAATCTTTTTTATGTAAAAATAATTCTACTTTCTATTTTAAGAAATTTTATTTTTGATATTAACTGAGTTGGCTGTAATTATCTAAATTAAGAATGTAATAAAATTGTTGCTTGAGTAATTGCACAACCTTATTTAGTTAACATTAGAATAATGCAGCATGCAGAATTATAATTTGTTACGAGCATAAAGTTATTGTTATAGGAAAATTTATTAATTTTTCAAAAAAGATAAAACTTTAATGTCACTTATTTTCCTTATCTTAAAAGCTATCTAAAATTTTTTTTTTATTTTAGAGAACGCACCTTTGCCTTTAATTTAAAAAAAAATATTTAATTTGGGGTTGGAATTATTTCATGGGGTCCCTCCAAAAATAAAGGTTTTTTTTCTCGTTTTTATTCATCAAATGGTATTAGAACCAAAAATAAATATTTTTTTTAATTTTTTTTTTGATTTCCCTTAGTTTGCATGTTATAAAAACTCTTAAATAGTTATTTTATAAATAATGTTAATATCTTTTACGATTTGGCCCAAAATCAAAATGTAGTTTATTACACTATCATTTGCTTTGGCCATTTTCTAGATAAAAAATTGATAAAAGGAAAAAAAAAGTTAATAAGAATGTGAATATACAACAAATTTAATTATGATTTGTTTTGTTAATAAATGTACATTAATATTCGGAATAAGTTACTTTAACACGAGGGGACAACTTTGTACGAAGGGTAAATTTTGCAAGATTATAGGAAAGATTTTTGCACGTTTACTTTTGCAAAAGATTAAAAAAAAATATATGAAAAAAAAAGATAAATAGATTGCAAAAAAAAAAATTGGTCAATAAACAAGAAAGTTACCGACTGAGGGTAAGGGTTACTGGTAACAGTGATAGTAACAAAAACTTATATTTAAAGTATAAAAAATAGAAAAGTTATAAAAAAACTGATTAAAAAACAAAAAAGAAAAAAAAAGACCGAGGTTAAGGGTTATAGGTAACAGTATTATTGAAAAAATGTATATTTAATGAAAATCATTAATTAAAAAAAAAACAAAAACAAGTAAACAAAAAATAAAAAATAAAATGCATAAAAAAAGAAATAAAAGATTTACCGGCCAAGTATAAGGGTTAGCAGTAAAAGTGATAGCAAAGGGAAGATTAAAGCAGATTAAAAAAAAATAATTGTGCAAAAGTGTTCCTTCGTGCTCAAGTGACACCATACCTTATTAGCACATTAACAATTTGGTTTAAAATATTCTTTAAAAGTTTTAAGTTAATTATAGATAGAATTATTTCAATAATATTATATAAATAAATTTAAAACATAAAGAGAGGTATTTTTCAAAAATATTCAAAAGGAATATTTACTTGTTTTACTAACACAGTATCAATAACGAACCTAATAGACACTCCATCAGTTATAAACATATTGTTGTTTTCTTTACTTAGCATTGTCATAATTATAACTGTTTAAAATGTTAGTCTTTAAATGAACAACTATATTTTAAAATGCCTCAATTAAGCATATTTTAAATAAAATACTTACTAAATTAATTGAAAAATATTACCTGTATTTTTCTCAACAGGATTGTTTTAATTTCTTTATCTTAAAAAAACTTCACATTGTTGGTTAACAAAAAATAACAATTTCTTTAATTGAAGTGAACTTTAAAATTATGTTTAGTTTTGATTCCTAGTTTTGATAAACAACTTATCAGAGTTTTTCAAGTAAATTCAAAAATAATATCATAAATCTAAAGCATAGATTATAATAAATTATATATATCTTGTAATGTACTTGCAAAATCATACACACAATTTTAGTTAAACTTTAATTAAAAAACTAGTTATCTGATTAATAAATTTTAAAAATCTGTTACTACAAATAGGTTAACTAAAGTTTGTGAGGACATTTACAATTTAAATCAGTCGGAGTTTCAAAAGACATTGCACACCACGTGCAGTACAAGTGCTTTTCGCGTAAATAAGCAGTCAAAGATTTGAGCTTCTCCACATCACTCAAGTATTCTTTTTCCTCTCCCTTTTCAGGAGATCTCACAAAACCTTCAGGCCAGTAGAAATGAAGCAATGGAACTTTCAAATTATTTTTTGTATCAAGATGGTGGCATACGACTTGGTTTCTTTGCAAGCTTTCACAAACGCCCCTGTCCTTGTATTTGTTTTGCATTCTGGAACGGAATTCTGCTGAGCTGCCTACTTTCCGTTTCATTGCAGTGACTTGAGGTGTATTTTTGAACTTATCACTTTTCTTTACAGCTGCCGTTTTAATAAGTCCTCCTCTGTTGGGTTTTAGATCAAATACACTTGTCTTGTTGGATTTGGTTTCTATTCTTGAGCGCAATTCATCTGAGTTACCAACCTTTTTATTAGGTTTCAGTGCAGTGAGTTGAGGTGTAATTTTGAACTTGTCACTTTTATTTACAGGGGTCATTTTAATACGTCCTTCTCTGTTCTTGTAAGATTTAAAGTCAAGTTCTCTTGTATTGTTTGATGTGTTTTCCCTCCTGAAGCGCCATTCCTCTGAGCTACCAACCTTTTTATTGGGTTTCAGTGCAGTCTGATTCTTCTTTTTACTGATTTTCTTCTTTTTAAAAGGTGCTCCCATGCCTAAACCTCTTAGGTTTGATTTTAAAACTATTGGCACTGGCTCAGTTCTTCCAGAGTTTGTTTTACCCAGACCTTGCCCTTTGAGGTAACCCATTTTTGCCATTATCTTGAAACCAGGATTGTCATAAGAAATTTCTTGTTTTAATCCCTTTTCTCTTGTTTCTTTTTGTAAGGTATTAAAACACTTCCTTTTTCCAATATCTTTCACATTTTGAGTTTTTATAGTACTTCCCAATTTTTCAGGGTTTTTATCTTTATTTAAATGATTAGTATATTTTCTTTTTTCAATAGGGCAGGGATTTTTATTTTCAATTTTTAGTTCATCTTCTGGGTTAAAAATTTGATTAGACAAATTTTTTAAAGTTTTGAAACTTTTATTTACTTTAAAACTTACAAAAGAGGTATGTTTAATGGCTTTTAGTGTTTCAACAGTTTCGTTGTTTTTATCATATTTGTCATCAATTACCTCCGTTTCTTCAGGGTAAAGACTGTGGTTGTTCCATACTTTATTTTGTTGAAGAAATAAGTATGAGGAAGACATGCAATCGTCTTCCTCATTTGACATTGTATTAAAACTATAACAACAATTTCTAAATTTATATTTATGTTTTTTTTTTGGTATTGTATTAATCCAAGCTTCTATATCTAAAAAGCTCTGATTTGTAAATACATGTTAAATTTAAAATATGAAATTACATAATAGTTTTAAAAATGAACAAACTAAAAAAAATATGTATAATAATGAACACAAACTACTTACTAAAAAAATATTTTTTTTATAAACTTAAGTCATTTAAAAAGTCTCAAATAAATATTTTTTAATTTATATACAAAATCTTTTCGAAGCATTAAAAACATTCATAGAAAACATTAATCATATGAGAATACAAGTTATATAGTATTTGTTAAACAAGTGTAAGCATTAGATGTTCTAAGATAAAACATTTTTTGGGTCTACAAATTTATTTATCATTTATCTACTAAACAAGATTAACATACTTAAGTACTGATTTTTGATTGTTTACTTTTAATATATTCATGTTACACTATTGTTAGCATAGTTTTTGAATTTACTTATAACACATAAAATGTGACTAAAAATTTTATAAAAAATGTGCATGGTTTCCAAAACTTGTCCCAGTGTTTTAGAGTTTTGTTACAATTTCAATGAACAATTATAATTGTGTTAAAAACACATTTGTTTTCTGACAATATAATCAATATGTTCTAATATACTAATATAGTATATACTAATATACTAAAATTTATACTTTTGAAGAATAATTTTTTCTTTTTATCAAAGTTTTTACTGTTGCTTACTTTTAAGAATTCTGAAAAATTAACTACTACTCTTTTAATTATGTTATATTTTTATTAACTACTGCTCAGTTATGTTGGTGCTATCTAATCATTGATGCCATTGATCTGTGTTTTTTTAAATTTAAACTTTCCTGGGTAAACAGAGTATCTAGAATGTGTGTCAAAGCTATATTAATCTGTAGTTATAAGATGTAATAAAGTAGTTTAACTTTTTTAGTTTATAATATGTTTAAGGTTCAAAGCTTACGAGCTTCATACAAGATTTACCTGCTACGTTGAAAAAAGGAAGTTATAGAGTTAAAATAACTTTGATACACTATAATTAAGTTAACTTAGATATTTCAAAATTAAATAACTAAAAGAGTACAGTGTTTTATTTTTTTTTAGTTTTGTTTCTACATTAACTTTCACTGTTTAAGATATTAAATCTTTCAGTTTTGCTTTGAACATAATCATATTATAATTTTATAGTTAAAATATATAAGTTACATTTTATGTTACAGATTTGGTACTATATAAAAAATGTTTATTATTTTAATTTTAAAATTATAATTATTTTTATGTTTTACTATCTTGTCAAAAAAATATTCACTATTAGCATAACTATTAAAACAAGTAAAAAGTGTGGTTTTTATAAGTATGTTTTAACAATTGAATAAAACTTCAAGTTAAATAATACTTTTTTACAGTCTATCTGTGACTTGAAAATTACTGCTATTAACTTAAAATTATCATTTTTAAATAATGTATTTGAACCAACAACTAAAACAGTTTTACCACAATTAAGTTATTAACTTTACTTGGTTTTGAAAACAATCTAATCTAAAATTCTGAATTAAAATTAAAAGCTGTGATAATCAACTTGCTGAATATAATAACTCATGTAATGTATTAATATATAAGATTAATAAATTCCTTACAAAAGTATATTAAATAAATAAAAAAAAACTAGCATTTTAAACATAGAAATGTACTTTGACAATGCCATAGCTAAAAGAAAAACTGTAAAAACTGTTCAATTTTTGTGTTTCAAGTCAGGGAATTTAATAACTATGAAACTTCAATTTATTCAGTGCAGTGTGCAGACTGCAGAGCATTTTTTGATTTAATGTTTAATACGGGTGGGTGTCACTTTTGCACGAGCCTCACTTTTGCATGAGGGAACACTTTTGCACGGCAACTCATTTACACGAGCGTCACTTTATAACGAGGGGACACTTTTGCACTGCATCATTTTTGCACGAGCGTCACTTTAACACGAGGCAACACTTTTTCTGGGCTTCACTTTCGCACGATGACTTTTTTGCACGGCAACATTTTATTCACGATGACAATTTTTTACGGCAGCATTGTTGCACAACGTTACATTTTTACGATGAAATTCTTTCACAAAAACATTTTCGCACGATGACTTTTTTGCACGGAACAATATTTTTTTTATTTAGTACCAAACCTGTAACATAAAAAGTGACTAAAAAAAAGTTTATAATATACTTATATTGAAAGCAAAAATGAAAGATTTAATATCTTAAACAGTAAAAGTTAATGTTAAAATAAAACTAAAGAAAAGCTAAAATAGAATTAATATAAAAGATTCATACCAGGAAAAAAAATATTTATAAACTAGGATAGAAAATATTTTGTGTATGTAAACTATTCTAGTTTATTTTTCAACTTTAATATATTAATCAACAACTATGCCTTTTATGATTCTATGACCACTTAAACTGAAAGACATATAAAGAAAACATAAAATTAATACAAATATTTTATTTATAAAACAAAGATAAAAACAAAACTTATAGGTCATAGGATAACATAAAAATCAAAATTTTAATCACAAACTTTTACTTATTTACGTTTTTATGTAGATCAAATATTTAAATGCATTGACCAACAACAAAAATAAAAACTTATCGCTGCAAGGACATTAACAATAAACAGGCCAGATAAATAATCATTAAGAACATTGTAAAACTACTTAATATTAATAGATTAAAGGTGCTGCTAAAAATTGAACTAAAAAATAAGCTGAATAATAAAATTAAATCAATAAATGATAAAAATTACTCACTAATTTTACTAACACAAATATAATTAAGAAAAAACTTTTTTAACTATAATCGATTTTTTTTTAATTAATGCAAGAAACTAATACATTTGGTAGTTTGTTTCATGTTTTAACTGAACGATCAAAAAAAGTATTCTGCCAAACCTCATTATATTTTGAGGTTGAATGACTTTAATGGTAAATTTTCTTTGAACATAAGTTGAAACTGCCTATTGTTACTCTGTCATTGGCATATCATAATCATGCAACACTATAGTAATGAGATAATTCAAGTTTAAATCATGAAAAATGCGCTATTTTATTGATCTTTTTATTCTCACGCTAAATTAAAAAAAAAACTAAAAAGTAAACATCAAGTAAAATCTGTAACACTTTTACACTTCATAAAACAACTAAATCTTTTCTTTAATATACCAAATTTAATAAATTAAAACAAATCTAAAATATTTGTTTAACAACTATATCGCTAATTTTGACATCAAGTGAGTACAAGTAAAAAATAATAATCAAGTATCGTGTTTTTAAGCCTTACTAAATTAAGTTTTATCTTTCTGTTTAAAAATTAAAGAGATTCAGATTATTTTCAGTTAAAGTGTTTAAAACTGTTTTTATTTGAAATTAGAAAATGTGTACTCATCTAGTTTATTCAAATCAAGATTTTAAATATGAAATATTGAATTGCAGTACGTTATTATATTGTTCTACAAAAAGTTCAAATACAAACTTTTATTTTAGAACTTTACTTAAGCACTGACGAGATCTTTGACCGAAACTTAGTTTGTAATACAAATTCTTAAAAAAAAAAGATTAATAAAACCTTGATATTAAAGTTTCATTAAAAAACTACCACATTTTGGTGATCTAAAGTAGCTTGCGTTTAAAAGCAAATATTATTTAAGTTGACAAAAAAAGAAATATAGTTCATTTAAACTTATATTTGGTTAATAAAAATTAGAAGAGTGAAAAAGTGAAGATTTGTTCAAAATTGACTGATTGTTTAAAATTTTGCAGTTTATAAGTCTACCGTTATAACATAACGCCTTGCGAAAGTGACGCTTTCAAAAATATCGCCATTCAAATCTAACGTCGTGTAGAACTTTTGACGTGTAAAAATATCACTCTGCGAAAATTACGCCGTGCAAAAATGACCCCTCGTGTTAAAGTGATGCTCGGCAATAGTGAAGTCGTGCAAAAGTGTCCCTTCGTGCAAACGTGACATTCATGCAAAAGTGTCCCCTCGTGCAAACGTGTCTTTGTGAAAAAATGACGCTCGTGCATAAGTGACCCGTTTCCGTTTAATACACACAAGAACAATATATAAGAATAGCTATAAATAAGAATTTTGGTAAAACTTAATTTTTATAACTATGAAAAAAAAAAAATAATTAAACAAGTTAAATTTGTTTAATTTCTAATTTAAACTTAAGTTTTATGATGTAGCAAACTATAATTATCATATATAAGTTATAAACAACTAAAGTTTTAGGTGATTTTATTTTTATAAACTTATTAGCTTGGTTTTGATTAAAAATAAAATTTTTCCAAATTTAAAAACTTATACATTATATGAAAAACTTTATTAAAAAATATGGCAAGTAATAGTAATCCTATTAATATGTAAACACTAATATCAGATTTTGAAATCAAAAGTTATCAGATTTAAAATTTATATAAGAACACATTAAACAAAAATTTTAATAATTGCGGTGATGAGCGAATTTTAAGTTGTAGTTTATATAAAAGTAACTTTTCACTTAAATAAAATTGGTTTTTTTTTAAATATTATTGTCAGTTTTAAATTATTTCCAAACCGACAAGACTAAAGAATTTATTTAAAAACGTTTGTCTAATTTTTGAGCATTGTTTTTTTTTAATTTTATTTTACTTTTATTTCGAACACTAAATATTTTGTTCTTAAATAAGAATAAAAGCAAACTATAATAATTTTTCTCACTGTCACAGTGTATACTTATTTTCAGTTTATAATGTTTTAGGCAATTATTTAAGTTCTTGTCTAGGCTAGGTCTTGTTTTCTTACCTTATTTCAGTTAAAGCATTTAAAATAAAAATGTAACTATAAGTAATTTTTTTTTAATGAACCTCTAAGACGACCAATCATAAACAAAATTTCGTGTTTTTTAGCTTATTCTCAAAAATTTTTTTTAATTATTTAAACTTTTTGTTTATCGTTTTTTATTGTTTATTTTAGTCTAATAAATAATCTAAATTAAGTTTTTATTCGGCTAAGTACTTACTTTTGTTTTTAGGTAACTTCCATTTTATATGTAAATTTTAGATTTACAATTGTTTTAAATATTTTGTTATTGATCTAAAAACATATTATCTAACATTTGTAACTTTCAGAAAGTTGTTACATTTTTCAAGTATATGCTATTTAAAGAAAACTGGTAAATGATCTTATAAAGTACAACGGTACTTATGGGTAGTGTTTACAAAATGTCTTGTGAAAAAACATTAAGCATGTCTTTTAGATTTTTGTAAAAAAAAAATAAAAACTTGACATTTTAAAATTAAATTTAAACTTGCACAACTTATAATAAAAGCGTTTGAGACCAGAAATTTTTTTATCAAAGTTTGAACAAGTAAGAAGAACAAATGTTTCTTGAAACTTTATTACTTTGCTTTTAACTATAGTTGCTAAAATATATGTTTTTGTTTTAAGAAAACAGGTATAGAGATTTCAACTACAATTTTACAAACTAAGTTTCGGTCAAAGACCTCGTCAGTGGTCAAATAATTCTAATTCAAAAAGAATTAGAATTTAATTTGAATAAGATTTATTTAAGAACTGACAAGGTCTTTGACCGAAACTTATTTTTTTTAAATAAATTCTTGAAAGAATAAATTAATACTTCACATATATATATACATATATATTTAGAATTAAGTTATTTAACTTAATAAATTAAATTTTTCACACTGAGCCCACCTTGAGTTTTTGCACAAGCCGTATTGCACGATTTTTGATAGTTTCAAAATTACGTCATAATCTATTTATGCAAAAAATTTTTTATCTTCATTAGTGATTTTGTTTTGTGCTTTATTTCAAACTTGTTTTGAAGCTGATGAGTGAGTAATCACGAAACTCGAGTTCTTTGAGTTTTGCATCTTTAAATAAACCTTTTATATATATATTACTTAATAAAGTTGTACATTTACGTTTAATTAATTTGAATGATAACAAGTTTTTAACACTTAAAATTCTTGTTTTAGCACTGTATAGAACTTTGTGTAAAATTTAATGCTTTAATGTTAGTTTATTTTTGTTTTATTGAAATAAGCAGTTTTTTATTACTTGCAAATTGTTTTAGAAGAGAATATCCCTTCTGACTATTTTATTACAAAACACTTTTTTATATTACATAATAGAATATCACGATAAAAAAACTCACTTTTGTTACTTCACTTTTTTTTTATCAAATTAGTACTAAAGTAAAATTTTTTGAAAAAAATAATTCTCTGGGGTCAGATTCTCTAAGCGGAATAATGTTTTTATTTATTCATATAGTTTTATTTTATCAATGTAAAACAATTTACAAATGAAGAGAGTAAGCCTTTTTTAAATTTTTTAAACTATTAACTCGGATATAATCAAAGCTTAAAAATAAAATAAGTCAGCGATCTTAATAAAGTAAGTAGCAAAAGAAAATTCCTAAACAGCAGGTTTTTTGCTTTAAATACTGTAACATAATAGTTGAAACTTGACAATTAGCTCAGTAACTAAATAGAAGTGCAACAGATATAAAAATAATATAAATAAGAAAAAATTTAAAAATTTCATTTTGGACTATATTATAAAATATTGATAGTATAAACATTTCTAACAAAAAAAAATTGTTATTCAAATAAGTAATGTATATATAAAAAAAAGTAATTCAAAATTTTGTCGCGAAAAAGAAAATAAATAAAAAATACTTAAGGATTTTTTTTACTCAGGAATAGATTTGAAAAATCATTTATTTTTCAAAAAACTTACGATCTGTATATTTATTTAATAAACACCGAATTAAATTTACAAATTTGAGTAGTTTTCAAACTTGAATAAATATTCTTTATTCTAATACATAAGTTCTTATAATACTATTTTAAACTAAAGTTTTAAAAGGGATAAAAGGAGTCTTAAAGAAGAGTCTAAATTGGAGATGGGCTACTTACGGCTCGAGGGTTAGATCCGGCCAGCAAAGTTAAAAATATTGGCACCTTACATTTTAAAATTTCAATGAAATTTAGCCTCTGGATGAAAATGACCGGTCCGTGAGTAAAGTAATCGTTCCGCCAAAGTCAATATTACAAAATTTTAGAAATCTATGTAACATATTTTTCAAAACAAAATGTAATGGTCTAACTTTGAAAAAAAGTCTAAAAATATTTTTCCATTTTAATGTATAGGTAGTTATAGAAACACCATTTTGTCATAATTTTTGTTTTGTTCAAACTAAGTTGGAATATTATTTTGTGAAATTATCCAAAGCAAAGTTTTTATTCAAGTCTTAAAAGTTACATATATACCTTTGGCAGAATACAATGTTAATGACAATCATCAGAAATGAACGAGTCAACAATGAAAGTCTTCCAAATAAATAGAGTGCTGTTTATATGAATATTAAAAAAAAAGTTGTTTGTTAAAATTTTCCATCAATAACTGACAATTAATTTCTAACAACTAATATCCGTCAAATTACTCAACTTAAGACTTTAATAAAGTTAAAGAAAAGTTTTATGACGTGTTTGGGAACTAAAACTGGACATGTTTTGGACAATTTTTTTAATAAAACTAACGTATAAATATTTTTCTTAGATTTAGTTTTCAAATAAAGGTTGTCTCTCAGGTTTTGCATTCATGTTCATGAAAATCTCTCTGTAGCAAATGCATAAAGGTTAAAGTTCCAACTATTTTTCCAGCAACTCTATTAAAAATTACTTGACGCATTTAGCAAAAATTTTAAATACAAAACAATCAGTGATATAAAGGAAAAAGTAACATTTTACCACAGTATAAATTTGCAATCAGTTTGGTGTTGCAATAAACTTTAGTTTGACACTACCCTTAAAAAAACAAATTTAAAAGAATTAAAAGCATTTATGATAAACTTTACAAAGTCAAAGTTTGTCTCGAGTAATTTTTAATAATAAAACTATTGTATTTTCAAATTTAGTAGTAGTTCTGGCCAGTCTTATAACAAATTTAAAAATCTGAGAACTTATCAAACATTAACTTAAACTGTCATACTTTAAAATTTTTTGTCATATAAATGGCTTCGGAATAATGATCTACCAGATCTATAAAACTAGTACCTGGCTAGATCCGAATCGTATGTTAAAGTTAGGATCTTCACCATCTTGTCATAATTTTTTGTTTGTTTAAACTTATTTGGATTACCCTTTTGTTAAATTACCAAAAGCAGAGCTTTTATTCAAGTCTTAAAATACTTAAAGGACTAGCTTTTTTCGGATCCGGTCCGCCGATTAAAAACATTGCCCACCTCTAGAATCATAGCAAGGTCTTTATTAAATTGTGTGAAATTGATACAAATTTAAACTAAGTAGCAATTTATTTATCGGCAGTTTAACGTTAAAGTGTGCTAACTTTTTTATACTCATATCTAGTTTAATAATACTACCAAGTACTTTTCACTTATTGATTGTAGTGGTTTTCATTCATAGTAAAATTCAAGACTTCTTGTTTTTTTGGTTATTGAGTTGTATTTGTTCTTTTCAAAGTTTTATAGTCAGAATTAAAACTAGATTGTTTAAAAAAACCTTATAATTTTAACATGTCAATACCAAAGTATCTATTTTAATATGCTCACGTAGAGCAGCGGTGAGCTACTGGCTTGATTAAAGCTTTTTCTTAGATGAAAAAAGTTCAACTTTCCATAATTATTGCTATATAGCCTAATGTCTATCAATATTTCTTTCGAGCAAAGTATGCTTACATGTTTCTATATTACTTGGCTAATGTTCTGCTTTACCATGCTATCGATTATTGTTTAAATTTAGTTACTGGCGGTTCATAAACACTACTACTTTGAGTAACTTTTACTGTAACAAGGTAGATCAAATTTGCATGTATTGTTTTAAATTTCATAAAATGTTCTTAATACCAACTATATATTATACTTTAGTAAAAAATACTTTATAAAGTATAGAATAAATTTTTGATATAAAGTTTCGATAAATACTTTTATAGTTACTTAAAATCAAAATGCGTTTAGTTAAAAAATAAATAATTATTTTAAATTAACATGTAAAAATTAACATATAATATCTAAATTAAATAACTAATAAACACAGTTAATCTATTTTAAAATAATTTCTAGACGAACTACCTTAAATTTAAAACTTTTAAACCAATGTATTAACAATTAAATTATTTACTAATCAGACCTTAATCTGTTAGAAAAACTTTTGACTTGAAACTATAGTGAATATAAAAAAATTCAATTCAAGTATAAAACTATACTGTAGAGGGTAAAACACTTACTACTATTATTTTGAAACAAAATTAAAAATTAAGCTAGTATTTCTGACTGGTAATCCAGTGTATGTTTGTAACATATGTTGCTAACTAAATTAAAATATTAAATATTTTTAGTTGTAGATTATAAGTATTCCTAAATGAAAGTTATTAAACCTTTAAATATACTAATAAACTTATTTTACTTGATAAATTAAAATGTACAAACATATAATGAAATGCAGACATTTCAATAACAAAAAAAAACTCCAGCAAGCGTTTAATATATAAATCAAATTGATTTATATGTGCATCAAAAATGTAGAAAAACAATTAAAATATATATACAAGACTAAAATTAAGACAAAACTAAGAAAAAATTTCCAATTTTTTTAACATTGAGTATATTTTGTTTATTTAAAAACTTGTCAATCATTTTAGACATGATTACAACTTTTTTTTTTTGAACTCTAATAAAAGTGTGTTAATTAAAAATTTACTCAGTGTTTAAATTCGAATTATAATTCAAAAATAAATAGTAATTGTCTGTTAAAATAAAGAAACAGCTGATAAGTATATATTTATAATGAATATTTTGTGCTCTTTAAAAGAGCAAAAATGAATTATCAAATATAAAAAAAAAAAATTCAATTAACAACTATTATTAGATAATTTAATTAAAACCTGTTTGTTAAAAATATTTTAAATTTTCTCATAATTTTTGTTTCTAAAAGAATGATGAACGAAACATAACATTAATGTAACAAATATTAAACAACAGAATTTTTTTTTCAGACTTATATAAGCAAAAGTTTAATTTCTTTTTTACGAATAAGTCAATATAATTATTGATATTTTTAAAATATATAATACATAAATTAGTTCGGAAGTAAAAAATATACTTAACTTGTCCTTTTATAAACTAATACCCTGAACTAGAAACATATAGTAATGTTAAAATAACTAAAGCTTTTTACAAGCTGATTTATTTTGCAGAGATTTTTTTTAGCTATCAGTCATTCTAACTTCTTAACTGAATTCAAAGTAATTCTTTAGATATAACCGCTGAAAGTCAGTGAGAACAATCTGTTTATTATGGAAAGTACAAATCAAAAACGCAAAAAAATAATTTATTACGAATATATAATTTCATTAGTTTCTTTAAAGCGTTTTCTTTAACTTTTGACAATTGGTCAATAACCAATATTCACATTTATTTACTTTGAAATCCTAATTTTTTATAAAATAAAAAAAACTAATAAAACAATAACAACCTATTATAGGAAGATTTTTGAACGTATTTGTATACCATTTGCAACTTAATATCAATAGATTCATTTTGTTTTTTATATTTTATTACACAAAGCTTTTCAAAATCATACAAGATTTCTTTGTCAAGTAATAAATTCTAAATGAAATTTGAAAAAAATTTCGTTGAGTGAATAGCTTAAAAAAAGCTTTAAATTATGACATATGAATAAATTAAAATAAATATAAAAATTAGAGATTCAGTAATTAAAACTAATGGCATGTTTATTAATAGATTGTTAATAAAATATTAAACAACTAAATAATGATATTAGTACATTTTTGAGATTAATATTTAAATTTTAGAGAAACTATATTAAATATTAAAAAATATATTTCCTAAGAATATGTTATGATTTTAAACTGCTTTTTTAATTAACAAAATTTAAGTTTATGTGATAGTAGTAGGTATTTACTTTAACTTTCAAAAAATTCATTACTACAAAACTTTTGAAAAGTCGCAAAACTTTTTCAGAAAAGTTTCACGAATTATCTATAAAAAAAATGTAGGAGATACATTTTTAGGAACTTTAATTTATTTTTAGTTTTATTTTTATTATTCTGTCGTAAACGATCTATTGTTCTTTGGAATTTTAATAACTTTTTTTAACCTTTTATGACATGTACCAAGCGTTTTTAAAGTGTTTAGTGTGTTAACCTGGCCAACTTTATAATAATAGTAAAGAGAATACTTTGGACTGAAAGTCGAAAAAATCAAAAACGAAAATGAAAGCTTGAAAGATGTGAAATCTTACTTTAGAGTGTCTATTTTAGTTGTTCATTTATTTTTGTAGCCACTACCCTTTAAGAAAATAATAAATTAACAAAAAAAAAAAAAACAGTAATATTTACTTGCTAGATTTTTGTAGTTATACACTACTCTCATGACAATTTAAAGTAATTGGCCAATAAGACATAAAAACAAAACTAGCAATTTACTTGTAAACTAGAATTATTGTTCATTATTTTATATGGAATTACTTGTTTCTAAAGTACAAACGCGTCTATTTCAATCAGTCATTTGAGTAAATGTAAAAATATCAAAGTTTTAGTTACACAAAATATACTTATTAACTTTTTATATAGATGTCACTTATATTTGTTTTGTCTATACTTAAAAAAAATAGCTTTAAGCTAAATTTGATATTAAATTTCATGAATTATATTTAATTTTCCCTATAGATTATTTACAAACTAGTAGTTGGAAAACTTTATAATGGTAAATGTAATTTTCTATTACTTATACTATATATAAATTTAGCTTACGTTATTTTTTTACAAATGAGAATTAATTTAATACTTTTTTGAACAGAATAAAATTGTTTTTATTTGAAAATTTGCAATTGGTACATTAATTTTTAAATGCTACTTATATAAAATAAATTTTAAGTTGACAATATTATTTGCTGAACTATTTAAAAAATATTTTTTGAAACATAAACACAAACGAGATAAGAATTATTGTAAATAAAGGTCTAATTCTTCTAAAACTTAACTAAAATTTTGTAGACTTTTTGACATGTTTTTTTTAAGCAAAAAAGACAAAAACAGATTAGTCAATATCATAGTTTGATAAATAAGAATGACTAGAATTTATTAAAATAAAAAAAAACCACTCAATTACTAAAAATAATTATTCTTAACAAAAGATAACCTTATTGATATTTAGAATATTTTTGGTTTAACTATCTTATGTGATAAAAAACTGTTCATTAGGTTAACATAAAGAACAAAAATGAAGTCAAAATTTGCAAAGAATGTTTTATTTTATATTTACGTCAGTATCAATTTTTAAATCTAAGTATTTACCAATTAATAAATAAAAAAAATTACGATATATTAGGATTAATCAATTATCCTATAAGGAAACAAAGTTAATGACTTTGATTTTTACTTACACGAATTAAATAAACTATTGTAAAAAAAATTAACACTCCTTATATATATAATAAAAAAAAACAAAAATACTGAAAACCAACAAAACACACAAATAATATAACATTAAAGACTTTTTTGGGAGATTAAAAGTAATAATTAGTAAAAAACTAAGCCAAACACAAATATCTACTAATGCAAACTTAACTGTTTTACTGTTTTAACAGAGGTAATAATCATATCTGAAAAAGTTAAACTATAAGAAGAACGGTTTACTTTTATTAAAAAAAAGTTGTAAAAATATATTTATCTATTTTTAAAGTACTTAAAATAGAATTCTAACAATTTTGTTTTTTATTAAAAACATTATTATTTTAATAAACTTTATTGATATCATGTACACAAAATAAATTTGTATTAACAAATACTATAGAAAATTACTAGTTAGTTTTAACATTTTTTATTAAAAGTGTTTTCCAGTATTTATAGAAAAACTGATATTTTTATTGTTGAAATTGATTTGTTGTTACTTGAAAATTATTTAGCAAAAATATAGAAACTGTAAAATACTTAAAGTATTTATATTTTTTAAATAAGTAAGTAACTTAATTACTTTTGTTTAGATAGATATTCTCATGTTTAAAAATTTAAATTCTTCAACAATGAAGTATGTTAGTATAACTTAACTATATTTGAAATTGTTTTACTCACCTATAAATCACACTTATGACATCTTTTTGGATTTTTCTCACATTAGATATGGTCTGCTCTAGAAAATAAATGCCAAAACATCTGTTATCGTGATAAGTTCCATGTGACTAATAATAGCCAATGTTGCAACTGTAGAATTTTTAGTGTTGATATTGAATTTTTGTAAAATTGAAAATAGTACAGAAGGCTTACTTTAGGCTTTCTTAGATTTGTACAGTGAATAATTTTTGTCAAGAAGGTTGATTGAACAATTATTTTCTTCATCAGCTCATTTAGTATTGCCCTGTTTCAACTGTAAAAATTATTTCAATATTAAAAAAGTAGATTTAAAACTAGTTTTAAAAAATTGCTACAGGGCCCATTGTAAAAGTTCATTACTCTTTGAATTAAAATTAGACAATTTTAAGAAATACTTGATGAGCTAAAAAAAAATAAAAATTTTTGGTCAATCAGTCATGTTTTCTATAGTACTGTTTTTTTAAATGAGTAAAAAAAGCACTTTATAAAAAACTTTCAATAAATATCAAATTAAACAAAAAAATAACTTTTTGAACTCACCAATAAATCACACTCCACAATCTTTTTGGCTCAAACATATAGAATGATTGTTCATGGTCAGCATCAGATACATTGTACAAATGATAGCTCATATTACAACTGTAAACATTAGTAATTAATAAACTGTTTTAAAACAAGAACCAAAAAAAAAAAAACGCTTCTTTTGAGAAGTTTAAAACTAAATTAGTATTAAAGTTAATATCCATGAAAAAAGTTGTTAAATTAATGAAATTTTGGTCTCTAGTCATATTTTAGCAACAATTGTTTTCAAAGCAGTAGAAAAATTGAGTCTTTTAAGTAGTATAAACATAACTATTATAATTTTACTTATATTTAAACAACTTGATATATTTAGTTACAAGCATAAGTATTTTTAATGTTCTGGTTTACCAAAAACAATTTTTTTTGTAAAAAAAGTGCAATATAAGATTAAGGTAATTAGTTTTAGGTGAAATTCTTTAACTAGACAAATGGACCTTGATTTTTTTATAATTTTTAAAACATTAATTATCATCAACTTCATGAAAGTATATCAATGAACTATTTGTTACTTCTAAAATATAACTTTTTATTTTCTGAAACACTTTTTTAAATTTTTTAAATTAGGAATTAAAAAGTTTGAACAAAAATTTCTTAACCTTGTAGAAAAAAATTGATTTTAAATAAATCAGTTTTAAAATTAGTTTTTTTAAATGTCTTTGTTTTTTAAACTACCCATTCTATATAAACATATAAAATTGTCAAACTTTTATTACTTTTCTCTCGAAAGATAGTTTACTTATTTTAATAACAAAAAGTCAATGTTCGCTTATAAACTTGTGTCGAAATAAATAAAAAACTGTGTTTTTTTACTATACCTTTCTAAAAAAAAGCTAAAGTAATAATAATATATAAATTAATTTAGTTGGTTCACAAGTCAATGCTTAATTTTAGTATATTTACATCTTCAAAATATATTCAGTAGTATTAAGTAGCTTAAGCAATCAAAACTAGTGTGCTTAAAAGCTAGTCTTATAGGGAGAGCAAACTATACACCAAAAATACTATTTCTTTTTTTTTTTGTTCTCTCTAAATTTTAACAAATCTTTTAGATATTTAATTTGTTTAGATCTTTATATTATATAATAAAAGGAGGGAAGGAAAATTTCATATTTGATTGAATTATTGTAAAAAGAAATTAATATAAAATTATTATTAAAAAATACTGTAATAAAAAAATAATATATAATAATTTTAACCAATCAAAGACATAGAGAAATGATAAATAGATGGATCTTATTTTATTTTTTAAGTCATATTTTAAAATGTTGTTTTGTAGCCCATAAATTTAATTGTGCGTCCAGTTATATTTTACCATCCTAAAGAAGATTTCCCATTTTTTATTAAGCCCTCTTCTGGAGGATTAAAAAAGCTATGGTCAAATTTTACTTCTAAAAACTACCCTAAGAGCTTTTTATTTTGCTCTTCATTTATCAACTTCAGAATGTCATTGTAAGTTTCAATTTATGATAATTAACGGCCTCCATTTGCTGCTTATAGCACTTTAAATTTCTGTAATTGCCCACTTTGGGAAACCCTGATCTAACATTTTAAGAAATTAATTAAATTTTTATTTATTTTTATTTATTTTAGCTATATTTACCTCAGTACCAATTTTCTAATCTAAGTACTACCAAGTTAAAAAAAGAAAAAAAAAAACTAACTATTTATTAGGATTATTACAATTGTTCTGTCAGGAAACACATTTGATTACCTTATTTTTTACTTACACGAATAATATTAATACTATAAATATTGTGAAACAATTAACATTCTTTATATAAAGTAAAAAAAAATAAGATATTATAAATTAACAAAACAAACAATTAATAGGACATTATGACTTCACTGGGAAAAATAAATGTCATAACTAATAAAAAACTAAACCAAACACCAATGTCTACTACTACGAGCTTAACTTTTTTACAATTTTAACATAGGTGTTTGTTCATATCAAAACAACTTTAACTATTGGAAGAATGGTTAAAAATGGTTTATTTTTAATGAAAATAAATAGTAAAGCTATAATTAATAATTTTTTTGTGTACTTAGAACTTAGTTATAACTATTCATTTTAATACAGACATTTTTATTTTATTTTTATTGGTATCAAGTATTTAAAACAAATTCGTATTAACAAGTACTACAGAAAATCACAAACTAGTTTAAATAGTTTTTATTAAAGGTGTTTTCCAATATTCATAAACAAACTGATATATTTGTTGTTGAAATTGATGTAGCAAAACTTATAGAAAGTTTAAGTATTTTAATATATATATTATTAACATAAGTAAATAACTGAATAACATTATTTAATGACATTATCTCATGTTCAAAAATTCCATATTCTTCAAAATTGAAATATATTAGTAAAATTTAATTATATTTGAAAGAGTTTTACTCACCCACAAATCACACTTATGAAATCTTTTTGAATTTTTCTCACATTAGATATGTTCTGGTATAGAAGTTAAATGCCAAACATCTGTTGTCCTAATAAGTTTCATTCGATTACTTATATTCCATGTTGGAACTGTAGAATATTTAATATTACTATTAACTTTTTTGTAAAGTTGAAAAGCTTGCAGAAAGTTTACTTTGGGCTTACTTAGATTTGTACAGTAAATAATTTAGTCATGGATGTTTATTGAACATCACTTTTCTTCATCAGCTCATTCAGTTAATAGTAATGACCTGTTGAAACATTGTACAAATGATAGCTCATATCACAACTGTAAACATTAGTAATTAATAAACTGTTTTAAAACAAGAACCAAAAAGAAAATGCTTCTTTTGAAAAGTTTAAAACTAAATTAGTATTAAAGTTAATATCCTTGAAAAAAGTTGTTAAATTAATGAAATTTTGGTCTCTAGTCATATTTTAGCAACAATTGTTTTCAAAGCAGTAGAAAAATTGAGTCTTTTAAGTAGTATAAACATAACTATTCTAATTTTACTTAAAGTTTAAACAACATGATATATTTAGTTACAAGCATAAGTATTTTTAATGTTCTGGTTTACCAAAAACAAAATGTTTTGTAAAAAAGTGCAATATAGGATTAAGGTAATTAGTTTTAGGTGAAATTCTTTAATTAGACAAATGGACCTTGATTTTTTTATAATATTTAAAACATTAATTATCATCAACTTCATGAAAGTATATCAATGAACTATTTGTTATTTCTAAAATATAACTTTTTATTTTCTGAAACACTTTTTTAAAACTTTCAAAGTTAGGAATTAAAAAGTTTGAACAAAAATTTCTTAACCTTGTAGAAAATAAATCAGTTTTGAAATTAGTTTTTTTAAATGTATTTTGTTTTTTAAACTACCCATTCTATAAAAACATATAAAATTGTCAAACTTTGATTACTTTTCTCTCGAAAGATAGTTTACTTATTTTAATAACAAAAAGTCAATGTTAGCTTATAAACTTGTGTCGAAATAAATAAAAAACTGTGTTTTTTTACTATACCTTTCTAAAAAAAAGCTAAAGTAATAATAATATATAAATTAATTTAGTTGGTTCACAAGTCAATGCTTTTTTTTACTATATTTATATCTTCAAAATATATTCAGTAGTATTAAGTAGCTTAAGCAATCAAAACTAGTGTGCTTAAAAGCTAGCTAGTCTTATGGGGAGAGCAAACTATACACCAAAAATACTATTTCTTTTTTTTTTTTGTTCTCTCTAAATTTTAACAAATATTTTAGATATTTAATTTGTTTAGATCTTTATATTATATAATAAAAGGAGGGAAGGAAAATTTCATATTTGATTGAATTATTGTAAAAAGAAATTAAGATAAATTTGTTATTATTATAAACTGTAATAAAAAAAATAATATATAATAATTTTAACCAATCAAAGACATAGAGAAATGATAAATAGATGGTTCTTATTTTATTTTTTAAGTCATATTTTAAAATTTTGTTTTGTAGCCCATAAATTTAATTGTGCGTCCAGTTATATTTTACCATCCTAAAGAAGATTTCCCATTTTTTATTAAGCCCTCTTCTGGAGGATTAAAAAAGCTATGGTCAAATTTTACTTCCAAAAACTACTCAAGAGCTTTTTATTTTGCCTTTCATTTATCAACTTCAGAATGTCATTGTAAGTTTCAATTTATGATAATTAACGGCCTCCCTTTGCTGCTTATAGCACTCTAAATTTCTGTAATTGCCCACTTTGGGAAACCCTGATCTAACATTTTAAGAAAATAAATAAATTTTTATTTATTTTTATTTATTTTAGCTATATTTACCTCAGTACCAATTTTTTAATCTAAGTACTACCAAGTTAAAAAAAAAAAACAAAAAAACACATATAATTACCTTAATTTTTACTTACACGAATAAAATTAATACTATAAATATTGTGAAAAAATTAACATTCTTTATATAAAGTAAAAAAAAATAAGATATTAGAAACTAATAAAACAAACAATTAATAGGTTAAATGACATTATGACTTCACTGGGAAAAATAAATGTCATAACTAATAAAAAACTAAACCAAAAACCAATGTCTACTACTACAAGCTTAACTTTTTTACAATTTTAACATAGGTGTTTGTTCATATCAAAACAACTTTAACTATTGGAAGAATGGTTAAAAATGGTTTACTTTTAATGAAAATAAATAGTAAAGCTATAATTAATAATTTTTTTGTGTACTTAGAACTTAGTTATAACTATTCATTTTAATACAGACATTTTTATTTTATTTTTATTGGTATCAAGTATTTAAAACAAATTTGTATTAACAAGTACTACAAACTAGTTTAAATAGTTTTTATTAAAGGTGTTTTCCAATATTCATGAACAAACTGATATATTTGTTGTTGAAATTGATGTAGCAAAACTTATAGAAAATTTAAGTATTTTAATATCTATATTATTAAAATAAATAAATAACTTAATTACAGTATTAATGACATTATCTTGTGTTTAAAAGTTCCACATTCTTCAAAATTGAAACATATTAGTAAAATTTAATTATATTTAAAATAGTTTTACTCACCCACAAATCACACTTATGAAATCTTTTTGAATTTTTCTCACATTAGATATGTTCTGGTATAGAAGTTAAATGCCAAACATCTGTTATCCTCATTATCTCCATTCGACTACTAATAGCACATGTTGCAACTGTAGAATTTTTAGTGTTAATATGAATTTTTTGTAAAATTTAAAAACTTGAAGAAAGTTTACTTTAGGCTTACTTAGATTTGTACAGTAAATAATTTAGTCATGAATGTTTATTGAACATCACTTTTCTTCATCAGCTCATTCAGTTAATAGTAATGACCTGTTGAAACTGTATAAATTATTTTAATAATAAGGTAGTAAACTTGAAACTAGTTACAAAAAATGCCGCAAGGTCTTTATTAAAAGTTTTATACTCTTTTAAGTAAAGTAAGAGATATTTAAAAAAAAAATAGATAAACTATATAATTGTTTGGTCACTTAGTCACGCTTTATTATATATTTTTTAATAAGTATCAAAACGACTTGTAAAATATCATTTAACACCAAATTAAACATAAAATTAGTTTTTTGAATTCACCAATAAATCACATTCTACCATCTTTTTGCTCATGCTCAGCTCATCACCATCAGATACATTGTATAACTAGTAGCTAATATTTTAACTATAGAATTTGCTTTTTAATAAAATAATTTAATACACCTTAAAAAAAAACGCTTCTTTTGAGAAGCTTAAAACTAAATTAGTATTAAAGTTGTTATCCATGAAAAAATTTGTTAAATTAATGAAATTCTGGTCACAAGTCATATTTAAGCAACAATTTTTTTTCAAAGCAGTAGCAAATATGAGTCTATAAAGTAGTATTAACATAACTATTATAATTTTACTTGGAATTTAAACAGCATGATATATTTAAGTACAAGCATAAGTATTATTATTATTTTGGTTTACCTCAAAAACATTTTTTGTACATTAATGCAATATAAGATTAAGGGAAATTGGTTTATGTGAAATTCTTCAAAGTAGACCAATGGACCTTATTTTTTATAATACTTAGAACATTAATTCTCGTCAACTTTATGAAAAAATATTTGTTAGTTGAAAAAAAATAACCTTATATTTTCTAAAATTCTTTTTTATAACTTTTAACGATAGGAGTTAAAAAGTTTGAACAAAAACTATTTCACTTATAGAAAAAAAAATAACCTTATATTTTCTAAAATTCTTTTTTATAACTTTTAAAGATAGGAGTTAAAAAGTTTGAACAAAAACTATTTAACTTACAGAATAAAATGGATTTTTAAATGAGTTAGTTATTAAATTAGTTTTTTTCAGATTTTATTTTGTTTTCTAAGTTACCTATCATATAAAAACATACAAAACAGTTAAACTTTGATTACTTTTCTCCCCAAAGTTAGTTTATTTATCTTAGTTACAAAAAGTCACTGTTAGCTTTTAAGCTTGTTTCAGAATAAATAAAAATACCATGTTTTTTCTACTATACCTTTCTAAAAAAAGTTAAAGTAATAATATTACATAAATTAATTTAGTAGTTTCACAAGTTGATGCTTATTTGTACTATGTTTTATACCATCAAATAAATTAAGTAGTGTCAGCAATCAAAATTAGTTTGCTTTAAAGCTAGTTTATGGGAAAAGCAAACTATACACCAAAAATACTTTAAAAAACAAATTTTTGTTCACTTTAAATTTTAACAAATCTTTTAGAAATTTAATTTATTAGATCTTTATATTATATAATTAAAACAGGAAAGAGAAACTTTATATTTGATTAATTTGATTTATTATAAAAAAACTAAAATAAATTTGTTCTTATTAAATAATGTAATAAAAAGAACAATAGATAATAGTTTTAACCAACGAAAGACATCGGAAAATGATAAATAAATAATAAATCTTATTTTCAAATCTTATTTTGTAGCCGATTAATTTAATTGTGAGTCCAGCTATATTTTAATTCTTTAAGAGAGTTTCCTGCTAATTTTAAAGCCCCCTTCTAGAGAAATAAATAAGCTATAGCCAGGTTTTTCATTCTAAAAACTACCCCTAACAGCTCTTTTATGCTCTTCATCATCAAAATCAGAACATTTATTGTATGTCCCAAATTATGATAATTCACGGCCACAGTTTGCTGCTCATAGCACCCTAAATTTCTGTAATGGCCGACTTTAAGAAACCATGATCAAAAATTTTAAAAATTTTTTACAACAAAATCAAACAAAGATGAAATTTTATTAAAATTATATTATCTTATAGATTTTAAAACACTAGTTTCAGACTCTGCAGAACGTTACAAAATTATAATTAATTTGTCAATTTGATTTATTCTTAAATTTTTACTTACAATATATCCTACAAGCTTATTATTATTTTTTATACTCAAGTCAGGTTTTTATAAATAATTTCTTAAAACATTTATATACAAAACTATCATATAATGCTAGCAGCACCTCCTCAAATAAAAGTATACTTTAAAAAAAATTGATCATCTTAAAGTTCTTTCCGACTTTTTGAGAAAAATTTGATATGTTTGATAAATAAAAACTGATTTTAGTACAATGTAAATCAATTTTTTATTAAGTATTGAGGGGATTGAAAGATAAAAAGCTTTATCAATAAAACTTCAAAAAACCAATTTTAACTTCATATGTTGTAGACAAAATACATTGTTCTCAAAAAAAAGTTTTTACTCAGATAATGAATCTGAAAAAAATTTTCTGCATATGTTAAGGTTTGACCATACAAAAAACTAATTATATCTGAAATATTAATTAAATTATCATATTTTTTAAAACTTGTTCGTTAGGTTAAAGGGAGTCTAAGTCAGGGTTTCAACTTAAAACCAGGGATTCCAAAAATGGGTCAAATGGCTCCTTAAGAAGCCATGACAGTTACTCTGTTGACCATGAGCAGCAATGTGACCAAAGGGAGGGGGGAATGTGCAGTTAAGGATATATAGGGGGGCCATGAGGTCATAATTTGAAACTTAAACTAGATATTTTGGAGTTGTTGATGTACAGCAAAAGAAATGTTCTAGGGGTTTTTTATGGTAGTTTTTAGAGTAAATTTGTTGAAGGTAGCCATAGCTTTTTAATTTTCCTTAAAGGGGCTCTAGCATTTCGTTAAAACTATACAAGATATGCATAAGTAAGACTATATAACACATAAGAGTTTTTTTGTTTGTGTACAGATTCTGAACAATTATAGAACTACTGACTTAATCTACTGATTTTATTCGTTTTTCACTTACGTTAAACTAATTTGTTTTGATGTTACTACTATACTTTTGCAACAATTTCTTGCTTATATAAGATTATGCATTGAATATTAAGTAATTTGATTTTTATAGTTTATAGTATTTTTAATAACTTGATTTAAATCAGTTGCTTAAAGCATAGTTTAATCATATTAAGGAGCAGTGTACAGTAAATTATTGTAGCAATATATGTTATCAAACCCTATTAAAAGGCTTGATATTAATTTGAGTATATTAAAAACTTCAAATAGTTGTCGCTAACAGTTGTGTTATATATACTAAAATTTTACATATATACTAAAGGGAGTTAAAAGTTTAAAGAGCCCTAGCCTAATTAGTATACTGCAAATAAATTCACTTAATTTTTTTACTGTAAAACTGTATTAAACTATATTTTGGAAAATTCAAACAAGTCACAACCCTGCAATTACACCAAAGAACAATATATGATATTCAAATACTTTAAGCTTTAAAAAATAAATATGTATGAAAAATGCTGTGTATGATTGCATAGAAATCCTGATATTTATTTAGGACACGATGACGTTAAAGTATTCAGGTTTGCGACTAAATAACAGATTTTTTTTTGTTCATCAGGTCCTTGGTCCAAACGATTTGAACGTTTGATGACTTGAAATACTTTTAAAGTTATGGTTTCTGTTAATAAGCTATATGTATACCTTGGGGCACTACAAGTTACAAAAGGGCAAAAGGGAGGTTATTTGGCCATTAATCGAAATCAATAAGATATCTGGAGGTTATGATGAAGAACACAAGAAACTAAAAATTTAAAGAAACGGGGGTTTGAAGACAAAGTTTTAAAACATATACTAGATCTTATTGACATGATGCTTATTAGGAAAAACAAATGAGTTTTTGACGTGTCTAAAAGGAGGTTTTTTATCCTTTCAAAGGAGGCTAAAGCTTTCTCAACTTCTTCAAATGGGGCTCATGAATAAAAGTTTAGTAAACTATCCTATAACTGGATTCTAAACTATGTAGTTCACACATACATGTAAAAAAGTTTCAGTGTGTTCAGAACTAACTATGGTTAATGAGCATGATTTTTCAAGTTTTTTTATGTAGAACAATCTAGTACTTGTTGAGTACAATTTCAATTAAAGAAAACACAACAAATTTACTAGTAGTATATTTTTGACAAATATTATGTTATTTCAAATTTAGTTAATGAAATGAAAACATGCTTATAAAGTATTTTAGCAATACTTAATAGGCGCTCAAAATTAATTGAGTAACTTTTCTAATAAAAATATTTTCACAGACCTAGCTCCATTTTTGACAATAAGAATTTTATAAGAATATGTATATTTTTTACTGAAGTCATAAACTAGCATTTTATTTGATTCTCTATATATTTAAACCAAAAGAAACATTAGTCATAAATTTTATTTTTTTAAACAATTCATACAATATTTTAATAAGTTGTAAACAAACTGTTAGCTTATAAAGATAAAATAGCAAGTCTTCTGATTGGCTTATAAATTCTCATCTCTTCAGATTAAGCTTTTTCTTATTCTAGCCAATGAATGCTTACCTGGTTTTAATCTTTTCGGACTAACTTATTATTTTTTGTTTTGATATTCATTATTTCTAGACAATCAGGTCTATATATTAACATTGAGTATTAATTAAGCTCTAAAAAGTGATTTTTTCTAATAGAAACCATAATTTGTTTTTAACTTAAATATGATTTTTCATAACTCCAAATTTTACGAACAAAGTTTATATTTATACCTACCTTTAAAAATAAACAAATGTGCATTTTTTGTTAGTAAAAATCAATTGTTATTATAAAGTTTTAAACTAGGGTTCATGAGTTGACATTTATTTTATTAGACTTTTTCTAAATTATTTCTTTTCTAAAGTTTTATTATTTTAGATGAACTCTAATTTAATTTTTCTGTCAGTTTATTTAAAGATTTTCTCCTATATTTGTGTTAATAGTTATTTGTTTTACGACTCGATATTTTATGGTGTAGCACTCGATAACTGGAAAGTTCCTTTGTACTCCAGATCCATAGACTAAACTTTTTTTGAGCTTTTTTTCGTTCAATAAGCTATTTAAATATTTCAACGTTTACTTATCTAAAAACAACAGAAAAGTTTTTACTAAGATCACAATTAAAGTAAAGTATAATTTGAAAAATAGTTTATAAAGTTGATAATACGTCATATTTTAATTGATAGAAAACTAATCGATAAATTAGGACTATAATATTTGAAAAACTATACTGTGCAGCAATCTATGATTTGTTTAAGTTACATTGAAAAAAAGTAATGTTATACATTTAAAAATTTTTTTTTATATGCTTCGCTTTGTTTATAAAATTGCTTGTGTTAATTTAATTAATTTTTAACCATTTTAAAAGTAGTATTGTATTACTCTTTTTTGAATTGTTTTCGTGTTAATCGTAATTTTTTTCAGTATCGGTATAAAAAGTAGTTTTGTGTCTTTACATATTTATACTTGAATATATTTATTTTTAAAAACACACTTAAAACTTTATTAATAATTTTTTTTTATTGTTATTAAAATTTAACTCTTACTTAAGATAAAGTAATGTTTAAATTTCTGCACTTATCAAAAGAACTAAAAAGTTTAAAAATTTAAACTATGTACTTAAAGCTTGATATCTTTTAAAGAGTGTTCTAGAAAACTTAAAATATATTATCAGTTTTAAAAAGTCATTGCTTTATTTACATTTATAAGTAGTGTTTTTGTTTTGACATGATAACGATGAATATCAAAACAAACAATGGACTTCGGAATTAAAAAAGCTAGCGCGAAAAGAACATAATCAGATGAGTTTTGAATAGTTAGTTCCAAAACAAAATAGTGTAAACTTGAAGAGAAAGGTATTTTTTATAACCAATCAGAGCAAACATGTTTTTGGATCATTTCGCACTAACTTTTTATTTTCCTTTCGATATTCATGTTCTGTTTCCAACCGGGGCCAAAGACTTCTGTATTTAAGCTAATAAGTACTTTTTTAGTAATTGAGGTTAAAGATTAATTAGTTTTACGCGTTCTAATACTAAATTTTACAAAACGAATAAAGTTTTTTCTAAAAAATGTATAAAAAACAGTTTTTAAGTTTCAAAAGTTTGTGCAAAACGGACACGTTTAAAATCGACCGCCATCAAAATCTATCCGATCCAAATCTACCCTGTCAAATTTGAGAACCGCTAACCGATCGAGGGCAAGTGTTAGGGATAACATTGATAGTTGAAATAAAGAAAATAAATATAAAAAGGCAAAAAAAATATTAAAAAAATTGTTAAATACAGTTACTAAAAAAAATGGATGGATTTTGAATTTCCTGGAATTTAAAAGCGGTTGGATTTGGATATTATACCGTACAATACCATGACATTCAAAAAATAGTTTTATTCTGGAAATGACCAAATCTGTCAAGTTTTCACTAAAACTTTGAGAGAAACAAATTTTTTTTTGTCGTACAAAAAGGAAAAGCATTTTAAAATGTTTTTAATAGTCACTGCTATCCGCCGTTAACTTACTTATGGTTCAATACGAACAAACGTCAGCAATATAAAAAAGAGCATAAAATTTTATTTTCATAATTTAAATAGTATGATTATCAAGTTTTTTTATTAATCAGAAAGATCTAAAAGGTTTTTTCGTCGTATAACTACGAAAAGCAATGTAAACTGTTTTGTAAAACATAGCTTCTGTGCTGTCCAGCTATGGAGCTGTTTGAAGGTTTTAATATAACTTTCTTAACATACTTAGCTACAAGCAAAATAACATAAATTTGTGGAAATGCACAAAATTTATTTTTGTAATTTTATTTTCAAAAAGACTCGTATTTTCTAAATGGCTGAAATCAAACAATTATAAGAGATATGTACCAAAGATTAAATTATTTTTACATAATTTATTGTAAAATTTACCAGGTTTGTCAGTTTTTCTTTTGAAATTTTTAGAAATCATTAATTTTTTGATGTTGGTCATAGAAAAATGAAAAGATCTTAAATAGTTGATCCGGTAGATCACTATAAAGCATTTAAAAACTGTTGACAATATTTTTTACAAATATTACATTTTAGTGTTTATCACTTGCAGTTCTTTTGTTAAATAATTCTTTATTAAAAAAAAAACTATTTTAAACGTTTATTTTAAGGTTTAAATTTACTCTAAAGTAAGTTATATATAGACCTGTTACATAATATGCATATAGTGGCTGTATACTGAAAGTGGGGATTTTGTTTTACATTTTATTGTTTAAATTTAAGAAACCCTGATTTTACTACTGAGACAAAAATTTGTTGCATATAAAGATTTTAGAACTTTTAATTGTAAATAATCTAGAAATATTCAAATAATGCATGAAAATTGAGTTTTAAAAGTTTTTATATTTTTTTTCTAATATTTTTTTTATCCATTTAGTCTCATCATTTTAATGCAAAAGTGTTGTAGTCCCTGTAACCAATGATATATAATTTCACTATAAAAATTAATTAACTATAAGATCACTATTCAGATGGCAAGATATAAACAAAACTATTAAATTTAATTCAAGTATTAGTTAGCCAATTTTGATACTTTAGCCATAATGTTCAATTTTTAAGAGCTTTAAATAAAATTATGCCTTATTTAATTTATCATAGAACAAAACTTAAATAACTACTGTTTCTATTTTTTTAAAGTAAAAACAGGAAATTAAAATGTTGTAGACCAGGGTTTCCCATAGTGAGCCATAACAGATGTTCAGGTGGTCATGAGCAGAAAAACGATCAAAAGGCGGGCCATGAGCAGTTAAGGAGCCACAGTGGGTAATAAAGTCATAGTTTGAAACGTACACTAAATATTCTGAAGTTGCAGATTAATAGCGAAAAAGGTCTTAGTGATTTTAAAGAATTTTTGAAACTTAGACTAAATATTTGGAGTTGCTGATAAAGAGCGAAAAAAAAAAGATCTTATGTGTTTTAAATAGTAGTTTTTTGAGTTATAGGGCGCTATAGTTTTTTTAATTTCTTTAAAAGGGCCATTTTGACTTAACTTATACTTTAGTGTTTAGAAACTCAAATTTCCTTTTAATATTTAATCTTTAAAGCTTAAAATATTACAAAAAACTATCAGAAATAGACAACTATAAGTCTGTTGTTTATTTATGTCAAACAAACTTATCTTAATAAGTCAAGTACAGCTAATTACACTAATCTAATAAGTAAAAACAATAAAAAATAATACTTTAAAAAAAAAGATGTCTTTATGTTATTTTAAATTTTTGAAATACAACTTCATATTCAACTATATACAATATTTTAAAATTTGTATCTATTTTAAGTCTTTAGAGATTTTAACAAAACGTTTTTAAATATTGGCATTAATATTCTGTATAAATTATTTAATTTACATGGAATTTAAAAATAGGGTTGCCACACATTCAAGGTATTCAATGAAACTTGCAATAATTTAAATTAATAGAAAATCTTAATGTGGCTCAAGAAAACTAATATATTTTGACTTACTTTAAACTTTATATGAGTCTTGATAGTTTTGAACTTTAATATAAATTTTGGGACAATTTTAAGATTCTGAGGGTTTCTAAAATGTTTATTGGAAAGGTTACTTTAAAGAAATAAGAAGAAAAATATTGTCTCCTACAACAAGTTTACTGGAAAAAACTATCATTATATACACTTAAGTCTTTTTTTGATCTTTCAGTGTAAATTACAAATTATGAACTCATGACTCTCTGTGACTCTTTTATTGCTCATAGCCCACCCATTCGCCGCTTTTCTTCTCATGGCCCTCACGATATCTATCATGACCCCTAAGAGGGCAACTTGGGAAAACCTGATCTAGAATAATAATTAGTTTTTCAAGTTTCAGTATTTTGTTATTTTGTATAATTAATTTTACTCTAGTAAATGTTTTTATTGATTCTGATAACCATTTTTAAAATAATTCTTAGTACTAGTTATCTACTATTTTAGAAATATAACATTTTAATTTTTGGTTTAAACCTGAAATTAATATTTACAGGGATGTCACTTTATCACTAAACCTTGAAACATCTAAAATTTGACATTTTAGGCAAAAAAAAACTGGAGAATCTGAAATTTAAGAAATTTGATAAAACCTAGAAAAACCTAAAATTTTCACAATTCTCATATGTTCACAAGTAAAATTTTGATTTGACTCAAAAAATATATGATATATAATAAAATAACTTTGTCATTAGCAGTAATTTTTTAATTAAAAAACCGACATAAAGTAGCTTTTCAGTATGTTTTCAATGTTATTATATTATTTAACACAGTTTCTTACCTTAAACTCAACTTTAAACTAAATATAGACCCAAAAATGTGTACTTTTAAAATTCTTGAAAAAATTTGGGAATCCTGAAAAAATTTTTGAAAAAATAAATGGCAACCCTGTATTTATCATAATTTAAATTCTTTATGCAGGTGAGTACTATTTATTGTAAAATTAAATTTAGTTAACTAAAACATCAACAGTATATTTATACTATATATAATGTTAACTAACATTGTTAGAAAAAATATCAACAAAATTTGATTTTTTATTTTAACTAACTAAAAACTTTTAATGTTAAAATTTCGAAAACAGCATTCTCACAAGTTTAGTTACCATCTAATACACAATCATACACACACAATAAGGGGTAGGTAATACTTGAGTATTTTTTGCCTGACTTATAAGAATTTATTTTCTTGATATGATATTGCTTTTTTTTTTAACAGAATATGCAAATACAAAATTAGGAAAAAATAAAACTGCTGCCTAAAAAACTAACTTCAAACTCTAAAATCAAATATTATTCAATTATTTTACTAAAACATTAATATAACCACTTATACATGTCTAGACTTATAAACTTATATCTTAAATGAAAGTTTTTGGTTCTAAGCATAAATTAAAGACATACTTAATGCTTTTGATGTAAAATTACGTAACTATTACACGATATATGTAATTTTTGTCTGTAAAGTTGTACTTTTTTTCTAAATGGAAAATCTTCCACTGTTTTACTTTTATTTTTTTGATTTTGAATATATTTTGTTTGGGGACAGCTAGCAAGACATATATTTGTGATATAATGTCATTTTTAATTGATGTTAATATAAATGTAAAATACATTTTTAATAAAATTCTGTAATTAGAAGTTAACTGAGAGCACCTGTCTGATAATAAAAGAGCAAGACCTAAATATCATAGAAACTGCATGTATTTTAAATAAATTAAAGTAATTTTATTAGTTATATATATATCTTTTTTACTTGATTAAACGATATTTATATATCTGTAATAAAATTTATTAGCTTTAAGTGTATTGTTTACACATTGCTTTTAGTCTAAATTTGATATGATACTTATAAATTTATAAAAACTAGATTTTTTAGATTGTTGAAACGTTTCAAATCTCAAGTTTAAAAGCTTTGTATCAGGTACTTTTTAAATTTTAAAATCATAGCCGTTTATTTACTTGTTTTTACATATGCATGTGCTGGTTACTAGACTAAACACTTAGCAATGTTTAAACATTTATCTATATATAATATATATAAGATTATACCTTGATAATAGCAATGTTATTAGTATTGTGAATATGTTTAAGGTAAATATTTTTTTATCAATCAAAAATAGTGTAAATAATACTTGATATCGACTCAATACCCAGTAAAATAGAATTTTACAATGTGTATAATATAGCTCTTAGCAAGGTATATTCTTTAATATATTATTTATAGATAAAAGTATAGACATTGCTAAGTGTTCAGTCTAGTAAATAGCACATATATAAGTAAAAATAATTATAATAAACTGCTATAACTATATATAAGTTTAAAATTAAATAGGATTTGACACAAAGCTTTTCAACTAGAGAAAAATAAAATTTTACCAAACTAACGAATTAAGTTTTAATTAACCTAAATGTATAATAAATTAGGAACTTCAACTAACAGCAATGTAAAAACAACATCATACTAATAGCTAAAACATTAATTAAAAAAATTGTTTAATTGATTAAATATCCTTATATTTAAGTTATAAAACTACACTAATTTTAATAAATTTCATGCACTTTCTATAATACATAGGTCTAGGTATTTTACTCTTAGAAAGATGCTCTCGATAATCTTAGCTTATAAAAACGAAAAATTATTTAAACTTTATTTTATATTTATATCTGCATCCAATTAAAATGGCACTGCATCAGTATATCTATTTGGCTAGCTGACTCTACACATTAAACATTCAAAAAAAAACAAAAGTAAAAAAAGAAATAGAAATTGCTTTTAATATTATAAAAAAGTATAATTTTACAGAGACTTTGCATGTTTTGTGTAATATTGACGTTTAAATGCAGTTGAAATGTCTTGACTTTATGCCTATAACTATAAGCTTTCATTTAAGATATGAATTGTAAGTTTAGGACGTGTGCTATGAGCAGTGTAGAAGCCACAGGGGGGCCATGAGGTCATAATTTGAAACTTACGCTAGATATCCTGCAATTTCTGATAAAGAGAAAAAAAAGATCTTAAGTTATATTTATGGTAGTTTTAGTGTAATCTTGTTGAAAGGCGCCAATATTTTTTAAATTTGTTTAAAGAAAGCCGTTCAAAAAAAGATTTAGAAACCCTTTTCTAGGGCATGTATAAGTGATTTTATTATTGTTAAAGTCAAAAAAGCGTTTTTTATTTATTTTTAGGGTTGAAATTTCATGCAGTGTTATAGTCAGAATGTGGTAATGATTCTAAAGTAAATTTGTTGCAATGATAAAAATCTTGCATTTAGTTAAAAAAGAACTTTTTCATAAAATCACTTTTATTTTTTAACTAATATTAAATCAAAGGACTTAAACTTATTTTATGATCTGTACAGGTAAAAGTTTTAATTTAGATAATATGACAGGGTTGCCACATACTTAGGCTACTCAAAATTACTTAGGCTTGTTAGAGATTTAAAAAAATCTCAGTCTTGTTTGAATTTTTTGTAAGAGCCTGACAAACTTAAGTATTTTTTTTTATTACTTCAGGCTAATTTATTTCGTTTATATTTTATGAATAGTTGAATGTTTATTAAGTTTTTTCTTATTACTTAGATAGTTTTATGTAGTTAAGCTTTTTTGCAGTAATTTTAATGCATTCACATAATATAGTTAATTTTAATTTTTTTATGAAAAACAAGCAAACTTAGGTTAGTTTTTAGTCTTTCTAGATAGTTTTTTTTTTTTCAGAGAGTGAAAACCCTGTTTTTAACTGTATACTAGGGTTTCTCAAACTTTTTCAAAAGGCACCATCAAATAAATTAAAAAAGCTATTGCCCCATCCAATAAGATTTCTAAATGAATGATATTTAGAACCCCTAAGATTTTTTTTGCTTGTCATTATATACTGCAAAATATCTAGAGTAATTAAAAATTATGTTACTCCACTTTTTACAGCTTATGGCCCTTAAATTTCCTTAAAAAATTAACAGTATCTAGTACAAATTTCAAAACTATCTAATTTCTTAATCTTTTTTTTTATTTTTGTTGTGGTCGTTAACTTCATTACATCTAATATAAGTTTTAAGTTAAGACCTCGTAGCCCCTTTACTACTCTAGCCCCTCCTCCCCTTTGGCCCCTTTGCTGCTTTAGTTTCTACTTGATCGTTTTTGGGAAGCCTAGCTGAAGACTTTGATCACAAAATTCAGTTCATTTGCTGAATAAAAATAGTTACTGAATTCGAAAAGTTTCATATTTTAATTATAACACTTTACTGTACCTACACTAAATATTTTGAAAGAAACTGAACTTCGGTTGACAATAAAATACACCTTAATCACTAAATTAACATTATGATTACTTTTTTAACTTTAGGAATATGTATTTTTATTGTAGATAAAAAATTGTTTTTAACAATCGAAAGCTTAAATTTTTATTATACTCCTAGAAAGCTATAAATATTTTTTTTATTGTAATACAAGACAATGTCTTTCACTGAGAAAGAACTCAATGAGTTCTTAAAATCCAATCCCCAACACGGTTATCTGCTTGAATTTTATAAGGAAGAACTTGATAAAAAAAATAAGCAGATCCAAACAATTAAAGAAACATTTAGTAAAATAAAAAATGCTGTAGTAACGAAAATTGTAAATTTTTTAAAAAGCAGCAATCTGAACTTGTCTCGGTTCAGTTATTCACTCAGAAATTTCAAGTTTAGAATTGAAGCTTTGGAGGAAGATGAAAAAGATTACCAGCTTCTGAACAATGCACTAAAAAGTGAAACAGAAAAAGTTAAGATGCTTGGTACTAGTGATGCTTGCCAAAAGAAGATTGTAAGAATCGTGCCAATAAAAAAGCGAAAAATAGAAGACATTGAAGCCTCAAACTTACTTTTACTTCATGGTACACCAGCAAAGAACGTAATGGGAATTTTGAAAGAAGATTTCATACCATCCAAAAAGGGCAGGTACGGCCCGGGAGTGTACCATACGAACAATTACAAATACGCATCATTGTACAGTAACAATTACATCATTGAAAACTCAACCATTAAGAGAGTGAGCTACTTGTTTGTAAACAAGGTGAAACAAACTGAGGCGCCGAAAAAATCGAGGAAGTTTTTTGGTGAAAATGCTTACAATGAGTATTTGAAACAAAAACCTGTATTGCAGGTTTTTAATGAAAAGACAGGCAACGTAGTAGCAATCAAAAATAATTTGCACTTCAAAACTGATGTAGCTAAAAACAAGTTAATAGGAGGTAAATTTAATTTTACTTCTTGTAAAACAAATATTTTTCTAGCTCATCATGATTTAGTCGAGCCTGCTTATCTAATCGAAATTAAAAAAGAAGTAGACATTAAAAAGTTTTTTTCTAACGCGATTTACAAATGGTTTCTTATAATTGGTTTAAAACAATTCATAGAAACAAAACCTGTCAACAGAGTCAAAAAATTAAACATAAAATATCTAAAAGATTACATAGAAAACGAATTGAATGCAAATCATATTGAAGAGTTAAAGTATACAGAGCTTAAGTTCAACTACAAGATGAGATCTACTTTGCAGCAAATAAATTTTAAACTTACTGATATTTCTGACGTACAGAACGACAAAAGCAACAAGTACACAATCAAAAAACTCTCAAAAGAGCACAAAGACTATCAGTTCGTGATGCGTTCTATTTCAATAGAAAGCATCGGACTTGTTCCTAACGTCCTTCACATGTACACTATCGATTGCAAGGCAAACCTCGAGGGAATAAAAGGCAGCAGATTGTATGCCCACGGGGTAAAATCGGACAAAGTTAAAAATATTTTAACATCCGGATACGATTGCCAGTCGTGGAGTTCAAGGTGTTTTGAGGAGTGCTGTGTCTGCGAGCTAGGCGCCTGCGCCAAACACTCCACTTCGAAATTCATGGCAGAGGTAGGTAAAAGCAACAGCACTTACATCGGTACTTTTGATATCAACATGAAAATCCAGAGGCTTGTGAACAAAAACTTGGCCTACATGTTCCTCGTTGCAGGAAAAGAAAAGAACGTTGACAAGAACGTTGTTACTGACAGCAGAGGTTGTTACATAAAGAATGGAACGCTGATGCCTGTGAAATCTGCACTTGAGTACACGCCTGTGGTTAAAACGATCCCAACCTACCTGATCATTATTGATTGCTCCAATACGGATTGGGAATCGGGTTTGCTACGCTAAAAACACAACTTTGAAAAATTAGTATTCTAACGTTGCGTTTAAGAGAAGAAAAGTTTATATTTTGTTTAAACAACATAAACTTAAAGTGCTAAAATTGAACTCCGTTTTTATTATTTATAATTTAAATAACAGAGGGTTATTTTTAAGATTTGACATAAATACTACTGCTTTATTTAACTAAAAAATTCATTTATACTTGTATATTTTAAAAAATGTTCTAAATATTTTTTCTATACTTAATAAAAACATTGATAGCTGTTTTCATATAACTTTTTTAAAATTACACGAATATTTCGATTTTTAAAACTATACTCATTGTAAAAAGTTTTATTTATTGAACTTAAAAACTTGAAATAAAATTATTTTTAATTTTTCCTCAAAATGCATTAGTTTAAAGTTTTAAAGGCAAGATTGATTATCTTGATATTTGAACTAATTAAGAATAAATCAAAATTTTTTTTTGTTTTTTGATACCAATTTACAATTTGCACATTTTTAAAAATAAAAATTTGAACGTATTTAGCAGGTAGAAAAAAACTGTTATACAAATCATACTTTATATTTTTATTGAAATATAAATAAATATAACTTTTGTGCATCCTCAAAAAATGAAAAATAAAAACAATTAATAAGTAAAAATGTTTAAAAAGTAATATTAGAAGTATCCTCAGTTTGTTAAATAAATAATGAAAATGAATTGAAAAAAGTAAAAAATTATTATATTATATACTAAATTTAAATTATAAATTTTAGTCAAGCACCAATTTAAATCTTTATTTATATTTTATCAGTCTTACAAATAATACTTTTGTAAGTCTTAAGTATTTACTCAATCCAAATTCAAATTTTCTTATTTTTTGCACTAACACAAGGTTTTAATTTTTTTTTCACCAAATGCCATACTTGATTATACAAAATTATCAAAACTTTTATTTTACTATTTAATTATTAAACACTTTAACTTTATTCAGACAAATTCTTCAACTGACTTTGCGTCAATTAGCACAAGTCAATCTATAGAGATATCTTAAAATTTAGTTTTCAGCTCTTAACTTTATAAAAGTTTTGTTTGCTAATTCGCTAGAACATTTATTAAAACTTGTATATATCTGGTCTTAAGTCAATACAAAGCTTTTCGTTTATATTGTACATATTTTTTTTGGCATTTTAAACATTTATTACCTATTGAAATGTAAAAATTTTAATTTTTCAAATTTTAATTGTTATGTACAAACAAACTTTTGCATGTTTCTTAGTATACTTAGTTTTTAAATTTGACACAAATTTAAATTGGTCACAACATATAGAAACTACGAAAACAAAATTACAAAAACATTGGATATTTTATATAAAACAAGACAGTTTTTAAATGAACAAGCTTTACATTTAATCTTTAATTCTTTGTGTATGTTTATTATTAGATATAGTTTGTTGAGCTGGGAAAGAGCAAATAAAATGTATAAATGATATTAATATTTTTACAAACATAGCACTTAGATACAAAAAATTATAGGAATTATGATGATAGTGTTAAAAATTTAAATCCAAAAATAATATATTAAATTTTAAATGTTAGTTACTATACGAGTAAGCTCTCTTCATGTTCAAATTTATTAATAGCTTGTAACCGTCTAGCTTTAATGATTACTTTAAAAGTGTTAAAAATGTTCAATATCATCATACGAGGTTGTCAGATACAAATTATTTCGTACCTACATTCAACAACAAGAGTGGTCACATATTACTAGCTTACCAGGATAGTGAATTATTGACTGAGCTATCATTATATTAAAAAAAATTTAGTCATTTTGCAAAGTTTCAGTATAACCTAAAAATTATTTAGTAAATAGTTACCATCAAGATCGTAAGTGATCATTGCTACTTGTTTATATACTTTTTTTTAATGGAGTTAACAGTAATTGTCATCTATTAAACAAAAAAAAGTTCAAGATTTGAACTGTTTTGGTACAATAATGTGGTTCAGTCTAAATTGCAACATTTTTATCTTGCTATTCTTTAGATCATTTATTAAGAATACTATTTAGTACCAACTTCAAATCATTACAAATTTCTTGATATATCTTTTTTTTTCCTGTTCGCCCATTTCTAAATTAATTTATATATGTAGTTATTAATTATGTGGTTTTGCTAAAAGTAGTTTCATGTTTGCTAAACTTAACTATTTGTCCATATTGTTATTATTACTGTTATTATTGTCACTATTATCTTTAGTATTATTAGTATTACTGTTATTATTATTACTATTATTTTTAAATCTTATTGTTAACAACATTACTGTACCTAACATTAGGTTGATTGCATTACATGATTAAATGTTTTCCTATAATATGATATTCCAAAACAATTTGAAAAATTTTAATAAGACTACATAAGCTTTGATTTTAAAAGTTTCTACGAGCTATAACTTAAACATTTTTTTTTTAACACTAATTTGTAATAAAGTTGTTTCAACTCTTTTGTTCTTGGGGATGAAAATAATCTATTCGTTCGAGACAGACTATTTTACAAATGGTTATTCTGTCATACAAATACTTGATATTATGATTGTCGGTTTTAACTAATCCTGACAATTATAAACTACAGGGTTTGAAACCAAACAAAGCTCGTTTTGTTCTTTTTATTATTTAATTGTTTAGTTGTAATTCATGTGTAACAACAGTTTGATAAACTTTTCAGTCCGTTATCATCTTAACTAATTAAGTAAAGTGTTTATAAATTGCAAAGTTTGAAACTGGAAAAAAACTAGTTTTGTTCTTTTTCTGTTTATAACTTTTAAGTTCTAGTTTATGAATAGCATCAGTTTGTTACTGCAGAGGTTATAACATAAATTAAATACAGTAAAATAGTTTTGTTAAAACTTATTCTATCCCTTTCACTGTATGTGTTGGTTGTTGAAAGTTCAGGTAATGTATTAGGCATAATTGATCCTTTTTATCAGGCTATCTAAAAAAGGAATATTATACTGTAACTTTTAGCAAATACATTTCATATAAATTAAAATAATTCAACTTGAGACAACATAAATTTTTCAATTTTACTTGTAAAAAAGCAAAACTTGTAAAAAACTTATTTAACTTTAATTAGATTTAGAAATGTTTAATATCCTTAGTTTAAAATAGAAGTACAGTGTTTTCTCGCTTATCCGTTTGGTTTCAGTCGATAAGTAGTTTTAAATTAATATTTAATTCAATTTTGGAGTAACCATTTATAGTTTTCGCGTTCAGTAAATTATAAGTTTTTTTTTTCAAGTTTTTCTTAATTAAGATAGATACTTTTGACAAAGTTAACATACCTTGCTTAAAAATGAATAAGACAGTCAAGAAAAGAAGTTTAACTAACAGTTTAAAATAAGCGAAAGTTTCAAGAAATGGCAAAGAATAATGACCCAAGTGTGCTAAAACGAGTTAGTTAAGCATAGGTGTGACAATTTCGAACGATGTTGTGAGAAAAGATGAGTGTTTTAAAAAGTTTAAAGCTAAAAAGGAGAAGAATAGACTAAACTAAGCCTCTAAAACGACACAAAAGTAGAGAGAGTTATCGAACAAGACAATTTTTACATTTACTTTTACATTTAATTTTGTCGGCAGTGATAGTAGGACTGTCCAATAGATGTTCATAAAAACTGATATAAAATGTCTCTGAATTTAGTTTATTATTTTACGTAGAACAATCTGACCTTTTTCAGCATTTAAAGAACTGATGAGGTTTTGCAGACAAAAATGATATTCCCCAGTCATATACGTTTCGATTTATTACACTCAAGCCATCCAAAAAACTGGTTATGACTTGCCTAACAATCGCTGTGTAACAGCAGATTCACCAAAAATATTTTCCAGTTTATCTGGTTCTGTAAGTTTTCTGTTAAAAAACGAGAAAGTTTTTTTAAACAAACCACTATTCTTTTCTTGTTGGGAAAGCGTTCCGATGTTATTTAAAACGCTTACTTTATAGTTTGTTTTTTTCAAATGATTTGAAACTTTATCAAAGTTTTGTTTCGTTTATTTTTTATCTGTTTAACTGTTAGTGTATTTAAATAGAAACCAAACTAACTCTTAAGTTTGGGTGTTTTCAAATTATCGCTAAAAAGTTCAAAAATTCATTTTATATTAATTATAGTTTAAGCCTTAACTAACAAAAACAGTATGGTAAAAGTATATAATAATTTCATTTTTTGAAACTGTTTAAAAAAAAGTATTTAGTTTTGAAGCAAAATTTATATCAAAACAGAAAGTAAATATAAAATAAAAACAAATAAAATAGTAAACTAGACATAAATATTCTCTCGAATTTTTTTATACTTTACTGTTAAAAGTTAATTTAACTCAAAGAAAGATTATGTGTATACACATATAATACATCAAATATTTTGAGAAAGCAATGTAGAAAACACATAAGTACAGTTCTACATGGTAGTTATATAATATTGATCTTCTCGATAGTATGTCCTTTATCCGCTCAAACCTGTTAGTGTAAAACATGTAAATGATTAGAAAAAAAAAACGTTAATTACTTTAAATTTTGTATTGTCATTTTAACAAACGTTAGAATGTACTTATATATCTGATTAAGTGATATAAAGTTTACTTATAATTTTAATATCAAATTTATAACAAATGTTGGTTATACAATTGCAAATAACAAATAAACATAAGACAAAACTAGAAAGTGAATTACAAAAATGTTAGATATAACAATACTGTATTTGCTAATATTTTTAACTTTTATAGATAAATAAGACAGTTTGAAACTTTATATTAGTCTTTTTTTTACCTATCTTATACTGTGAACGGGTCGAATATGCATTAAGACATCTTTGCACAAAGACACTTTTGAACGGAGGGCCACTTTTGCAAGAGTCAAAAAAAAACAAAAAAAAAAGTAAAAAGAAGTTACCGACTTAGGGTAAGGGTTAGTGGTAACAGTAATAGTAAAAAAAGCTAAATAAAAATATTAATTTCAAAAATCTAAATAAGTTTATAAAAAATCAATTTGTGTAAAAGTGTCTTTGTCCGAAAGTGACCCTTAGTGCTGAAGTTTCTTAATGCATTAGTGACCCCTCGTAAAAAATCGTCTTCGTTCAAAAGTGACCCTTCGTTCAAATGTCTCCTGTATTTTTATTGTAAAACATGTTTACAAAATTTTGTAACATTAAAGTGTTTTTTTATTTTCAAACTTAAAAAATATACATTTTACTTAAAAAATATTAAACAAATTATTTTCTTCAACAAAATAAGAACAATGTGTTACATAATTTATTAAGCTTGATGACATGATGTGCTACCAGCTTACATGCGTAAAATTATGTAAACAAAACAGTTTTGATATTTCAAACTTTTTACTTATAGTTTTTGAAAAAAAATGCTTTTAACATAAAAATGAGTAATTTTCAAACGTAACTTGCTATGAAACTATTTTTGAAAAATAGTTTAAATCTTTTTAATAAATAAACTTCCTTATTATACAGCAGCAACCAATAAGTACTACTAGTATCATTCACTTAGACAGAACGTGCATCGAATTCATAAATTTCTTATAAAAAATTATTTGACTATAAAATACAACAAAATTTTTTTGGCTTTTAATAGGAGCTTTTTCATATGTCGACAAGACGATATGAATTCACTCCTCTTATTTAAATAATCTTCCTTTTTAACGCATACATAACAGCTAATGATTATTTGTTTTCAAAATCTTAATTTCTAATAAACTATTTAAAAGCCCTTCGAGTGGGCTCAGTAGAAGGTGTTCAAGTTTAAATGATAACCTTATTAAATAAATATATATACATGTATATATAGTTTGCCACATGTATAAGTTTACAACTAAAAATTTCAAATTTTGAAGTCCAACACAGTTTGCATTGGAGTGGTTTTAAGAAATTTGAATATTGCCAAGGTGAGAGCTTCTTCAAAGCATTTGTATTTTTGTGCACGTTTTTTTTTTGCGGTGTTTGCCAATGTTTAAAAAAATAGAATGAAAAATCATACTTATAAGCATCGTGATGTATACCTGTATACATATTATAATAAAATATATTATTTTCTGGACAATACTGTATTCAAAGGTGTACGATTCAATTACTGAAAATATAATTAGTACATAAGTATAAAGATAATTTATTTCGAGTTTACTGTTTTGTTGTTGAATTAAAAATGACGTGCAAAAGTGACGACTGGCTTGTACCAGGCAAACAGTCGGCTTTGTTCAAAATGTAGTCATAAAAAATAGATGACTAAAGGAAAAGTAACTCCTATTAAAACTGACACTATGCAAAAACAAGTCTCTTTGTAAAAAATGATGTGTTTAATTAATTGGGTAGAAATTCATTCAGGTGGGGTTTTATCCAGGCTGGAATAGATAAGTCAGGAGTTGTGCGCGTGCTAACTTATCAGTTCGCATCAAAAATATAGCAAAAATGCCCTGAATAAATTACTAAAAGTCTTTTCGCTTTGAAATTCCCTATGTTGAAATAGATATACACAGATTCAATTTGAAATTTGTTCAACCATTCAATATCTAAGATAAATTAAAATCTTCTTAAATTTGCTTTAATTTTTCATTTACTTGTGATGATTATTTTTGATAATCATAATTTTGTTGGTTTTAAAATAGTTGACAAGAATGTTGAATTTTAATAGTTTTAATCTGATTATCACCAAAACATGTAACCGAACATTGCTAAAAAATAGAGGTTTAAAGAATTATAAAAATCTTAAGAAAATAATAAATACTCAACTAATAACTCATATTTAGCATAAATTTCAACTTAAAAATCTGTAAAAATACAGATTTAAATAAAAAAAACTTGTTTTAAGATACAAAAAAATAAAGTTCTGAAATTATTTATCTAAATCATTTAAAAGTATATATTATCTAAACTTTAAAAAATATAAATTTTGTCGAATTCAAAAAAAACTAGACACACAAAAAAAGCTTTTAGATAGACTAGTACAATTGTTTCTTTTTTTCATTAAGGATTAATAAAACAAGAAGCTTTGAATTTTTAAGTTTATCAAAAATTACCTGTATAAATTATTTGTTTTTTTGTAGTTTTTAAACAGTTATCAACATTGGATTTTCTAAATAAATTTATTTTTTTCTATTATTTTTTTAAAACTTTTAACTAAAATTGAAATATTCAAAAATGAATATTGCCCTTTTACAACTTATAAAACTTTAAAACAGCTATATGTTGTGTTATATGCTTTTGTTTTTTTTTTTGTGAAAAAAGGTTAAAAAGAATATATTTACAGTCATTCTCTTCGTAATCAAAAATAGAATATTTAAAATTTATTAGTTGTACTACTTTTGTAATTTTGTACATTTCTGTTTAAAGTTAAATGAACTGTTATTAGTTTGAAAAATATTTTTTAAGATTTTTTGTTTTAATAATTGCATAAAATAACTTTAAAACTAGTCAGAGTTTTGATTTTTTGATATATTTTTTACCTCATAGATTTTCTCTGCCTTTTTTTTTCTTAACACAATTCCCATGTGAATGATAAATATATCAATGGTAAACTTTGCTCAGAATTTCTAGTAAACTTTTGCTGACTAAGCCAATTTGTTACATCATTCTAGTTTTTGATACATAAACCTAAATGTTTCTTTCTTAAATTTTGGCGAGTTCTTTTTATGAAACTTCTATTACTTAATCCTTATTACTAAAATTATAATATTATAAAATCAGTATTGTTGCTGAAATCTGCCATGTGTTGTGCAAAAATATATTAAAAATACATTCACAAAATAAGGGTAGGGAGTACTTGGGTGATGTTTGCTGGACTTATGTGTATATATGATTTGGATGTGTTTTTACTTTGTTAAGAAAAATATAAGAAAAAATAATAGTTTTGCATAAAAAAAAGTATGCCGCATTAAAAACTAATTTGAATCCCAAAAATTCTTGTTTTTCGATTATTTGACTTATACAGTAATAAAATCAATTATACATGTCTTAGACCAGGGTTTACAAAAGTGGGCCAAGTTGGCCCCCTAAGGAGCCATGACAGATACTCAGGGGGCCACGAGCAGCAAAGGAGGAAGAGGGGGCCATGAGCAGTAAAGGAGCCACAAGGGGGACCATGAGGCCATAACCTGAAACTTGGACTAGATTTTCTTGAGTAGCAGACGATAGAAAAAAAAAAAGGTTCTATGTGTATTTTATGGTAGTTTATGAGTAATCTTGTTTAAAGGGGCCATTGCTTTTTCAATTTCTTTAAAGGGGGCCATTTGCAATAAAGTTTGGAAAACTCTGTCTTAGACTAACGAATTATATGTTAAATGAAATCTTATACTTATTGACACAGATTTAAAGACATATTAACTGCTTTTGATGTGTTATGACGTCATAATCACACTAAATAAGTAATTTATGTCTGTTAAATGGTTTTTTTTTTCAAAAAACTAAACAACATAGGCTGTTAGTGATTTTTAACAATAAAAAAAATATTGTTATACAAAGCATTTTATGTATACTTATATCCTTTAAAATTTAACTTGCGTGATCATATTAGCAGGACATTTGATGTCATAGTTCATTTAGCCTAAGTGTTTAAAAAAACCTTTAACAATTATTCAATTAGCATTCGAACAAGTTACTAAAATATTAAGAAGTTATGATTTATTATAGGCAAAATTTTTTGTATGGCATTGAACATAAAGTTAATGAATGCAAAGTAAAGACTTTTACAAAGAAATAAAGATTGTCACAATATTAACACCTACTCTTATTACAAAATTACTGATACTTTTAAAAACCTCCGTGTAAAAAAAAAATTATACAAGATTGATAAAATCTAATGGACTATCTCTTTGAATTAACTAGGTTAACAAAATACTGTTAAAGATTAGACAACTATCATTTATTTTTCTGTAAAAGACATCTGTTCTATTAAATGATCTTTTTGAAAATGATTTTTCAGTGTAATAGTAGTAAATCTTTAATTACATATATTCCGTTCCCTTTCAATTTTACAATCAAGAATAGAGTCTATATGCAAGTTCAGTGAATCACGTTAAGATGGGTGTTTCAAATTCGAATAATCCCATCTAGAACTCTCTTGAGGTATTTTATCTTGAATGTCCCATCATCATTTTTACTTTCACAAGTAGCTATACCCCATGTGTCTGATGATCATTCACTAATTAATGTTGCTTAATAGTTCCCTACCGAACTATCATCAGTTTTTCTATCTGTATATTTAGGGAAGAGACCATACAATTAATGCTACATCAGTGTTTGTTTGTAATAAATATAGATACTGAAAGCACTCATCGAATTTTGCAACAAGAAAACATAAATTTAGGAGTCTTTTCTATAAACTTTTAAACATTCAACTTTAACTCAAATAGTTTAAAGCAATTAACATGCATTTCAAAATATAACTCTAAATTTAAACAAAACTTAAAACTAGCAAGTACAAATAAGTTCAAGATAAGTTCATGAGTTCCTTCCATCAGCTACACAAAACAGTAACTGCAAACATGAAAATGTATTTTGTTATTTTTTTGTAAAATGTTGTATCATTGATTTTAAGCCTTATTTATTATAACTGCAGCAAGCTCTAACTATTCTCTTAAATTAAACAGAGTTCAACAACTAATAGTGTAAGTAGTTCGCAGCAGTTCAAAACAATGCAATAAAATGACATAACATTAGTAGTATCTTTCTGGCTAGCTGACTCCACACTTTTTTCATTCAAAATGTAAACTAAATGTAAAAAAAACATAATATTGTTTCTTTTTAAGATAGAATTTTGATAAGTGAGAAAAAGTCTAATTTTACAGACCAGTTTGCATACTTGGTACATAAATGATGTTATAATACATCAAAAGCAGTTGAAACGGTTTTAATCTACATCCTACATTTGTAAGCTTTCATTTAAGATATAAGGTATAAGTCTAGGACATGTATAATTGGTTTTACTCTTGTTTAAATCAAAAAATCGAAAAATATGTGACTTTTCAGGTTGAAATTAGTTTTTTGATGGTTTTTTTTTGTTAAGTTAATTATTTAATTTTAGATTCTTCTTAATGAAGCAAAAACACATCTAAATTATATATACTCATATTAATTTTACAATATAACCAAAAAAATGTGCTGTACTACTTACCTTTACACAAAAGAAATAATAACTAAAAGAGTGGTCTTCGAAAAGTAAATGATATGTAGATAAGTTTTTTTCTTTTAAATAAATAAGTTTTTTGGCATATATTGTGCTAATCAGAAATTTTTGAAAATATTTAATAACAATCAAGTTTAGAATTAAACTTTTGTAAAATCTTGTTAAGTAGTTCTTTTTTAGATAACAGTTTTTGTATTTTAAACTTATACACTTCAAATTCAAGCTTTATGTTGTAAACATGTAAATGGTCTAATTTAAAATATAATTTCTACAACAATTTCAGTTTTGATCATTACCTCTTGTATGTCACATTTCTTATGAAGCAAATAAAATCTAAAATGTTTCTATTAAATTTTTATGTTAGTAGTGTTTTATTATAATCTTAAAATAAGCTAAAAGTAAATAGAAATTTTATAAAAGTTTTACTTGTATTTTAGCTGTATAAAATGTCATATAAAAGGGGATAATTCAAACAATATTCTTGAATGTTGTACTTCATCCATTTGCTAGGCAGGAGACTATATATTAACAATTGTTTTACATAAAAACACAGAAAAATTTGTGAAAAAGGTAAAAAAAACTTAAAAAACTCAAAATAAACAGAAGTATTACTTCTTTGCTAGATTCTGAAGCTTTAAAGAAATATATTTTATAATATATGTGCTATATTTTTCAGCCATATAAGTTTTATATTTCTATGTTTAGTAAAAAATTAAAACACTTTCAAAAGCTTGAAAAGTGGAATCAAAAAGTTAAGAGAAAATTTTTATTATCACAATTATTACAATTATCTTATCTTCTACTTACGTTAATAAAAAAACTAACGACAACTTTTAAAAATATTTATTAATTTTAAACAATTTTTTCATGAAACCAAACTATGCCAAAATATTTTAAAACTATAACTTTTTTTTTTATAAGTAATATGCAAATATAAATTAGGTGTTCAAAAAAGTATAATCTTTTCATGGATAATAGATAATTATCTATTTATCACTTTTAAGTTTAATTCTGGAGAAAAATATCTTCTTCAAAAATAAAATAGTTATACTTTAAAAAAAAAAATTTACTCAGGAGGCAAAGTTTTAATTTTTATTTAATTAGTAAAAAAGGAATGTTGCAAAGTAATTCAAAGTTGCTTAATGTTTAGTTTCATTTGAATTTACTTTTAACTCAAAATATTCTATAGTTTATATAGAATAATTTGAGTGTAATTAAACAGTAAACAGATCAAAATTTTAGTATAAACACTAATCATTTACTAGAGGTAGGAAGTACAGCACATTTTTTTGGTCGAATTGTAATATTTATTCAAGTTTATATGATTTGGGTGTGTTTTTGCTTCATTAAGAAGAATCTGAAAAAAAAATTTAAAGAAAAAGTATGCCGACCAAAAAACTAATTTCAACCCAAAAAATAACATATTTTCCACTCTTTGATATAAACACTAGTAAAATCAGTTATACATGTCCTAGACTTTTAGTTTGTGTCTTAAATGAAAGTCTTTACTTATTTACATATGTTTTAAGACATATTAACTGCTTTTGATGTATCATGAGGTGATAATCAACCTAAATGTGCAAAACTTATTTGTAAAATATAGGGGTAGGAAGTACAGCAATATTTTTTGTCACATTGAACATTTCAAATAAGTACATATTATTTGGATGTGTTTTTTCTTAGTTAAAAGATTAAAAATTTCAAAAAAAAAAATTTTTCTAAAAAAAAAAGTCACTGCCCAAAAACAATCCCAATATCACATATTTTTCGATTTTTTAGATTTAAACAGTCATAAAATTACTTATACATGTCCTAGACTTATAAATTATATCTAAATGAAATGTTTTTATTATAGGTATATATTAAAGACATTTTACTGCTTTTGTTGTATTATGACGTCATTATTACACTATATATGCAAACTTGTCTGTAAAATTGTACTATTTTTTCTATATAAAAAGCAAATCTTCTGCCGTTTCACTTTTAGTTTTTTGGTTTACAATGAAATATACAAGTCAGCTAGTCAGAAAGATATTATTGATGTAATGTCATTACAATTGCATGTTAATATATGTTTAAAATATTTAGTTAAATTTAGTTTAAGTTTATAAATTATTGTTTATCTAAATAAGTTAAAACATAATTTGTTAGTTTGTTAAAGTGTTTTAATTCACTTATTTTAAAGCTTTTTCTCAAATCTTTTTTAATTTTAAACTCATAGCAGTTAACTGTTATTGTATTTATTCATATAAAATGCTCTTAATGATCATAATTTCTAATGACGGAAAGTGATTTAAAATGTATTATATATATATATCAACATGCAATTGAAATGACATCAAATCAGTAATATATTTCTGCCTAGGTGACTCAACACATAGATGCTTAGCTTAATACGTTTTTTGGCAGGCCAGGTACATTTACTTCAGTTTTTTATGCTCATTTTTTTACTAAATAAAAAGTATAAAAATTTATAAGTTTTTTTTCTAGTAAGTTTAACAGTTTTCAAGCGTGTATTTTAGTTTTTAATGTAAGAATCTCTCAGAAAAAGGCAACTAGAACTGATCGACCGAATTGTTTTTCTAGAAATTGAAAACAACAGGCTTAAAGAGGCAACTAAAATAAATGAAATTACTAAAGATGAAGTAGAAAGACTACAAGCTGAAAAAAAGGATTTAGATAATGAACACAGAATTATGTCTAAATTGCTGACATAGGAGCAGAGGTTTATTTGCTGTATTTATTTTTCTTAAACTAATAAAACTATTCTTTATGACAAAAATGTTAGCTTTGTTAAGATTGTTTATTTCCTACAAAAGGTTTTTGACAATTTTTTATTGCCTATTCAATTAGTATTAGTTGTAGCCGAATAATTAACAATCGTAATGAAAAAGTATACTCATCAAAATTGATTTGTTTTTAATTTGTTTTTAATTCTATTGTTCAATATGTTGAAAATTATACTTTTTTTGTAAAATTCAATTTTAAATTTTGTAGTCTTATATTTGTTTTTGTAAAAAAAACATTGAGTTTGACTGCTTTTTTTAATAAAGTAAAAACAAAATCTTCATTAAAATAAAAATTGAAGTACTTAGGGCTGTGAGACTTTAAATAAGTTTTCAGCTTGTTAAACTACTAATACATTTTTTAATTTTTTTAAAGTGCTAAAAAAGATGCACAAAAGAATTTTGAAGTTGCAAAAAAGGAGTTAGGAGAAGAAATCTCTATTTTGATTCAAGAAAACAAAAAAGAAAGCAAGTTGTTGTTTGATAAACTGGCAGAACAAAAAAGGTTTGTTTTTTTTTAGTATTTTATTAAAATTTACAAACATATATACACATCAATTTATATGTTTAGTTAAATGTTAAGTTTATATGTTGTAGTTTTACATAGCACATTTTAAAATAAGGAAAGCCTCTTTTAACTGAAAAAAAAGTCAAGTTTTTTTTTGTATTTTTGTACTGCTTAAAACGAAGAAGATTTTGTTTAAAATAACAGTTTTAGAGAATAAATTTTTTAATTTTTTTGCTAATTGATTTAAACCAGGGTTGTCATAATGATCTCATAAAAAAATTATAATATAAAATTATGATTTATGATTTCTTCATGTTATGTTAAAACAAAAATACAATTGATCTTGTTGATTTGATTAAAATCATAATTTTGATATAAAACACAAACTTTAATTTAGATCAGGGATTCCCAAAGTATGCTGAACCGCCCCTCTTAGGGCAGTTTTAGTAAGTGGGGAGAAAACAACTAGTAAAGGGGCGGAAGAAGGTATTTTAAAAATTTGGGCAGGTACAACATGTTTAACTTATACTAGATTTTTCTGAGTTGCAGATGAAGAGCAAAGAAAAAAGTGTTATGTGTTGTTATTGGTAGTTTTTGAACTTTGAATACATATTCTTGAGTTGCCAGATAAGAGTAACAAAATGATCTTAAGTGTTTTTAAATGGTGGTTTTTTGAGTAGTCGTGTTGGATAGGGGAGGGGGGGTAGCCTTCTAAATTTCTTTAAAGGGGCCATTTGAAACAAAGTTTGGGTAACCCTGATTTAAATTGCTATTCATGATAATGACCTAATAATATATGTAGATATGTCGATTTATTTATTTTATTTTTTTTTAAGTGTGTGACGATCGCTCGGCCCTTCGGTACTTTCCCTAAACGGAGCCGGCGGTCGAGACTTCTCTGTTAACAGTTAAAAAGACCTTAACAGTTAAAAAAGTCATTTGTTACAAAAAAGTTTAAAAATTGTGATTTGGTAAAAACACTGCTCCTAATTAACTCAGTCAGAATTCTCATCGATCGCAGTTCAGAATTATTGTCGCATAATTTCACTGCAACAAGCAGGATTTTGTGACTGGATATATTAAGTTTGAAATAGGCTTCATTTTAATTTCATAGTATATTTACTTTTTAACTTATTTCATATAATCAGAAGTAAAACAACAATTAAGAAATAAATTTTCAAAAAACATATTATAGTATATAAAATGTGGGAGTTGAAATCAAAGCACTTGTTTTGCATTAATTTTAAAACAAATACAGGAAATAAGTTGTTTTGAAACAATAATTGAACAACAACTCCTATTTATTTAAAAAATATATCAAAAGTAAACATTTGATATTTAAACAAAAAAGTCTTAATATATGCTTGTTTACTTACGTACATAGACTTATCATATTTTCTTACATGACTTGTTTAACAATTTTATTTATATATAGTATAATTTTGAAATAATAAAAAATTTGGTAATTCAAGGTAAAGAAAAAAAATCTTAATTATTACACTTTAAAATTGTAACAATTTCAAACCTATTATAGGCTTAATTATTTGTAAAAAAGTGTATAAAAAATAAAAAATAACTTATAACGTTTAAACAAAAAGAAGAATATGAACACTAATGTATAAGAAAAATAGAAAAAAACTTAACACAAACAATAACAACACTGATATTAATCAAAATTAGTTTTTAAACTTTGCAAGCATTTTAAACGAAAACAAACTAATTTTAAAAAAGTTGTAGATCAAAATACAAACAAGAAAATATCAAACATGAATTCAACATTTTCTTAAAACTTGACCGTTCATTCAAGAAGAAAAAAAATGCGTTAATTTTGCTAAAAGACTAAACTTGTTAGTAACGCTTCTATTTATTAAGAAAAAACATCAATGCGTTTTTGATAAATCGCACGTTTAAAATACACGACCTTAAATGTGAGTTTTTGTTTTGCTGCACATAGCTAAACAAAAACTAAATTAGTATTATTGCTCAACGCTAAAACTCAAGTGCCGCTGAAAATAATTTAATTGCTTTGTAGAATTAGTCATCGCTCGGTTCGTCAGCGTAATTTATCGTGAACTTGTATTTTACGCAAACTTATAAGGTTGGCTTATTTTATTTACTGGCTCATTGTAAATAATGTTTCGCTGCTGATATCGCTTAAGATGACGTATATTTTTAAATGGTTTACTTGTGGACGAATTATTGTTTACAAGTAATGAACTTGAATTGCAATTACTTTTAGAAGGATTGATACAATCTGTATTGTCAATAACTTCAGAATTTTGATACGGTTCTCCGGGACGTTGTTTTTTTAGCTCGTTATTGACTATATGCGTTTCTGCACTTGTTATATTAACGGATTTTACGGTCGGCACGGGTAGCCTTTCCACAGTCGAAGGCTGCTTTGTTATGACGTCACAATAGGCTTCTGCGCTATTAACCTCATTACTATCTTCAACCGGCGCGAAAGACGTCGATTGTTGTTCAGCATCAACCTGAACATCATCTGTCTTGCTAAAATTTTCTGACTCTGTTAACTCGTTTTCCGATTTTAGAGAAGTCTTAAGGTTACTAATATCGCCGCTAAGGTGCGTTAACTCGGTTGATTCTGAGTCGGAATCATTTTGCTCAGATGTTTTAAACACACAGCCGACTGTCTTAACAAGAGGTGGATCTCCCCTCTCCTCCCTACCTCTTACTGTCGGGAGGAGGGGTGCCCGTTTTTTGGATTAAAGGAGCCCTGCCGATTATGAAAATTTTGGTTGTTTGGGGGATGCCCTTGACTTGGTAAGTTGGTTTGATTATTAAACGGAGGCCCTTGATTATGAAAACCTTGATTAAATGGAGGACCTTGTCCCTGGAAATTACTCGGACCATTGGTATACTCTGAATTAATATCTATTGTTAACCAGAACGGGGTTCTGGTTAAAAACTTGGCTGTTTGGTGGCATTAAATTCTGATACTGCATGTGGTTCGGCTGAACGTTGCCGAACCCCATGTTATTGTTCGCTACGTTCTGATAGTTTACATTACTGTCGTAACGCGTGTTTTGATTATTATAATCGTTTTGTTGATCGTATTCAACTTGATTACTTTGATTATGTCTATAAGGGCGACGCGAAGATTGCTGTACATGCGAATTTTTATTATTATTTTGTTTCTTTTTATAAAAATTCTGCGATCTTTGCTCATAACGAAATTCTTGAGCTTTTTCTAGAATCTCCGAGTGAGATCCAGAGTAAATCTGTTCAATTTTCACTAAAAAATCATCTATTTTAAGCGTAAAAGCTTCTTCAACTTTCTTTTTTAGTTCGATTGGACATATAGCTGACATAAAATACTTTATCATACTATCCTTATTAGCTTCAGACAACTTTTCAGCTAGGTACTTATCTGACTGGAAAGACGCCTGCCCTAAGGTACTCTGTTTAAATCGAAGTATGTGTGGCAAACTAGATTTTTTGCCAATAAGATAAGTTTTTAAATTAGAGTAGTTGAAATGACACTCGCTATTAGTTTCGCGAAAATTAATTATGTCATCTCGAGGCCAAATATGGATTAATAACTCAAGTTTCTCACGATCGCTATCGATATTAAACGACTTACAACGTGACTCAAATAATTCGAGTTCCGCGCGAGGTTCCGAAATATTTCGAAGTTGTCTAAATAGCTTAGCATTTTCTACTATCTTTCGGCGCAATCGATCTTGTTCAGTTTCAACACATCGAGCGCCATTTTCTAAATTACAAACATTGCTATTATCTGACAAGGATTCTGTCATTAGCGCACGTAACTTGTTTCGTAAAGCGTCCGTGCGACGGCTTTCTTCTATAGCCGATATCCTTAGCTGTAATTCTGCCTGGCTAAGGTTTTCTATATCGTCCTGCCTAAAACTAAGGTGCGAACTAGCTTGAACACTTTCAGCTGTGTTTCTTGGATAAAGCGAAGAGTGCGAATTTTCTACGCTCGCTGTATACAAATCGTGCGTATTTTGTGGACGCAAAGAGGCGTTATAGTCCTCCTTTGCTTCTGGTACGCTATTAATATTTTGTTGGTATGCAGAGGCATCTGTGCTCTGCATACCCGCTTCGCAATTCTGTCTTCTCGATAAGGTTTGCTTTTTGGTTATAAAAACGGGTTCGGACCCGGGGAGGACGCCACTGTGACGATCGCTCGGCCCTTCGGTACTTTCCCTAAACGGAGCCGGCGGTCGAGACTTCTTTGTTTCGCTAACAACGGGTTCAGGCGCGTTGGCTGACTCAGAGCGAGTAGTCATTTTGGCCAACTTTTTGGCAACTTGTTTCGAATTCATATCGCGCTATTTATTGATTAATATACCGCGAATGAATGGTCAAGTAGTCTAAGTTAAAACAACAAAGACGTTTAAACACAATTATTTATTAAAAGAACTCACAACATAAAATATAAAACACCAAATACACTCTATAATCGTAAGTAAATGAACACAAATATAATATAATACTAAACTAGCAAAAAGTAAACACTGACTTTTGTATACTCGTCTATGCGATCAAGAAGCGCATGCGATAAAAAGCGACGTGATCGTTCATGCGTAGCATATATAGTGCTTTAACAATCCCTTTTTTTCCAATTCTCTCAATTTATAACAGAGCATGTCTGTTAGACTGCTACAAGTGCTCAAAAGGATGCACAAAATAGAATAGAAGCACTAGAAAACGAAGAAGCTGAACTAAAAGTAAAAATAATACAACAAAACATTTCAATCAAAGACTACAAAGACCAAAGCACTAAATTGAAAACAGAGGTTAAGTCGCTAAAGGAAAGAAATTATAAACTTATTTCTGAACAAAAAGCTAATCAAGGGTAGCTTGAAACATATAAAACAATTGAAAATAAACTGATCAACGAGAACAAAGCGTTAAAAGAAGAAATTGTCGATTTAAAAGAACAGATAAATTATCTTAAGGATTTAAATGCTATTCAGAAGGCAGACTTTGAAGATATTAGAAAAAATTGAGTTTAAAACAAAAATATACGAACAGTTTGATAGATTCTTACCAAAACCAACTTGTAACAATTCAGGACTTCAGGGAAAACAATGATCATTTAAAGAATTGCATAAAAAGAAAAAACAGAAAAATTATGGAATTAAAAAAAATCATAGAAAATTCTCCACAAAAATTTGTTAAACAGCAAAAGCAAAAAATTTTTACTACTGAACAGAAATTCAAAAAAAATTGTAAGAAACGCCAAAAGAAGGATGTTAATGCTGATGGTTTTCTGAAAACTAGCACCACAAGTGTAAAAGCTCAACAACAATTTCATGTAGCAATTTATTTGTAAACTTATTTAATACATAATTAACTCACAGATTTCTTTATTCATAATAAAGATTTTTTTAATTAAACCCATTGGCAAACATGTTGATTTTGATAAGGAAGTGGAATACATTGAAGAGACAGTTTACGTTGATGATGTTACACATCAAGAAACTAGTGAATCCATCAACAACATCTTCTCAGGTAGAAAAATAGTTTCAAAGTAATAAGTTGACTATTAAGTCTGTATAAACATATAAGAATATTAATATATGTACTCAAATTTTTATACAGTATTTATTTGTAGTTTTTAAGTTAAATAAAAGTAACACTTTGTACACTTAGCCTGTATAGTCATCTAAAACTATTAGTAGTACCTTATTTTTGAAATATTTTAGTCTCTGATTTTTTCAATAAAGGTTCATCATCGAGATATCCACGCAGTGAAGATGATCAAAATGATAAAACTGATACTATAATAAACAATGTTAATACAGGTAATTTATTATTTACAATATTTGCCTATCAACTAACAGGTTGTTCGTCACAAAAACCAGTGGCCACCTTACTTTACATTATGAAATAAATAAATAACAATGTTATAGCAACTAAAAATATCATAATGAAAACTATTTTTTAGACAAATACTTTCAATAATTAATTTTTAAATGTATACATTTTTTATTTTTGGTAGCAAAAAGAAACCAAGAAAAAACAACATTCACTAGCAAGCAAAAAACTCTCAGTGAGAATCCGGTACAAGATGTCAATACTGATGTTGTAACTATCAATGATGTTGCAGGTAAAACCTTTTGTTTTATTGATATATCTAAAAAGTATTTTCATAATTAAATTTCTAATACACTATTCCATATTAGATATAAACTTTAATTTTGATGGTTTCTGTAGAAACAGATTATACTGACAAAACTGATAGTCAAGATAGCAATACTGCTGATATAAAAAATAATGATGTTACTGATAAAAGATATTTATTTTATGAAAAAATTAAAACTGTTTTTCATTACTTAGTTTTTATTATGTTTATTGTTTATTAATTTTAATAATAAATTTTTTTTTGATAATTTTTATAAAAAAAACTAACACTGACAAATCTGATGGTCATGATGGCAATACTGTTGACGTAATAATTAATTATGTTAAGGGTAAAACTCGAAACTATGAAAAATTATTGATTGTGTCGTCTATAAGAGTATTATATTTTACTGACATCTTATAAAAATAATGATAAACATTTTTTAGAAAACTTTTAACTTCATTTCAACTTAGGTTTGTTGCAATGAATTAATTGTTTTTTTTTAATTTTACACATTTTATCAAGTTATACTACTATAAACTTGAAAGTTTTGAATACGAAAAATCTTACTTTTTGTTAAGTGTTTATGCATCAATAGGTTTTCATTATAAGTATGTAAAGAAAATTTTTGAATAAAATTTACCATTTCAATTACCATTTACCTTTTTATTAACTATTTTGTTAATATCTAACTAGCACAAAAAAAGATATTAATTAATATAATAAAAAATTTCTACTTTTATGACTATATAAATATATACTTGATATACTTACTTCTTTAATTATGTTTTTAATTTTAAACATCTAACACCTTGTTTATCTTATAAAAATAAACAACTCTGTCAAGACAATTAAAAACACAAAATTAAAAGTGCGAGGATGACCAAGAATACTATAGTTACAGATATAATTAATAAAATAATATAACATTTAGTTATTTTAATGAATAAGTTTATATCAAAAATTTTTCAAACTATTATATATTGAAAAATTTAATGCTATTAGTTTAAGCTTTCAAATTTTTTCACAGGCCAAAAGAGTGAGGACAAAACAGTTATTAGTAGAGGAGAAAAAGCCAAACAACAAGTTAAGAAAACACTTCTTAAGAATATTTCAAGGTCAAATAAGTACACTACCGTTACAGGTAAACAATTATAACGATACACAGTTATTATAAAAGTGCATAAAAATGGTTGTATATATTGTTTATATTTAAATAACTATAGGCTGATATAAGCTATTACGTACTAGAATTTAAATGCTAAAACCTTAAAACTTCAATTTTTGCTACAGGTCAAAGCTATGATGGCGTCATAGCAAGCAAAAAAAAACGAAGAGAACACTGCCCGCCATAAGATCAAAAGGGTCAGAGTTTTACATTTGCAGGACCAGTCATGTTAGTTTTATCACTTCATGTTTAATAGTTCAAATACAAATATTCTTGTTGTAGCATGTTCATACTTGCTTCTTTTATAAAAATACAGAACTTATAGCTTCATCTGTTGGTACATTCAAGGTTTTTTTTAAACAATTTTTTTAAATAATTCTTAATTTTTTGTATCCTACTTTGTTGTCAAATCTTAAATTACTTAAAACAACTATTCTATTATTTTTGTATTTTTTCTAGAAGTGTGAAACATTTATATAAAAATAGTAAAAATTTTGAAAAAAGTGATATAATTTTAAGAAAAGTTATAAAATTGTCTATTATATTTTCTTTTACAGGAAGACGTTTGTGAAGCTGCTCCAGAATGATTTTACAGTCCAGAGTGACCCTTGGAGAACTATTGTTAGTCCTTTTTATGGTGCAACAATTTTAAATAAATTTTCTATGGTTGAAAAACTATTATTCAAAAAGCTGTTTTAAAATAAAACATAGGTTTTTTTATTTATTTCTTAAAACAAATCAAATGACTAACAAAATCATATATTTAAATTCTAATTCTTTTTGGTTAAAAGTTTATTTTTTGATCAAGTTATTGTAACTTTGTTTCAATTAAATGTCATTTTATTTCTCGTTTATTTTTTGTCTATAATTGTGATTTATTTGTTAAATTTTAAATCATGTGGTTTTAATTTAAATATATTGCGAGTTATTGATTGTGGTGTTTTTTTTTTGGAAAATTCAAATGAAAAATTTCAATTTATAAATTTCAAGTAGTATTTAAAATATAGACTTTAAAGATTTTATACTTAAGTAATGATTTTTATGTTTGAGAAAACATTTTAAAATATACATTTTAAATATTCTAACTTTGTATATGTTTTGTTTTTTTTTTTCTTTTTCAGTAGCTTAAAATGTTTGTTAAACGTTTGTGTACTTAAATATTGTATACTTTGTGTTTTTATCGAAGTTTAACATATACTTCCTAAATAATTTAAATAAGTAGTAGCCCAACTAATACTTGAAAGGTTTCTTAAGTACTTAATAATAAAACTGCTTTTCTTTTATAACAAAGTCTTTTAAAAATTTTCAGTTATTATTTTTTAATTTTGAAGTTTTTAACTTTAAATTGAATTGAAACTTTTTAAAATGTTTTAATAAATGTACATGTGTTAAGTTAGTCTTGTACATATTATTTAGATAATGTTATATTTATAAGTCAAAATCATCTAAAATTAAACTATTTATAGCTATATACATAAAAGTTTTGTTTTCAGATAATATATAAACTTTAATGTTCTCAATTTTAAATACATAAAACGGTGTATTAAGATATGTTTATTAAATCTAGCAAATTGAGCTAACTATATTTTTTTTTATTATTCACACTAAAGTGATTTTTAGTGTACAAATCAAAATATAAGAGTTTTAACGAAAGTATTCAGTATTTTTAAAAAATATTTCTTTTTATTAAGAAAGTTGTAAATTTTTTTAAGCAAAAGTTGTTAAAACATTAACACACAAATTTTGAATAACTTTTCGTATAAAAGCAGTGAACTTTTATACCGAATAACAGAATAATTTAAGAAAATTATTATAAAACGTAGTTTTTTATATAGTTTAGGTACTTTTGATGATTCTAAATCTGTATATTATAGTTAATAACCTAGTTTTTAATTTAAAACTTAGTTCTGTAGACTTACTTACACATTTAACAGCTTTAACAACCTTTTTTGAAAATATTTATACGTAAAAATTATTGTCATTATAATCAAGGTCTATATCAATTAAAAAAAATATTAACATATTTTTTGATGATACATTAAAACAATTAAAACAAAAATTATGTTTTTTTATATTTTCGTCTACTAAAGGAATTCTTAGAATCAGAGTTACAAAGAAATAAAAAAAAGTTTTAATTGACTATTATTAACAATTATTTAGTTAGGTTGTAATTTCGTGCTGGAATACCTTTTCTGTGTCAAATCGAATTTGATGTACTTATAATTTTTTTTGATATTAAATCTTCATTGAGTAGTATTTAAATAGAAACTAAAACTATAATTAACAAAGTGTTAAGCAGCTTATTTTCATGTTAGTTTTTCCTATAAATAATATTGTAAATATATGTAATGTGCATCTGTATAGTATGTCAGCTAAGTGCGGTTTTATTTTACATTTACTAGGTGAAAAGATATTTAAAAGTTAATAATACCTTAGTAGTTTATCATGAAGCATATTAAAAACTTAGTAATTTTCAACTAACATCTGTTTTGTTTTTCAATAAAGTTAAAAAAAATGTCAACTGTTTTCAAGATTCTGCAAATTTACAATTTTAATGAAATTTAAAGTTAAAACGTGTTTACCTTATAACTAGTTGCTAAATAAAGTCTCACTAATATTTACTTAAATAAAACAAATAAATTTCAATAAGAAAGAATAGACAATAGTAGAATTTTTAAAATTTCACCAAAAATTTTCTCACTGCATGAAAGCTTAAATATTTGTATCATACAAAAAAGTTAGTGTTTATTACATGTTAATTATTTTTTGAATTTCCTTCTGAAACTGTCCGGATAAGTGAGCGTCCGGATAAGTGAAGTCTGGATAACTGAATAAGCACTGTACTTTAAAACGACTAATTAGGCTATTCACTTTTTGCTGAAGTTGTTTATTTAGTAGTACTTTAACAATTAGCTAATTATCATAATTATTATTAACTTAAAAAAATTTAGATGTTCTTATACTACTAAACATTATATTTTATTAGCTATAAAAAAAACGTTACGGTAAAGATTTTTTTTGTGGAAAATAATCAGTACTATTTAAAATTAAAGTTGTATACCGTTGTGGCTTTACCAGTTGTTTTATTATTTTTCAAAAAAAAAAAAAAAAGGAAGTGTAACAGGTTTTATTTTAAATTTACTTATTACTTTGGTTTAATCTATTAAAATCTTGTACCTTTCAATAGGAAATATGTTTAAAACTTACTAATTAAACTGTATTCTGAAATGTATATATTAAGTTGTATACTTTTTCTATAATAACCTATACAACAACAAGTACAATCCTTACTCAATTTTTTTAAATTAAATAATTTTTAACAATCAAAGATTTAATTTGTGAAAGTAAGGCTTAAAAAAATATCATGTATAAAACAGAAAACTAATTGATAACAGTAAAGTAGCAAATCAATAATAAATATACACCAACTTTTTTTTATTTTTTTGTTTCTTTTTGTAAATTAACATACAAAGTTTTTAAGTCTTTAGTACTTATGAATTATGAGCTTTACACATTTTGCGTGCTTATTTCTGATTTAATCGTTGTTGTACCCAAAGTGCTAGTTTTGTCATTAAAAAAATAAATCTAGCAGTAAGTTAATATAAGTTGTTTGAAATTTCTGACTTAAATCGCTTTTTTCGGTGTTAACAGTATAGCGCTTATTATGTTGTGACTAACTGAAGTAAAGTTAGAAATTGAAAACAATCATAACTTAAAAAGTTAAATTTTGAATAAAACAAATTTATACGTCAATATACTTTAAACAAACTAATTGTACTCATAGTTTAAAAAGCAATAATAAAATTTTTTTTTTCCTAATTGTTCATTACTAATTAGTTCTGAGTTTAATTTATGGATAATCAGAAACTTTTTAGTTTTAAGAACTATTAAACTTTCTTCAACCAAATACAGCTTTGGTAGTAGTATAACTCCCTACAATATAAAACACTGTATTTACTTCCGCAGTAAATCTAAAATTATATTACAAAATACTAGTTAAAAACTTCTGAAAATCTTTATTTAGCATACAAGTATTAATAGATAAAAGTTCATCTAAATTTAAGCAACTTGAAAATATTTGTATTAAAAGTTGTATGGCAAACCTCTAATAAAAGTAGAATATAACATTTAACAATTCTTTAAATCTTATATTCAACAACAAAAATTAAAAATACCTCGAAATTAAAGCATAATTATGTAAAGTACTAACTTTTTTTAGAAATTAGAAGGTCAATTTTAATAAAATTATGTAAATTTAGAGCTAGCATAAAATTTATTTGTAAGGTAGGTATTTTATTTTTTCTGTAAAACAACTGTTAGATTTTTTTTTAAATCGTCATTTTAATTTTTTTTTTTACAGTGCTTAAAGTTTACTGTATTAACATAAATGTTTTTTTATCAAAATTAATGTTCTTTTATAAACACAAAATGTAATTTCTTTTATTAGAATTAAACAACTAAAAAGACATGGATCTTAGTACAACTTTGAGAAAGTATGGAGAAATAAAGCTAGGAATAATGAAATTTCTGCATACAAATGAGAGAAAATGCAACAATATTGTGGATAATTTATTTGATACCAGATCCCAACCACGACCTTTGACAAAAAACCAGGCTGAAGGAATAGCTAAGAGAAGAAATATTATCAAAAGGTATATGTTGAAAAAGGATTTTAAAAGGAAACTGAAGAGATACATCAAATGGTGCACAGAAATTTCAACGAAACTACAAAAGATTCAATCTCTTCAGAAACTTTTTGATGAACCTCTCAACATTCAACAACAAATTGGTAATTTAATTGAAGATACAAATAAACTGTTTCTCAGGCTGCAGTACCAGCAAAATATTGTGAACAGAGTTTTGAACAAATCTTTAAACTAAACAGTAGTGTAGTATTAGAATTGATTATTATGAAGAAATAAACTGCATCTTTTTCTGATTGGTAACAATTATAAAAAACTTTTTTCACAATAAACGGTAACAAACTGCTTTTTATCTGTTTATTGTTTTTATTTCTATGTTATAATTTGTTAGATTTGTGCTGGTAATAACTGTAAAAACCAACAGAAAGTACTTATTTAAAAAAATAGTCAATAAAATACTGCCGAAAGTCTACGGATTTTTATATGCCGTGAGACAAGCTCAAGCTTACAAGGTTTGATTCTACTAATTCGATCATTAGACCACATGCATTCCGTAGACTGAGAATTTTTCGGTTGTGACTGGCTGATGAGTCCTAATCAGAACGAAACCAGTCTTAGACTACGAACACTTGTGGTCTGATGATCGAATGATAATATCAAACCTTATAAACTTAAGCTTAAAACAATAGTGTGAGAAAAAATCGAACTAATATATTCAAGTAAGTACAAGTATTATAGTAAGAGCCAAAATTGTAAGCTTTTCATTAATTTGGTATGTTTGTATTAAAAATCGCAGGCGTATACTTTTTGCTTTAATTATATTTTATAATACAAACGGTAAATAAAGCAATTAAATTTTTGAAATTTTAGAAAGTCATTGTTACAAAGAAATAACGAAGTAAATTATTTTATATTAAGAATATAACTATAAAACAATATAATTTTAGCAACGAATTATTATGTTTAATTGATATGTAACTTTTCATAACTTTAAAATATGTTTGATGTGTTATGAACGTAACAACAAAACAATTTATCACTAGTAAGTTTTGTAACTAAACTAGATTAAAAGTTTTGTAACAATAAAACAAAAATTTAAACATAATCGGAAGCACTGTTGTATAATATTGAGAAGATTCTCAAACATACAATCTGGTGTTTTCTAAATTTAATTTAACAAAAAAGTTTTAATTAGACTATTTTAATTCAATTAACTCTTTTAAACTAACTCTTTAAATATTTTCTTTTTGTTAGAAATATTTGAACTCCTGAATAATGTAATTGAAAAGTTTGTACCCCTGTTTTATTAAGTCTAAAGCGTTAAAGCCCTTAGATAAGTGTGTCGTTTAAATTATTTGATTAAAAAGATATTAATTTTGTTATTGGCTTAAGTATAAATCTGAGCATAAAATATTACTAGATTAATATTTAATTTATCAAACCAAAACTTGACTTATCTTAACTTAAGTTATCTGTTTGATTATTCAACTTTGTATAGTCATTTTTTTAAGTATAATAGACAATAAGTACAACAGATTCTAAAATTAAAAAAAGTCTTTAGCTCTTAAACTTAATAATGGTTTGCAGACTCTTTTTACTTTTTGTTATATTTCACTTAAATTTTATAAAATTAGTTACCTATTAGAAGAGTTACTTTTTGAAGTATGTATGAAGAATGATGAGAATGTTTTAAGAAATTTATTCACACATTTTGCATTTTACAACATCACAAACAAAATATTTATTACTTGATAATTAAATGAGTAAAACAAATTTTGTTATGTCAAATTTGAAGCTCAAACCATTTTTACCTAACAAAACATAAAACATAGACTGCTTTAGCTTGAAAGTATTTGGACGATACGTTAAAAGGTAACCGTGTTCCGTGACTTGGTAATTAAAAAGTATTAGAGCGAAAAATATTAAGCTTTTTTTTTCGTTTGATGGAAAATATTTTTAAGAAACTTAAAAAGTTTCGTAGTAAACAAGCCAAGATGTTTCAAACAGTAAATTTTCAATACGGATCATAAGGAAAGACCCTTTGCCACTTAATCACTGCTTGAAAAACACAAATTGTTTGACGTTTGTTGTTATAAAGAAAAATAGAGTTATACATAGTTCACGACTCGAAGTGGTTTTTTCGTGCTCCTAGGTTAGTAGACCAAACCTTTTCTAAGTTATACTTTTTTTTTGCTACTTACACCAAGTCAGAGAGTTTTTTAAGTTTATCTAAAAAATCTTAAACTGATGAATTATAAAGCAATCAAATATTTTGTCCAAGGACTTGGTGTACAAAAGAACCTTTTAGTTATCGAGTCATACACCAAGAAACAGTTTAAAGTCATGTAGAGGACAAGATCTATGTATAATATATCATTAGATATAAGATCATTAAAAGCCAAGTGGTTTTTTAGTTAATCTTGTGTTTGTTTCTGTAATATATCAAAGTAAACATCCAAAAAGTTTAAAAAAAGCCCAAGCTTGAACTTCCGGTTTCGAACATATGAAAATTTGTTTTTGACAATGTTGCATACTGTCATATCACTTTGTCAGTTTACACAATCTTTTAAAATATTTTCAAACGATTTATCTGAGTATTGTGCTTGACAGCGTGTAAGTCCTACAAGATTCCAGCAGTTGCGCTTTTTGACTTATTCACAAAACTTGTTGGTGGGCTTATATTACTACAATGCTCTCTTAACTACACTAACCATATGCATAAAGTATTAGTTCACTGTACAATTGATTCTAAGAAAAAATTATAATAAACCTAATCTCTACCACATAGTAACTAATACAAAGATCATAAATATATTTTAATTTATTCCCAAAATTCAATTAGAACCTGATAAAAGCAAAACTTTGTACGAAACATCAAAGAAATAATTCAGGTTTTAGTGATGATAAACTTTCTTATTACGAGAATCTTTTTATAAAATTTATTAAATTTTTATGACATTTTTTCGGAAACCACAGTCTTTTCCTGACTTTCTATATATTTTTTTTGACTTTTCTAACTTGGTGGCTACTTTGTAGTTTAAAAACTAATACTTTAAATAATTAAATAAATAATTAACCAAAATTAGGAATGAATGTCTGAAAAGGTTTAAGATAAACATAAATAATCACACTATTAACTTCTAAACTTCAAATCATATACACTTTACACTAAAAGCACGCAACGTACAGCATGTGTGCTAGATCTGGCCCGCGAATGACTTTTGCAGGAGAAAGACTTTTGCGAAACTTTCAAAGGAAGAGCTCAGATAAAAAAACTACACTGGAAAAAATACATTTGTGACTTATGCAACTTCAGACACTCTTATAAGAGCGAAATGGTTTTTACGAGGATGAAATTTGAATAAATTCTTGAATACGAAGAAACAGTGATCTAGACAAACATTAGTTTCAGATTTAAATATTTTGTACAACATTAGTACTGCTTAAGTTTGGTAAGGACGCTAAACAAGTCGGACTTTGTATATTAAATTTATTGACATTTACTGGGATTAACTTATTGTTTCTGAAACTGATTGAGTAGGCAATGGTAAAGTTAGAATTAACTTAATGTGAATCATTTTGAGTTGGGTTTCATCGGATGAAAAAAAGTTAAATTTAAATAAGTATTTATTTTTGGTTAGCTGGTTAAATTGAAACTAAAGAAAAAAACGATCTAAAACGGTTTTGGGTTGTAAAATTATTTTATGTATATAAATAAAACGGATTGGACTTGAACGGACGGAAAGTTATTTGGCTGAAAATTAAGTCGGTTGTGATGTTATTAGCTACTAGTTAATATGTTGGAAACTTTCTTAATTGATATATAACAAACTTAACTAAAAAGGTGAAAATTGACTTGAATTAAAATGTTTTTGGCGTTTTTAGGTCAGTAATAATCTATTTTAGACTAAACTTAATAAAAGAAATCAAATGTATATAAAACTAGATGATTTTCGATAAGGTAGGAATCGATGAGACATAATATTTGATTGCAAAAATAGGGTTGAATTAAAATTAGAATTTTAATGGACCAAAAATAATCAAATTAGTATAAAATAGAAAGAAACTAAGTACTGAGATTTGTTCGTAGCCAGGAACTGCGCATTAGGGTGCATCTTTTGCCCTTCAAAAATGTAAAATTAGTAATAGGTATTATTCTAATTTATTGTGCATGGCAAATCACATAAATAAACAGCAGAAAAAAATTTGCTGCCTAGCTTTATAACCGTCACACTAACTAAATTCTTTTGGAAACATTTCTTATATAAATTATATGTGACCTTAAAATTTCGACTTAAGAGTTTTTGGCTGAAAATTTTATTAAATATAGCAATCATCAAAAAAACATAGTCATGCGTTTTTAGAAAGTTGAAAATAAGTTTTTTTGGAGAAATTACCTCGTCTCTTCGAAGAAACATCAAATTAACAAAAAATATAAAAACATTCAGAAATTTTGAAATACCTCAATGAAATTTTCGTCAAATGGTCTGAAATCGCAAAAACGTGTTTTTGTGATGTTTGCTAAATATGCAAACATTTATGGTCAAAATTTCGAAGGTCAAAATTTTAAGGTCCCATAAAGTTTACAAAGGGGTTGTTTTCAGAAAATTGTAAATAGTGTGACTGTGGTAAAACCTAGAAACTTTTTTTTTGTGCTGTCTATTTAAGTGATTTCTCACCTACAAAAAATGAACACAGCGAAATTCCAATGACGAGACAACATATACACCTTAACTTTAAAATTTTTTTTTAATGATGTAATTTTAGTTTCTGTTCTGCACTTAAATATATACAGCTAATAACTTTAACAATAAAAATTACCTACTAAGTGAATAGCGAGGTCATTTTAATTAAATTGTCATAAAATTGTACTTAGTCATAAGTAAAAAAAACATTTATGTAATGATATGGTATGGTTTTTCAATTACATAAATCAAACTCTCATTAGATTAAGTACATTTCATTAGTTATCCAAATTTAAGGGATACTATTAATAAAATTTTAATTTATCACTTATAGAACTGACTTATTTTATTTTTATAATTCTTATTTGTTATAAAAATATTATTTTCTAAATTTAATGTGTAATTCTATGAATTTAAGCTTAATTTTAAACATTATATACTTAGTTGTTTAAATTTTGAGAAAAACTCTTTATATCGTACTTGTGATGCTTTATCAAAACAGAAAAATAGAGTTATATATTTTTATTAAATAAAAAAAAAAAAAATATTTATTTTAATATTCATCATTTGTTCTTGAGTTTGATGGTTTCCATCTCTTCTGTCTGTTAAGAATTTCAAATATTTAGAACAAAATAAAAATTAAAAACGTGAAAAGCAAAAAGAATTCAAGCAAGTTAGAAAACCAATAATTTATAATTTAATAATTTAAATTTTAGTAAAAATATAGTTAATATAATTTAAGTCTCTTTTTACTATTATTCATGATTACTATTATTTTTTTTTATATATTTATTTTTACTAGTTATTTTAAAACATACTTATTTTATTTAAATTTTTGATTTAAAAAAAAACAATTCATCTTTTTAAGACGACAAGGACATAAATTTTAACAATAAACTTTGTAAAAAATATTTTTTTTTTAGTTTTTTACATTAACATAAAAATGTATATACTTTAATAACATAAACCTCAGCATGCAATATAAATTACAAAATAATTTAGTTAAACATTTTCATTAATTTTGTAATAATTTTTATATGGGTTAAAACTTACAGTGCGAAAAAATAAAGTTTTTGTTTTAAAGTTACTGAACTTACTTCAAATGAACGGAGTATTTTTTTTCTCCCTCTCCTCTGGAAGCAACGGCGGAAAAACCGAAGTGGCGACGTTTGTTGCTAGGATAGCTTAGGATGTAGGGGATGCACCGATGAATGTCAAGTGGGATGCCATTGGGACATGAGCCTGAGCTGCAGTCTTTCTTCTTTTTCATGTCGTGAACAAACATAAGTTTACTGTAAAAAAATTCTTAATAAACTTTTTTTTTGTACTGTTTTAGTTGTACAAAATAAAATTTACCTTAAATAGAAAATAATGTTAATTATACAATATTTCAGGTCAATTTTCAATAATTAATATAATTTAGATTGCTAAATTCAAAATGTAATATAATAACAAAAACATATTCCCGATAAGTTTCGAAAGTTGTATAAACTAGAATTTTACTTAATAAAAAGTAAGAACTCAGTAAAGTAAAATAAAAAGTAAAAACAAAAATCACTTGCTCTTAATTAATTAGTCATTTTTATTTTTATTTATCTCTTTAATGTGCATAGACTTAATTAGATAACATTGGTCTAACATTTTATTTTAGACTTAATATTCTTTGAAATAATAGTACAATGGAGCCTTAAAAGTAGTTAATACTTTACTTCTTTTTTATGTGAGAATATTTTTATTTCCTCATTAACTTACTAAAAAACTGATGTAACACTAATTCTATTAGAAAAATTAGCAAAAACTAAACAAAACTAGAGAACTTTAATTAATTTTATACTGAAAGAATAAATAATAGTTATTGTCTGTGCAGCTAGAACTACCTTTGTGAATTAACCCATAGTTAAATTTTATTTTATGAAATTTTAAACAGTTTTTCGTACTGCTGATTACATAAAAAAAAAGTATGGCAGGATCGCTAACAGAAAGAAGCTGAAAAAAGTTTCTGGCAATTTTTTTTTTTTTGATTTTTTTGACATTTTGATCCTATTCTAAATGTTAATTGATTAATAGATAGTTAAACAAAAAAAACTAAGTTAAGAAAAGTTTTCAACCTTAGTTTAAATAGGTTAAAAGAACAGTTTTTTTATTGCTGAATTCAATAATTTGATAAGGAAAAATTTTTTAATTATCCCTAAATTTGAACAACACCCTAACAAAAACATGGAAAATGCTTAAGTTTTCTAAAAATAACATTAGTAAAATACAGATTAAATTTATGAAAAACGATTTTTAATATGGACTATGTAAAGCAAATACTTTGACTTTTTGTGATAAAAATTTAAAATCCTTCATTTTTCAGACTTATTTTTTCAATTTTTTCTGATTATTTATTATTTATGCAACCTTGGTATGGTTATTATTGAAAAGTCAAATTTAAGCAAACCATGTCTTATATTTTAAAAGTTTGTGCTTCCTTCAAATAACAAGCCCTTAATGTAAAGTTTAGTAATTTTACTTTTATTTCATTTAAATAAATATAAACAATGTATTTAAAGTTAATAAATATAAGTTGAGGGCACTCGTTTTCTTCAATAAATAATAGGGCTCGGTTTTTAATTATAGACATTTCAAATTTGTAAAACAGGATAAGATTTTGTAGTTATCAAAATATTTATAATGCTAATGTACTGCTTTTTAATTATGTTTTTAAATTTTGCATTGATATTTTTTTTTTGTCAAGTCTTTAAGTAGATGTACATTTATTAAGTATTTTAACAAATATAACATAAAAGATTGGCTTTTTGTTTTGTATACTAATTTTTTGTTGTATTTAATCATAAGTATTTTACCAAATTTGATTTATTTTTAGAAATTTTAACTTTTAATATTGAGATACTAAAATATTGATAAGGTTAGACTACCTCTGTTATCAACTAGTAAAATTTAGTAAAATTTTTAATAAATTTTACAATAAGGATACCCTTTTTATGAATTTATATAATTATCAGCATTTAATACAGCTTTTTTATTTTTAGTTATAAAATGTTTTGATTAAACTTCAATTCAATTTATATTAAAATTTTTTTAGCAAACTAAATAAACTATTTCTCATGATTTTACATTATGGGACATTTAACTATAATAAAGCAAAAAAATTCGTTTCAGCATTGTTTTAAAATATTTTAAAATTATTTTAGAAAAGAAAAATTTAAAAAGAAAGGTTTTACAACCATACTTTTATCTAATTGTGCAGAAACTTCAACTCAATTAATAACTTATCTTAAAAAATTAGATAACAGTTATCTAGTTCACAAAAAACTTATATTATTTTGAAGAACAATTAAATAGTGCAAAATTGATTGACAAAAAATACTTTCTTTTGACCTGATTTCTAGATCCACTGCAGGAAAAAATGGCAATACAGGTTACTGCGAAACAGGTCCACACCAAAAAGTCATCTTCTTAGAGGCTTCTTCACATCAATGATATGTTATGAATGTTTCCATAAACCCTAAAAATTACATATGTTCGAATATTTCAAGTTCTATTTTGTTTTAAAAATAATTTATAAAACATATGGTAAAATCACTAAAATAGTATAATACAGGTAACAAGTGAAAACTTAGTCAACTATTTTCAAAACTTTAACAAAACCCTGTTTTTTTTTTTGATAATTTATTAAAAATTACTATAAAACTTTAAATAGTATACATAGTCAAAATAACTAATAAAGTATCAAAAACCTCAAATAAGCTACATAATTTGGATTTTAAAGTGTTTAAATATAATATTTTATCTTTGTTCCTTGAAATTTATATGAAACTCCATACATCATAACTATGTCTTAAAATGAATGGTAAGTTACCTTGTACTGAAGGGTGGTTTCAGTTTGACCCATTCTATAGTTCTTACTCTTCATAGCACCATACTAAAAATATTTAAGTATTTAGTTAAAATAAAGCTAAATATAAGTAATTGTTAAGACTTTTACTTTTAATTGGTTTTTGAGCATTTATGATGTATTAATTTATACACTAACAAAAACTTTGTTTTAAATTAAAGTTTTAATAGGTTAAACTGTTTTGTTAACTTATTTTAACTATTTGTTTAACTATTTAAAATAATGCAAACAGAATTTCTAACCTATCTTCATCAAAAAAAATTTACAAAAGAAATCACAAATGCATTGTCAGAAAAGCCATTTTATCTTGCTAAGTGGTAAAATCTCATTTTATTACTTTTGTGTTTCATACAAAGTAGGTACGTGTAATAGCAGGGCCTGCCTAAAAGTAGTTGTTAATTAAAATAAATATATAACTATTTCCAAAACAATTTTACAAAAATTTTACATATAGGTTAATCAATTTTTTGACTTAAAACTTTGTGTATACTAATCCTTGACTTAAAATGTTCCAAGTAAGTTAACTTAGAAAAAATAAAAATCGAAAAATCAGATAAAATTATAACACTAGACAAGAAAAGCGAAAGACAAAACATATGTATCCATTATAAAAAATATTTTTTTAACAACATTAAAACCAGCTAAATATTAAAACAAAATAAAATTCAAGTGGCAAACACGAGTATTTTATAACATTTTTCCAACAGTCTAAAAAAATTTTCTAATAGCTCAAAACATTTTTCTAAATAACTTTTCTAAACTGTCTAAAATGCATTAATTAACAACAAAAGCATATTATTTCAAATTTAGCTATCTGTACATAAAACTGTATTATTACTAAGTCACAATTATTATAAAATTTTTCAAATCTAAATTTCTGTTTACTAACATAATAAGCTGTAGCTTACTGAGGAGTAAATGAAACTTTATATTTCATGTATGAAACAGCTGTATAAATTATAGTTTTTATATACATAGATAAATATATATGTATATAGTTTATTGAGAGACAAAAAAGCGCTCAAAATAATTTATTCTAGGACCTGGTACACAAAGACATTTTGGTTATCAAGTCGCACACCAATGATACCTTTAAATATATATATATAAGTTTTTAACATAAATTTATATATAAATTTTTAACAATATATTGTATATATAAATTTACTCAATAATATTTTTTAGATTTTCATACAAGTTTTTCAAGCTTTATAAGTTATACTGATTCAAATCCAGTTCTAAAATTATTTTGGATATATTTAGATAATTTTTTTAAATAATTACATTTAGAATTAAAGTATAAAAACTTTCATAATGTATATTTTTCTTTCTTAAGTTTTAATACAGTTATACATTTTAACTACAAAGTCTAACTTATTAGATTTTTAGTCGAAATATTGATACTATTTTGTTGATATAATTACTATTGATATTACACTTCTAAAGTTAAAACTAACTTGGTACTTACCTTTATTTGAATAAGAACTAACCTAAATTAAAACATTCAACATAAATCAACAAGAAAAATCGAACCAATAAAATTATATTTCGTTATAAAAACAGTTATTTGGTAAAGCTTTTTAAGTTAAGAAGTAAAAAAAATCAAACGGCTTATAAAAGATAGCAAAAATATCAATTAAACAATGATAAATGTAGTAATATTTTTGATTGCTTCATGTACACATTACATTTTTATATAAGTTTTGTGTTTTTGGTTTTATTTTATCTTTTATTAAATCTTGCCTTTGTAAATTTGTAACGAAAAATTAAATAGTATTGTTATTTTAAATTCTCTCTTTCTATCATGATAAAGTTAAAAGTTGACTGTTTTTGTTCCCCCTTTTTTTTTAAACGAGTATTTCTTGTAAATTTTAAAACTTAAAGCTAGAATTTGAAGCTAATTTTAATGTACTTAATATTTTTTATGTAATATTATAGAAAGGTTTTTGTAAGTATTTATTTACCATTTGCGGCCAAGGATATACAACTTAGATTAATATTACATAAAACTTAAAAATAAAAAATAATTTAATTTATAAAAATTTTTGAAGTTAAAGACACACGGAAATGTCAAAAGAAAAAGTCTTTTTTTATGTTTTACCTTTATTATAATTAAATGTATATTCCTAAAACATAATTTTTCACAGTTATCTTTTTATCTTTTAATTTTACATTTTTTTAACATTGACATACTTTTATTAATCAACTTTTATCATTATTTCAATTCTAGACCATAGCATTTACTTAAATTTTAATATTAGTAATTTAAATCATATTAACTTATTAACTTATAAATATGCTAATAATACAATTTTAGGAAGATGGCAAATAGTACAAAGTTTACTACCAAACAACATTAAAATCTTTGAAATTAATTCTTAAAAAGGGGCTGATGATAACAAAACAATGCATTTTTTTAGCTCGGTTTAGCTATTTCTTCTATTTACAAATTCAATATTATTTAAAGTCTACTTCTGTTTTCAAAAGCTACATAAGCCTGTTTTTCAAATTCTTTTAAGTTACTTATTTGTTTAATTTAGACAATATCTAAAAGTTTTAAACTAGGAATAATATGTGAACAATAGAGGCAGGTCTTATAAAACAAACTTTAGATAATATCATCTTCTACTTAGTGAAACAGACTTTTTAATTTATTCAAGAAAATGAAATATTAAAGAAGTCTTAAAAAATTGTTGAAAACTATAAAAAATCAGGAAGTGTCTCCAAAATACTTTTAAAATTAAAAATGTATATATATTTATATTGCCACATATATAAGTTTCTAGCTAAAAATTTCAAAATTTTAAAGTCCAACACAGTTTGCATTGGATTGGTTTTTAGAAAACTGAATATTGCCAAGGTGAGAGCTTCTTTAAAGCGTTTGTATTTTTGGGAAGGTTTTTATTTTGCTGTCAATGTTTAAAAAACTGAATGAAAGATCAAACGTCCGCCGTACTTATAAGCATCGTGATGTATACCTTTATATTTATATTTTAATAAATTATATTCTGTTCTGGACAAGACAGCACTTAGAGGTGTACGAACCAATAACTGAAAATATCGATAGTTCATAAGTCTTAAGATCATTTACTTTGAGTTTACTGTTGTGTGGTTAAATAAAAAATGCCGTGCAAAAGTGCCAACTGACTTGATGCCATGCAAAAAGTAGGCTTTATGCAAAATATTGTCAAAAAAAATAGATGACTTGTAGAAAAATTACTCCTAATCAAAACTGACAAAACTATTCTCCGTCCAAAAATGACGTGTGAATTTAACTGGATTGGAATTCATTCAGGTGGAAACTGATTCAGGTGTGATTTGATCCTGGTGGGATTTTATCCAGGTGGGAATTGATTCGTTGGGAGATGATTGGGTGGGAATTGTGCGCGTACTATTTAGCGGTTCCAGTCATAACTAACTATAGCCAAAATGCCCTGATAAATTTGCCTAAAGTTTTCTTGCTGTGAAATTCCCTATGTTGAAATAGATGTACACAAATTCATTTTAAAATTCTACCAAAGATTGAATATTTAAGTTTAGATAAAGTTTTCTTATTTTGCCTTAATATACTTATTTCCTTGTGTATTTTTTTAATAATCGTAAAAAAATTGGTTTTAAAAAAGTTGACAAGCAACTTATATTTTAGTAGTTTTAATCCGATTATAAATAAAAACATAAATACAAAACTTTTAATAAATAGAGGTTTGAAATAGTATGAAAAACTGAATAAAGTATCAAATACATAACTAATCACTCAAAAATATTTCTCATATATTTCAGTTTAAATTCTGTATAAATACAGATTTAAACAAAATAACTTTAAAAAATTTAATAAATAATAATTTAGCTTTAAAATAATTCATCTCAATCTTTTTATATGTATATATAATATTTAAACCTTAAAAAATAAAAATTTTGTTGAATTGAAAAAAAAACTAAACACAGAAAAACTAAAAGAACAATTATTACTTTTTTAATTACAGGACTTATAAAACAAAAATATTGGGATTTTAAAAAAAAAAAAATATAACATGGATAAATCTGTTTTTTTTTTGAAGTTTTTGAACATTTATTAACATCGTATTTTCAAAAAAAGATATTTTTTACTTTTATTTTTCATAATTTTGAAATCAACTCAAAATGATCTCCCTACTAGGGTGTACTTGGGTGATGTTTGCTGGTCTTATGAGTTCATATGATTTGGATGTGTTTTTACTTCATTAAAAAGAATATAAGAAAAAAATAATAATTTTGAATAATAAAAAGTATGCAACCTAAAAAACTAATTTGAATTCAAAAAATCTAATGTTTTTCGAATATTTGACTTAAACAGTAATAATATCACTTATACATGTCCAAAACTAACAACTTTTATCTTAAATGAAAGCTATTATTTTTGACACAGATTTAAAGACATATTTACTGCTTTTCATGTATTATGACGTCATAATCACCCTAAGTTTGCAGTTTCTGTTTGCTAAATCGTGTTATTTTGAAAATAAAGAAGCACGGCTTGTTAGTGATTTTAACAAAAAAATATTATAAACAATACACTTTAGGTATATTTACTTTCCTTAAATTTTAATGACACGGTTTGCATATTAGCAGGATATTTGATGTCATAATTAATTTAGCTTTCAGTGTTTAAAAAAACCTTTAAAGAATTTTTCGATTAGCAATCCAACAAAGTTTGGAAAATTTTAAAAAGTTTTGATTTATTATAAGCAAAATGTTGTATATGGCATTGAACATTAAATTTGAAAATGCAAAATAAAGACTCTTACAAAAAAATAATGATTTTTGTACTGTATCATTTAGTATTAACACTTATTCTTATTGCAAAATTACTGATAATTTTAAAAACTTAGTTATAAAAATCCATTTATGTGATTGATAAAATCTTAAAGACTATCTTTTTGAAATAATTAGGTAAACAAAATACTGTTGAAGGTTAAAAAACTATCGTTTAACTTTCTCTAAAATTCATCTGTTCTACTAAAGAATTTATTTAAATATATTTTCTCAGTGAAACTGTAGTAGATCTTTCATAAGAAACATTTCATTACCCTTCAATTTTACAAATAAGAATAGGTCCTATGTGCAAGTTTAGTGAATCAAGGTTAGGTGTATGTTTTCACTTCAAATTATTTTCATCTCGAACTCTCATGAGGTGGTCGATCTTGTATTTCCCATCATCATTCTTACCTTCACATGTAGCAATATACCATGTGTCTGATGATCATTCACTAATTAATGTGGCATAATAATCTCCTACCAAACTATCATCAGTTTTTCTACCTGTATATTTGGTGAAGTAACCATACAGTTGATGTTACATTAGCGTTTGTTGGTAATGAACTAGGAGACTGAGAGCACTTATATTATTTTGCAACAACAGAACATAAATTTAGGAGTCTTTCCTTGTGTGTATAACCATTTACTTTAAAAATTTCTGGATTGTATAACGATTCAGATTTGTGTAACTCTCTTAAATAAAATAGCTTAGTTTTTTTATTATAGATTGTATTTATTTTGTAAAATAAGTTCTTGAAAGAATGAATTCATTGTTTCACTCCAGTAGTTGAGATTGTTTTATTTGTTTTCTAAAAACAAAAACATATAATAGTTAGATAACCTAGAGCGGACAATAGTTTCATTTTAATCAGCAGGTCAATTTAAAATAATACTCTTCTACTTTCTTTACAGGCCCACCTCTGCTATTACTCAGTTTGAGACGCTTTTGCACGTATTTCCTTTCATCCCATTTTTAAATTGTTCTTTTATCTGGTTAAGCTTTAAAACGTTTTGTTCTGCTACCCACCTTGATTGATCTAATTCAGAAAATTTAAAAATTTTTCAAAAAAAAAATGTTTATGTTTAGTTTTAAAAGAATCAGACATAACTAATGTAAAGTAATATTTTACCCCTTTTGCAGAGAAGCCTTTGTTCCTAAACTTTCCCACTGCTGCACGATTTCCAAATCCTGCAAGGTACCATTCAGATTTTAAGTTATTATTTGCGAGTCCTACCAGTTATTGATTAGTTGATAAGTGAAGCTTAGTAGTACGTAGTGGATTTGAAAAAGGAAAGTTTCCAAATCCATATTATCTACCTGTTTGGAGATCAAAAACTTGGGCGACATGGAGACACATCTAGTTTAGAACTTTATTATAAAACTCAGAAGTTGGTTATAACACCTCGATATGTGGATGATGTATCACATAATCCAAAGTGTTCATTAATAAAGTTTAGATTAATCCACAACTTTCGTACAGCTTACAAAATATTTTGAGAATGTCTTTTTGATAGCTAATATCAACAAAATTTAAGAAAGGTAGTGACACCTTTAAGTAAAGTAGGAAAGTGCCTCAAGTTCAGTCATAAAGTAAATCATAACTATTGTTTATTTAGTGTCTTATAACTAAGTTATACTATGAATATATGGTATTGGTTAATATTTCTTCATTTTTAAACAATAAAATAAATACAATTTGACATCAACTAAATACCTAGTCAAATGTAATTCTACTATGTGTATATAACAGCTCTACCAAGGTATCCGATTTTATATATCATAAAACATAAAGTTTTTACTTTGTTAACATTAACCAAATTAAATAAAATCTTCTTGTAAGTAATAAACTATAAGAGGTTTAATAAACTTTTAAACTTTCAACTTTAACTAAAATAAATTTAAGCAAGTAACATGCAACTCAAAATATTACTCTATACTTAAACAAAACCTAAAATTAGCTAATACAAATAAGTTCAAAATAAGTTTATTCTATCAGCTACACAAAACAATAACTGCACACAAAGAAATATATTTTGTTTTCTTTTTAATGAAATGTTTCATCATTGATTTTGAGTTATATTTATCATAACTGCAGCAGGCTCTAAATATTCTTTTAAATTAAACAGAGTTTATAAATTAACAACTTAAGTAATTCCAGCAGTACATAACAAAGCAATTGAAATGACATAACATCAGTAATATATTTCTGGCTAGCTGACTTCACACTTTTTACATTCAAAAAAAGAACTAAATGTAAAAAAACAGCAGATTTTACTTTTTTAAGAGAAAGTTTTGTTTAGAAGGAAAAAGTACAATTTTTCAAACCAAATTTTTATAAAAAACTGCTGTATTTTGTATAATAATGACGTTAAAATACATCAAAAGCAGTTGAAGTTTTTTTAATTTATGCCTATAATTATAAACTTTCTAGGACATCTATAAAAATTTTACTCTTGTTGAAGTCAAAAAATCGAAAAATATGTGATTTTTGGTTAGAAATTTGTTTTTTGGGCGGCATACTTTTTTATGCCAAATTTATAATTTCAATTTATGTCCTCGTAATAGAGCAAAAACACATCGAAATTAAATGTAATCATATGAATTTTACAATATGACCTAAAAGATGTGCTGTTTTACCTACCCCTACACAAAAGAAACAATAAATAAAAAAGTTGTCCTATAAATAGTAATCAATTCTAAAGAAAAGTTTGTTCTTTTAAATCAACAAGTATATTAGTGTTGATCTTACTAATCAGAAATTTATGTAAAATTTTAATAACAATCAAACTAAGAATCAAACTTTTGTAAAATCTTGTAAAACAGTCTTGTACTTAATTAACAGGTTGTGTATACATTTTACTTATTTTGTTTAAATTTAGTTTTTGTATTTCTAAATTTATACAGTTCTAATTTTATATTATAAACGTATAAATGCTCTCAGTAAAAATATTTGTCTATAATAATTTTAGTTTTAATTATCCTATCTAACTTGTCACATGTCCTCTGTAGCAAAGAAAATCTAAAATGTTTGTAAAAACTTTTTTAACACTTATTTTTTTTATTATAACCTCAAAACAAGCTAAAAGTAAATAAAATTTCCATGAAAGATTTCACTCACATTTTAGCTGTATAAAATATTATATAGAAGGGGATAATTCAAACAAAATTTTTGAATGTTGTACTTCATCTCATTTGCATGGCAGGAGACTATTTAATAATATTTTTTTTACATAAAAACACAGAAAAACTTGTGAAAAAGAAAAAGTTTAAAAAAACACAAAATATACAGAAGTATAACTTCTTGCTAGATTTTGAAGCTTTTATAAGATGTATTTTGTTATAAATGTTTTATATTTTTCAGCCATGTAAGTCTTATATTTTTATGTTTAGTAAACTATTAAACCATTTATAAAAGCTTGAATAGTTGGATCAAAAAATTTAAGTAAAATGTTCAGATTACAAATATTATATTGTGCTTATTAAAAACAAACACAAAAACTTTAAAAAATGTATTTAATATAAACATTTTTTACAGGAAACTAAACTATGCTAAATTATGTCAAAACTAAAATTATCTTTTATTTGAAAATTATTCTGCAAGTATAAATCAGGTCCTCAATAAAATGTATAACATTTTGATGGATATTTAGATAACTATTTATTTAATACATTGAGGTTTAAACAAAGTACAAATTATATAGTTTATCAATAAAAAACTTAAAAAGTTTAACTTATTAGAAAAAAAAACTCAGGAGGCAAGGTTTTTATTAGATTTATAAGTGAATGTTGCAAAGTAATTCAAAAGTTGTTTAATATTTAGTAACATTTATGTTTATTTACAACTCAAAGTACTGTATAATTTATATGATATATCTTAAATGTTGTTAAACAGTAAACAGCTTAGAGACTTCAGTATAAACACTTATTACATGTACATTATATAAGTTTTTTATAAGAACAATAACTTGTGTTAATTTTTCCACTTGAAAACATTGCTGTTGAGAATACAAATTTTCTAGTTATAAGAGCATTGTTTATAGCTTAGCTTACTACAATTTGAATCAATTTATAGATGCTTTGCTCAATATGTATTTTGGCATAGCAGGTATATTTACACCAAATGTTTGTGCTCATTATAAACTTTTAGTGCAAAAAAGTTTATATTTTTTAAGCGTGTATATAATTTTTTAATGGAAGAATCCCTCGTAAAAAGACAAATTGAGCTGCTTGACAGAATTTCCGATCTAACAATTGAGAACAGTTGTCTAAAAGAAGAAAACAAAATTATTAAAGATGTAGATAAAAAACTAAAAGCTGAAAACAGTGATAATTATAATGATGCCAGAATTCTATCTATGTTGCTGGAAGAGGAGAAAAGGTTTATAACAATTATTTGCTGTACTTTAATATTTATAAAATTAATGTGACCACTTTTGATAAGAAATTTTTTAGCTTTGTTCATCTACAAGAAATGATTTTTTGAAAAAAAGTATCTATTGCCTATTCAAAGGTTGTAGTTGAAAACTAAAACCATAGTGAAAAAACTACTTCTTTAAAACAATTGGTTTTAACTTTATATCTCCATATGTTTCAAATAATATAAACTCTTTTGTTGAAAATAGTTTTAATTTTTTTAATTCTTTACTTGGTTTTGTAAAAGAAAACAGTAAGTTAAATTATTTTATGAAAATAAATTATAAAATCAATCTACATTTAAACTAAATTTAAAGTACTAAAGGCTTTTAGAATTAAAAATAATTTTTTAACCAGATAATTTATCAATATTTTAATTATATAATTAAACTTTACTTTTTTTAAGTGCTAAAAAAGATGCACAAAAGAATTTTGAAGTAGCAAAAAAGAAGTTAAAAGAAAAAATCAATACATTGAAAGAAGAAAACAAACAAAAATGTAGGATGCTGTCCGATAAACTGGCAGAACATAAAAGGTTTTTTTTTGATGTTTAATTGTATATGTATCTTTATATATAAAATATATAGCTTTATGAATTTTTTGTTTTTTTTTTTCAAATTCAATTTTTTTATTACTAAATTATATATATATTTATTTATTTGTATAAATTTACTTATATTATATATTATAGTTAAATTATTTTGATGTAGTTTAAAAGCACTCTTAAAAAAAAAAGAAACCTTTAAAGCTGATAAGTAAAAAAAAATATAATGTTTGGTATTTCTTTAAATAAGAGCAAGATTTTAAAAATTATTAGTTTTATATAGAATATTATTTTTATTATTTTGCTGATTAAATTAAAACTAGTGTGGTGATAATGTTTTTATTAAATTCGATTGCATTTTTGATTTTTTCTTATATTTTCTTATTCCTTTATAAAATAAAAAAACTATTAGTTTTGATGTTACACAAATAATTAAATTTTTAAAATAGAATACAAAACTTAATTACTTTTAACATTTTATTCTTAGTTTAATTTTTTTTTTTTTTAATGACTTTAAATTTAATGTTAAACAAATCCTTTTTTTCAAACTTAGCATTTGTTTTAATTAAAGTGCTCAAAGAAATGCACAAGAAATAATAAAGAAACTAGAAAACGAAGATGCCAAACTAAAAGAAAAGATGGTGGAGATTAATTTAAAACAAAATGCATATCTCGAGATGATTAAAACACACAAAATAAATGAAATAGAACTGATTAACGAGAACAAACTGTACAAAAGTGAAAATAAAGATTTAAAGTCCAATATAAACTCTCTCAAGGAAATCAATAAAATTCAACATGCAAAACTAGAAGATACCAAAAAAAAGTTGGCCGAAAACAAAGATCTAACAGACAGTTTGATAGAGTCTTATGTAAACCAAAGAAAGACAATCAATGATTTAATAGAAGAAAAAGAACATTTTTTAAAGTGCCTTAAAAGAAAAAATGAAAAAATCAAGAAATTAAAAAACTTATGTAAAAGTTTAGAAGATAAGAAGCGAGCGCTCAATACCAAACAATTCTGTAATAAACACCAAAGAACAGACCTAAACTTGCTAACAAGCGATAGAAACGCTGAAGAAAAACAAAAGTTGATAAATAAATCAGACACTTCACTTGAACAACATAAGAACTTCTCTCCTGTGGTCTGGACTGAAAAGAGGAAACAAACTGCAGTAGATTTGCATTTAAACAAGTCAGAACGTCTCTCAATTAAAGATTCCGAAGTCGTTGTTGCAACAAAAGAATGTACTTCCATGTTAAGCAACATAAACAAGAAAAGTAATGAAAGTGCTAAACAAAACCATCCATTAACTGACGATTCTAAAGCTTCGGATACACAAGTGAAGAGAAGAAAGTCCTGTCCCTGCTATTTCACCATAGTACCAGTTGATGCACCAGAAACACCTGGAGAAGGTATTTTTTTATATTAAACTGAACATATACTGTTTATCTATTAAACTCACTTGAAAAAAGTTCATAAACTTATCAAAAGAATATACTAAGTTTATTAATTTTTATAAAATGTTTTATTGAATAGCTTGGTATGTTAAAATAGTTGTACAATATCACAACAAAACCACTTTAATGATAACATACTGTGAACTTCGCTCTATCAATGTATTTATAAATGTATTTTATATAAAATAAACCTACAGATGTTTTCATTCCTAAACCTAAAGAAAAACATGTTGATATCAATAAAGAAGTAGACTACATTGAAGAGACGGTTTACATTGGTGACGTTAATCTTAAGGAGAACTGTCAAGTTTTAAACAACAATGCTATAGGTAAAAATAATTGTTTTAAAATAACAGTTTGACTTATAATTTTGATAATACATTTAAATTTACTATTTATTTACTTAAAATTTTACTTCATTTATAAAGAATTTATAAAGTAAAAATATTTTGTTTTTAATAACAAGTCATAAAATTAGGTGCGTATACACATCTTCAAAAAATTGTTTATGTACTTAACATTTTTAAAATAATTTATTTACAGCTGATTTTACTGAAAAAGTGTCTTCATCAGAATACCATTACGGTCAAAAAGATCTCAGTAGTAAAACTGGTGACAAAACCAACAGTATTATTACAGATAAAATTTGAAAAAACACTAAATTGTTTTACAATTTAACTTATAGTTTATGAATTTTTTGGAATTAGTTTTTCTTTCATTGTTTAGAAAAAATATGATCAGGGAGTATTAACATCACAATGAAAAAAAAAAGTACTTTAAAAAATTTGATGTTTTTTAACAAGATAACAATGCTAACATATTTCAAATAAAAAAGTTTAAATTTTTTAAATATGTACAGAGTTTTTTTTTATTTAGTGTATATATTTTTAATGTTCGTGTTAAATAAATTTTAAGATGTTTTAATACTTTTAGATAAAATAAGCTTTAAAGAATTTTCTCTATATACATCTCAACACAGTCTTGCTATCCAAGATGACATCTCTGTTTATGACAAGAATCTTACTGGTAAAAAATTTCATTAATAAAATATTATATTTTAAGTAAATATAAGTTAACTTGTAATACTTTTTTCTCTTGTGCTTTCTTAAACTTTTTCTTTTTTAAATTTTAATAAGCCCAGGAAAAGCTACTAATTTGCACAAATTGCTGCTTACATAACATTGTTACAAATAGATTGAAAACTTTAAAATTACTTTCCTTTTAGTTAAATTTTGATACATTAAAATTTATTTACAACTATTTTGGTTAATTCTTTTAGATAAATCTTTTTTATCTACATACCAACTTTGTCGTGGAGACCAAGAAGAAACTATAGCTGGTGTAACAAAAAATGATATCACAGGTAAAATATTTGTTAATTAAGTAATATATATACGTATATGACTATAATTTTTTAAGTTTTTTACATTTTACTATATTTTTTTTTCTAAGCAGTTTTCACTTCTGAAAATAATTCAAAAAATTTTTTTTTTTTAATTTTAGTTTCACAAAGAAAATTTTAAAATAAATTTCTTTCCTGACACATTTACCATAATTTATACATCAGAAACATCTCACTAGCAACAACTTGGTTTGAATTGTTTTTTTTGTATTTGTATAACTTAAAACATTTTTTTATTATTCTAAAGAAAAATTTTTTTCTTTGTTTTACACAATAACTTCCATCGAATTAAGGTTACACTTTTGTAGTGGGCCCCTTTAAAAGTTTTTAGTTTTTTACTAATATTTTTATTCAAAAGTTCTTCTTCGAGAGAAATATTTTGTGTTTCTAATTGTTTAACATACTTATTAAACTAAATTTAAACTTGTAATTGTTTTTTTTTTTAATTTTTTTATTTTTTTCATTTTTTTTTACCATAAGCCTAAATAAATTTTTCAGAAAAATTTCTATTTTGCACAATTTTAGATTTTTAGGTTTACAGATTTGTATCCAAAATTTTTATTTTATAGTTTTTGTTTTTAACAGACTGGTATAGTTAAGTTTTATGACGTAACTATTTTTTTTTCAAATTATTATTATTTTTTTTTATATATGACCAATACAAGTTTTACCTAAATTCTTAGCGAAGCTATTTGAGGGATTTCTCACTTTAAGTGCTAACAGTTTAGGTAAAACTTGTATGGGTAATATATTCTAAAAACTATAATTAAACAAGAAAAATATATAGTTAAATTACAAAAATTTACTATGCAAGTTTGTTAAAAATAAAAAATATTAAAAGAAAATTGTTATTGCATAAAAATCTGTAAACCTAAAACTAGAAAATCATGCAAAATTGAAATTTTTCTGAAAAATTTATTCAGGCTTATGGTATAACATAAATTAGAAAAAAAAAAACTAATTATAAGTGTGAACTTAGTTTAACAAGTATTTAAAAAAAAAATCGGATAAAACCTGTCAAATAAAAATTATAGAAAAAAATCTCAAAATTTTAAAGGGGCCTTACTACAAAAGTCAAACCCCGATTTGATGAAAATTGTTGTGAAAGGCGAAACAAAAGACCATTCTTTAAAAATAAGGTTCCTAGTTAGCATTAAAGAAATTTAAAATAATTTGTTTTAAAGTTTGGTTAAAATTATAAATTACAAAAAATCCTAGTGAGATGTTTCAGGTGTATAAATTATGGTAAACTTGTCAGTATTGAAATTTATTTTTATTTGTGAAACTGAAGCTTTAAAAAAAAATAATTCGGGCTGGTTTTTACAGGTTAAAATTGCTAAAAAAAAGAAACATCTCAAGAAGGTAACTTTTGATAATGCATTAAGATAATAAAAACTTAGAAATGTATGCAACATGTAAAACTGTTATAATTAAAATACATATATGTTTACCTATTATAAAAACTACATAGGAATAATTTGTAATTTTTCTAAAATAGCTTTTTTTAACTATATTTGTAAAGTTTGGTGTAAAATAAAAAAAATTAAAGTAATTCAACAATATTACAACTAAAATATTTTACTAAAATCCCTACATGGGTAAACACTAAACCTATAACCCTCGAAATACTATGAATATTGAAAATTTAGGCTAAAAAAATCCTTTGAAATCCTGATCTTTAAGAAATTTTTATTAAAACCTAGCAAATTATTAAATTTTAAACAATATTAACATGTAAATAATAAAAAGTTTCAAAGTGTCACAAAATTATATCATTTAGATATTTTTTTTTAAGATCAAATTTTTTTAAAGCACATTTAAAATAGCTTTACTGTATTTTCTCAATTTTGTTATACTTCTATAACACATTAAGTTAAGTTCAAACTAAGTGTAAAGCTAAATACGTTTAGCTTCCAAAACCTGAAAAAAAATCAGAAAAACTGGAAGAAATTTCTTAAAAACCAGTGGCCACCTTACTTAACATAATAAAGAAAATTCAATTTTATGGTAAGAAAAAAGAAAAAAGGAAAGATTTATAAACTGAATCCTAGTTATTATTGTAATAAAATTGTAAATGTAAACGTTCTTTTATAACTATAAAATTATACAATTTTTTTAGCAGCAGGTAAAACTGACAAAATTGAGGGTCGAGATGTCAACACTGCTATTTTAACAATCAATAGTGTTACAAGTAAAAGATACTTATTTTATTGAAAACTTAAAATAGTTTTTTATTACTTAGTTTGTAATATGTTAATTGTCCATCCATATTAGTATTAAATTATATTTTGATAATTTTTATATAAAACACTTATACTGACTTAATTAATGGTCAAGATCGCAATACTGCTATTATAACTATCAATAATGTTACATATATAAGATATTTATTTTATTAAAAAACTTATATTGTTTATGACTACTTTGTTTGTAATATGTTTATTGTTCATTAATGTCAATAACAAATTATATTTTGGTAATTTTTATAGAAAAAATCAGAACTGACAAAACTGATGATCAAAGTGAAAACAATGCTATTCTAACAACCATTGGTAATACAGGTAATAAACTTATGTTTTATAGATTATTTAAAATTGGTTTTCATTATTTAGTTTGTAATATGTTTATTGTTCATTAATGTAAATAATAAATTATATTTTGGTAATATTAAAAACAATAACTAGTACTGACAAATCTGATGGTCAAGATACCAATACTACTAATACAACAATTACCGAAGTTTCATATAAATTTTTTTCAAGCCTTAGTAAAATAAACAAAATTCATAATTTAACTTGTAACATGTTTAATCAAATTAAAAAAAAAGTTTAATTTGATAATTTTTGTAGAAACAGATGATACTGACAAAGCTGATGGTAAAGATAACAATGCTACTGATGTAACAACCAATGATGTTACAGGTGAAACATCTAAATTAATGATTTATAATTGTTTTTGTAGACCTGAAAAATACTTAAGATTACCGAGTAATTATTTTACTTAACTAAAAACAAATCATTTCATTTAGATAAACATTAATTTTACTTTGTTTCGACTTCTACTTGTTGTAATAGTTTAACTTGATTTTTTAATAAGTTAATACGTTTGCAAACTCTACATTTATAAACTTGAATTAAAAATCATAGTTTTTGTTTATGTTTTCGTTTATAGATAGGTTTTAATAATAAGTATAAAGAAAAAGTACTTGAGATTGCTTTTAGAATTACGATTTACCATTATATCTACTATTTTTTTTGATGTCAAACATCATTCAAAAACTTTTCCACCAAATTTCCAGTAATAAATAGATGTTTAAAAAGCATTTAACTACTTCATAAAAGTACATTGAATTTTTTTAAACTCGATTTGTTAATTTTTTTTGTTAGTTTTAAAACATCTCAAAGCTATATTATATTTTAGAAAAAATCAAACCTATCAAATCAATTATCAAACGCAAAAGAAAAAGTCATAGATTGACAAAGAATACAAAAGTTACAGGTAGATAGTAATTTGAAAAAAATAATTTTTATATTTAAAACAATGAATTTAAAATAATTTAATGCATAAGTAATAATGAGAATTTTTTCATATCATTTTAAATTGTAAAAATTAAAAAAGATAAAATTAAGAGTTGAAGTGTGTTAACAGGCCAAAAGAATGATGACAAAACAGTTATTATTAGAGCAAAAAATCTAAACAACAAAACAAGAAAATACTTCCTAAGAGAGTCCTAAGGTCAAATCAGGACAGTGCTGATACAAGTAAATAATTCTAAAGTAAACAAAAATATATAAGAGTAGAATTTACAAAGTTGTTCAAAAAGTACAAAAACATAGAAATAATTATTGTTTATGTTCTGAAAATTGTAGGCAGATATAAGCTATTGTGTACTATATTTTTAATTAGAAGGCAATAACCTAAAAAATTCAAATTTTGATGCAGGTCAAAATAAAGATGACGTCATGGAATATAAAAAGGCGAAGAGAATACTTCCTAAGAGAGTCTTAATGTCGCATCAGGACACTGCCGATACAAGTAAATAATTATTTACAATAAATTAAAACTTTAACGTAGAATTAACTATGTTAGTTAAAAGCTACAAAAAAAAAGTAGTAAGTATTATTTGTCTTTAAATATCTGTAGGAAGATATTGCAAACTAGATTTTAAATTTAAAGGAAAAAAACTTATAAATTCAAATTTTTCTGAAGGTCAAAATGGTGAAGAAGTCATGGAAAGCAAAAAAGCGAAGAGAACACTGCCCGAAAAGAAAGATCAAGGTCAAGGTTATATGACTGCGGGAGAAATCGAGTAATTATTTTCATTTTATGTTTAGCAGTTTAAATTTAAATAATCTAGTTTGCGACTTGTTAATACTAACTAATTACAAAATATATTAAAAATACAGATTTATAGCTTGACTATACCTGTTGGTACATTAAAAATATTTTCTAAACAACCCTTTTTAATAGTTGTTAATTTTTTGTATCCTACTAGTTGTCACATTTTAAATTATTAGAAACCAGTCATCTCCAAGTTAAATTCAGTTCGTAGTTTTTCTTAAACTCATATTTATATATATAAAAATAATGTAGAATTTTTGGAAACTGAGCAAACTAATTATCACGTTTATTTTTACAGGAAGAAATTTTGGGAAGTGGTCCGGAGTAACTGGAAAATCGAGAAAGACTCTTGATAAATGTTGTTAGTCTTTTTATTGATGCGAAAAATAATTCTAAAGTGTTCTTTGGTCAAACAATAAAATTAAAATATTTTCTTTTAAGCAGAATTTTTGTTTAAATTTTAAACAAAAATTGGCTTTTTAAACCAAAAAACGCACATAGTTTTAACCCAATTCTTTTTGATTTAAGGAAAATTTTTTGTTATGTTGTCAAAATATATTGAAATTTAATCGCTACTTCTTGTTTAATTTTTGTATATAAATAAAATTTGTGTGTTTTATTTGAGATCAGTGTTTTAAGCTTTACAAACTTTGATGTGTTGTTTATTATGTGTTTTTTTAATATTGAATTAAAATATTTTACACTTAATATACTTAAATACTAAATTATCAATTACAGACTTTGAAAGATAATATACATAGGTATTGATTTATGAACGTTTAAAACAAAATGTATAGTTTACAAACTAAATATTCTTTGTTTTGATCTTTCGCTTTTCAGTAGCTTTAAATAATGTTAAATAATAATTTTTATACTTATTTAGATTTTTTATCTTTGTTTAAGTTTAACAACATTTACTTGGATATTATTAGCCTGACTTGTTGGGCTTTTTGTTTAGAATTGAATTGAAACTTTTTTAAATAAAGTGACTGATTGTAAATGGATTAAGTTAGTACTGCACATACTATTTTAAAAATGTTGTATTTTTAAGTCAAAAGCTTCTAACAGTTAACTATTTATAGCTATACATATAAAAATTTTTAATTTAATACATATAAATAGTGTATTAATGCATATTAAATTTATTAAACTGTTGAGGCTTACATAATTTAAAATTATTTTTAAAATTGTTTGCACCAGGCACGTGGCTCGGTACGTTTCTGCAAATCTACAGAAACGTTTACTTATTTGCGAAAAAAAAAGCTTTTATTTCAGCTTAAAAAGACTCTGCTTTCTTAGCTTTAAGTAGTCATTTAAACTTAGTTATGCACTCCTGAGAGATAATTTCGACATGTATGTATTCTCTAGAACTTTTAGTGTCGTAAAAATTAAACGAATTATATACATCCAAATTGTAACATTTAGCGCGTTAAAGCTTTAATTTGTCAAAAAATGCATTGCAAAATTAATGCTATTGGAAGCTGTAGCTTCAAACATCAAAATCATACAATTTTATGTAAAAAAAATTGCATAACCTGTTGTTACTATTGACTACGTTAAATGTATGATTTTGAATACAATATAAATGTTATTTGTTATGTAACGAGTTAAATTGCTAATACTTATTTTTAATGAATGTTTTTTGGGTTTACACAAGTGGCAACACATAAATAGTCATAGTGGTCGTGGAGCAAAATAAATTGCCTTATATACAGCTATCACTCGTACTTCAACATTCCATTTTTGTTGTATTAACATAACTGCAAAGTTTCAAATTAAATTCAATAACATTAGAGGTAGTCTAAGTTGCTGTGTTCCCGCTAGGACGATATCTGCCGTCACTTCAGATGTTTTAAATTTTGTTGATTCGTAACTTTTTTGAGCTAGCTACGTCGCTTGTTTGCACTAAAGTTTCTTTACGTCTACAAACCGTTGACAATATAAAAGTTTAAGAAAAAGTAGTCAATCCTTTACAGTAATACTTCTTTATATCCCGATATTTGTAACTTCTTTAAATAAGAATTTTAAAAATAATATGTTAATATTTTAGATTAGAGTTTTTATAAGTAATCATTATAAGTTTGTACCGGATAACAAAATAACTTCAGAAGACTATTATTAATAGTAGTTTTTGTTTTGTTTAACAAGTAATTTTTCATTCTTTCTTAATCTCTCTAAAAACTTAGTATCTTTTTATCGTAAATATCTTTTACACAATCAACAGCTAAAATAAGTCTTCTGAAAATATTTATATATTGAATTTTAACTGGTATTTTTGCAATTTTGCATAATCCACGACTAATCTAGTTATACATACTGTTTTATATCTAATTTTTTCAAATATAATAAAACATTTACAAATATATCAACTAAGCCATACACCTGAGGAGTTATTTTGCTATAGCTATAGGCCTTATGGTAGGCAGTTGCCTACATTGTTGTCCATTAAGAATATTTACATGTACACAGAAACGTTTGTAAAAACGGAACAATTAAAAAAAAATTTATATATATATAAAGTTGTTAGTTCTTATATAACATAAAAACTAAGACACTCAAAGTATTTAAATAGTAAATGATTTAACTATAATTAAAATTGTACAGAACTTATATTTCATTTATTTATTGACCACAAAATTTAAAGAAATTTAGTATGTATCTTGTGGAGTTGCCTTGTCAAAAAAAGTAAAGACATTAGCTTCTTAAAATTATAAGCTCTTTTTATATAGTACTATTTTAACAAAAAATCTATTTTGAACTTATGTTTTGTATTAATTATTAGATGCTCTTCTAAAATCTTATTTACATAAAAATAACAAAATCTTCCTCATTCATTACTATAAAAATGTTTTTGCTTTAGTACAAAATTGTATTCCCTAATAGTTTTCTACTCAATTATGTTTTAAATTACGTCACTCCTGAGCACAGCTTGGCAGAAAAAATCCCATTCTTTGTTAATATTTGCTAAGATTTAAAAGTGTTTTCAACTAAAATGATCTATAATATATTAATATTATCAAGTAGCTCTTTGCAAGCTATTTTATTTTAAACAAAATTTATCAAAAAAGAGGTATTAAAATATTAAAATTGTTTTAAATTTTTTTGAACTGTTAGTAAAAGCTGTTTGGTTTTATATCCAAGTGTTAATCATCTTAACATTTTATTAAGCATTATATGCTTGAATAGGTTTTAAGCTATAAAGTTATTTACAAACTGTATAACAAGCAGTAAAAAAACATAGCCTTTTAAACATCTATTGCACTTTTTGATAATATTTAAAAACGAAGTTGTCAAGACTTTCAAAAGTGTTATTAACTTTTCTTTTTTTTAATAAAGCTCTTACTTTGATTATTTTGGTATGTTATTTTTGTAATTTTTGTCTTCAAATATTTACCAAACAACCAATGGTTATTTGTTAAACTAATTTTTCTTTTTACTCCTTTTTTCTTAAGAGTAATTTAAGTGAGTGGGTAAGTTTGTAATTCTTCAAGTTGGTTTTCAGATTTTTTAATAAATAAACCCTAATTGCTTTGAAATTACCATTTTACTCCATGATCGACTTAGGGAAACACAAAATTGCGGTTGCCTAACATGTCACACTAAGAAAGACTTAGGGAAATTACCTATTTGCAGTTGTCTACCATGTCACACTAAGATCAACTTAAGGAAATTACCTATTTGCAGTTGTCTACCATGTCACACTAAGATCCACTTAGGGAAATAACCTATTATCGGTGGGCCTGCACCCAGATCTCTGTTTGCTTTGTTCTTACTTTAGCACCTCAAGATCATTACAAATAATGTCCTCTGGGTTTAAATACCAAGAACTTTAGTTGTTAAAAGAAATTTTTATAAAATAAATTTATATCAGTTTAGTTCTATAAACTCAAAAGTCACTTACCTGAAGCTAAAAAGTGAACCTTTTAATTTTACTTAAAAATTTCAGCAATTTTTCTCAAAAATAACTTCAAAAGCGTAATTGTAGTCGGATAATCAAAAAACCAGATGTTCTGTCGAAAAAGTGTCTGAAACTCTACGTTTTCAGTAATTAAAACGCTACTCTTTATAAAGAATTTTTATTTTTTTTCAGTAGAAACTAAAATAACAATAAAAGAATCTTGTCTGTAAATGTGCTGCCGACTTCAAATGTTTTTTTTTCAAACTGAGACTTTTACGTATGTATTTAATTTCTAAGTACAGTTTTTTAAAATGTTAATTAGCATATTTACTTCAAATGATGCCTGCAAAGAGCGTTTGAAGTCAAAAAGTCCTCAATTAAAACCATCTGACCCTTTTTATAATTTATTAAACCAGTAAGTACCAGGGACGTAACTAGCTCAAAAAAATTAAAAATCTCCAAAATTTAAAACATTTAAAATGACGCATGATAAATTCCTAGCAGGAATACAGCATTTTAAACTACCTCTAACATAATGAAATTTAATATGAAAGTATGCAGTTGTTTCAATACTTCTAAAATAAATGGATGTCGAAGTAAGAGTGAAAACTGTATACAAGACAATTTAATTTGCTCTATACCCCTGTTATTCTTTATGTGTTCCCACTCGTGTAACCCTATAAAACTTTAATTTAAAGTAAGTGTAACAAAATCGCAATTAACTCAAAAACAGTATTATTAACTGCACAATTTTCAAAGTTTTTGTGGAAATTTTTAATATCTAACATTTAACGTAGTCAATAGAAACAATATTAAGTTATGCAAATTTTTGTAACATAAAATTGTATGATTTAGATATTTTAAGAAAATGCTACATGTTTTATTATAATTAACATAGCAATGCATAGCTTTTTGACAAATAATTAATAAGCTAAATGTATACTATTAGGATATATTAATTTGTTAAATTTTTACGACACCAAATGCCAAAGAGTTTGTATATGTCGAAATTATCTCTCAGGGGTGCAAAGCTAAATATAAATGAATATTTAAAGCCAAGAAAGCAGGGCCTCTTCAAGCAGAAGAATTGAAATAAAAGCAAGTCTTCTCGCACAAAAATAAAAATTTCTGCAGATTTGCATAAAAATACCGAGCTACGTGCATGTAAAGTACTATTCTTTAAAAAAATTTGATTAAAACTAAATTGATATATGAGTATTTACAAACATAAGTAGTGTATAAGACTGAACTCTCAGCATAGATATTAAAAACTTTTCTTGAAACAAGCAACAGCATATGTATGTAAATGTATGTTTATTAAGTTTAAGAGAGTTTTGTAACTATACTTATATGTTTTATTTTTACTTGTTAAAACATTTGGCTGAAGAAGCGTTTAGAAAGCTGAAACAGTTGTTACAAGAATTTTTTTTGTAAAACTTAATTTATACACATATCTTATTGTAAATTGCTTGAAAGTTAAATTAAATGTTTAACCTCATACATGTGTTTATATATATTAATAAAAATAAACTTCATTTTTGACTGCTAGACATAATTTAAATAAAAAATAAATCTGTTTCAACTAATTGAGATATTTCTAATTTGTTTTGTTTTCTTAAACAAGTTTTTAAAGAACTTTAGTTACTTGAACATTACGATATGATTCTAGTTTAGGGTACTAAATTCATAAAACGACATGCTAAATATATTTTTTACTTCCGAACTAATTTATGTACTATATATTTAAAATATCAATAACTATTTAAACTAGTTCGTAAAAAAGAACTTAATTTTATGCATATTTAAGTCCGAAAAAATACTTCTGTTGTTAACTAATTTTTACATTAATGTTATGTTTTGTTCATTTTTCTTTTAGAAATAAAAGTTAAGAGAAAATTTGAAATATGTTTGACAAAAAAGTTTTAAGTAAATTAGTTAACAACGATTTTTAATAGAGTTTTCTTTTTTATTATTGATAACTAATTTTCGCTCTTTTACAAAATACAAAATATTCATTTTAAATATAAACTTATCAGCTGTTACTTTTTATCATCAGACAATTACTAGTTATTTATAAAATACTTAATAATTTTAATTTAAATACTGAAGTAATATTTAATTAACAAAATTTTATTAGAGTTTGAAATAAAACAAAATTTAATCATGTGTTTATTGTTTAACAAATTTCTTAATAAACAAAATATAATGAATGTTTTAAAAAATTTGAAGTTTTTCCTTAATTTTGTCTTCATCTTAGTCTTGTTTATATGTTTTAATGTTTTTTCTTCATTTTTAATGTATACATAAATCAATTTTTTGTAATATATTAAACGCTTGCTGGAGTTTTCTTCTGTTATTGAAATATCTGCAAGTCAATATATGTTTCTACATCTTAACTAATCAAGTAAAATAAGTTAAGATAGTATGTTTAAAGGTTTATTAACTTTCATTTAGGAATACCTATAATTACAAAAAAAAATTTAGTTCAGTTTAGCAACATATGTTACAAACATACACTAGATTACCACTCAGGACTTCTAGCTTAACTTTGAATTTTGTTTTAGAAAAATAGTAGTAAGTCTTTTACTCTCTACAACATAGTTTATTTTCAAAATGAAATTTTTTTTATACTTAGTGTAGTTTCATATTAAAAATTCTTCTGACAAAAATAATGTCTAATGAGTAAATAATTTAATCGAAATACATTGGTTCAAAAGTACTAATTTAAAGGAAGTTTTTCTAGAAACAATTTTAAAATAGATACAACTGTAATTGTTTATTATCTAGTTTAGATATTATAAGTTTAAATTTTACTTGTAAACTTAAGATAAGTTTTTGTTCTGTAACTAAAAGTCTTTTGATTTTAAGTAACTACAATAGTATTCATAGCAATTCTATTTCAAAAACTTATTCTATAATTTATAAAGTATTTCTTACTAAAGTATAATTTATAGCTAGTATAAGAAACATTTTGTAAAAAGTAAAACAACACATACAATTGAATTTGATCTACCTTATTTCAGTAGTAGTTACTCCAAGTAACTGCGTTTATGGACCGTCAAAAATTAAATTAAAATGATAGTCGATAGCACTGTATAAAAAGCAGGACATTTTTGCCAAGTAACAAAAAAACATGTAAGCATACATTACTCATAAAAAAATATAGATAGACCTTCTGTTAAGGCTAAAAAACCAAAATTATGGGAAGTTGGATTTTTTGCAATTGCGAAAAAGCTCTTTGTATACAATTAAAACAAATTCCAAACAAGCAAGTAGCTTATCGCTGCTCTACGTGAGCCAATAAAAATACACTTCATTAATGACGTAGTAGTAAAAATATATAAGACTGAAAAATTTGAACTTTTATTTTTTTTACTATTTTATAAGTTTTTTTCAATAAACTAGCTTTTATTTTAATTATATTATTTAAATTAAAACAAATGCAACTAAAAAACAAGAAGTCTAGAATTTTATAAGTAATAAAACCACGAAAAATCAATTTATTGAAAGTACTTAGTATTTTTATTAAACTATATTCAAGTATAACAATGTTAACACATTATAATGTTAACTGTCGATAAACAAATTTCTATTTACTGTAAACTTGTTTGAATTTTACACAGTTAAATGAAAACCTAGCTATTACTCTAAACGATTTTTTAGACTAGGATGGAGAACGATTTTAATCTGCGGGCCAGATCCGAAAAAAGTTAGTCCTTGGCGGGCTGGAGCATTTCGATTTATTAATCTTCGGTTATACGGACTTGGCGAGTAATCCCGTTTAGATCCGGATCTCGCAGGATTTTAATTAGAAAATAATCTTTTCAGGCAAATCCTTTCTTTAAAATTTTGGATCTGACCAGGTACTAGTTTTATAGGTCTGGTAGATCATTATTTCGAAACCATTAATAGAAAACACTTTATCAAGCATGACAGTTTAAGTTAATGTTTGTAGAGTACTCAGACTACTTTGTTTTTTATAAGGCTAGGCAGAACTAGTACTAAATTTTCAAATAAAATAGTTTTGTTACTAAAAATTACTTTAGGCTAACTTTGTCAAGTTTGAAATAAGTTCTTTTTATTCTTCTAACTTTGATCTTTTTCTAAGGGTTTTGTCAAACTGAAGGAAGTTCATTGTCACACGAAACTCATTGCAAGGTTAAACTATGATACAATTGTACTTTTTAGTTGACATTACTGATTGGTCTGTAGTCACAAGTGTTGCAAAATGCGTCAAGTTATTCTTAAAGAAGTGGCTAGAAAATAGTTGAAACTTCAAACTTTATGCCTTTACTACAGAGTGACTTTCATCAACATGAATACAAAATCTGAGAGACAACCTTTATTGGAAAACTGAGTAAAACCTTTACACTTTTATTTCATTAAAAAAAATCCAAATATGCAGTTCAAGTTCTTAACACGTCTTAAACTTTGCTTAATCTTTATTGAAAAGTAAAGTAGAGTAGTTTGACGGAAATTAGTTGTTAAATACTCATTAAAAATTATATAAGGCAAACTTTCTTAATTTTGATACAAAAAACTTAATATATAATCGGAAGACTCTCATTTTTGACTTGTCCATTGTTTATACATGTCATAACATGGTATATTACCAAAGGTATATACGTAAAATATAAGACTTGAATAAAAGCTTTGACTTGGAAATTTTAACAAAAGGAAAACAAGCAATTTTTTTAAATTTATTTTTAAAGTTTAACTATAAAATTTTGTTTTGTAAAAATATAATACAAATAATTATATAATATTGTAAAACTGACCTCAGCGGACCGGTCACTTCACTCGAGAACCGGTTATTTTAATTGAGGGGCCAAGTTCCATTGAAATTTTTTAAATGTGAGCAGGCCGTCATTTTTAACTCTGCCGGCTAGATCTAAACCGCGGTCTGTACGTTGCTCATACCTGTTTTAGATTATTCTCTAAACTCCTCTTATCCCTTTAAAACTTTAGTTTTCAAAAGAATTATAACAAAGATCATTGATAACCACTAATAATGTTTAAAAATTTCGTCCCAAAATTACTTAATGAAATAAATAAAGATTTTCAGGATATAACAGTTTAACTTATGTTTTAAAATAAAGAATGTTTTTTTAAATTTGAGAACTACTCAAATTTGTAAACTGGATTGAGATGTTTCTTAAATGAACATATAGATCCAAAGTTATTTAAAATATAAATGATTAAGGAATTTTGTTCTATTTTCGAGTAAAAAAATCCTCAGCTATTCTTTATTTAAGTTAGTATTTACCATAAAATTTAAATTACTTTTTTTTTAGTATACTTTACTTATTTGAATAATAATTTTTTTTGTTTAAAATTTTTTTACTATCATTATTTTATTATATAGGCCGACATGAAATTTTTAATTTTTTTCCTATGTACATTATTTTTATATGTTGCACTTCCATTTAGTTACTAAGATAATTGTCAAGTTTGAACTGTTATGTTACATTATTTACCGCAAAAGAAAGCTGCTCTTTAGGGTTTCCCTTTTGCTATTTACTTTAATCTGATCGCTGTCTTATTTTATATTTAAGCTTTGATTATATCCAAGTTTATAGTATAAAAAACTTAGAAAAATGCTTATTCTCTTGTTTGGTAAATTATTTTACATCGATAAAATAAGATCATATGAATAAATAAAAACATTAATAAGCTTAGAGAATCTGACCCTAGAGAATTACTGATTTAAAAAAATTATACTTCAGTTTTATATTGATAAAATTTGTTTTGTAATAAAATAGTGAGAAAGGATATTCTCTTTCAAAACAATTTGCAAGTAATAAAAAACTGCATATTTTAATAAAATAAAACAATTAACATAAAAATATTAAATTTCACACTAAGTTCTATAACAGTGCTAAAATAAAAATTATAAGTGTTAAAAACTTGTTATAATTCAAATGATTTTAACGTAAAAATATAACTTTGTTAAAACTAAGATACATGTAGTATTAATTTATTCTTTCAAAAAGTTAATTTTAAAAATTGAGTTTTGGTTAAAGACCTCGTCAGTGCTTTAATAAATCTTATTAAAATATAATTCTAGTTCTGTTTGAATAAGATTTATTTGAACACTGACAAGGTCTTTGACTGAAAATTAGTTTGTAAAATAGTAGTTAAAATCTCTCTACTTGTTTGCTTTAAACTAAATCATATATTCTATGAACTATAGTTATAAACAAAGTAATAAATTTTCAAGAACCATTTGTTCTTACTTGTTAAAAATCTAATAAAAACTATTTTCTGGTCTCAAATGTTTTTATTATAAGTTGTGCAAGTTTAAATTTAATTTTAAAATGTCAAGTTTTAATTATATTTGAATCAAAAATCTAATAGACACACTTAATGTTTTTTCACAAGAGATTTTGTAAACACTACCCAAAAGTACCGTTGTACTTTATAAGATCGTTTACCAGTTTTCTTGAAATAGCATATACTTGAATAATGTAATAACTCTCTTAAAGTTACAAATATTAGAAATATGTTTTTAGATCACGAACTGAATATTTAGTACAACTGTAAATCTAAAATTTTAATATCAATAGAATTTAACTAAAAACAAAAGAAAGTATTTAGCCGAATTGAAGCTAACTTAAATTTTAGATTATTCATTAGACTTAAACAAACAATAAAAAAGTTTAGTTCTTTGAAATAATTTAAAGACTTTTTTTTTGAGCATAAGCTAAAACTAAGAAATTTTGTTTATAGTTGGTCGTCTTAATTGTTAAAAAAAAAATGTTAGAAGATAAAAAAATTTTTAGATATTCATTAAAAAAATTTACTTATAGTTACTTTTTGATTTAAACTGCTGAAACTGTAATAATAAAAGAAAATAAGACCTAGCCTAGACAAGAACTTAAATAATTGCCTAAAACATTAAAAACTAAAAGAAAAACTGTGAAAGATTAGAAAAATTATTATAGCTTGCTTATATTCTTTTTAAGAACTAAATATTTAGTGTTTGAAATAAAAGTAAATAAAAAAAAAAATTAGGTCATAAAAGCAAAAAAATCTTTATAAATACATTCTTTAGTCTTGTCGGTTTGGAAATAATTTAAAAACTGTAATAAAATTTAAAAAACAAACAATTTTATTTAAGTTCAAAAATACTTTTATCGTAACTACAACTTAAAATTCATTCATTACCGCAATTATTAAAGATTTTGTTTAATGTGTTCCTATAAAATTGTTAAATCTGAGAAATTTTAATTTAAAATTTTATATTAGTGTATACATGTTAATATTATTACTATTACTTGCCATAAATGTTAATAAAATTTTTCATTAAAAATATAAGTTTTTAAATTTAAACAGATTTTATCTATAATTAAAAGTAAGTTAATAAGGTTATAAAAATTAAATCTCCTAAAACTATAGCTGTTTATAACTCATATGTAATAGTTATAGTTTGCAACATTATAAAATTTAAGTTTAAATATAAAACTGTACATATTTGACATTTGATTAATTTTTTTTTCATAGCTGTAAACATGATATTTATTGAAATTCTTATTTATAGCAACTCTTATTTATTTTTCTTGTGTGTAATAAACGGAAACGGGTCATTTATCCACGAGCGTCACTTTTTACGAAGACACTTACGCACGAGGGGACACTTTTGCACGGAGAGTCACTTTAGTACGAAGGGACTTTTTTCCACGAGGGGTCATTTTTGCACAGCGTCATTTTCGCAAAGTGATATTTTTATACTTCAAAACTTCTGCACCACGTTACATTTGCATGGCAACATTTTCATAATGCGTCACTTTCGCACAACGTTATGTTATAACGGTAAACTTATGAACTGCAATATTTTAAACAATCAGTCAATTTTAAACGGACTTCAATTTTGCACGCTACTAATTTTTACTTTATCAAATAAAAGTTTAGATAAACTATTTTCCTTTTTTTTTGTCAACTTAAATAATATTCGCTTTTAAACGCAAGTTGCTTTGGAACACCAAAATGTGGTATTTTTTCAATGAAATTTTAATGTAAAGGTTTTATAAATTTATTTTTCAAGAATTTGTTTTACAAAAAAAGTTTAGGTCAAAGACCTCGTCAGTGCAAAGTAAAGTTCTTTAATAAAAGTTTTTATTTGAAATTTTACGTAGAACAATATAATAACGTACCACAATTCATTAGATTATATTTGTAGTCTTAATTTGAATAAATTATATGAATACACATTTTCTAATTTCAAATAAAAACAATTTTAATTACCTTAGTTAAAATTAATCTGAAATTCTTTAATTTTTTTGACAGAAAGATAAAAATTAATTTAGTAAGGCTTTAAAACACGAATCTTGAATTATATTTTTTAGTTGTATTCACTAAATGTTAAAATTAGCGTTATATAGTTATTAAACAAATATTTTAGATTTGGTGAAAACTTAATATTTTCTAAATAAAAAAAAAATTACTTAACTAATGAAGTGTAACGGTATTAGAGATTTTACTTGATGTTTATTTTTAGTTTTTTTTTAATTCAGCGTGAGAATAAAAAGATCAATTAGATAACGCATTTTTCATGATTTAAACTTTGATTATCTCATTAATATAATGTTGCATGATCATGTTAATCCAATGAGAGAGTAACATTTGTTTTAACTTATGTTCAAAGAAAATTTACCATATAAGTCATTCAACCTCTAAATATAATGAGGCTTGACCGAATACTGTTTTTTATCGGTCAGCTGAAACATGGAACAAACTACTAAATAAGTTATTTTTTTGCAAAATTTTTAAAGAATTTGGGTTAAAGTTAAAAAAGTTTTATCTGAATTATATTTTTGTTAGTAAAATTAGTATGTAATTTTTATCAGCCACTGATTTAACTTAAAGATTTAGCTTATTTTTTTGTTTAATTTTATTATCAGCACCTTTACTCTATTAATAATGAGTAATTGTTCAATGTATTTAATGATTATTCATCTGGCCTGCCTATTGTTAATGTCCTGCAGCGTTAGGTTTTATTTTTGTAGTTGGTCAATGCATTTAAATATTTGATTATGATTGTTCTACATCAAAGCGTAATTTAGTATAAATTTGTTGTTAAAATTTTGATTTCTATATTACCCTATAAGTTTTGTTTTTATCTTCGTTTTAATAAATAAACTATTTGTGTTATTTATACATTTCTTTATGTGTCTTTCAGTTTAAGTGGTCAAGGTTTTGATGCCTAGGTTCATCATATTGACAAAAAAATGTAACCGTATAGTAACATATATAAAAAGGCATAGCTGTAAATTAATATATTTAAAGTTAAAAATAAACTAAAACAATTTACTTACACAAAGTACTTTTTATCCTAGTTTCTAAATAAATTATTCTTTTTTCCGGTATGAATCATTTATATTAATTCTATTTTATCTTTTCGTTAGTTTTATTTTAACATTAACTTTTACTGTTTAAGATATTAAACCTTTCATTTTTGCTTTTAGTATAAGTATGTTAAAAAAATTTATTTCACAGTTACCTTTTAAAAAGATGTTCCGTGAAAAAAAGTCATTGTGTGAAAATGTCTCTGAGCAAGAATTTCATCGCAAAAATGTAACGCTGTGCAACAATGCTGCTTTAAAAAATTGTCATTGTAAAAAAATATCGCCGTGCAAAAGTGACCCACCGTGCAAAATAGTCGCCGTGCAAAAGTGTCCCCTTGTGCAAAAGTGACGCTTCGTGCAAAAGTGACAACCACCCGTATTAAACATTAGATCGAAACAAGCTCTGCAGTCTGCACACTGCACCTAATGAATTAAAGTTTTCATAAATATTAAATTCCCTAACTGGAAAAAACAAAAGTTGAATAACTTTTGCAGTTATTCTTTTAGCTATGGAATTGTCAAATTACATTTCTATCTTTGAAAAAATTATTATTTTTTCAATAGTAATTTATGTAATAAATATATTAATCTTATATATTAATAAATATACATGAGTTATCTCAATTTTTAAGCAAGTTAATTATAACAGCTTTTAATTTTAATTTAGAATTTTAAGTAGATTGTTTTCAAAATCAAGTAAAGTTACATAACTTAAATGTAGTAAAACTGTTTTCGTTGTTTGTTTAAAAACATTATTCAAAAATGATAATTTTAAGTTAATAGCAGTAATTTTAGGGTATAGATAGACTGTAAAAAAGTATTACTTAACTTTAAGCTTGATTTAATTGTTTATCTTCTAACATACTTATAAAAATCACACTTTTAATTTGTTTAAATTGTTGTACTAATAGTTTAATTTTTTTTTTAACAACATAATGAAACATAAAAAAAAAACACTGTACTCTTTTAGTAATCTAGTTTTTAAATATCTAAGTTGACTTCATAGTAATGTATCAGAATTATTTTAACTCTATAACTTCCTCTTTTCAACGTAGCAGGTAAATCTTGTATGAAGCTCGTAAGCTTTGAAGCCTAAACATATTATCTACTAAAAAAGTTAAACTATTTTATAATGTTTTATAACTACAGATTAGTATAGCTTTGGCACATATTCTAGATACTTTGTTCACCCAAGAAAATTTAAATTTAGATAACCCAGATCAGTGGCATCAATGATTAGATAGCACCAACATAACTGAGCAAGCAATTAAAAGAGTAGTAGTAAGATTAAATTGTAAGAAAACAAATGTGCTTTTAACACAATTATAATTATTCATTGATATTGTAACATAATTCTAAAACACTGGAACAAGTTTTGGAAGCCATGCACATTTTTAAAAATTTTTGGTCACCTTTTATGTGTTATATACAAGCTCAAAAATTATACTTTTAGTAGTATAACATGAATATATTAAAAGTATACAACCAAAAAATAGTACTTAAGTAAATTAAGAGATCAAGTAGATATATGATACACAGTTAATAAATTAATAGACAAATAAAAATGTTATGTAATAGATAATCTAATGCTTACATTTGTTTAAACATGCTATATAACATGTTTCCTCATATGATTAGTGTTTTTTTATGAATGTTATTTATGCTTTGAAAAGATTTTGTATATAAATTAAAAAAGTGTACATTTTAATTTTTTAAAATAATTTAAGTTTATAAAAAACTTGAAAACATTTTATAAAAAAGTTTGTGTTCATTATTATACATATTTTTTTGTTTGTTTATTTTTAAAACAAATTTTTAATCTTTTATGAAATTTCATATTTTAAATTTAACATGTATTTACAAATCATAGCTTTTAAAATATAGAAGCGTGTACTCATACAATATCACATTTAAAAGACATTAATATAAATTTCAGAAAATTAAATTATAGTTAGTTATGTCAAATGAGGAAGATGATTGCATTCCTTCCTCATACTTACATCTTCAAGAAAATATAAATACTAGTAAAAGATGGAACCACAGTCTTAACTCTAAAGAAAAGGAGGTAATTGATGATAAAATTGATAAAAACAATGAAACTGTTGAAACACTTAAGGCCGTTAAACATACCTCTTTTGTAAGTTTTAAAGTAAACACAAGTTCCAAAACTTTGAAAAATTTGTGTAATCAGATTTTTAACACAGAAGACGAAAATGTACTAAATAATAATATTAACCCTGTTGAAAAAATAAAATTTACTGATGATTCATTTAATGATAAAAACCCTGAAAAAGTTGTAAGTGCTATAAAATCTAAAAAATTAAAAGATTTCGGAAAAAGGAAAAGTTTTAACACCTTACAAAAAGAAACAAGAGAAAAGGGATTAAAACAAAGAATTTCTTATGACAATCTTGGTTTCAAGATAATGGAAATGGGTTACATCAAAGGACAAGGTCTAGGTAAGACAAACTCTGGAAGAACTGAGCCAGTGCCAATAGTTTTAAAATCAAACCTAAGAGGTCTAGGCAAGAGAGTACTTAAAAAACACAAGATGAGCCGTAAAAAGAAGAATCAGACTGCACTGAAACCCAATAAAAATGTTGGTAGCTCAGAGCAATTCCGCTTAAGAAGGGAAAACAAATCAAACAATACAAGAGAACTTGATTTAAAACTCAACAGAGGAGGAAGAATTAAAACGGCCCCTGTAAAGAAAATTGATAAGTTCAAAAATACACCTCAAGTCACTGCACTGAAATCTAATAAAAAGGTTGGTAACTCAGATGAATTGCACTTAAGAATGAAAAGTGTATTTGATCTAAAACCCAACAGAGGAGGAAGTATTAAAACAGCCCCTGTAAAGAAAATTGATAAGTTCAAAAATACACCTCAAGTAACTGCACTGAAACCTAATAAAAAGGTTGGTAACTCAGATGAATTGCACTTAAGAATGAAAAGTGTATTTGATCTAAAACCCAACAGAGGAGGACTTATTAAAACGGCATCTATGAAGAAAAGTGATAAGTTAAAAATTCACCTCAAGTCACTGCAATGAAACAGAAAATAGGCAGCTCAGCAGAATTTCGTTCCAGAATGCAAAACAAATACAAGGACAGGGGCGTTTGTGAAGGCTTGCAAAGAAACCAAGTCGTATGCCATCATCTTGATACAAAAACTAATTTGAAAGTTCCATTGCTTTATTTCTACTGGCCTGAAAGTTTTGTGAGATCTCCAGAAAAACTAGAGGAAAAGGAATACCTGAGTGATGTGGAAAAACTCAAATCTTTGACTGCTTATTTACGCGAAAAACACTTGTACTGCACTTGGTGTGCAATGTCTTTTGAAACTCCCGCTGACTTAAATTGTAAATGTCCTCACAAACTTTAGTTAACCTACTTGTAGTAACAGACATTTAAAATTTATTAATCAGAAATCTAGTGTTATATTTAAAGTTTGACTAAAATCGTGTGTAATATTTTGCAAATACTTTACAAGATATAATTGATTATAACTAATGCTTTAGATTTATGATATTATTTGTGAATTTACTTGAAAAACTTTAATAAGTTGTTTATCGAAACTAGTTATCAAAACTAAATATTATTTCAAAACTAACTTCAACTAAAGAAACTTTATTTTTTGTAAACCAATAATGTAAAATTTTTTAAACAAAAAAAATTGAAACAATTATATTAAGAAACAGACAATTAAAAGTTTTTAATAAATTTATTAAGTATTTTATTTAGAATATGTTATGTGGCATTTTTAAATATAGTTGTTCATATAAAGACTAACAGTTTAAACAGTTATTATTATGACAATGCAAAGTAAAGAAGACAACAATATGTTTATAACTGATTGAGTGTCTGTTAGGTTAGTTATTGCAATTGTATTAGTAAAACGAGTATTTATTCCTTTGCAATATTTTTAAAAGATATTTCTCTTTATGTTGTAGATGTATTATTTATAAAATATTAAAATAATAATACTTTTTATAATTTACTTAAAAATGTTTTAAACAAAAATGTTAATGTGCTAATAAGGTTGGGTGTCACTTGAGCACGAAGGAACACTTTTGCACAATCAAACTTTTCTTTATCTGCTTTAATTTTTTTTTGCCATCACTATTACTGCTAAGCCGCGCACTCGGTCAGTAAATATTGTATTTCTTTCTTTTTGTTTTTTAAATATTTTGTGTTTTTGTTTTCTCGTTTATGTTGTTTGTATTTTTTCAACTAATAACTTTTATTAGATATACATATTTTAATATTACTCTTACCCATAACCCTTACTCTTGGTCGTTTTTTTTTTATAAAATTTTTCTAAATGTTATACTTTAAATGTAACTTTTTGTTAATATCACTGTTACCACTGACCCACTGACTGTTACCCTCGGTCGGTTACTTTTTTTTTCTATTGACCAATCTTTTTTTTCTCTTTTTATATGAAATCTCTTTTTTTTCATATACTTTTTTATTCTTGTGTAAAAGTAAACGTGAAAAGTGTCCCCTCATGTTAAGTAACTCATTCCGAATAATAATGTACATTTATTAACAAAACAAATCAAATTGAATTGATATATATTTATTTGCAGATTTCTTATTAAAAGCACTTTTAAAAAGTAAAACAGTATTTATAGCTTAAAACTTTGGTGATGATGAGATGTCTTATGTACTTTTTTAAAGAGAATTAAGTTGATGTCTCATTAGATTCTGCAAAAAAAACAAAATAATGCATTCTTGTATCTCTTAAATTTCACAAGAATGAACAAATTAGCTCAATTGAATTAGAAATAAAAATGTCATTTTATTTGTAATTAGTGAGACTCTTTTTTACACTGATTTCGTAGACTTGTGGTACTACTGCCACACACTCAGGATGAGTTGAAAATAAATTTAATTTTTTTTTCAATTAAGTTTGACCCACGATAGTTTTACCTTTTTTAAATAGGTTTTTAAACATTGTTTTTATAAATTTGATAAAAGTTTAGATGGCTTATTTTACATATTTGGTTATTTTATCAAAAAATTTGATGAAAAACTTGATTTTAAAAAACTTAAAATATTGATAATTTTTCTTTTATGACTTAAAAAAATCAGGATTACTCAGGACATTTTGAGATCACTCAGGATAGTTTTAATGTCTTAATTAGTGACAATGATCATTTTTTCAATTAATAAACACTTTTTATTTACCTTTATATTATCTTCTCAATTTTTTTTTACAGTTATATACAGTATTTTACCTTTAATTTAAATCATTACTAAAAAAGACAGGGGGAATGCGTGTCATACACTTAAAAAATTATGGATAAATTTGCAAACAAATATTTATTTACCTCGATTATTCTGTACAGAAATAGTAAAAAATATTAATTTTTTTAAGGTCTTTAGTTTATTCAGTAATATATACTTATAATTTTAATTTTTTAAAGTATTATCCGTGATTGTAAGTTTTTGTAGTCTTCTATAAAGTTTTTTTGAGGCGATTAATGACTTAATAATTTATCATTAGAAATTTTAAAATGAAGTTAATGCTAATTAGTTAAAAAAGTTAGCATAAGTTAATTAATTTATGTAGTTTGCAGCTGTTGTGTTTGCAGCATACAAATTATAATTCTTCATGCTGCATTAATCTAATGTTGTCTAAATAAGATTGTGCAACTACTCAAGCAGAACTTTTAATAACTCAATTAACAAAAACACTATATTTTTAGCACTACATTGTATTCTCAATTTTTTATACAGTTGTATAGTATTTTACCTGAATTTAAATCTTAACTAAAACAGATATAAAAATGCATGTCAGAAAAAAAACACTTATTAACCACAATTATTTCTGTACAGAAACGGTTTATGATATTAATATTTGTATGGTGTATAGTTAATTCAGTAAAATATACTTATACTTTTTATTTTTTTTAAGCATTATCTGCAATTGTAAGTTTTTATATTTTTTATATAGAATTTTGAGACGATAACTGACTTAATTATTTATCTATATAAATTTTAAGTTTAAGTTAATGCTAATTAGTTAATAAAGTTAGCATAAGTTAATTAAATTATGCAGTTTGCAGCTGACGTGTTTGCAGCAAACAAATTATAATTCTGCATGCTGCATTGTTCTAATGTTGACTAAATAAGGTTGAGCAATTACTCAAGCAGAACTTCTATTACATTTTAATTTAGCTAGTTACAGCCAACTCAGTTAATAACAAAAATAAAATTATTAAAAATGAAAGTAGAATTATTTTTACATAAAAAGATTTTTTTTAACAAGTCTTATTAATAAAATAATAAAACACTAACTTATATTTTGAAACTATTATGTTTGAATTATTAAAATCTTTTACTCAGTGAGAAAAACAGAGTTAGCTTGTTTTATTTTTTTATTTAATGTCTTTTTTCAAGTTCACAAATACTGAAATTCAGGGAAATTCGAAGTTTTACAATTTAAGCCTAATAACCTGGAATTATGGAAATTGTATTAAATAACCTGGATTTCTGAACTTTTAGTCATTAAAAACAGGGTTTTCACACACACATGTTATTCAGAGAAACACAGTCTAATTAAAAATTCTGGTAGATCTCAGAATAATTCAGTATGTTTTTTTTTTTTTTTTATGTTAACTTTGAGTTATTAAGGCAGATTTGACTTTTTATTATTATCTCAAAAAATTTAAAAGAGTTTTTAAAATCTATCAATAGATTTTTTTCAGATCTATTTTGAGATTTATTTGATTCATATAACATTTTGTCAACTTATTTAACAAAAATTTTTTGAGCTGTAAATTTAATTCAAAATACTTATTTAAAAATTACTAGTCCTTTGGCTAGTTTGCCACTAAATTTAGATACACTATAGTAGTTTTCTTTTTACATTTTATAATATTATTTATCATGATTGAAATTTATTCATGCTAGTAGTATTTTGCAAGATTCAAGTTAGTCAACTATAATGTCAAAAAACAAAAAAAAAAACTATTTTTATTATTTATAAAATACGGGTAGGGAGTACAGTAAATTTGGTTGGTCATAATATAATATTTATTCAAGTCTATATGATTTGGATGTGTTTTCTCTTCATTAAAAAGAATCTGAAAAAAAAAGAATAAAAAAGTTCAAAAAAGAAAAAGGTTTACTTTCCATAAAACTAATTTCACCTCATATAATTATATAAATAAATAAAAGACATTTCAACTGCTTTTGCTGTTTTTGATGTCATTATTACACTAAATATGCAAATTTTACTGTAAAATCGTACATTTTTTTAAAATAAAAGCAAATCCCTATGCTTTTTATTTTTAGTTTTTGGATTTAGAATATAAAATGTGTGAAGTCAGCTAGATAAATGATATTACTGATGTGATGTCATTTCAATTGCATGTTGATAGATATATAAAATTTATTTTAAATCACTTTCCGTTATTAGATATTATGATTATTGAGAGCACCTGTAGAAGAGTAAAAGATCTAGACTTATATATTATAGAAAATGTATGAAAATTTTTAAAATTAGTGTAATTTTGTAATCAAAACTAAAGAATTTTCATTTAATTAAACAATAAATGTTTTTTAGCTTCAAGTATGTAATTGTTTTCAAATCAGTATTAGTTAAAGTTGCTTAAGTATTGTATATCTTAACAAATTAAAACTTATTTAGTTAGTTTGTTCAAATGTTTTAAATTTCTAATTTCAAAGCTTTTTATCAAATCTCTGTTAATTTTGAACTCAGAGCAGTAAATAGTTTATGTATTTACTCATATAAAATGCTCTTAATAATTTTAACTTCTAATAACAGAAAGTAATTTAAAATGTATTATATATATATATATATATATAAATATATATATATATATATTTACGTAGAATACATTTTAAATTACATACTGATGCTATGTCATATCAACATGCAATTAAAATGACATAACAGCAGTAATATCTTTCTGCCTAGCTGACTTGACTTATTTTTAATTCTAAATAAAAAAACTAAAATTACAACAGCAGAAAAATTTGCTTTTTATTTTAGAAAAAAAATACGATTTTATATACAAAAATTACATGTTTAGTGCAATAATGACGTCATAATACAATAAGTACAGTTGATATTTCTTTAATTTATGCCTATGATTCACTCAAAGAGTAGTAATCCTCTTAACTTTATATAAAAATACTTTATAAATAGTTCTAAATTATATTTTCAATCCTTTTGTCCTAATAAACTAGGTTTTTTACACTAAATTTAGTTTTTATTAAAACAGACAATAAGCAAGTATTTTAATATTAAAGATATTATGAAAACAATTTTAGCAACTATGTATAACATCAATGTTTTTAAAATTTACAAATTTATAAATACATTTCAATTTTAAGAAATATTTGTAAAAATTTTTATTTTTCTTATCTAAGATTTAAAAATAAATACAATTTCTTCTTTCTTGTTTTAATGAATTTTTTTTTTGAATATAAATAAGTTAACTTTTATAAAGATTCTGTTGGTGAGAAAACTGTTACCAATAGCATAGATAAGTAATATATTAAAAATATATTATTTAACTGTTTTAATTCAGATTTAAAAGTTGAATCTTTGAAAAAATTATTTCTAATACGTTTAGTAAACATTTGATGCAAAAGCATTCAAATAAAATATTTATTTTTGTAATTTAAAAAAAGATGATTGAACTAGTTCAAGCAAAAAGGCGAAACATTTCAAGGTTAAAATTCTCAGGATGACTCAGGACAGTTTAAGGACAATTAACTTGTTACTAATCAATAAGAACTTTTTTTTGGAATTGAAAAAAGATATTCCTGTTTTGAATAATATTTTATGTATGAATTAATTTTAATAAACTAAAATAATAAATGGTTGTTTTTAAATTCAAAATGTCTGAAAATGTATTTTAATTTTGTTATGGTTTAAGTTAAGCAATTCTTACTATAAACTTTAAACAAAACTTAAAGAACTCTAAAATTATCATTTTAGTTTTTAATTGAAACAAGTTCACAGCAGTGACATTAAACTGATTTATAAACAAAAAGATCATTTAGAAAATTTGAGTCATATGATAAAACTTATTTTATACTTTTAAAATCAAAAATTTTAATATATTTTAGAATGTATGCTTTAAAAATATATACATGTTGTATTTTATTATTTAAACTTGTTACTTCTTTGTTACAAATTCAATAGTTTTTGTCAAATAGCAATATGTGCAAATTTAGGAAATGTTTTAAACTTTTTTATGAAAAGTAAGCATACATACATATTAACTTACTCTAATTGCAGCCTTACTTATTTACACTGTTAGTTTCATAATACACAAAAGAAGTTTGTAAAAATTTATATTAAATTTTATTGATTATTTTTTTCTTGTTATCTATGAATTTTTGCCATAAATCATAAAATTAATTTTTTTTTCCTAAATTTTTTTCAAGTTAATCAATAAATTATTTTGCATTTAATTTCTGAAGATATCTAAAATGTTATTTTTAATTAGGCTAATCTACTCAAAAGAACATATCTACATTTAAAATTACAAAATAACATAAGTTAAAAAAAATGTTTAATTTTTTCTAATGTATTACTTACTCTTGCTGAACAAAACTTATATAGCAGTTTTTAATAGAATAATCATTTTTTAAATAATATCAGTAACAAACTTAAATCATTTTGATAAAGTAAGAGTATATAAAAATACATAAAATACTATAAAAATATAACTAAAATTTTAAGTAAGTCTAGTTGAATTAATTTTAGATTTTATTATATAAAACACCAGTTGAAATAAATGTCGAGAAGGCGTCACAGATCGTTAGATCTGAGCTCCATGCTCAAGAGCGTCTAGAAAGAATGTATCACAATATAAACGGAGAAGTAAGGATCGAAAATTATGAAACTTTACAAAACAACTTGTTCTATATCAATCGCAGCTACAGGGAACAAGATTAAGGACTCTTCAATACTTACATGGCGCTCCTTCTGATAGACAAACACCGACACCTCTTCAACTGCAAGAAGAAGTCACCCATCCAGCACCGATGACAACTCTTCAGATCAAGCGGGCGATTGAAACCAGACCGGAGACAAACCAGGACGTCAAGTTTCTCGACGAGAAGAAATGCGCCGTTTGCCTCTCAAGCTGGAAAGAAATCTTGGTAGGAGAAAAGTTCCTCGTGTTTACCCACTGTGGCCACGTGTTCTGCCGACCTTGCGCCATGAGAATCGCCTTGGACGGACGCAAACAATGCGCTGTTTGCAAGCATTCTCTTGCCTTTGTGACTCCGCCTTTTAGAAGGCTCCATCTGCCTTTGGACCCACAATTAAACAAAAAATGACGCTTATTTTTTTTTTTTTTGATATGGCGATTTATATTTTAAAACAACAATTTTTTAAAATCTAGTTGATAGTTGTAATCAGTTTCTTTACATTGTGATTGAAATAAAGTTAAACCAAACCAATATTTTAGATATACAAATATTTTCAACAGTAAGTTAAATTAAATAACAAGTTTAAAATGAACTCCATGAAAATGCACTTAGAAGAATTAAATGAGTAGAGTGTTCTATGTATTTTTTTTTTATTTTTGAAAACTAGATATCAATACTTTTATATACTTAACACTATCAAGTTTAAAAAACTATAACTTTTGTTTTTAAATTCAATTCTATATTAATTTTTGTACCGATTTTTGCAATTTTTACACGTTAAACAAACAAAGAGTTTACCATGGCCGAATTTTAGTCCTAGTGTATTTTTAAACTTGTTATTACTATCTATTAATTAATATTTTTTGCGAAAATGTCAATTTTTAATTATAACCTCACCCTTAAGTTTTAAAAATATAAGCAAATCTAAAAGCTTTTAATTAAAAAATAATTTTGAAAAGCAATTTTTAATGTTTGAAACGGTATTAGTTTTTTGCAAGTACCTTATAAAGGCGAAAATCGAGCAAATTTTAGAGATATGTACAAAAAACTATTTTTTTGTTAAAACTTTGAAAATTATTTACTTATTTTTCTCGTAAAAAAGATAAAAAACACTTCAAAATATTTTTAAAGGTATTAATTAGTTTTTTGCATGTACGCTATAAAATGCAATAATCGAGCAAATAGTAGAGATATGTGAAAAACCAGGTATCTGTTTTTATAATTTTATAGTTGAAATTGTCAAATTTGTCAAGTTTTCTTTTGAAACTTCAAGAAATCGTTTTTTTTTTTTGTTTTGGGTCGTGTAAAAGATGTAATGTAAGGTATTTTAAGATGTTTGTAAAGTTTTTAGATTTCTGCTCATAAATGGCTAAATTCGAGCACATTTAGAGATATGTGCAAAAGCATTAATTTTTTTTCAACAAATTTACTGTTATAATGTTCAAGCTTTGATAAATCTTAATATGTTTCATTTACCGGTAAAAAGATTAAAAGCATTTCAAAATGTTGTAAAAGTCTTAGCGGTTTTTAAATATCCTCACTATTGCCGAAATCAAGCAAACGTCAGAGAAAATAGCAAAAAAAAAATTTAATACTTTTAATGGTCAAAATTATCAACGTTTTTTTTTTCAAACTTTAAGAAATTATAACTTTTTTTTTTTTCAGACAAAAATGAAAAAAACTTTGAAGTATTTTTAAAGTTTTCTGTTTTTCGCAGCTAACCCACTTAATGGAAAATTTAGGGATACGTAGAAAAAAATGAATTTTTTTATAAATTCAAAGAAACTGATGACATTTGTCAAATATTTTTTTAAACTCTGCAAATTTATATCTTTTTTTTTTAGGAACAAAAAACAAAAAAATATTTCAATCTACTTGTAAAATTCTCAGCTTTTTGTTATTATTTCATAATGACTAAAATCTTACAAACTTGACAGATATGTGGAAAATAAAAATTCATAATTTTAATGGTAAAATTTTCCAAATTTTCACTTAAAATTTTGATAGTTTATAACTTTGTTTACTATTTGTAAAAATTTGAATAGCATTTTAAATGTTTCCAAAGGTCTTAGCCCTATACTATAACTCTTATAATGGCTGAAATAGAGAATGTTTAATGGATATGTGAAAAAATTTAAATTTATATGTTTAATTTAAAGGTCAAAATTATCTAGTTTTCCATTAAAACTTTGAAAATTTATAATTTTTGATAATTAGCTCGAAGAAAATAAAAAGTATTTTAAACACTTGTGAAGGTCTACGTAGTCCGCAAGTATCCTCATAAATGGCTAAATTTAAGAAAATTTTAAAGATATGTACAAAATCAGAATATTAAAAAAAAATATTTTGTGGAAATCGTCAAAGTTGTAAAGTTTTAAGTTTGAATTTTGACTTAGCATAACTTTTAGTTTTTGGTGATAGAAAGATGCAAAAGCATTTTAAAATATTTGTAAATGTGTCAGTTTTTCGTTGATACCCTTATAATGACTAAAAATAAGCAAATGTTTGAGATATGCGCAAAACACTTTAATTTTTTTTCTAAAATTCTATTGTAGAAATCATGAAATTTGTAAAGTTTTTCATCAAACTTGAAGATTTTTTTTTGTGTTTTTGGTAGTAAAATTATTTATTTCACAATATTTGTAAAAGTATCAGTTTTATGCCATCATTCTTATAATAACAAAAATCGAGCAATTTTAAAAGATATTTGTAAAAAAAAATTATAAATTTAAATTACAATGGTGAAATTTGATTTGTTTTCTGTTTAAAGTCAGAGAAATTATAACATTTTTTCTTTGGTACAGAAATGACAAGCATTCTAATATTTGTAAAGGTCTAAGCTTTATGCACGTACTCTTATCATGGCTTAAATCGAGCAATCTAAAGAGATATATGCAAAGAACTAGCATTTATTTATGATGATCAAATTTATAAAGTTTTATTTTGAAACTTTGAGAACCTATATCTTTTTTTGCCCGTATAAAATTTAAAACATTTTTCTATTGATTCTAAGCTCTCTAAATTTTGCAAGTAAGCTCATAAATGACTAAAATTAGAGAATATTTTATAAATATTTGCAAAAACATGGAGTTTTCAATAATTTTATTATGGAAATTGTCAAATTTTTAAAGCTTTATACTTAAACTTTAGGAAAATGTATATTTCCATTTTTTGGTGGTTCAAATGTTTGTTTTTATTATTCAAATTTTTAAATGTTTGTTTTTATTATTCAAATTTTTAAATGTTTGTAATGGTCATTGTTTTTGCGCAAGTATCATCATAAACGGCTATAATCAAGCAATTAGAGATTTGTACAAAAGCATATATGTTTTCAAATAAATTTATTTTTGAAGCTGTCAAACCGGTCAAGTTTTCTGTTCAAACTTGAAGGAGTCAAAATGCTTCTGCTTTTAGTGGTACAAAAGTTAAAAGTATTTTAAAATGTTTGTAGAAGTCTTATATTTTTGTCAGTACCAATTTGATAACTAAAATCGAGCTAGTTGTAGATATGTGTGCAGTTTTTCTGGATTTGCTCTATCAACTAGTTTTTTCGTTATAGTTTTCCACAATGTAAAATTGTTGAGTTTTTTTTCCTAAAACCTACTTTATTAACATTTTTAGTCTTGTAGTTGATTAATCACGACTTTTCATAGAACATTTTTTTAAGGAGTAGATGTAACTAAACTAGGTATAAAATGACTTATACAATAACAAGCTAATGAACTAACAAAAAGTAATGCCAATTTGCTAATGCTGACATCTAACGTTAATGATACTTTACAGAATACAAATGCCTTTTTTGAAGTAATGATACTTCAAAACATAAAATATTAACATCTAGATAATATTTAGCTGAGTAAATTTTAGTTTGAAAAGTAACTCCTAATGTCATAAAATATGTTCTAAACGAAGTAAAAAAATAATAGTTTTACTTGAAACTAAACTAATAACTCTACATTTTGAAAATTAGATAATAATGATTACGTTTATTTATATTATGCTATACATGTTTCTTTTTGTCACAAAATATACTAAGTCTTGAAATCTTTTTTTTGAAGTTAATTAAAATTTAATAACTAAATATGCTTAAGCAAATAACAAACAAAGTATAACTGTTTATTTTGATATCTTTGATATGTAAAACATAAGATAATTTTTAGCTTTTCGGATGACTAAAATTTATTTTTCTGTTAAATTATTATGGTGATGTTTAAGTTATAAACAACTTAAAAACCTCACATTTTTTACTTTTAAATGAAAAATTTTACAACAAAGTTGAACGATTTGTAATAATCAGCTAAACTTTATTGAAAGTTTATTAGATCAATCATGTTATTTAATTTATTTTAACATAAGTAGTATTTTTTGCAAAAATTTTTTATTGCATACGAAACTTTTTGTTCTAGTTACAAAATTATCTTTTATGCTTATCTTATAGTTTAGTTTTAAAAAACAGTAACTGGTTTGTTTTTTGCGATTTATTTTTTAAATATCTTAGAAAAATAAAAAGCGAAATTTCCAAAACTTATTTCAATGAGGTCCCATTTGAAATAATGAAAAAAAACTATTACCCCTAAAATGATGCTTTGAGGTCAAAAAATTTATCAAATTACTTATACAAATTTTTACTTTTTTTTTTCTTTTCATCAATTCATAATACCTAGTGAACATTTCAAACTATAGCACTATAACCCCTAAACTTTCTAAAATAGCTTACTTTAGGAAGCCCTAGTTTTGTTTAAATTTAAAATTTCTGTGTTATAGTATAGCATAAGTAACAAAACTACTCCTTAATTAAGTATACGTCTTTTTTTGAACCTCTAAATTTCTAAAATGGTACCTAAGAGAGCAATCGGACCCACTTTAAAAACCTAAGTATAGAGAATTTTTTTTTTAATACTTTAATATTTAATATTTTACTAAACTAAAATAAAACGTGAACATTTTTTCAGAACATTCATGTAATCTAATTTAACTCACTACAAAGTAAGATAATAACTAAAAAAGAAAATTTAAATTTAGGAATCGTTTATTTTTTATAGAAAATGGATACGAGCTGGTAATTTTCAATCTGTTGGTCGGATCCAGCAGGTAGGTCTAACATTGCCTAATCCTATTAAAAATTCTGAAGTCTAATACAAAATGTTTTATTTTCTCTATTTTGTAAACGTTAAATTATTTTTAGAAACATTAAAATTAAGATGTTTTATTATTACTTGTAAAACGCATAAAGATTCAACAATTTTAACGCAGCTATTTTAAAACATTTAATTTTTTTAAAATGAGTTTTTCTTGTAAAAGAACCAGTAAAATTACAATTAAGAAAAAACTTAATCAATCAGTATGCTCTTATACTTATATCTCTAGTTAAAATGTGACAATAATAAAGTTTACTTCTGTTTTTTTCTACAACTTCTTTTTTCTACCAACGAAAAAACACAAACAAACATTTGTAGATCTCCAAAGTTTGCACAATTTGTTAAATCACTACTAATATCGATTTGTCTATGCTCGATAGTTTATAATTGTATTTAAAGAAAGGTGTTTCATTTATTTAGTGTGGTTTTAAAATTAAACGATTTTGACATTTGCTAATTTTAAATTGTTTGATTCAGATATGTTTTTAGCTAACACATTCAAAATTTAGATACTTACCTAATTTACATAATATTATCTGGCCTGATCCAGACATCGGTGAAAATTACCATGTACGGCCAGATCAGAACGGCGAATCCGGTAGATCACTATTTACAACAGGGCGTAAAATTTTAACTATTTCTTTTGTTGCTAGTTACTAGCATAAGCGTACTGTAACTGGTTTTCTCTTTCTTGGTTGAGATCGAAAAAAAAGCTTAGATTTTTCATTAAAAACGTTGTTTAAAGACTTGGTTTTGCTTATTTACAAAGTCTTTAAATGGTTGATGTTGAATTTATTACAGTAGAAAACTAGAATGTTTAACTATCAGCTTGTTAACCACTACAATTTAGCTGAAATAAATTGAAATTTTTCATTTGATGGTGATGTCATAAAACTAATGCTTTAAAGTTTCTCTTTTGCTAAAAGAAACAATTTCATCAGTTTCATTAAACTGCAAGGTATGCTAATTAATTTGCTATTTACTGTAATAAATGAAGATGATGCATTTAAAAAAATTAGTGTGTACTATTTTACTTCAAAAATTTCTAATGTAATTAAACTTAGTTTATTGTATTTGAATAAACTTTTGTAAAATAGACCAAATGTATTTAAACTACATAGCGAAAAATATTGAAGTGGATATTTCAAGTATGATATATATATATATATATATAATTTATTCAAATGGCGATTTAAAAAAATTCTGGAACATATGTTTCACAAAGCTTTAATTTTTCATAAAGCTTTGATCATCAGCCAGTTAAATTCAAAATACAAAGCACTGTACTAAACAAAGATACAAAAGTTATGCAAAAAAACAAAAAACAGTATGACGTAATATTGTACATTACAAATATTCAGTACAAAAATCGATCTACCTTCTAACTAATTAAACAACTAAAATTAACGAAAACAACAGTTAATTGACTATAAAATGCTTCAAAATTTGTTGTGTTTTAAAAGAAGCTTTTTAATATGTCTACAAGACGATATAAATTCGCTTCGCTTATTAAAACAACCTTCCTTTTTTAACGCATACATAACGGCTGTTGATTCTTTTAAGCACAGCCTACAAACAGGGTTGTTACCATCTGCTATTGGCTGTGCTCTTTTTATCACCTCCCAAGTTAATTTAAAATCAATGTTTTTGCGCTTAAGGCCGCAAACATACTTCGAAAGCTCAGTTTCATTTTCGTATACACCACCTTTAAAGGATTTTTTATGGTTGGCATACCGAAATCTGAATTGAGTGGAGCATAGGCCGATGTAGAACTTCTTTTCAAGGTCAGAGTTAACTGTTGCCTTGTAAATAATGTTCTCTGACCGGCAATTGCCCCCCTTCAAATTGTATTTACAGCCACCGGCGCAATTACACTGATTTTTGATTGAATTACTTTTGTTTAAAATCCTTTGATTATATGACTTGATTAATCTCTCCAAATTCGCCATACATGAATAACTGATTCGCATATTATGTTTGTTAAATATCTTTGATAATGGGTTATTTTTGTTGAAATGTTTTTTTTACTAGGTTTATAAATTCTCTGCCGATGTTTGTTTTAACTGAAGTACAGAATGGGGGATTATACCAAATTATATTTCGCTTTCTTTTACTTTTATTGGTCATTTTGTTTTTTTGCTCCGTTGTATCAGAATTAAGTTTATCATTGTAACCGCATTTTTTCATTATTAGTTCGTAATCTTGTTTTGTCTTTAAAAAGTTTTCTTCGTTGCTTGATCTTTTATTTAAACGTTTATTAATTATTTTTGGTATTTGGTTTATAATATTTTTTGGGTGGCTAGAATATTTATTTATATACATAATTTTTGCGTTTTTCTTTTTATAAGGCATATAGGAGAGATCATGCAAGTTGAGCTTCACATCCAGGTAGTCAGTCGTCAACATTGGTGATTCAATAGTGACTCTTAACCCCATAGACTTGAAGAAGGCGTGCGTTTGTTTTTTTAGCCTTTTAACTATAAAGCCAGAAGAATTGGGCAGTACAGCTAGACCATCGTCCCTGTACAACCCAACTCTTTCTAAACCAAAGATATTCTTCAACCCATCTAACAAAAAAAGACCTACTAATTCACATAACTCTGCACCCATGAACGATCCCTGCGCTACATCAAAAAGAGAGCTGGTGTTATTTGCTCTCTTCTTTTGCCACAGGTTTCCTTGTTCATAAAGTACTGATTTACATGCGTTTTTTATTAGACCAAAATCTTCAGTAGGTACGCTAGTATAAATACCAGCAAATTTTAGTGATTTTGTTACCAATTCTTCGCTGATAGAAGGATAAAAATCGACTACATCAAACTTAAAAAAGCTGTACGTTTGTTTTTCCAAACCAGTGAACCAATTTAAGACTTGGTCTGTATCAGTCCACTGCATAAGTTTAGATTTTAAACGCACAGCCTTATTAATACAGTCAATCTTAACTTAACTATACGACCTACATCGGACTTAGAAGTATTAATCAATCTACACTTGGGATGTGTCAAAAAGTTATCTTTATGGTCTTTGACCGTTATGTATGCGTTTTTCAAAGGCAATTTTTTAATCCTATCGTGTATTTTTAAGTTTTTAGTTAAGTTTTTAGCTTCTACATCAATATCATTTAAAGTTTTATCAGTACATTTTTCGTAATCTTTAGTAATATTGTCTTTTAATAATTTTTTATAGTCATTTACTGAAATTTCGTAAAAATTAGAAGTTTTATCAGAAGGCACAATCAAATTTTTGCACTTACTTATGTCTTGCACAATCTTTGAAAGTTCATTTTGGAAACGGCTTCTACTTGTTCTGAACTCCACGTCTTGCACCATTTTTATTAGGTCTTCTTCAAATGCCTGTAGATGTTGTATTGGCTTAGGTGTGCGTGTTGTTTTGAACCCATATGTTTCGTGTTCTTCTGCAGCCACTTGATCTTCTTCTTCGAAGAACTTTGCTTTCCACCGCATCCGTCTTACTAAGTGTTGAGTCTTCTGTATTAATGCTTCCTTATACACATCTTGTTTACTACATGGAATATTCTTAATCGAGTGCTTGATATCAAACTTTTTAAAATCTGACATTTTTTATATATGAACGTGTTTTTGTTTACTGTGCTCGACAAAAATTTGGAGCATGAATATAAAATAAGGTTAATGTTTAAACTTAAACACTTTCAACTGAGCCCACTTGAAGGGCTTTTAAATAATTTATTCAAATGGCGATTTTAAAAAGTTGTGGAACATATGTTTCACAAAGCTTTAATTTTTCATAAAGCTTTGATCATCAGCCAGTTAAATTCAAAATACAAAGCACTGTACTAAACAAAGATACAAAAGTTATGCAAAAAAACAAAAAACAGTATGACGTAATATTGTACATTACAAACATTCAGTACAAAAATCGATCTACCTTCTAACTAATTAAACAACTAAAATTAACGAAAACAACAGTTAATTGACTATAAAATGCTTCAAAATTTGTTGTGTTTTAAAAGAAGCTTTTTAATATGTCTACAAGACGATATAAATTCGCTTCGCTTATTTAAACAACCTTCCTTTTTTAACGCATACATAACGGCTGTTGATTCTTTTAAGCACTTTAAGAATTTATTTATCAAAAAGTTGTGTTATTGTATGTATAATACGTTTGTATTACTAACTTTTAGGTTTGATTGTTCATAATTAAGTAGTCAATATTTTTCAGAGCACTGCGTTTTGCGTTTTTCAGCTAAAATAGGCGTACCTAAGCGAAAAGCTATCGTAATCTATTATTGAAGAAGAAAACTGTGCAAAATCAATGAAAATCTCTAGATACGGCCCTGGTTAGCAGTACAAGCGCATACAGTTTTAACTATTTCTGTCAAGACCAGTTTAACAGTAATAGAAAATACAATTTTTTAATATTTTGCCGTAACTAGTTTAATAGTGAAGGCGCATATAACTTTTATTCCTGTTGTAATAAGTTGAACAATAAAGGGACTTTTTTATGTCGTGACTAGTTAAACTTTAACAATCCCGATTTACTTGTAATGTTACTTATACGCGCGATGCTGGTTATTATCTGACTCCGTGCGCGTTATAAGTATTTATCGGCGATGTTATTTAAATGTTTAGATATGACTTAGCTAAGTTATTTAGCTAAGTCGACTTAATGAATTACGAACTAAACTTAGACTATCTTATAAGCTTAGTTTAATAAAATAGTTAGATTGTTAGAATGCTTAACTAATTATATACAAGAAATCGAGTCTAGAAACACAACTGTATTTAAATGAATATAAACTGCGATACATGATAACAAAATATACAAATAAGCTATTCCAATTCACAAGTTAATATCAAAAAACAGTCGTACAAGAAGTACGAGGCGAACACAAACTTTTCAAACGATATACTATCAGTACAAAGGTAAAACTAGACTGACTAGAAATTCGCATTTTACTCAACTTAAGCATTTTTTGAGAGAAAAGGAAGAAAGAACAGCGATGCTGTTACAAAACAATTACGACGCATATTTATGTCGTGACTGGTTAAACAATTAAGGCGCATATTTATATCGTGAATAGTTGGACAGTGAAGACGCATAAATATGTCGGGAATAGTTGGACAGTAAAGACGCATATTTTTGTCGTGACGAGTTAAACAGTGAAGGCGCATATTTATGTCGTGACTAGTCGGACAGATAAGGCGCATACTTATGTCTAAGTAGTTGAATAATGAAGGCGCATATTTATGTCGTGACAAATTAAACATTGAATGTGAATATTTAGGTAGTGACTAGTTGAACAATGAATACGCCTATTTGTGTAGTGACTAGTTGGACAGTGAGGATGCATATTTTGTGACTAGTTGAACATTAAAGGCACCTGTGTATGTCGTGACTAGTTAGAAAGTGAGGGTGCATATTTGTTTCGTGACTAGTTAGAAAGTAAAGGCGCATAATTTTGACGTGACTAGTTGAACAATGAAGCCGTATAATTACGTCTTTAATAGTTAAACAATAAAGGAGCATATTTATTTCGTGACTATTTAAACAGTAAAGGTGAATATTTTGGTAGTGACTAGTTGAAAAATGAAGACGCATATTTTTGTCGTGAATAGTTGGACAGTGAAGGTGCATATTTATGTCGTGACTAGTTAGACAGTGAATGTGCATGTTCATGTCGTAACTAGTTGAACAATGAAGCCGCATATTTATGTATTGACTGGTTGGACAGTGAAGGTTGCATATTTATGTCGTGAATAGTTGAACAAAGAAGATGCATATTTATGTTGTGAATAGTTGGATAATGAAGACGGATGTTCATGTCTTGAATAGTTGGACAGTGAATGCGCATGTTTATGTTGTCACTAGTCGGACAGTTAAGGCGCATATTTATGTCGTGATTGGTTGTACAATGAAACTGCATATTTTTGTCGTGAGTAGTTGAACAATAAAGGCGCATTTATATGTCGTTACTAGTTGAATAATAAAGACACGTTTTTATGTCGTGACTAGTTGAACAGCGGCTCATATTTATGTCGTGACTAGTTTGACAGTGAAGACGCATATATATTTCGTGAATAGTTGGACAGTAAAGTCGCATATTTACGTCATGACAAGTTAAAAATGAAGTGGAATATTAATGTCGTTACTAGTTGAACAATGAAAACGCATATTTATGTCGTGACTTGTTGAACAATGAAGGCGCATATTAATGTCGTAAATAGTTAAAACAGTGAAAGCGCATAATTATGTCCTGACTAGTTAAACAGTGAAGGTGAATATTTATGTAGTTACTACTTAAACAATGAAGGCGCATATCTATGTCATAAATAGTTGGACAATGTAGGCGCATATTTATGTCGTGACTAGTTAGACAGTGAAGATGCATACTTACATCGCTAACTAGATGATCATTGGCAGCGCATATTTATGTTGTGACTAGTTGGAAAGTGAAGGCACATATTTATGTTGTAACTAATTTTACAGTAAAGGCGCATATTTACGTCTTGACTAGTTGGACAGTAAAGGGGCATATTTATGTCGTGACTACATGGACGGTTAAAGCGCATGTTTATGTCGTGACAATTTTAACTGTGAAGGGGCATATTTACGTCGTTACTAATTGATTAATGAATTTGTATATTTATGTTGTGACTATTTAAACAGTGAAGTTGCACATTTATGTCGTAACTAGTCGAAAAAAAAAAGGCGCGTATTTATGTCATGACTATTTGAACATGGAAGCTGCATATTTTCATTGTGACTAGATGATTTATGAAGGCGCATTTTTATTTCGTGACTAGTTAGACAGTGAAGGCGCATAATTCATGTCGTGAATAGTTGGTTAATGAAGATGCATATTTATGTCGTAACTAGTCGAAAAAAAAAAGGCGCATATTTATGTCATGACTAGTTGGACAATGAAAGAGCATATTTACGTGAAGACTAGTTGGACAAATTAGGTGCATAATCAATGTCTTGACTAGTTGGACAGTGAAGACGCCTTTATATGTCGTGACTAGTAGGGCAGTGAAGGCGCATATTTTTGTCATGACTAGTTAGACAGTTGAGGCGCATATTAATGTCACGACTAATTAAACACTGAAGACGCATATTTATTTTGTGACTAGTTGGACAGTGACACGACGCATATTTACGTCGTGACTAATTGAACAATGAAGTTTTATATTTATGTTGTCAAAAGTTCGACAGTTAAGGCGCATATTTTCGTCGTTGATTGTTGAAAAAAGATGGCGCATTTGTATGTTGCGAGAAGTCGAACAATAATTAAGCATATATTTGTTGTTACCAGTTAGACAATTAAGGGGCATTTTTATGGCTTGACTAGTTAATCAATAAAAATGCATATTTACGTCGTTACTAGTTAGACAATGAAGGTGAGTATTTGTGTCGTGACTTGTTGGACTGTTAAGGCTTATACTTATATCGTGAATATTTAAACAATGAAGGAACGTATTTATGTAACGTATTGCAAGTTTCGATATGTTAGAAAAATTAGTAAAACAATTGTTTTCTAAACCTTCTAGTTTTGTTATAGTTAGAAAACATTTAAAGATTATTAATGCTTTATATGTTCTGTTAATACACAAAACAAGCAGCTGTAATGGCTGTGTACACAGTTTTATTAAAATGTTTTTGTTTAATTAAGTTTTACGCAAAATAATAAGTAAAATTATCATAAGCTATAAGCGTATAAGTAAAAATTCATTTTACAACGTCCTAAACACAGTTTTTATATGGGTTGGATATGGTATTGTAAACTCTACAGCCCTTTCCTTTTTTTTTTGTTTGAAAACTGTTTTGATAATTTTCGAATTTTCTGCAACACATAATTTTACCATCCACTGATTTTATCAAACAAGTGTATATATTAATATTTATTTATAAACATTTAAATTTACCTTTATGCTCGTTTATTAATTTCATACAACAAAACATTATTTAAAATTTTGATCTGTACTGCTTTTAAATGAATTTAAAAACGTTGGTCGTTTTTTTTAGTTAGCTTTGTTTTGTAGAATTTTATCCAAGTTGATTTTTAAAGTTATTTAAAAACAACTAATAAATACAGTTTCATTTTAAGTTTCTTCAAAGTATGAAAACCGACATAATTTCTAAGCAAATATAAAGCTTAGTAAGCAACTATAATTTAAGGCGTTTGAGTTTTTTTTTTATTTTGGTTCAAAACATATTTAGCAACATAGCATTTTATTCTTACTTTTAATGAATATCACAATAAAAGCTAAAATTTATTACGGTTTAAATATAAACATTAGTTACGTGAAATAGCACCTTTTTTTAAGGTATTTTGTACACAAACCTTTGTATCAAAACTATTCTAAAACTAATTCTGACTTAGATTACTGCTAAAATTTATTGCTTCTTTTTTTATTCAAAAATAGAAGTTTGTTTACATTATAAAAGTTTATTCTAAATCGTATAGATAGCAATCAAAACATTTTATGCACAGTTTCCTCGGCATATTGGACACGAAACAATGTGTTCTCCAGGATGGTCCAGACGCAGAGTTGCAAACAATGTCTCAGTGCAAACTCTACAACATAAGTGGTTACAAGGCAAACGGCAAACTTCTTGATCTATTTCGTAATCTCCTAAGCAAATTGGACATGTTTCAACGTCTCCACAGTCTTCTATATGTCCTTGATATCTAAAAGACATTTCGTTGATATTTTCAGTAGATATTTTTGCATTACGATAGTCTGCAGTTCTTTGACCAATGTAGGCCGTTAGATCTTCATAGTTTGTTTTCTTGATATTGAAGTTCCTATTGTCAAATAAGTAATTACTATCTACAAACTGCTCTACATCGATAACTCCTAAGACAGATTTTCCTATTTTATCTTTTAATGTTTCAAGAATTTTTTCGTAGCTACATTGAACATTTGCACGTTTTGATTCTATACCAACACTGTAAATTTCTGAAATTCTTAAAATAACATCATTACTTAGTAAGTTTACACAGTCGTCTACAAAGCTTATATCTTGTTCGTATAAAACTGAACCGTCGTTTAAATAAAATCTTATTTTGTTAAGCTTAAAAAAATCTTTATGTATGTTTAGATAATTGTACAACTCCTTTTTTATAGCCGATAATTTTCTTGTTTTAACTTCTTTTTTAGCTTGAGAGTTTTGTTCCTCATATAAATTAGTATTTAATGATTTAAATATTTCAGCAATGAAATCTATGTAATTGTAAATTACTCCACCAAATGCTTCTGCTGTAACACATACTTGTTTTAGTTCATCACTAGTTAACTTCACACTTGACATTGTTACTTTTGTTAAATACTATGCTAAAAAAAATACAAATTTAGCTGGGAAATTTATACTTAATAAAACATACTATTATTAAGTAATTGTGATTGGTTTAAATTGAAAAGATAAATGAAAAACATGAAATAATACCAAACATGTTTTCATCATTTTTAGTAAGTTTTTAAACAATTATAAAACTTAGAATATTTAGACATTAAAAAAATTCCCGCTTGATAACGCATATCTAGCTGTCACCTGAAAGCTTTTAAAAAAAAAATTCGATTTGATCATAAGTGTTTATAAAACGAAAATAATAAGTACTTGAAAAGTTTAGTCTAAAATCACTGATGTACAAAAAAGCATGCAGTTATAAAACAATTTAACACGTTTAAAATTTAATGTTTTGAGTTTAACATTGTTATTGATATTTTAAACAGCCTGTTTGTAGAAGGAACCTTTTAACTTAGTTGCTGTAAGTTTATCATTTCAAAAAAAAACCTCCCCTGTATGTTATGTTCCTCATTAATATTTACTGAAGTTTTAATTCTGAAACCATTAGTTTAATATATTTTATCAGGGTTGCACACCTTCAAGGTAACAATCAGCTACTGACTCTAAACTTAAAAATAGATCATAATATCAAAAATTTCTTTTAACACTAATACCTTTAATTAAATGTTTACTTCAAATTATCTTTTATTATATGTTTATACTTCAAAATGTTTATACTTATATTTTTAAATATAAAGACGATCAATTAAAGGTAGGTAAGCACTGTTGTAGCTGTTAAATTGCACAGGCATACAAAATTGCACTAGGGCATAAATTTGAACAAAAACACTTTTGCAAGAGATTTTACTTAAAGACAAAAAGTTTTAATTGAAACTTAATTATTAATTTAGATAAAATTAAAAATATAATAATAAATAACTTCTATAAAAGTTGAACGATCTATGGCAGTAAATAAGAATGGGATAATGAGACAGTTTTAGAAAATACTGTGAGCTGAAATCTACAATACATAAGTAGTTAGTCCCAGATAACTATAAAACCATAAAGCTAACAATAAAAACTTAATATCAACATTCAAATTTAAATTTAATTTAAGTTATGGCAACTAGAGATGGTACTAAACTAGAGTCATTTTACTAATGGTTGCGTTAAAATACTTTAATATACGGCCAAATATAGAATATTTTATAGATCATTAGTCAATTGTTAGTTAGCTATTAAATCAATGTTTAAATAACACAACAATCAAAAGTTAAGAAGAATTTTCATGAAAAATTCTTTGGTTTATTGTTTTTATCTAAACAAGTTTTAAAATACTTAACAAACTGCTTAGAAATTAGTTTACATTTGTAAATTAGAAATGTACCAACATTCAATATTAATAAAATAAACTTTATTAACGATTATAGAAATAACCCATTACCCAACTATCTTGAGTAAGACAAAAATTACACCTTGTTGCACTTTCTAATGTAATCATATACAAACTAACAATCGATTTCCTTTGTTTCATATAATTTTAATAATAAAAAACTTGTAAGTTTACTCAAAAATCAGTCTCATTTAAATAGTCTCTGAAGCATCATATTTTTATGATTTGATTTTTTATACCCTTATCCCTAACCCACCTAATATATTAACCATATCACAAATTGAAAATAAGCTGGAAAACGGCTTTTTTTTTTTGCAAGTACAGCAATAATGAAAATTAGACTGACCTTTAAGTACTATAGCCCATTAAATTTGCTAGGAAGATATTAAGTATTGATAAAATATTTTTAATTGATCACATTATTTTATGTAAAAATAAATCTAGATTTTAGATTTCTAGGAATTTAGTAGAATTGTTTAATTTATTGATAATTTGAAACTAACTGTGAAAGTTTTAAAATGTAAGTTGTTGTTTACATTAGATATTATTACATTATGACTTATTATAATAACAAAACAAATAAGAAAAAGTAAAAACAAGTTTACTGAATATGTAAATGTTCTGGTTGAAAAAAATCTTTCAAAAGCATAAATTATTTTTTGTAATTAGATGTATCAAATACTACAGCACTAAAATTTTAGAGCGATTCATTTATAGTAATAATATAATAAATAGATTCCTAAATACTTTTTTTTTTTCAGTATCAAGATGCTTTATTTATATACATACTAATTGCGTTTAGTAGTATTTATTCAAAAGAAAATAGCTACATGAGTGACAAAAACTAGTTTAACTTAAATTAGGCTATAATTAGCTTTTGATAAAATTGAAAAAAATATTGTAAGCAAAAAAATAGAACAGTAGTTTAATCAGGCTATAACAGTTAAAATTTTAATAGTGAGATAAGTAGAACTGCAACTGATCAATCTAAGAAAAATATCCTGAATTTTTACTGAAATTTTTCTGACTTTTCTATTCGAAACTCTTAATTTAAACTTACTCTAAAATACATAATAAACATTTGAAACTATGCAAAGCTTTCAATCTTATTTTTATACAGCTTAAAACAACAGTGGTTTACATATGATGACAGAAAACTTTTACAATTTTGTAAAAAACATTTCAATGTTTGTACTACATGAAATAATTCATTTAATTTTGTAAATTTCTAGAAAATTTCTTTGAATTTTGGTCTGAATTCAAAATAATTTTAATTATTTTTTATTATTTGAAGTCAATAGAAAATAAGGAATTATGAAAGTTTCAATGACTAAACCAGGCATGTTTAAAAATTTTGTTAAAACTCCTGACTTTTCATGACAAAAACCCCAATTTTTTCCTCACTTTTCCTGACTTTCCTGACCTTGTAGCAACCCTGGATAGTAATAAAAATGAATATTATTTTAAGGTTAAAAAAAAAATCATACAGTTTAGCATGAGGTTTAAAAATAAATTTGAAATTCTTTTATTTAAAATAGTAAAATGTAGTAAAATGGTATTTAATTACATTAAAAGGTCGAAATATATCTAATAGCCTGAGTTTACTATAACCCTTTTTTTTTATTAAGTAAAATGACAAATTTAAAAAAAGTTACCAATACGGATATTTTTTTTGTACGAAATCAATGTTTATCTAATTTATAAAAAATAACAGAAAAGTACAGATTTATTAAGATTTTTAAATATATTTTCTATCTATATGTTCATCATAAAAAACTTCAATAATATTTAAACTATTTGACATTCATCTATAATCTACATCTTCAAAAGAGTATCTTTAATAGCTAGTATCAACTACTACAATTATACTAAAATTTTTCTAAATATAAATAATTTCTAAAATACTTTTTATAATCAAAAATAATATTTAAAAGTACCATTTTGTGTATTTTAAATATAATGTATCTAAATTAACATAACAATTTAATAATTTTCAACCAGCTGTCCTAAACTATAGTAAATATTGAAAACAAAAAGATAAAAAACTAACTAAATAGCTTTAGTTTGTTAGATGTAGCTTTTAACCAGGAATAGAATTCAATTTACATTTTATTTTATGTGAGTTACAGTAGTTAAAAACTCAATACCACAGAAACTTTTATTTGTGACTAAAATGGTCTTTTATAACATGGAAGCTTTTATATATTCACCAATAAAAATCTTAAAATTTTTAAAACTTTTAGATGAACTATCAACTATAAAAAGACTATTTAAATAAGTTTAGTGTGTTTTTAAGCTTTACAACAAAATAATCTAAAAATAAAAAAGTTATCACAGAAATAAATTCTAACTTAAACATCGACTTATAACTAATTTATAACAGTTTTCTCTAAGGTCAGAGTTGTCAAAATGCTAAAGTTTTGCTGGTGCAAACTAAACACTGAACAAAGAATTAAATTTAATTTGTTTAATCAATACATTCAATCAATATTGTTAAAATCAATACATAAGTTTATATATAGAGAATTGTTGTGTTTTTTTTTTCTGAATACTAAGTTATATTTTGTCATATAGAACTATGTGTTTGTATTTTTTTTACCTTTTTTATGTTTAGTTTTTTAATTTTCATTGAATGTAAATTATTTTTTTATTTTTTTGAAGATGATAGGAAGAAAGAAATGATATAAAAGAAATGATAGGCTTGTTTTGGAATTTTATATAGTTGTTTAAAATTAGTTAAAATATTAAGTCAACTATAATAGTGAAAAAAGTTATCTTTGACTCAAACACTGTCAGAATTGTTAATGTTTTTTAACTTCGGTCTCGTCTAACCTTAGTCACTTCTTAATTACAAGATTAACTTAAAACGAATATGTAACTAAAAATGATCATTTGTAGCGAACTTATGCAAAACTTTTTCTCAAAATTAACCTAAGTAGTGTGTGTTATATTTCATATTAAAAAAAATGCAATTTTTATTGATAAGTTATGAAGAGGTTTAAATATTATACCATAAAATTTTATAAATTTAAAATTATTTGATACAAAACCAAAATAGTGAATATTTAGTAGTATATTGAGATACCACAAAGTAAGCGTTGTCGACAGCTTGATTATGATTAACTAGGCTGACTCACGTAAGATTACATATATATTTTCAGTGAAACTAACTAGGTCTTTAGTAATACTTTTAGTATTAAAGCTTATGTATGTGTTTACAATCGATGTAGCATTTAAATTTTTTTTTACAACATTTAACGCTGACTATTTGCGGTTTTAAAACTAAAAGAATTGACTATGTACTTTTAATCATTCATTGTCTAGCCAATAAAAAAATATTACTAATTTTTTTGTTGTGTTCAACTTTTTTTACAAACTACGAATAGGTAAGAGTCAGCTCTGGATCAAGTAATTTAAGAACTGTAATAAATATTAAGTTTTTTTTTACTTTATTTAGCTTTATCATTACATTTAATAAATAAAATAAATAGTTAGAAACTTTTCTTTTGAATGTAACAAATTTACAACATTAAGCTTTTGCGAGCTTAATATATTTCAGAAAAGCTTCTACGAATTATTTAATTTCAAAAAAAATTAAAAAAAAAATACAATAAGTTATGAAAATCAACAAAAACACCGGCGAATGTCATCAGAGCAGAAATTAGACTTTGGACTTTCTTATGCCGTGAGACAGGCTCATTTTTAACAAATGGGTTGATCATACCAATTAGATCATCGAACCAAAAACTTTTGGTAGATTTGACCGGTTGCGTCTACCGAAAGTTTGTGGTCTGATGTTCTAATTGATATGTTCAACCCTTAAATTATATTAAAGTAATAATTTTAATACTACTTTGTTTAATAAAATAATTGAAACGGAATATCTATTTTTAACAATGTTAACATTAGTATTCATTGTTATTTTAAAGCATCAAAACTGCACACAAAAAGTATTAGTAGGCGAGGTTTATACTACATTAATTATCCATAATGTATAAGTTCGTTATAAAATTAAAGTTCAGTTTTAGAAATTAGAAAATTTTTAGTTTAGTAGGTTTCCGATTAATCGACTTATCTATAAAATAAAGGTAGACATGGAGATGTCTAATAAATTAAGTCTTCTACATAATAAATACTAATAATTATATGCAACTGAAAGAAAACGATGCAGATAGCTTTTACAAAATAATAAGAATTACAACTTTAGTTATACAAAACTAAAGTGCATATCAATTGATTTACTTTCATAGTATGGTGGAAGACAAACTTATAACTCTCCTGTGTTTTAGTAAATAAAATGAAAAAATACGTTTTTTAAGCTTAATTCAAACTCTTGTCTAAAAAACACAAAAACTTTGTAAAAGAACTATATAAAAAACATGTTGGTCATCTTGTTACATACAAAAATAAAGCACAATTTTATACCAAATTAAATGTACATTTTTAGACGTAACTATGTTTAAAAATAAAAAAACATAGAATAAAATTGAACATTTTTTAAAATAAATTACTTTTAATACTATTCTATTTTTCTGCATTTAAAAGGAATTTTTTAAATATTATAGAACATCTCCAATTTTGTTTTTGTAGTGTTAGGTAGTATATATTTTAAATTTTATGCTAATATTAGTATTAATTATTAATTATATTAGAATGTTGTTGTTTAAATGTTTCTTTAACGAAAAGCATTTTATAAGTTTTTTTTATACTTAGAAGTCGCAAAAACTGGTTTTTATTATTTTAGTTTTTAAAGTTTTACTCAAAAACATACTTTTCTATCAAATTATAGTGAGTTACGATATTGCAGAAATTTGTGAGTCGTTTGAACTTTTCTTTAGCACTTAAAGTGAATTTGCTTTAAAAAAACTTTAACTAATTTTAACGAGAAGTGTTTATATCATTAAAAGTGTTATGGTTGAAAATTGAAAAGGTAAATAAACTTTAGAAATTTTTTGTTATCTAAAATATATTGTCTAACTGCTTGCTGGAAACTGAAACTCTAAGCAAAAGTTAATACCATAATAAAAATTTAAAAACTGAATAACAAATTGTACCTCTTAAACCAAAAGTTTTTGCTCGAGTAGTTATATAGGCATTTACTTATACAACTTGGTAAATGTAATTCTAGCTAGTTTAACTAAACATTGTAATAAAAATTTTGCAGGCAAGTTTGGAGGTTAAATTCTTGCAACCACATTAAAACGTTAATAATAAAGAAATAGGAAAATTGCGCTGGTAATTGCATACATCAACTAAAAAGTTAAATTGCCAAAAACACTGTTAACAAAGCAACTGTTGACTTTGACTCGAGGGAAGATCTTTACAACTGTTTAACTCAGTCTTTGTTTAGCAATGACACACATATAAAATATTTAAAAACTGATTTAAAGTAAGACAAATCAAGTATGTTGGCTGTTTAAGGCATATAAACCAAATACTGGTGCTTTAAATTCGGTTTATAGACCTTGATAAAAAGTGCTACAAATAGTTAGTCAAAAATTCTTTCTAAACAAATTAAATACTCATGTTGAAATATTAAGCAACCAATTTTAAAGTTAATCAAATTGTTAATTCTTATTCGAAGAGATTTTGAACTTTTTCATAAGATGCATGCAAAAATCGAAAATTACGTTACAATGGTTTTAAATTGTTTGATTTGGTTGCAAAGTTTTGCATTTTTTAAGTTTAAATTAAAATATGAATGATAAAATATTAATACATTTTCTAATTATTTAAATTTTTCATTAGATATATAAAAATTCATAATATTTTATAAGCAACATACGTCAGTGTTCAATGAAACAACCCTGAAATGTTGTCAACTAAATATACTCAGTTAGTTTATTAAGATAATTTACTTAATATTTAAATTGCTAGTTTTAATATGTTTGAAAAATTAGTACAACAATTGTTTTCTAAAATATCTTATTTTGTATACTAGTTAAAAAGTGTATTAAGATTATGAATGCTTTATAATTTTTGTTAATACACAAGCAGCTGTAATGGCTGTGTACACGACTTTATTAATTTTTTTTTTTTTAAACTAAGTTTTAAGCATAATTATAATTAAAATTATCATAAGCTTAAAATATATTAATTAAAATATTATTTACATCTTAAACACAGTTTTATATGGGTTGGATACAGTATTGTAAACTCTACAGCTCGTTCTTATTTGTTTGCTTGAAGACTGTTTAATTATGTTCGAATTTTCAGCATAACACAATTTTACCATCCACTCACTTCATATAACAAGTGTATGTATTATAGTTTATTTATTAACATTTGATTTATCTTCATGTTCGTTAATTAGTTTCATAGAACAAAACACTCTGTAAATTTCTTTCTTGTACGGTTATTTCAAAACTTTAACAACGGGGTCTTTTTTTTATTTTTTTTATAATATTTTATTCAAGTTCCTATTTACAGGTATTTAAAAACAACCTAATAAATACAGCTCTATTTGCAGTTTCTTCCGACAAAAAACCCTAAGCAAATATAAAACTTAGTAAGCAAATGTTTTTTAAGGCTAATGAGTTTTTTAATTTTTTAACAAAACATATTTGAAAATATAAAATTTTTTAAGTTTTTTAACAAAATTAAAATATTATAACGGTTAAAATACAAATTATAGTTACGAAATTTAGCACCTTTTTTAAAGGTGTTTTTACTCAAACCCTTTTATTAAAACAATTCTAAAAATAATTCTGTGCCAGATTACTGCTATTATTTAGTGCTTCTTATTTAATTAAAAAAATCTATATTGTTTTTACTTTAAAAAAATAAATCAAATTTTGTTCATTTTATCAAATTTTTTTCTAAATTGCGTAAAGAGCACAAACACATACTAAGCACAGTTTTCTCGGCATATTGGACACGAAACAATGTGTTCTCCAGGATGGTCGAGACGTGGAGTTGAAAACAATTTCTCAGTGCAAACTCTACAACATAAGTGGTTACATGGCAAACGGCAAACTTCTTGATCTATTTCGTAATCTCCTAAGCAAATTGGACATGGTTCAACGTCTCCAAAGTCTTCTATAAGTTCTTTATATCTATAAGATATTTCATTAATATTTTCAGTAGATATTTTTGCATTACGATAGTCTGCAATTCTTTGCCCAATATAGGCTGTTAGATCTTTATAGTTTGTTTTGTTGATATTAAGGTTCCTACTGTCAAATAAATAATTACTTTCTACAAACTGCTTTACATCTATAACTGTTATGACAGATTTTTCTATTTTATCTTTCAATGTTTTAAGAATTTTTTAGTAGCTACATTGAACACATGCATGTTTTGTTTTTATATTACTGTAAATTTCTGAGATTCTTAAAACAACATCATTACTTAGTAAGTTTTCACCGTCGTCTACCAAGCTGATATCTTGGTCGTATAAAACTAAACCGTCGTTTAAATAAAATTTTATTTTTTTAAGTTTATAAAATTCTTTCTGTATGTTTAGATAATTGTACAACTCCTTTTTTATAGCCGATAATTTTCTTGTTTTAACTTCTTTTTTAGCTTGAGAGTTTTGTTCCTCATATAAATTAGTATTTAATGATATAAATATTTCAGCAATGAAATTTATGTAATTGTAGATTACTCCACCAAATGCTTCTGCTGTAACACGTACTTGTTCTAGTTCATCACTAGTTAACTTCTCACTTGACATTGTTACTTTTGTTAGTTAGTATGCTGTAAAACATACAAATTTAGCTAGAAAATTTATACTTAATAAAACATACTATTATTAAGTGATCACGATTAGTTTAAACTAAAAATATAAACATTGTAAATATTGATTAATACCAAACATAGCTTTTCTTTGTAAAATGAGGGCAAAGTTTCTATTTTTTATGTTGAAGAGTTTTAATTAAAACAAAAACTTATTTTTTTATCCGTTTTGATAGTTTACATTGTTTTTTAGTAAGTGTTTAAATAATGCTTATAAAATTTAGAACATTAGACATTAAAAAAAATCTTGCTTGATAACGCATATCTAGCTGTCACCTGATAGCTTTAAAAAAAAAAAAATTGATTAGATCATAAGTGTTTATTGAACGAAAATATTAAGTACTAAAAAAGTTTAGTCTAAAATCACTGATGTACAAAAAAAGCATGCAGTTATAAAACAATTCAACACGTTTAAGATTAGTTGTTTTGAGTTTAACAATTTAATTTTCATTTTCCACATATTTGTTAAACTTGCTAGATTTTAGTCATTTTGAACTTCATGGCAAAAAGCTGAGGATTTTACTAGTAGTTTGAAACATTTTTTTGTTTTTTGTTCAAAAAAAAAAAGTAATGATTTTTTATAGTTTTATAAGAAAATTTGACAAATGTCACCAGTTTCTATAAAATCATAAAAAAAAAATATTTTTTTCCACATACCCCTAAAAATTCCCTGATTTTAACCATTTAGTGGGTTACCTGCGAAAAACAAAAAAACTTTAAAAACACAAAAAATTATTTTCATATTTGATTACCAAAAAATTAAAAAAACTATAATTTATTAAAGTTTGAAAAAAAAAAACTTCGATAATTTTGACCATTATAAGTGTATTTTTTTTGCCCTTTTTCTGATACTTGCTTGATTTCAACAATAGTCAGAATATTTAAAAATCGCTAACACTTTTACAAAAGTTTTTAAATGCTTTGAATCTTTGTACCACTATATCAAACATAATAAGAATTCTCAAAGCTTGAACAGAAAACTTCGCAAGCTTGACAATTATAACAATGAATTTGTTGAGAAAAAATTAATGCTTTTGCACATATCTCTAAAACTTGCTCGACTTTAGCTATTTATTCGCAAAAAACCTTAAACTTTTACAAACATCTTACATACTTTAAATTTTTGTACGACCGAAAACAAAAAAAAATATTTCTTGAAGTTTCAACAGACTACTTGACAAATTTGACTATTTCCACTACAAAATTATAAAAATAGATACAGCCTTTTGCATATATATATAATAATTGTTTGATTTTAACCATTGTTGAGGGTGCTTGCAAAAAACTGGGACGTTTAAAAATATTTTGAAGTGTTTTTTAATTTTTTTACGAACAAATATTTTTCAAAGTTCTAACAAAAAACTTGACAAATAATACCATTTAAAAAATAAAAAAAAGATTTAGTTTTTTGCACATATCTCTAAAATTTGCTCGATTTTCGCCTTTTATTGAGTACTCGTGAAAAACTAACATCTTAACAAATTTTAAAAAATTCTTTTGAATTTTACTTTTTATATAAAAACTTTTAGATTTGCTTAAATTTTTAAATATTAGGGTGAGGTCATAATTAAAGATTTACAATTTTGCAAAAAATGATATTAATCAGTACATAATATAAACAAGTTTAATAATACTACAGGATTAAAATTCTGCGATGGTTAACTCTTTATTTGTTTAACGTGTAAAAGTTGCAAAATTATGTACAAAAATTAATATTTAATTCAAGTGAAAAATAAAAGTTATAGCTTTTATACAACTTAATAAAGTTAACTTTAGAGTAGTATTGATAATTATTTTTACAAAAAAAATGTAAATAGAACAATCTAGTTATTTAACTATTCTAAATGCATATACATTTTTTTTTCTTGTACTAAGTAAAATATTTTTCCAAACATATACTTTTAACTTGGTTTTCTTCTTAAACTTGGTATTTAATCAATTTTACGTTTGACAACGTTTTATATATGAAGCAACGGTTTTGTTTTATTTAATTGCAGTCAAAATATAAAGAAAGTGGTAACAACTACGAGTTAGATTTGAAAAACTGCGATTTTAATATATAAATGAATTTTAATCGCAATATTCAATTCTTTAGTAATGATAATAATCGCAAAAAATAATTTAAAGAGCGTTATTTTTTGTTCAATTGTGGGTCCAAAGGCAGATGGAGCCTTCTAAAAGGCGGAGTCACAAAGGCAAGAGAACTCTTGCAAACAGCACATTCTTTTCGGTTTTCCGAGGCGATTCTCATGGCGCAAGGTCGGCAGAACACGTGGCCACAGTGGGTAAACACGAGGAACTTTTCTCCTACCAAGATTTCTTTCCAGCTTGAGAGGCAAACGGCGCATTTCTTCTCGTCGAGAAACTTGACGTCCTGGTTTGTCTCCGGTCTGGTTTCAATCGCCCGCTTGATTTGAAGAGTTGTCATCGGTGCTGGATGGGTGACTTCTTCTTGCAGTTGAAGAGGTCTCGCTGGTGATATACCATTGGGGGCGCCAAGTAAGTACTGAGGAGTCCTTATTCTTGTTCTCCATTGCAGCGTTTGATTTAGAGTATGCACACGTGTATCATCATTTATTTCTTCACGATATCTTTCATGAAGCTCTTGGCGCTCAGTGCTCAGATCTAACGATCTGTGACGCCTTCTCAACATTTATTTCAAATTGTATTTTAACTATAAATATCTGAAAGTTATATAACATGACTTATTTAAAGTTTATTAAAATATTTCTCGTTCTGGTATATTGTTTTTTGTATACTGTTCTTTTATCATAATGATTTATATTCGTATTGATATGGATTAGAAAACTTTTATTAGAATATCAACTGCTAAACAAAACTTTTTAACCAAAATTAGATTATACTTTTAGAAAACTTAACGTTTTTTTTTTTTGTTTATGATTTTTATAAATTTCAATATAAAATTACTTGTTTTTGAATTGTTTAGCCCAATTGATAAAAAGTAATTTGCTAGTTTTTAGTAGTTTAATGCAAAATAACTAAGTTATTAACTTGAAGCAAAACTTTTAAGGAAAAAACCAAAATATAATTTGATTTTTAAAGCAAGATTTCATGTATAACAACAAATAATTATTAAATAAAATTTTGAAAAAATATTCTCAAACTTCTTTAATGTATTGTGATAATAACAGCTTATAGTAGCAAGGCTCCAATTAGAGTGATTAAATAGGAATGATTGATTTTCGAAACAAAAATTAAAATATTTTCTAAATTTGCAGACATTGCTAGTAGACATAATCTATTGATTTCATAGCAAAATTAGTGACAATTTTTTACTTTAAAATAAGATATAAAACATTACATATATACATTTTTGTAAAACATGCTTTAAAATACATTATAATTTTATAATTTTAAAAGCATAAAATAAATTTGATCATATAACTCAAATATTTTGATGTTTATCTGAATTGTTTTAACTAAAAACTAAAATGATAATTTTAGAGTTTTTAATTTTTTTTTTGTTAAGTTTGTAGTAAGAATTGCTTAGTCTATAACAAAGTTATAAATATATTTTCATATATTTCGAAATCAAAAATATTAAAAATGAAATTCAAAACAACCATTTTTAGTATAATACTGAAAATTTATTCATATTTCATACTAGCAAACTTTCAAAACAGTAATACCTTTTTAAATTCCAAAAAAAAAAGATCAAAATTTAAAAAAGTTCTAATTAACTTGAAACTAGTTAATGGTCCCTAAATTGTCCTGAGTCATCCTGATATTTTTAACCTTAAAATGTTTTGTCTCTTGCTTTAACTTCATCAGTCATATTTTTTTCTTAATTACCAAAAGGAATGTTTTATGTAAATGCTTTTGCATTAGATGTTTACTGAACTTATTAAAAGTACTGTTTTCAAAGATTCAACTTTTAAATCTTAATTTATAGAGATTAAACAACAATTGTTGTAGATATTTTTATAAACCAAGTTTGTTAATAACAAATAATAATAGAAAATAGTTTGAATATTTTGTATATTTTAATTGACCGAGTCAAATCTTACTACATAATTTTATGACTTGAAAAAATAGATCATCTCATGTTACTATTTATTCCAAATTAAAAAAAAAAAAATGTTTTACTATTGATTTTCAAAACAAATTACAAGGCTTCTATTAAACAAACATATGACAATTAGTTTAAATAAGGTTATCAAACAAAAATATTTATTTAAAAAATAAAATATTGAAACTGGAACATCTTAATCTTATTCTAGATATAGATAAAAATCTGTCTGAGATTTTCAAAAAATTTCCTGAATCAATCGGAGATAAAAAAGGTCAAAATATTTTGAATTATCTAGAGTTACCCTGAGTAATCATTAGGTTTTAAGAAAATTGAAATATCGTAAGTTTCTTAGTGCATTCAGTTTGTGACAACCTAGCTTTTTTTAGAGAAAAAAGGAAAAATACTTATATTCAACTTACTAAAAATAAATATAGAGAGTTTGAACAATTTTTTTTTTAATTCAAGTACGACGTAAACTTTTTTTAAACTATTGTCTCCTTTTTTGTTTTACCAATATTAATTTAATTAATTAAATCATTACCAGAAGACAAGTTTTAATTTTGAAAAGCTCTGAAAAGGACAGACTAATCAGTTTTGCACAAAGTGTCACTTTTGTACTAACAGTAAGCAAAGAGGGTAAATGTTGTACATGTGACAGTGAGGCACTAATGTCAATTTTGCACAAAGAACTAGCAAAAGATTTGTAGATCTTACAAAAGAGAACTAAGGGCAGTTTTGAATAAAACAAACTGCTTTTTTTTACTTAAATAGTGCTACTCTGTTTAATGTCATATAGGGTATGGCATAACAACATTAGCTTTTACAAGTGATCTTTGTTTTTGTGACTTCAACAACTTTAATATTTTATAAGTTCTTATACAAAGTTTTATTAATTTTTATTTTAAATAGAAGTGTAAGTTGCAAAATATCAGCACAAAATATTTTATTGAACAGAATGCTTTAAATTTTTACTGATTTCTAATTTAAAATTTGTTAACATTTTTATTTTGAATATTTATGTTTTCTAAATTTATATGCTATCATTTACTTTAAATTAGTATTAGCTGTATAAGGCTTTAATGTTTTTTAATTTCACTAAGACCAATCTTATTATTAAATACTTGAGCTAGAATACTCCAGTTTTAAAGCAAAACTAAAAATAAAAACTTAAACCTCAACATTTATTGCATTTTTTATAAAAAATTAAAGGTTATTTTAGTTATTTAATTTCATACTTGTAATAAAATTACTTAAAATTGTGAGAAAATTAGTTTTATTATTAGGATAAAACTTTATGGAATAGTTATTATGTCTTAAAATTTGAACCTTCCATTAGGAACCTTTTTGCTATTTAAATTCCCATCTTGGGTAGTTTATCTCACAAAAACTACTTAATTTACTCAAAATTTAGATAGCTATTAAGTTTCTTATAACCCTGGTAAAATAGATAAGATTCTATAAAAAAAAGTGGACAGCATTTCTTTTGAATTTTAATTAATTTATTACATAATAGCACAAAAATTTTCAAAGACATTGATGGTAATCATAGTTTCTAAAAGTTTTAGCAAATTGTTACTACAATCTCTTGAATTTCTTAAATACTTGTTTTTTGTCTGTAGAAGTAAAAACTAAATTTAAGGTAAAAAACAATCTTTATTAGGACAAAAGGATTGAATTTATAGTATGCAACTGTTTATGAACTATTTTTAAATTATATAATTTAAAGGATTACTACTCTTTAAGTCAAAAAAAGTTCGGAGTTACCTCAAAATGTCCTGGAAATTTCTGTATTTTCTTTTAAATCTGAAAGGTGAAATAATAAATTTTCAAAGTTATAAAATTTTAATTACTTTATTTTAAGTAACTAGATATATAAAATAAGTTATTTAAGTCGCATTTAAAGTTCAAAAAAATTAAACTATCCTGAGTCAGCATAAGTTTAAAATGAAATTCAAAATATACTGAGTTATCCTGAGTTTGTGACAAAGATACGAATTTTTTTTTGTATATGAAAGATTTTTGAAAAGAAAAAAAAAATCATTGTTTACTGTAACCATTGTTTAAAATTTAAGGTTTTTAGTTTTTTTACAGGGTTGCCACTCTTTAGTCAAAACACTGCCCTGAGTAACCAAAAACTTCCGAGACAGTGCTTTAGTTGCCATGAATATTTTTTAAAATCTTAACAAAATATATTTTTGACTCTGGTGAAAACTATTAAACATTTGATATTTACATTTCTTTTTAATTATATAAAAGGGTTGTAGTATATGTATGCATTTTATTAGATTCAGTTAACTTATGAAAAATGCTGTTTTTTAAAGTTCAACATTAGTAGTTGAAATCATTTTGGATTTTAAAACTAAATTTCTTGATAACTTTATTTTACCATGTTTAATAGTTTTGTAGATAAAAAGAATAGTTTGTTTTGTTTTTGACATTGTAGTTAACTAACTTAAATCTTACAAAATAAAATACTCACAATCATTTATAAATCATCCTGAGTGTATTTTAAGATCTAAAAAAAAAACTACAATGGTGTATCTAAAGATAGTGACAAATTAGCCACATGACTAGAAATTTTTAATGAGGAAATTAAAAAAATATATATCTCTTGAAAAAACACCATTATTAAAGTTAACATAATATTAAAAGGGGATCAAATAAATCTCACTTTAGATTTAAAAATATATATTAAGAGGTTTTAAAAAACTCTTAAAACATATCTGAGATAATAATAGAAAACCATTTCTGCCTTAGTAATCCTGATTCAACAAAAAAAATCAAAACATACTTAATTATCCTGAGATCTACTAGAATTTTAAATTAGACTGTGTTTTTCTAACATGTGTGTGGGGCAACTCTGTTTTTAATGACTTTATGTTTAAAAACCCAGGTTTTTATTACAATTTCCATAATTCCAGGTTATTAGACTTAAGTTATTAAACTTCGAATTTCCAAGAACTTCAGTTTTTTGTGAACTTGAAATAATACTTTAAAATAAAAAAAAAAGAAAACTAGCTCACTCTATTTTTCTCATAAAGTAAAATATTTCAATATTTAAAACACTATAGTTTTTTTAATTAAAATTATTCATTTATAAATAAAACTTATATAATAAAAACTCTTTGATATAAAGCTAATTCTAATTTCGATTTTTAGCAATTGTAATTTGTTATTAACTTAGTTGACTGAAATTAGCTACAGCAAGAATGCCATAAAAGTTCTGCTTGAGTAATTGCACAAATTTATTTAGTCAACATTAAAACAATGCAGCATGTACAATTTAAATTTGTATGCTGCAAACGCATCTGCTGCAAACTACAAAATTTAATTAAATTGTGCTAACTTGATTAACTAATTAGCATTAACTTAAATTTAAAGTTTCTAAATATAAATAATTAAGTCAATTATCTCCTCAAAAAAAATTGTATAGAACAATATAAAAATTTACAATTGCGGATAATACTTGAAAAAAAAATATTATTAGTATATATTACTGAAAAATCTATAAACCACACAAATAATAATATTATTAGTATTTCTGTACAAAAATAATCAAAGTTAATAAATGTTTTTTTGCAAAATTTATCCAGAATATTTTAAATTTCTAACAAGCATTTTTTCTGTCTATATTAGTAATGATAAAAATTCAAGGTAAATTACTGTATATAACTGTAAATAAAAAAAGAAGATAATGTAAAGCTAAATAAAAAGTGTTTAATAACTGAAAAAAATGAGAATTGTCACTATTTAAGTCCTAAAAACTATCATAAGTGATCCCAAAAAGTACTGAGTAGTTCTGACATTTTTAAATCATAAAAATAAATTATCAATGTTTGTAGTTTTTTAAAATCAAGTTTTTCATCAAATTTTTTGATAAAATAACCAAACATTTAAAATAAGCCATATAAAACTTATTCAAATTTTTAAAAATATTGTTCAAAACAGTATTTGAAAATTGTAAAACTGTCTTGAGTCATGTTAAAATCAAAATAAATTTTAATTTTTTTTTAACTCATTCTGAGTGTGTGGCAGTGGTACCACAAGTCTACGAAATCAGTGTAAGAAATAGTCTAACTAATTACAAATAAGATAATTTTTATTTATTATTGAAATTTAGCTAATTTGTTCATTGTTGTTAAATTTAAGAGATACAAGAAAGCATTATTTTGTTTTATTGCAGAATCTAAAAAGATATCGAAATAATTTTCTCTAAAAAAATCTATCATTATCATCATCAAAGTTATAAGCCTTAAATATTTTTTTACTTTTTAAAACTGTTTTTAAAATCTGCAAATGAAGCTAGATCCATTCTATCTGATTTGTTTTGTTAATAAATGTACACTATTATTCAGAATGAGTTACTTTAACACAAGGGGACACTTTTGCACGAAGGTTAACTTTTGCACGAGGAGACATTTTTCACGTTTACTTTTGCACAAGAACAAAAAATGTTACAAAAAGAAAAAAAGATTTCATCAAAAAATAAAAAAGTATTGGTCAATAGAAAAAGAAAGTTACCGCCCGAAGGTAAGGGTTAGTAGTAACAGTGATAGTAACAAAAAATTAAATTTTATGTATAGCATTTAAAAAAATTATTATATAAAAAAAGACCAAGAGTAAGGATTTTGGGTAACAGTAATATTAAAATATGTATATCTAATAAAAGTGTTTATTTAAAAAAAAAACAAAAAAAATCGAGAAAACAAAAATAAAAAAATAATAAAAAACAAAGAGTTACAAAATTTATCGACCGAGTGTAAGGGTTAGCAGTAATAGTGATAGCAAAAAATGATTAAAGCAGATAAAAATATTAAAAAAAAATTTGTTTGTGCAAAAATGTTCCTTTGTGCTCAAATGACATTCACCCTTATTAGCACATTAGCAATTTGGTTTAAAATATTTTTAAGTAAATTATAAAAAGTATTATTTCTTTAATTTTTTATTAACAATACATCTAAAACATAAAGAGAGGTATCTTTTAAAAATACTCCAAAGGAATATTTACTCGTTTTACTAATACAGTTGCAATAACTAACCTAACAGACACTCCATCAGTTATAAAATTTTGTTGTCTTCTTTACTTAACAATGTCATAATTATAACTGTTAAAACTTTTAGTCTTTATATGAACAACTATACTTTAAAATGCCACATAGCATATTTTAAATTAAATACTTACTAAAGTAATTAAAAAATATTACTTGTCTGTTTCTTAACAGAATTGTTCTAATTTTTTATGTTTAAAATTTTTACATTGTATGTTAAGATAAAAAAAACTTTCTTTAGTTGAAGTTAGTTATATAACTATATTTTGTTTTGATTTCTAGTTTTGACAAATAAATTATTTAATATTTTTAACTAAATTTACAAATACTATCAAAATCTAAAGCATGGACTATAATAAATTATAGACATCTTGTAAGGTACTAGCAAAATCATATACACGATTTTAGTCAAGCTTTAAATAACAAACTAGGTTTCTGATTAATAAATTTTAAATATATGTTACTACAAATAGATTAACTAAAGTTTGTGAGGACATTTACAATTTAAAACAGTCGGAGTTTCAAAAGACATTGCACACCACGTGCAGTACAAGTGTTTTTCGCGTAAATAACCAGTCAAAGATTTGAGCTTCTCCACATCACTCAGATATCCTTTTTCCTCTACCTTTTCTGGAGATCTCACAAAACCTTCGGGCCAGTAGAAATGAAGCAATGGAACTTTCAAATTATTTTTTGTATCTAGATGATGGCATACGACTTGGTTTCTGTGCAAGCCTTCACAAACGCCCCTGTCCTTGTATTTGTTTTGCATTCTGAAACGAAATTCTGCTGAGCTGCCTACTTTCTGTTTCATTGCAGTGACTTGAGGTGTATTTTTGAACTTATCACTTTTTTTAACAGCTGCCGTTTTAATAAGTCCTCCTCTGTTGGGTTTTAGATCTAATACACTTTTCATTCTTAAGTGCAATTCATCTGAGTTACCAACCTTTTTATTAGGTTTCAGTGCAGTGAGTTGAGGTGTAATTTTGAACTTGTCACTTTTATTTACAGGGGTCGTTTTAATACGTCCTCCTCTGTTGGATTTAAAGTCAAGTTCTCTTGTATTGTTTAATGTGTTTTCCCTCCTGAAGCGCAATTCCTCTGAGCTACCAACCTTTTTATTGGGTTTCAGTGCAGTCTGATTCTTCTTTTTACTGCTTTTCTTCTTTTTCAAAGGTGCTCTCATGCCTAAACCTCTTAGGTTTGATTTTAAAACTATTGGCACTGGCTCAGTTCTTCCAGAGTTTGTTTTACCCAGACCTTGCCCTTTGAGGTAACCCATTTTTGCCATTATCTTGAAACCAGGATTGTCATAAGAAATTTCTTGTTTTAATCCCTTTTCTCTTGTTTCTTTTTGTAAGGTATTAAAACACTTCCTTTTTCCAATATCTTTCACATTTTTAGTTTTTATAGTACTTCCCACTTTTTCAGGGTTTTTATCTTTATTTAACTGATTAGTATATTTTCTTTTTTCAATAGGGCAGGGATTTTTATTTTCAATTTTTTGTTCATCTTCTGGGTTAAAAATTTGATTAGACAAATTTTTTAAAGTTTTGAAACTTTTATTTATTTTAAAACTTACAAAAGCGGTATGTTTAACGGCCTTGAGTGTTTCAACAGTTTCGTTGTTTTTATCATTTTTGTCATTAATTACCTCCGTTTCTTTAGGGTAAAGACTGTGTTTGTTCCAAATTTTATTTTGTTGAAGAAGTAAGTATGAGGAAGACATGCAATCGTCTTCCTCATTTGACATTGTATTAAAAATATAATTACAATTTCTAAAATTTATATTTATGTTTTTTTATTTGGTATTGTATTAATCAAAACTTCTATATCTAAAAAGCTCTGATTTGTAAATACATGTTAAATTTAAAATATGAAATTAAAAAATAGTTTTAAAAATGAACAAACTAAGAAAAAATATGTATAATAATGAACAAAAACTACTTAATAAAAAGGTTTTTTTTTTTATAAACCTAAATTATTTACAAAGTTCGGAATAAATATGTTTTAATTTATATACAAAATCTTTTCGAAGCATTAAAAACATTCATAAAAAACATTAATCATACGAGAATACAAGTTATATAGCATTTGTTAAACAAGTGTATGCATTAAATGTTCTAAGATAAAACATTTTTTGTGTCCACAAATATATTAATCATTAATCTACTAAACAAGATCTTTTACATACTTAAGTACTGGTTTTTGATTGTTTACTTTTAATATATTCATGTTATGATATTAATAGCATAGTTTTTGAATTTACCTATAACACATAAAATGTGACCAAAAATTTTATAAAAAATGTGCATGGTTTCTAAAACTTGTTCTGGTGTTTTAGAATTCTGTTACAATTTCAATGAACTTTATCAATTAAATCAGTTAGTATACTTAAATTTATACTTTTGAAGAATACATGTTTTCTTTTCATCAAAATTATCATTGTTGCTTTTAAATATTCTTAAAAATTAACTTTTACTCTTCAAATTGCTTGCTCAGTTATGTTGGTGCTATCTAACATGATGCCACTTGTCTTGGTTTTTTTAAATTTCAAACTTTCCTGGGTAAACAAAAGTATATAGAATGTGTGCCAAAGCTATATTAATCTGTAGTTATAAAATTTTATAAAATAGTTCAACTTTTTTATTAGATACAATGTTTAGGGTTCAAAGCTAGCGAGCTTCATACAAGATTTACTTGTTACATTGAAAAGAGAAAGTTATAAATTTAAAATAATTTTGATACATAAATATTAAGTTAACTTAGATATTCCAAAATTAGATAACTAGAAGAGTACAGTGTTTTTTTTTTATGTTTCATTATCTTGTCAAAAATATTTACACTATTAGCATAACAATTTAAACAAATAAAAAGTGTGATTGATATAAGTATTTTAGAAGATAAACAATTAAATGAAGCTTAAATTTAAGTAATACTTTTTTACAATCTATCTATACCCAGATAAAAACTGCTATTTAATTAAAATTCTAATTTTTAATAAGGTTTTTAAAACAGTAACTAAAACAGTTTTACCACATTTAAATTATGTAATTTTACTTGGTTTTAAAAACAATCTACTTCAAAATTCTAAATTAAAGTTAAAAGCTGTGATAATTACCTTGCTTGAAAATTGAAATAGTTTTGTATTTTTGTTAACATATAAGAAATATTTATTACATAAATGTGTTAAAAAAATAAAATAAAAACTTATCATTTAAATATAGAAATGTACTTTGAGAATGTCATAAAAAAATTAAACTTTTGTTTTTTCAAATTAGGGAATTCAATAACTATGAAACTTCAAATTATTCAGTGCAGTGTGCAGACTGCAAAGCTTTTTTCGATCTAATGTTTAGTATGGGAGGGTGTCACTTTTTCACCAAGACTCTTTTTCACGAGCGTCACTTATGCACGAGGGAACACTTTAACACGAGGGGACACTTATGCACGAGGTACACAGATAATTATTATAGTTTATAAGGAATACAAATGTTTAATTTTTTTTAGTATAATAATTTGTAAATTTTTAAGATGAAAAATTTCTTTTTCAATTTGAACTATCAAAAGTTGAATTATCATTAAGTAGTTTTGTTTTTTATCAAACAGCCATATATTTTGAAGAGAAGTAAAATGTAACTCCAACTTATTTTGATTTTTAATAATTTATTATATTAATTAAATTTCATACTAATACTTTTTAAACATAAATTTTAAGTTGTTTTTAAAAAATGAGTTATAACTAAATTATAAATTGTTTAAAAGTTTTTTTTAACTGACCAATCAATAGATCAATTTTACTGATCAATAGAACACTAACTAATATATTATATTATACAGTTTTCAATTTTCAGAAATATGTGCAATAGGGACATGTTTAAAATCGTCCCGCAATCAAAATCTACTCGATCAAAATCCACCCATTCAAATTTGAGAACCGCTAACTGATCGAGGGTAAGGGTTAGGGGTAACAATGATATATAAAAAAAAAACATAATAAAATCAAAATATAAATAAAATAAACTAATATATAGAGAAGATAAAATAAAAATCGGATGAATTTTGAATGCAGTTCGATCTTAAACGCGGGTGGAGTTGGCTAGTATTATACCGTACAATAGCATGACATTTACAAAAATAATATTATTCTGGAAATGACCAAACATGTCAAGTTTTCTTTTAAACCTTTGAGAAACATTATTTTTTTTTAGTTTTTGGTATTACAAAAATGAAAAGCATTTTAAAATGTTTGTATTGATCCCTGCTGTCCACTGTTTCTCTAATAAAGGCTGAAATCAAACAAATGTCAGAAATGTGTACAAATGCGTCAAATTTATTTTTACAACTTTGTTGTTAAATTGACTTATTTTTTACAAACTTTAAGAGATCATAAATTCTTTAAAGTTGTACAAAGATGAGCATTTTTGATTGTTTATTGAAGTATGAGCTGTTCGCCAGTACTTTCTAAATGGCTGAAATCGAACAATTATAAGAGATATGTTCCATAGATTTAATTTTTTTACATAAATTATTGTAAAAATGACCAAGTGTGTCAGTTTTTTTTTCAAAACTTATAGACATCATAACTTTTTGATTTTAGTCTTAGAAAAAGGAAAAAATCTTAAATAGTTGACCAGTAGATCATTATAAATCATTTAAAAAACTTTTTACACAATTTTTTACAAATATTTTATTTTAGTGTTTATCACTAGCAATTCTTTTGTTTTTTTATTCTATATTATTAAATGGAATATTTTAAACATTTAATTTTAGGTTTAAAATTATCCTACTGTAAGTTATATGTAGACCTGTTATATAGTATGTATATAATGGCTGCATACTGAGAGTGGGGATTTTGTTTTACAAAATAATAAGTAAGAAAAAAAATATTTTAGCACTAAGACAAATTTGTTGCATATCAAGTTTTTAGAACTTTTAATTGTAAACAGTCTAGAAATTTTAGAATGATGCTTGAAACATGAGTTTAAAAAGTTTTGATGTTTATTACAATATTTATTTATCCCTTTAGTCTCATCATTTTAATACACAAAAAATGTTGAGGTCCTTATAACCATTAATATGTAATTTTTACTATAAAAATCAATTAACTCTAACATGAGCCTTATGATGGCAAAAGATAATCAAAAATATAAAATTTTATTTAAGTGTTAGTAAGCTACTTTTAATACTTTAGCCATAATGTTCAATTATTAAAAGCCTTGAATAAAATTATGCATTTTTCAACTTATCATAGTAGTATACTTAATTATTTATCATTTCTATTTTTACATTAAAGACAGTAAATTAAAATGTTGTAGACCAGGGTTTCCCATAGTGAGCCATAACATATGTTCGGGTGGTCATGAGCAGCAAAAGGATCAAAGGCGAGCCATGAGCAGTAAAGAAGCCACAGTTGGTAATAAAGTCATAGTTTGAAACTTACACTAGATATTCTAAAGCTGCAGATTAATAGCAAGAAAAGGTCTTAGTGTTTTGAATAGAATTTTTGAAACTAAGACTAAGTATTCAGAGTTGCTAGTGAAGAGCAAAAAAAGATCTTATGTTTTTTAATTGTAGTTGTTTGAGTAAACTTGTTATAGGGCGCCATAGCTTTTTAATTTCCTCAAAAGGGCAATTCTGACTTAACTTATACTTTTAGTGTGTAGAAACTCAAATTTCCTTTCAATGTTTTATCTTTAAGCTTAAAACAATACAAGAAACTATCAGAAACAGGCAACTATAAGTCTATTTTTATTTAATTGAAACAAACCTATCTTTAAGAGTCAAGTACATTTAATTACATTAATCTAAAACGTTAAAACAATAAAAAATAAAATAAATATTTTTGTATAAAAAAATAGATTGTGTTATTTTGGCAATTTAAAATACAATTTCATATTCAACTATATACAGATATTTTAAAGTTTGTATCTCAACTATTTTAAGTATTTAGAGATTTAAAAAAAAGTTTTTAACTATTTTTATTGACATACTGTATAAATTATTTAGTTTACTTAGAATATAAACATCGGGTTGACACACATTCAAGGTATTCAAGGAAACTTAGAATAATTTAAATTACTAGAAAATCTTAGTGTGGCTGAAGATAACTAATATGTTTTGTCTTTTTTTTAAGCTTTATATAAGTCTTGATAGTTTTGAACTTTAACAAAAATGTTAGGACAACTTAAGATTTATTCAAATTTTCTGAACATAATTGTTAAGATCTAGAACAAGGTTTCCAAAATTTTTTTCGAAAGGCCTTCTTTAAAAAAACTAGAAAAATTTTTTTGTCTTCTACAACAAGTTTACTTGAAAAAAACTACCATTTTATACACCTTAGACTTTTTTTTTGCTCTTCCAGTGTAAATTACAAATTATGACCTTATGGGCCTCTGTGGCTCTTTTATTGCCTATGGTCCGCCCTTTGGCTGTTTTCTTCTCTTGGCCCTCACGATATCTATCATGACCCCTAAGAGGGTAACTTTGCACACCTCTGGAAACCATGATCTAGATTAATAATTAGTTTTTTCAGTTTCAGTATTTTGTTTTTTGTATAATAAAATTTAGTCTTGGAAATGTTTTATTGATTCTGATATGCTTTTGTAAAATAATCCTTAGGGCTAGTTCTTTACTATTCTAGAAAAAAAACATTGTAATTTTAGTTTTAAACCTGAAATTAATATTTACCGGGTTGTCACTTCACCACTATACCTTAAAACACCTAAAATTTGATAATTTAGGCAAAAAAAAATTGGAGAATTTTTAATTTGAGAAATTTTGATAAAACCTAGAAAAACCTAAAATTTTCACAATTTTCATATATTCTGTAGTAAAATTTTGATTTGACTTAAAAAATATATAATATGTATAAAAATAATTTTGTCATTACGGTATAGTTTTAAGTATCTTTTCAATATTTTTATATTATTTAACACAGTTTCTTACCTTAAATTTAACTTTAAACTAAATATAGACTCATAAATGTGAACTGTTAAAAACCTGGAAGAAATTTGGAAAACCTGAAAATTCTTTTTTTAAAAACTAGTGGCAAAATTGTAGTTATCATGATTTAAACTTGTTTATTCAGGTGAGTACTATTTATTGTAAAATTAAATTTAGTTAACTAAAATAACAAAAGTATTTTTTATACTATTTATAATGTTAACTACAATTGATACAAAAAACTATCAACAAACTATGATTTTTTATTTCAACTCATTAAAAACTTTTAGTTTTAAAAGTCCGAAAACAGCATTTTCATTAATTTTGTTAGCATCTAATGAACAAACATACACACACAATAAGGGGTAGGGAGTACTTGGGTGATTTTTGCTTGACTTATAACACGATATTTTCTAATTGTTATATTTACTCATTAAAAAGAATATGCAAATAAAACTAGGAAAAAACAAAACTGCTGCCCAAAAAACAAACTTGATCCTCTATAATCAAAATTTATTCAATTTTTTGACTAAACCAGTAATAAAATCCTTTAAACATGTCTTAGACTTATAACTTATATCTTAAATGAAAGTTTATGGTTATAGGCATAAATTAAAGACACACTAAATGCTTTTGATGTATAATGACATAACTATTACACGATATATGCAAATTTTGTCTGTAAAGTTGTACTTTGTTTCTAAATGGAAAATCTTCCAAGTGCTTTATTTTTATTTTTTGATTTTAAATGTATTTCGTTTTGAGACAGCTAGCAAAACAGATATTAGTGATATAATGCCATCTAATTTGATGTTAATATTAATATAAAATACATTTTTAATAAAGTTCTGTAATTAGAAGTTAATTGAGATCATCTGTCTAAGAGTAAAAGAGCAAGACCTATTTATCATAGAAACTGCATGTATTTTAAATAAATTAAAGTGATTTTATTTGTTATATATATCTTTTCTACTTGATTAAACAATATTTATACATCTGTATTAAATTTTTTTACGTTTAAGTGTATTGTTTACACATTGCTTTTAGTTCAAATTTGTGATGTATTATACTTATAAATTTATAAAAACTTGATTTTTTAGATTGTTGAAACGTTTCAAATCTCTAGTTTAAAAGCTTTGTATCAAGAAATTTTTTATTTTAAAATCATAGCTGTTTATTTAGTTGTTTTTACTTATGTATGTGCTGGTTACTAGACTAAACACTTAGCAATATATAAACTTTTATCTATATTTAATACAGGTTATACCTTGCTGAGAGCAATGTTATTAGAATTGTGAATATGATTTAGATTAATAATTTTTTATTAATTAAAAATAATGTAAATAATAGTTGATATCAACTCAATACCCAGTAAAGTTGAATTTAAAATGTGTATAATAAAGCTCCTAGCAAGGTATAAGCTTTTATATATTATACAGAACAAGTTTTATACCTTGATAAGTGCTTAGTCTAATAAATAGCATTTACATAAGTAACAACAATAATAATAAACTGCTGTGAATTAAAAACAAAAAAGGATTTGATACATTTTAATTAGAGAAATAAAAAATCTTACCAAACTAATAAATAAATTTTTAATTAACTTAAATGTATAATACATTAGAAACTTAGCCTAATAGCAATGTGAAAACAACAATATACTGATAGCTAAAAAATTAGTAAGGATAAAAAAATTATGTTTAATTAAATAAATATTCTTATTTTTAAGTTATATAACTGCACTAGTTTTAATAAATTTACATGCGGTTGCTATAATACATAGGTCTAGATCTTTTACTCTTTGACAGGTGCTCTCAATAATAATAACTTATAATAACAAAAAAATATTTAAAATGTTTTTTAAATCTATATCCACATCCAATTAAAATGGCACTACATCAGTTATATCTGTATGGCTAGCTGACTCTACACATTAAACATTCAAAATAAAAACTCAAAGTAAAAAAAAAAAAAGAAACTGCTTTTAATGTTAGAAAAAAGTATAAATTTTTACAAAACTTTGTATGCTTTGTGTAATAATGCTGCATAATACTTCAAACGCAGTTAAAATGTCTTTAATTTATGCGTATAATTATAAGGTATGAATTTAAGATATGAATTGTAAGTCTGCGACCTGCTTTCTTGAAGTAGACCATTAGCGGTGAAGGAGCCACAGGGGGGCCATGAGATCATAATTTAAAACTTACACAAGACACCCTGGAAGTGCTGATGAAGAGCAAAAAAATAGTTTTATGAACTTTTTATGTTACCTTTAGTGTAATTTTGTTGAAGGGAGCCAAGAGTTTTTTAATTTTTTTCAAGGAAGCCAGTTAAAAAATTTTTAGGAAACCCTGGTCTAGGGCATGGATAAAAGATTTTCTTAGTGTTGATGTCAAAAATACTTTTTTTTTTTTTATTTGGGGTTGAAATTTCATGCAGTGTTGTGATTGTTATAGCCAGAATGTGGTAGTGGTTCTTAAATAAATTTGTTGCAAGGATAATAATCTTGCATTTTGTCAAAAAATAACTTTTTCATACAATAACTTTTATTCTACTTTTTATTAAAACAGGGTTGCCACTCGGTCAGGAAAAGTCAGGAAATCGGAAAAAGTCAGGAAAAATCAAAAAATATTCCAAAGTCAGGTAAAATGGGGGGTTTTGAAAAAAAGTCAGGAAAAGTCAGGAAATTTTATAAAATAAAATAAAAAATTAGATTTTGACAGTTTAAATTTACAAATTCCTTGTTTTCCAATGTCTTCTAATGGTAAAAATTTATTAAAAGTCCTTTTAACTCAGAAAAAAAATCCAAAATTTTCCTAAAAATTTTCAAAAGTTATTAATTTTTTTTACAATGCCTTCACCTGGTAAAATTAGTAAAATATTCTTTATAAAACTGCATAAATTTTCTATTATCATATTGAACAAGTACCCGACTTGAACAAGCAAATTTTGTAAGCTTTTTAGTATTGATGATCTGTAGCAAGGACACTTCCATAGTGAAACTGTGATATATACACAAAAATTGTAAAAGTTCCTTATATGTCATTTGTTTATCTAGATAAATTTATGCTAGGAAATGCTAAAAAATTGTGTCTTTTTTCAGACAAGCTGTGTTTATAAGGTGATAATACAAGTATTTTGCTATAGAGCTGTTTATTACAAACATGAATCATACACAGATGGTTTAACTGATGTACTGGAAGTTTCATAGAATTCATCAAAAAACTGTTGTTTTTAACCTGGATTAAAATTAGATTGAAAGCTTTATATAGTATCAAGTGTTAGATTATGCATTTTAGAACAAGTTTAAACTAAGAGTATGATTTAGAAAAGTCAGGAAAATTTTAATAAAAAATCAGGAAAAGTCAGGAAGTTTTTCTCAGCTTGATTAGTGGCAACCATTTTAAAGTATATAAACTTATTTTATCATCAGTACAGCAAAAAGTTTTTACTTATATAACAGACAAGCTTGCCACACACACAGGCTACTCAAAATAACTTAGGCTTGTTAGAGATTTTTTTAAAACTCAGTCTTTTTTGACATTTTTGTAAGAGCAAGACAAACTTAGATAGATTTTTTTTTACTTCAGGCTATTTTATTTAATTCATACTTTATGAATAATTGCACATTTATTAAGTTTTTACTTATTACTTAAATATTTTTATGTAGTTAAGCTTTTTTTACAGTAATTTTAATGCATTTCCATATATATTTATTTTTAACTTTTTTATGAAACACAGGCAAATTAAGGCTAGTTTTTGGTTTATTCAAGATGGTTTATTTCAGAGAGTAAAAACTCTATTTTAAAGTGTAGACTATATACTAGGGTTTCTCAAACTTTTTCAAAAGGCACCATCAAGGAACTTAAAAAAGCTGTTGCCCCATCCAACAAGATTTCTAAATAACTGATATTAACAACTCCTAGAATTTTTTTAGCTTTTCATAATATATTGCAAAATATTTAGATTAAATTAAAAATTATTTAATCAAATACAAAATACTTAAATTTTTAATAATATCTAGTACAAGTTTCAAAACTACCATGGTAAATACCTATTTTTAAGTCTTTTTTGATTTTGCTGTTCTTTGTTAATTTCATAACATCAATTATATATTTCAAGTTATGAACTCGTTGCCCTTTTACTACTCTTTTTTGAAACTTTGACTAAATATTCGGAGTTGCTGATGAAGAGCAAACAAAAGGTCGTATGTGTTTTTAATAGTAGCTTTTTGAGTAAACTTGTTATTGGGCCCCATAGCTTTTTAAATTATTTAAAAGGGCCATTTTAACTTAACTTATACTTTTAGTGTGTAGAAACTCGAATTTCCCCTTAATATTTTATCTTTAAAACTTCAAACATTACAAGAGACTATCAGATACAGACAGCTATAAGTCTATTTTTATTTGAATCAAACAAACTTATCTTTAAGAGTGAAGTACAGCTAATTACATTAATCTATAAAGTAAAGACAATAAAAATAAAAATTAGTTTTATCTATAAAAAAAAAAAAGATGTCTTTAATTTTTTTAGACATTTTTAAATACAACTTCATATTCAACTATATACAGATATTTTAAAATGTGTATCTCAATTATTTTAAGTGGTTAGAGATTTAAAAAAAAAGTTTTTAACTATTTGTGTTAACATCCTGTATAAATTATTTAGTTCAATTGAAATTAAAAAGTCAGGTTGACACACATTCAAGGTATTCAAGGAAACTTAGAATAATTAAAATTACTAGAAAATCTTTGTGTGGCTGAAGATAACTAATATGTTTTGTCTTTTTTTTTAAGCTTTATATGAGTCTTGATAGTTTTGAACTTTAACAAAAATTTTAGGACAATTTTAAGATTTATTCAAATTTCTGAACATAATTGTTAAGATCTAGAACAGGGTTTCCAAATTTTTTTCAAAAGGCCTTCTTTAAAGAAACTAAAAAAAATATTGTCTCCTACAACAAGTTTACTTAAAAAAAAAACTACCATTATGTAAATCTTAGACCTTTTTTTGCTCTTCCAGTGTTAATTACAAATTATGACCCTATGTGGCTCTTTAATTGCTCATGGCCCGCCCTTTGGCTGTTTTTCTTCTCATGGCCCTCTGAATATCTATCATGACCCCTAAGAGGGCAACTTGGCAAACCTTAGAAAACCCTGATTAAGAAAAATAATTAGTTTTTCCAGTTTCAGTATTTTGTTTTATTGTTTACTCAAGTTTACTCTTAGAAATGTTTTTATGATTCTGATAGACTTTTAAAAATAATCCTTAGGGTAGTTTTCTACTATTTTAGAAAAATAACATTGTAGTTTTTGTTTTAAACCTGAAATTAATATTTACAGGATTGTCACTTTACCACTAAACCTTAAAACACCTAAAATTTGATAATTTAGGCAAAAAAAAACCTGGAGAATCTGAAATTTGAGAAGTTTTGGTAGAACCTAGAGTAACTTAAATTTTCACAATTTTCATATGTTCAGTAGTTAAATTTTGAATTGACTCAAAAAATATATGATATATAATAAAATAAATTTGTCATTAGCAGTAATTTTTTAATTAAAAAACCGACATAAAGTAGCTTTTCAGTATGTTTTCTATATTTTTATATTATTTAACACTGTTTCTTACCTTAAACTTAACTTTAAACTAAATATAGACCCAAAAATGTGTACTATTGAAACTCTTGAAGAAATTCGGGAATCCTAAAAAATTTTATAAATAAATGAGTGGCAATACTGCATTTATCATGATTTTAATTCTTTATGCAGTGAGTACTTTTCATTGTATATAGATAGCTAAAATATCAAAAGTGTTTTTTATACTATATATAATGTTAACTAACGTTGTTACAAAAAAATATCCACAATGTTTCTTTTTTCAACTAACTAAAAATTTTTAATTTAAAAAAATCGAAAATACCATTCTCATGAGTTTATTTACCATCTAATATACAAGCATACACACACAATTAGGGGTAGGGAGTACTTGGGTAATTTTCGTTTGATAAGTTAGAAAATATTTTCTTGATATGATATTGCTTTTTTTTTAACAGAATATGGAAATAAAAAATTAGGAGAAAACAAAACAGATGCCCAAAAAACTAACTTCATCCTCTAAAATCAAATATTATTCATTTTTTTACTAAAACAATAAAAACACTTATACATGTCCTAGACTTATTACTTATATCTTAAATAAAAGTTCATTATTGTAAGCATAAATTAAAGACATACTTAATGTTTTTGATGTATTATGACGTAATTATTACACAATATTTGCAAATTTTGTCTATAAAATTTTACTTTTTTTCTTAATGGAAAATCTTCTACAGTATTATTTATAGCTTTTTGATTTTGAATGTATGTCGTTTGAAGTCAACTAGCTTCAATTTAATTTGAAGTTAATATGAATATAAAATGCTTTTTAATAATATTCTGTTAATGTGAGTTATGACTATTGAGCGCACATGTCTAAGAGTAAAAGAACAAGACCTATACATCATAGAAATTGCATGTGATTGAAAAAAATAGTGCAATTCTATTAGTTATATATATTTTTTAAATTGATTTAACAACATTTATCTATCTCTATTAACTTTTTTTGGCTTTATAGTGTTTTCTTTCCACATTGCTTTTGGTAATATTTATGATAAATTATTCATTTGAATCAATTAAAACTTGATTGTATAGATTGTTGAAATGTCTTATTCTCTAATTAAAATGCTTTATATCAAGTTTATTTAAAATCATAGCTGTTTATTATAACTATGTTTACTTATATATATGCCATTTTACTAGACTGAATGCTTAAAATTTTATCTATATATAACATAAAAAAAAGCTTATACATTGCTAAAAGCAATGTTATTAGTATTGTGAATATGCTTTAGGTCGATATTTTTTTATCAATTAAAAATAATTTAAATAATAGTTCATATCAATACAATACCCAATAAAATTTAATTTTACAATGTGTATAATATAGCTCTAAACAAGGTATAAGCTTTCATATGTTAAACAGACAAATTTTTATACCTTGATAAGTGCTCAGTCTAGTAAATAGCATTATATAAGTAACAACAATAATAACAAACTGCTATGAGTTTAAAACTAAAAAGGATTTGATACAAAGATTTTTTTTTTAGAATATTAAAACATCTTACCAAACTAACAATTTGAGTTTTCATTAACTTTTATGCATAATACATTATTATTGTAAGTTTATTGTCATGCGATGGACCCAGGCGTCAAAACCTAGGCCACTTATACAGAAAGACATACAACAAAAAGACAAAAATAAACCAAAATTGTACATTAAAAATGAAAAACAAAAACTGAGTTTAACTAATTAAAGTTTAAAAATTAACATAAAAACACCAAAAATTATAACTCAAAATTTATAATTCCGGTGCTTCCGAAAAAAGAACAACAATATCCTACTTCAACTTCACCCGAACAGATGGTTTCACTCCAAAACTGGTTTCACTTTCATTCGAACGACTGGCTTCACATTATTTGAACAACTGGTTCAGCTTTCATTTGAGTAACCGGCTTAACTTTTATCCATACAACTTGTTTCACTTTTATTCGTATAACTAGAACCGCTTTTATATGAACAACGTTTTTCTTTTTTCTTAGGAGAGCCTGCTTCATATTTACTTTCAAATCTTTAGTACTCAGATAACTCAGCGTTTGTTGGACTTTCGTAGTAGCTGATAAATATTGAGAACACTGACTATAAACAAAACTTAAGAACCCAAGGCCTCTAGCACTTTAATAGCCCAATAAACTATGTATTAAGGAACAGGTTTTGTTATACACAGAGGAAAGGCGCCGCCAATAAAATAAAGCTATAGGTTAAACCAAATTAGACAAATACAATCAGTGGTTAATGAAGAAATAAGAACAAAAAAAAAAAAAAAATCACTTATGAATTTTGCTAACAAAATATTTATTTAAATCAAACTTTTTTAACCTTAACCGAAAATGCTCAACTTTTTTACAAGAAACTAATTCGTTTGGAAGCTTGTTCCATAATTCAACTGAACGATAAAAAAAAGAATTATGCCAAACATTATTATTGAAACTATGTCTGCATGTAAATTTTCTGCTGTTACCTCTCAGTAAATAAGTACATTTATGAGGTTCAAAAATAGACTGTAAATTAATTGTAGTTTCACTATTAATCAGTTTGAAAAAAGTAATTAAGTCAAACTCATTAGGAACTTAAACTAATAGTAATGTGAAAGCAACAACATACTGATAGCTAATAAATTAATAAAGATAAAAAAAATAATGTTAATTTAAATAATTATCCTTGTATTTAAGTTAAAATACTACATTAACTTTAATAAATTTACATGCAGTTTCTATTATACATAGGTTTAGATCCTTTACTCTTAGACAAGTGGTCTCAATAATTATAACTTATAATCATGAAATATTATTTAAACTGTGTTTTATATCTTTATCCGCACCCAATTAAAATAGCACTACATCAGTAATATTTGTATGGCTAGCTGACTCTACACATAAAACATTCAATATAAAACAAAACTAGAAGTAAAAAAAGTAAAATAAATTGCTTTTAATATTAGAAAAAAGTGCAATTTTATAGAAAACTTTGTGTAATAAAGACATGATAATACCTTAAATGCAGTTGAAATGTCTTTGATTTATGCCTATAACTATAAGATTTTATTTAAGATATGAATTGTGAGTCTAGGACCTGCTTTCTTGAAGTGGGCCAAGTGAGCAGTGTAGAAGCCACAGGGGGGCCATGAGGTCATAATTTGAAACTTACACTAGATATCCTGGAATTGCTAATGAAGAGCAAAAAAAGGTCTTATGAACTTTTTATGTTAGTTTTAGTGTAATCTGGTTGGAGGTAACCATGAATTTTGTAATTTTTTCAAGGAAGCCATTTGAAAAAGCTTTTGGAAACCCTGGTCTAGGGCATGTATAAAAGATTTTATTATTATTGTTAGTGTCAATTTTTTTTTTTTTTTTGATTTTTTGGGTTGAAATTTCATGCAGTGTTGTGATTGTTATAGTCAGAATGTGGTAATGATTCTTAAATAAATTTGCTGCAACGATAATATACTTGCATTTAGTTGAAAAATATGTTTTTCATAAAATCACTTTTTTTTTAACTTACTTTAAATTAAAGTATATAAACTTATTTTATCATCAGTACAGCCAAAAGTTTTTACTTATATAACAAGACAGGCCACACACACAGGCTACTCAAAATAACTTAGGCTTGTTAGAGATTTTTTTAAAGTTCAGTCTTCTTTGAAATTTTTGTAAGAGCCAGACAAACTTAGATAATTCTTTTATTACTTCAGGCTAGTTTATTTGATTCATATTAATTGATTATATATAAATTGCACGTTTATAAAGTTTTAAGTTATTAATTGGATATTTTCATGTAGTTAAGCTTTTTTAACAGTATTTTTAATGCATTTCCATATATAGTTATTTTAACTTTTTTACGAAACACAGACAAACTAAGGCTAGTTTTTGGTCTTTCAAGATGTTTTTTATAAAGAGTAAAAACTCTGGTTTTAAGTGTAGACTGTACACTAGGGTTTCTCAAACTTTTTCAAAAGGCACAATCAAAGAAATTAAAACAGATATTGCCCTATCCAACAAGATTTTTAAATAAATAATATTAAAAACCCTTAAGATTTGTTTTTGCTTTTCATCATATATTGCAAAATACCTAGAGTAAAATAAAACTACTTAATTAAATATAAAATACTTAATTTTTTAATAATATCTAGTACAAGTTTAAAATCTACCATGAAAAGTACCTATTTTTGAGTCTTTTTTAATTTAGCTGTTCTTCGTTAACTCCATTACATCTATTATAAGTTTTAGGTTATGAAATCGTTGCCTTTTACTACTCTTTCCCTCCCTCCTCTACCCCCCTTTTGGCCCCTTTGATGCTATAGTCTCTACTTAGCCGACTTTGGGAGACCCATCTTTAGACGTTGATCACATAACTCAGTTAATTTGCTTAAAAAATACAGTTACGTTAACTATTAAAATGTTTCATAATTTAAAAACAACACATTGCTGTACCTACACTAAATATTTAGACTGAAACTGAATTTTGGTTACGATAAAGTACACCTTAATAACTAAATTAATGTAATAATTGATTATTTCACTTTTGGAATATGTTTTTTTTTTGTAAATAATAATTGTTTGAACAATCGAAAGCTTAACTTTTTATTTTATTCCTAGGAAGCTATAAAGATTTGTATTTGTAATACTAGACAATGTCTTTCACCGAGAAAGAACTCGATGAGTTCTTAAAATCCAATCCTGAACACGGATTTCTGCTTGAGTTTTATAAGGAAGAACTTGAAAAGAAAAATAAGCAGATCCAAACAATTAAAGAAAGGTTTGTTAACCATAAAATAACTGCAGTAAAAAAAGTTATAACACTTTTGAAAAGCAAGCATCTAAACTTATCTCGACCTAGTTACTCTCTCAGAAATTTCAAGTTTAATATTGAAGTTTTGGAGAAAAATAATAAAGATTATAAGCTTCTGAGCAATGCACTAAAAGATAAAACGGAAAAAGTGAAAACGCTCGGTACTAAAGACACAAGCCAAAAAAAGATTGTAAGAGTCGTACCAACAAAAAAACGTAAGATGGAAGACAATGAAGCGTCAAATTTACTTTTACTTCATGGTACTCCTGCAGCGAATGTGATGGGAATTTTGAAAGAAGATTTCATACCGTCCAAAAAGGGCAAGCACGGCCCGGGAGTGTACCACACAAACAACTACAAATACGCTTCATTGTACAGTAACAATTACATCATTGAAAACTCCATTCTTAAGAGAGTGAGCTACTTGTTTGTTAACAAAGTAAAAGAAACCGAGGCGCCCACGGAACCGAGGAAGTTTTTCGGTGATAATGTTTACCATGAGTATCTTTTAAACAAACCTGTTTTGCAGACTTTTGATGAAAAAACAGGCAAGGTAGTAGCAATCAATAAAAGTATGCGATTCAAAATTGATGAAGCTAAAAACAAGTTAATAGGAGGTAAATTTGATTTTACTTCTTGTAAAACAAATATTTTTCTAGCTCATCATGAATTGGTGGAGCCTGCTTATCTAATCGAAATTAAAAAAGAAGTAGACATTCAAAAATTTGTGTCTAATGCGCTTTACAATCGGTTGGAGATAAAACAGTTTAAAGATACAAAGCCTGCCAACGGAGTCAAAAAACTAACCATAAAATATCTAAAAGATTACATAGAAAACGAGTTGAATGCAAACCACAATGAAGAGTTAAGGTTTACAGAGCTTAAATTCAACTATAAGATGAGATCTACTTTGCAGCAAATAGCTTTTAAACTCACTGACATTACTGGTATGCAAAAAGATAAAAGCAGCAAGTACACAATCAAAAAACTTACAAAAAACAACGAAGACTATCAGTTCGTGATGCGTTCGATTTCAGTAGAAAGATTTGGAATTGTTCCTAAAGTCCTGCACATGTACGCAATTGATTCAAAGGCAAAAAGCGAGGAAATCAAAGGCAGAAGGTTGTATGCCCACGGGGTGGGTCCGGACAAAATACAAAAGATTCTAAAATCCGGCTACGATTGCCAGTCGTGGAGTTCAAGGTGTTTCGAGGAGTGCGACACCTGCAACAATGCCTCCTGCGCCCGCTACTCGACTTCATGCTTCCGTTTTGAGCAGGAAAAAAGCAACAAGCTTAAGAATAAAAACTATGCTTACGTGTTTCTTGTTGCTGGAAAAGAAAAGAACATTGACAAGAACGTTGTTACTGACAGCAGAGGATGCTACATAAAAAATGGAACGCTGAGGCCCCATTTGATCACTGCAACTGATCAGATGCCTGTGGTTGAAACGATCCCAACCTACCTGCTCGTTACAAAACTATAAACATAAAAAATAAATATTTTATTTAATTGAAAATCTTCGAATAAAATTGTTTTTAATTTTCTTTGAAATGTAATAGTTTAAAGTTTAAAAAGCAAGATTGATTATTTTGATTTGTGAACTGATAAAGAATAAAGCAAAACTCTATTTTTTTGTTTTTCAATGTTAATTTAATTTTTGCTTAGTTCAAAAAGTTATTTGTTTTCATTGTAAAAATAGAAATTATTTATTTGGTAGAAAAAATAAACTTTTATACAAACAGTAGTTTATTTTAATAAAATAAATAAATCTAAATTTTATGTGTCCTCAACTACTTAAAAAAAACTTTCAAAGGGTAAATGAAAATGTTTAAACTGTAGTGTTAGAAGTATTTTTGTTTGTCAAACAAATAGTGAAAATAATTTCGAAAAAGTGAAAAATTATTATATTTTATACTTAATTTATAGTATAAATACTAATGAATTACAAATGAATAAATTATTATTTCTTTTTTACCAGTCTTACAAACACTTTTTTTAAGTCTAACATTTATTAACTGAGTCAAAGTTCAACTGTTTTTTATTTCTTTGCACTGAAGTCAGGTTCTAACTTTTTATTACAAATCACTATGCTTAATTGAACAAAATTTCAATATTATTATAGTACTATTTAATTATTAAATACTTTGATTTAAAAAAAACTATTCACATAATGCATCAAGTAGCATAAGTAAAGATATATCTTTAGACTTAGTTTTCGGCTTTGAACTTTATTTAAATCTTTATTGGCAAATTGCTTAAACAGTTATTAAAACTTGCTATATCTGGTCACATGACAACACAAAGCTTTCCGTTTATTTCGTAGAAAATTTTGGCCATTTTTGATATCTATGAAGCAGACATGGTAAAAAGCGCCGCCTTTGAATGAAACTAAAACAAATACAATTAAAAATCCCCGGCAGTAGGACTTTTTAATCTAGAAGATAAATAAACCTTTACAAAAAAGTTATAATTGCTAGTTTTTTATCTTAATTTTTTTTTGTCTTAAGATATAAAATTATTTTAATAAAAATATATTCAATTTCATCATTAAAACCTATGATCAATATTAAAGCTATAAATTTAACTTTGTAGTTATTTTATTAAAAATTAAGCAAACTGTTTTATAACTATCATACAAAGCATGCACAAAATAAAACTCTTTAAATAAACTTCGCTAAAAATATCATATATAAAACTTTAAAGTATTTCTCTAATAATGTTGCTTCTTTTATTTATTAACAAGGATGCCAAAAGATATAAGTTTTTTGTATCTTAAAGAACTTGTGTGTTTATTTTTTTAAATATGTTGATGCAAAAAACAATTTAGTAAAAATTAATAAATTTCAATAAAAGGTAAAGTAAGAGAAGAAAATTATTTTAGACTGTAAAAATTATTTTATTCTTTTTTAAAGAGCTTTAAGCTAAAAAATCGCCTAAGAATAACTTAATTTTTTATCAATAAAAAAAAATTAAGTAAATATGTGAAATTAATATTATAAACTGTTTTAATTTTACAAACGAGGTATAAAAATAATTAAGTATATTGTAAGTTAAACCTTTTTTTTATTTAACACGATAGTATATTTATTACATCAAAAGTAAAAATTATTTTACCAAATTTGACAAAGTGTAAGATATGAAAAGTAAAATTAGCTATAGTTTGTTACCTTAGCTTCCTAGTTACTATAGTGATAAAGCCGCTGTAACTAATAGTTTTCAAATTTTACCATGCCTGCTATGAAGTATTATAAATGTAAAAGTTTGGATTGTTCAAATTTTAATTGTCATGAACAAACACACATTTGCATATTTCTTTGTATACTTAGTTTTTAAATATGACACAAATTTAAATTTGTCTGAACATAAAGAAACTATAAAAACAAAATTACAAAAAAAAATGGGTGTGTTAAATAAAACAAGACATTTCTTAGATGAACAAGTTTTATATTTAATCTTTAATCATTTGTTCATGAATATTATTAAATATTGCTTTTTGTGCTGGGGAAGATTAAATAAAATGTATACATGACATAACTGTTCTTATAAACATAGCACGTAGATCAGGGGTAGGCAAACTGCGGCCCGCGGGCCAAATGCGGCCCGCGAAGGGTAAATCTGTGGCCCGCGAGCACGTTATTTTTTTGAATGGAATGCGGCCCGCGAAAAAAAAATTTAAGGCCCGCGAGCATGTAAATGTGGCCCGCTGAGCAAAAATAAATTTTAAATTAATTTTCTTTGATTAATTTAGTTTTAAATCGTTGTATAACATTTTAAAAGAATTAAAAGACTTTGGACTAGCTTAGAAATGTAAAAAAGACAGCTTAGCATTTCACCAGGTTTTTTTTCTCAATTTCATTATAACTTTCTTCATACAACAGTAAATTATTTTAGGAAAAAACGGTGTAAAAAGTGTTTTAAGTTAGTAAGATAGTTATATAATACCTATTTAGTAGATAAACTAAATTTAAATGTTTTCTGTTTCGTACAAAAGTAATGCACAGTAATTTACTAAAATGTATTTCTAAACAGTTTTGATTTTTATACGTTTTTCATATTTAAGTTTCTATTACAGATGTTTTATTACTAAATGTTATATTTTAGTGTGCTCAAAATCATTTAAATTAAAATAATAACGAGAAATAAGGTTAAGTTTTTTTTTTACACCTTGATTTTTTAGAGGGTTTCTTTGCATTTTAAATTAATTCCTATGCAACCAATTAACAAAGATGCTTATATTTTAAACAATTTTTTACTTAATACTTAACGAGATAAAATTTGATTAATGCACAATTTTCTAACATTATTGTTTCTACGTGTAATATCTAAATGTGTACAGACGAACCTAAAACAATATATACGAAATAAATTAAAAAAACTTTTATTAGGTATACTTTTTCATTTTTCAAACTATGATTTTTGGCAAAATAAGTTAACTTCTATGCGTTGCACACTAATATAAACAGTTGCTGTTTTTTGGAGTTACCTATTTAGAACAAACTAGATTGAGAAATGGTAACTTATAAGTTTGTACATTTTTAGTCATAATAGTTCAATTCGACAAAAAAAATTGTCACACACTTAGACTATGACTGTGTGAAGAATATAAATCTTAGGCCAGTTTAGTCATTTTTCAGTTTTTGGCTTGAATTGCTTTTTGTATGGTAAAACATTGAATAGTTTTGGTCACTCAGACTGACTTTTTTACTTCAAAAAGTGGTAAACTAAATTTATGATGTATGTTTTGTTCAATGCACAGTGTTGTTTTGAATTAAAGTTTATTTTAAATGTTAATTCTTGCAGCTGATATTTATTATATTATTATTTATATTAATTGTATTCATATAAGTGTGAAGAATTAGTGTATCGAAAAAATCTCAGAAAAGCTTGGAATTTGACAATTTATGCTTATAAAATCTGAAAAAGCCTTGAGTATGAGAATTATCGAAAAAACCTGAAATAGTAAACAATTTTACATGTTAAGTAATAAAATTTCGATTTGACACAAAAATCTACCATATAAATATTTTTTATTAAAAAACACATATAAAGTAGCTTAACAGTATCTTGTAAATCTTCTATATTATTTAAGACTTTTTTTGTACCTTCAACTTAATTTTATACTAAAAATAGAGGCAAACAGTTGTATTTTTAAAATTTTTATATTGGTGCATTGCCCCTCTGCTTTAAAAAATTCTTTAACTATTCTTATTTTTTGTGTTGGAACTGCACCTAGAAATTTTACTAAAATGTCGAAATTAGGAAAACCACCTGTAATAAATGGATCTGTCCTCTCTTCATCACACGAAATCATAATTTTGTTTGTTAAATGTCTTACTATTTTCATATAGCTTTTTGTTTGTATATGTTTCTGTTCTACTGATTTCCGTAAAATAATTCGACTAAGCAATTTGTAAGTTGTATGAAAAAAATGTTATTATTAAGTGATAGTTTAATTATACAAACAACAAAAAAAAACATTTTACATGTGTGAAAGCTTCAAAATTACTAAACCTTTTTGTAAAGTAAAATAACTTTACATATACTGTCAAGTTAGGATTAGTTGAAGTCAAGAATAATCCTTCAGATTTTAGTATGAATTTTCATTATACTCAAAACTATTAATGAAAAAGTAAAAGTCTATAAAATATCTTCTTGTTGTCTAATAACGTGGCCGTCAAGCTAATCAAATTCTGTTTGTACCAAGCTGCAAAAAATAAAATCGGTGCATTCCAAGATCTAATTTTAATAAGCGCCGCTAGTGATGGGACTACGTAAACATTTTTAGTAGTGCATTTCTCCTTAAATATCTAAACTTAGTTTCTATTTACATGTAAACCATTTAACAACTGAAGCAATAAATTTTTAATTGACCTCTTTATTTGTTTTACCTTATTTTCACCATGATATTTTAGTTACATGGTTTTGTTTTACATACTTATTAATTGAACATTTCTCCGCAATTACTACAAAATCCCCAGTTCAGTATTCTTTAAACAGTTTATTAAATATTAACTACATCTTAATTTAACATTTGTCATCTAAAAAAATTGTGCACCCCAAAAAAAAGTTTCTTGTACACTAGTTTGCACAAGTGTACCACTTGAAGACCACTAGTCTAATATAGACAATTTTTTTTTTACGTTTTCAAGTTTTACGGCATTAAGAAATAAAAAAAAACTAAAGATGCAACTATTTAATATTGTAATCAATTAGAATAAGAGTTTGCAAATTCCTGCGAGCACATTTTTTTTTATGAATTGATTGCGGTATGCGAGCATGTATATGTTACCCGCTGAGCAAAAATTTATTTTATGTTAAAAAAATTTCGGTTATTTGGTTTAAGTTGGTTAGAGACCCTGTCTAACATCTTTGAACAATTAAACTACCTTACTGCTTCGGATTAAAAATGTGAATTAAACAGATTAGCATTGGAGGATTTTTTTTTTAGTTTCGTTATGGTTCATTTTTAGTTTTCTTTCTTCTCACAATAGCAACTTATGGTTTGAAAAATCAGTGTTTATATTACATTGACTTAGAAAATTATTTATATAACACCTATTTTGTAAATAAAAAAATGCAAATGTTTTCCATTGCGTACAAAAGTAGTGCATATTAGTTTACTAAAATTAAATTTTGAATAACATATTAATAAGAAAAAAGTTAATATTGATAGTTTTAGAAGTTTTTCTGTGCACTTTAAATAAATTCCAATTTATATCGATGAACAGAGAAGCTCATTTTTGAAAAACTTTTTTCTTTAATACTTGATTAAATATGGTTAAATCAAAAGTTTCTAATATAAATGTTTCTAGACATATTACATAAAATTTTACATACACAATTAAAACAATATCGTTGACATAAGTAAAATAAATGTGTTCAGTGTACATCTTTAAACAACTTTTTTGGCAAATTAAGTTTATTTCTAGGCGTTCAGTATTATTATACACAGGTGTTATTTTTAGAACTACTTATTTAAATAAAAACTAAATTTTGAGATGATAAAGTTGCTAAGTCTGTATATTGTTAATCAAAATAGCTCAAGTTTATGCAAATAATCAATTTAATATTGCCACACACTCACACTAAGTCAGGCTAGTTTGAAAAATTTTCAAATCTAAGGTCTTTTAGACATTATTTGAACATTTTGCTTAAAGTTATCTTTCATTCTAAAATATCAAGCGAAGTTTTTCACACTCAAGCTGGCTTTTTTTTGCATTGAAAATTGGCAAAGTGAATTTATGATGTTTAGTTTGTTTAGTTTACAGTTTGGTTTAAATTATAATATATGTTAAGTTTTAAGTCTTGCAGCTGCTATAGTTTGAAATATTATTTACATACATATAAATGTAAAAAATCGATGTTGTCAAATCCTTTCTAAATTTTGAAATTTGACAATAGGCTAGAAATTCTTTAAATTTGAGAATTTTTTTAAAAAGCCTCAGAACTTTAAAGAATCTTTTCATGTCAAGTAATGAAAGTTCAACTTTACACAAAAAACTCTATCTTATAAAATTTATTTTGCTCTCAGCAACTTTTTTATTAAAAAACATATTTAAGGTCACCTAACAGAATCTTCATTTTTAACGTTGCTATATGATTTAAGGAATTTTTTTTAACTTAAAATTAATCTTATACTAAAAAAAAGCCAAAAAAACTTGCACTTTTAAAAAGCACGGAAATTTTTTTTCAAAACATTTGGCAACCGTGGAACTGTTTACCTCATTGCTAATGATTAAAAATTGCATAAATATATTTTACTTGACAAATTTTATGTTTATACAACATAGGAAAACCACATTTTACAATATAAGTAAAAATCGTTGTTTCAAGTTCTATGAAAAACTATTTCAAATTTATTACCTATAACATCCTTTGTATATATTCAGAGTTATATGGTTTCGCCGTAAAATTTTTTTTATTGTTTGTAAAATCTTACACAGTAATTATTATAGTCATAATTTTCAGCGTCTATATCAAAAAGCTTCAGCGCAAAATGGTTTTTCAAATTAAAGTTTCCAATAAAAGTTTTATTAAAATAATAAACTATATATCTAATATATATAAATATAAAAAATCAACTAGTTGAAAAATTTCGAATGTTGATAAAAAAACTAAATACTTATAAGATTTATTACCTATTAAGATTAAATGTTATACAAACAGTATAAGTTAAAACTAACAAAAAACAAAACCAAAACAACTTATTATCTGGTAACCTTAAAAGTTCAAACAAAACATTGAATGTATTTTTAATGGAAGAAAAAAATTTAAATACTGAAGATAGATTAATCGAAACTTTAATGTAGAGTAGAGCATTAAATTTACTGCAAAACATTATTCGATAGAAGTGTGTTTAAGTAAATTGGATTTTAGGCTATCTGTTTACTTCTGTTGTATAATTATTTTCAGATCTTCGTAGATTTTGTATATTAGAACAGGGTTTTTATAACGTTTCTTCATGAGGCAATATGGTAAAATATGATAAAAATAATTACCCCCTCAAGTAAAATTTTCTCAAAAAATTACCCTTAAACACCTTTTTTTTCTGTTTTTAAACATCAGCTCAATAATAACTTGCGTGAGCTTCAAATTTTGGTAATATACCTCTTAAGGTTCTTTTACTAGATAAGTATCCCCTTTTTTACCCCTTTGATATAGACGCTATTTGAAATAGCTTACTTTGGAAAACCATGCTTTAAAACAGGGGTCGGCAAGCAATCGGTGAATTCAGGCAAAATTTTCTTTGCCGCAGTTTTAGTTTCATTAACAGTTAAAAAAAAAATTAGTTTTAGTGGTAATCACACACAATAGAACAATATTTAAGTTTTATTCACTTCATTAATATATATTACTTTTAGCTATACACAAGACTTTAAGTTTTTACATATTTATTGAACTACAGTTTACTTTAAATGAAATACTTAAATATTAATTAATTGTTTACTACTTTGAAAACTTAATACATTTAATACTAGGTGGCAACCCTATAACAAAAAACTAATGCTTTTTTAATTAATTAAAAACCAAAATATGATTTATTTTAAACTCCTAATAACTAGCCGGTTGAAGCTGATATTTTCATTTAAGTAAAAATTATAAAACAGCCTGAGTCTTTTAGAATAAATTTCAAACTAGTATGAGCTAGGCTGATTTTTATAAAATTAAGCACAAGTCTCAGAATGTCTAATTGTTTTTAAAAATGCGAAATCTATTAAACTGTTTGATTAGATAAAAGTCTATTTACTATATTATTACAGAAAAAATAAACCTTTAAAAATGTTTTAGTTTTAACCATAAAAACATGTAACTTATGTTTTAACATAATCTTTATTGGTTTAATATTTGAAAGCTCGTTTATCCTGTGTGGTAACAATGGTATATTTAGAATAAAAAAGTATTGTGCTATTTTTAACTTTTAGGAAAAATGTAAACACAAAAGCAGATCATTAATACCTGAGTTACTATATAATAATATTCTTAGTATAATTAGCTTCGTATACTTTTATAAGAAAGCAAGGCATTGTTAAGTACAGTGTTAGTCTATGAAATAAAATTTAAATGTACAACAATATGTTTAAATTGCTATACACGTTTAAGAGGATAATGTTCTACACTTCTATAAGACAAAGAAAAGTTAGTCTCAGTGACTATAATCTGGGTTTATTAAAACACTTAAAAAAACGTTTTTAGGCTTAAATGCAGTCGTCTATAGTTCTTAAATGCAAGTTGTTTATAGTTTTAAGTATAAAATTAAGATTATTAGTGTTTTGATTCATAGCAGCTTCAGGACCAAAATTTATATATATATAGTTAAAATAAAACCTGTAAATAGAACAAGACATACATCATAATTTTTTTTTGCAACTCATTAAAACAAAAACCTCAAGCTGATGATAAGCCGGAGACTTTAAAACTATTAAAAATTCGAGAGGCTTTTTTTATCAAGAAGTGTCACCATAATATTTTTTCTTAATCGTTTTAATTTGGGTACAAATGTTCATTTGATAATTGCTAAATGTAAAAAAAATCTAACTAAAAACTAAAAGGTCTTATTAAATAAATAACATAAGGCCGCCAGAGTAAACATTTCTTCAAAATATCTAAAATTTTATACAGGGCTTTTTTGTGGTATTAACCACTAAAAAATTTACCTTTAAACTTTAAGGTCATCGTATTTATAAGTATTTGTTATAGTGTATGTATAGGAAATTAACTTAAGTGCACAAAAAACTTATGTAAAAATGTCAAAATGTGTTAAATTCAAAAAAAAAAACGATATGTCTTTTTATTGTGACGTTCTAAATATTTCTGTGTATATTTAATACAAATACATACTGGAATTGTTTATCACAAAAACTTATGTATAATTTACATTCTAAGCAAATAAAATAATTTACAAAAAAGTTCATTATTGTGTATAACATTTGTACATAATAGAAACCATTACCATTTAGTTAATTTCTTTAAAATTTATTTCATAAATAACTTACCAAACTCAAGTACTTTTTTTACTAATTGCTGTTGAAGAAGGAAGTTATTATATTAGCTGAGAAAACGCTCAAGAAAGCTAATATGTATTTATAACGTTTTTAAGCCTAAGCAGTAAAACGTGCTAAAAACTTTTTATAGTGAATTTAAATAAAAATATAACATCCTTTTCGGAAAAAAAAAAATCAACTTAAAAAATGTTTTGTTCGGCGGGCCACATTTGCATGGACGCAAGCAAGAGATTTTTTTTCGGAGGCCAAATTCTACTCAAAATTAATACGTGATCCCGGGCCGTAGACTTACCATATGTGGGCTGCAGTCCTTTTGCGGGCTGCAGTTTGCCAACCTCTGCTTTACAATTATGTGCTTTTTGTTTTTATATTATTTCGATAGACTGTAATAAGTAAAGTAAAGTTTACAACAGTAGTTTAAAAATAGTTGTGTTAAAACTTATCATGCATCTTAAAGTGCGTAAAAGTTTATTGTATTTTGACAACAGATGTTATATCTGAGTAAGACTTGGCCTTTATAAAATTAATAGAAAATATAAAATATTGTTTATACAATTTTCCTTAAAAACACTCATTACTTCTTGCTCAAGCAAAGCATGTCATGTCAACTTTACCAGAAGTCACCTTAACTATACTTCATGGTTTGAACCGTACTAGATAAATACTCAACACCTAAAACTTTATCTACCAAAATAATGTGAATAATCGAGGTCACAAGTATTATTATTTATTCACACAGCTTTGTGAACACCAAGAACCGCAAATGTAATCTACGTGAGTTTTGCAAGTGATCTGGTTGACGGATTTTATTCAATTTAGATATGCTACCGATTGACTAACAAGTACCGCAAACATATTCTACCAGGGTATTGTAAGTAAACGTCCAACTAGACACGACATAAATAAGTGTTTCACTGTGCATCTAGTCACGACATAAATATGCCTCTTCACTGTCCAACTCTTCGAAACATAGATATGCGCCTTCACTGTCCAACTAGCCACGAAATAAATATGCGTCTTCATTGTCGAACTATTCAAAAAAAATATGCGCCTTCACTGTCCAACTAGTCACGACATAAATAAATGCCTTCAATGTTCAATTAGTTACAACATAAGTATGCGCCTTCACTGTTCAACTAATCAAGAATAAATATGGCCATCACTGTCCAACTAGTCACGACATAAATATGCGCCTTCATCGTTCAACTAGTCAAGACACAAATATGCGCCTTCATTATTCAACTAGTAACTACATAAATGTTCACCTGTTTTTTAACTTTTCACGACATAAAAATGAGCCTTTATTGTTCAACTACTTACGACATAAATATGCGCCTTCATTGGTTAACCAGTCGCGAAATAAATATGCGCCTCACTGTCAAACAAGTCACGACATAAATATTCGTCTTCAATGACCGACTAGTCACGACATTATTATGCGCCTTCACTGTCTATTTGTTCATGATATAACCACATGTCTTCATTGTTCAACTACTCACTACATAATGTTCACTTTCACTGTCCAACTAGACACGACATAAATATGCGCCTTCACCTACCAACTAGTCACGACATAAATATGCGCCTTCAATGTTTAACTAGTCACGACATAAATATGAGGCTTCACTGTCAACTAGTCACGATATAAATATGCGCCTTCAATGTTTAACTAGTCACGACATAAATATTCGTCTTCATAGATCAACTAGTAAGACACAAATATGCGCCTTCACTGTTCAACCATTCACGACTGAAATCTGCGACTTCAACGTCCAACTATTTACGACATAAATATAAGCTTTATTGTTCAACTAGTCACGACAAAAATATGTGCCTTCATTGTTCAACTAGTCACGAAAAAAAAATGCGTATTCACTAGTCAACTAGCCACGACAAATTATGTGTATTCATTGATCAACTAGTCACGACTTAAATATGCACCTTCATTATTCAACCAGTGACGACATAAATATGCGCATTCATTGTCAACTAGTCACGACATAAATATGCGCCTTCATTGTTCAACCAGTCACGACATAAATATACGTCTTCATTGTTCAACAAGTCACGACATAAATATGCGCTTTTACACTCTAACTATTCACACCATATATATGTCTTTACTGTCCTACTAGTCACGACATAAATATGCGCCTTCAATGTTTAACTAGTCAGGACATAAATATGCGTCTTCATTGTTTAACTCGTTACGACAAAATTTGCGACTTTATTAATCAACTGGTCACGACACAAATATGCGCTTTTAATATCCATCTAGCCACAACAAAATATGCATGTTCATTGTTCAACTAGTCACGACTTAAATATGCACCTTCATTGATCAACCAGTCACGACATAAATTTGCGCCTTTAATGTCCATCTAGTCACGACATAAATATGCGCATTCACTGTCCAAATATTCACAACTTAAATATGCGTGTTCATTGTTCTACATAGCACGACATAAGCTTACGTTTTGACTGTTCAACTATTCACGACATAAATCTGCATCTTCACCTACCAACTAGTCACGACAAAATATGCGTCTTCATTGTTTAATTAGTCACGACATAAATATTCGCCTTCACTGACTGACTAGTCTTGACATTATTATGCGCCTTCACTATCCAATTATTAACGACATAACCATATGTCTTCATTTTATAAAAAGTCACTACATAAATATTCACTTTCTCTATCCAACTAAACTCGACATAAATATGCGCCTTCTTTGTTTAACTACTCACGACATAAATATGCGCCTTCATTTTTCAACCATTTACGACATAAATATGCGTTTTACTGTCAATCTAGTCAAGACATAAATATGCCTCTTCATTGTTCAACAAGTAACAACCTAAATATGCGCCTTCAATGTCCAATTAGTCACGATATAAATTTGCGCCTTCACTGTCCAATTATTCACGACATAAATATGCGCCTTCTCTGTTTAACTAGTCACTACATAAATATTCACCTTCATTATCTAACTTGTCACGAAACAAATATTGGCCTTCTCTCTCCAACTAGTCACAAATTTAATATGCACCTTCACTGTCCAACTAGTCACGATATAAAAAAGTGCTTTCGTTGTTCAACTAATCACTACATGAATAAGACCTTTAAAAATTATAGAATGCTTGTCATTTCTGTACCAAAAAAAAAAGTTATGATTTCTCTGACTTTAAACAGAAAACTTATTGAATTTGAACATTGTAATTTAAAAATCTTTTTATCTTTTTTTTTTTACACATGTCTCTTAAAAATGATCGTATTTTGCCTTCATAAGCGTACTGGCATAAAACTAATACTTTTACATTTTCAACATGAAATTCTATATTAGAAAATAAATTAATTATACACATAAATTATACATAATAAATAAATTAATTAATTATTTACGTGAAATATTAGAAAATTTTACCATTAAAATTATGAATTTTAATTTTTATTTTCCACATATCTGTCAAGTTTGCTAGATTATAGTCATTATGAAATAATGGCATAAAGCTGAGAATTTTACGAGTAGATTGAAATATTTTTTTTATTTTTGTTCCTAAAAAAAACAAAAAAGATATAAATTTGCAGAGTTTAAAAAGAAAATTTGACAAATGTCATCAGTTTCTTTGAATTAATAAAAAAAGTTCATTTTTTTCCAAATATTCCTAAATTTGCCATTAAGTGGGTTAGCTACGAAAAAACAGAAAACTTTTAAAATACTTAAAAGTTCTTTTCATTTTTGTCCTAAAAAAATTTAGTTTCTAAAAGTTTGAAAAAAAAACGTTGATAATTTTGACCATTAAGAGTATTAAACTTTTTTTTTGCTATTTCGTCTGACATTTGCTCGATTTCAGCAATAGTTAGGATATTTAAAAACCGCTAAGACTTTTACAACAATTTTAATATTTGTACCACTAAAAAAAACATATTAAGATTTATCAAAGCTTGAACATTATAAAAGTAAATTTGTTGAGAAAAAATTAATGCTTTTACACATAACATTTAGCCATTTATGAGCTAAAATCTTAAAACTTTACAAACATCTTAAAATACCTTACATTTTTTTATGACCCAAAACAAAAATAAAGCACTTTTTTGAAGTTTCAACAGAAAACTTGACAAATTTGACAATTTCCACTATAAAATTATAAAAATAGATACATGTTTTTGCACATATCTTTACTATTTGCTCGATTACTGCATTTTATGGAGTACATGCAAAACACTAGTTATAACCTATAAAAATATTTTGAGGTATTTCTTTATCTTTTTTTCGAGAAAAAAAGTTAAGAATTTTCAAAGTTTTTACAAGAAACTTGACAAATTTAACCATTAAAAAAAAAAATTTTTCGGTATATCTCTTAAATTTGCTCGATTTTCGCCTTTATTAGGTACTTGCAAAAAACTAATACCTTTTCAAACATTTAAAAATACTTTTCAAATTTATTTTTTAATTAAAAGCTTTTAGATTTGCTTATACTTTTAAAAATTAAGGGTAAGAATATAATTAAAAAATGACAATTTTGCAAAAAAATTTAATTAATAGATAGTATTAACAAGTTTAAAAATACACTAGGATTAAAATTCGGCCATGGTAAATTCTTTGTTTGTTTAACATGTAAAAGTTGCAAAAATCAGTACAAAAATTAATATAGAATTAAATTTAAAAATAAAAGTTATAGTTTTTAAAACTTGATAGTGTTAAGTATATAAAAGTATTGATATCTATTTTTCAAAAATAAAATACATAGAACACTCTACTCATTTAATTCTTCAAGTTGCATTTGAAGTATTTATTTTTCCTATACTAAATAAAATATTTTTAAACATATACTTTTAAACATGGAGTTCATTTTAAACTTGGTATTTAATTAAACTTACTGTTGAAAATAATTGTATATATAAAATATTTGTTTGGTTAAAATTTATTTCGGTCACAATAAAAAGAAACTGATTACAACTATTAAATAAATTTTTAAAAATTGTTGTCTTAAAATATAAATCACCATGTCAAAAAAAAAAGCGTCATTTTTTGTTTAGTTGTGGGTCCAACGGCAGATGGAGCCTTCTAAAAGGCGGAGTCACAAAGGCAAGAGAACTCTTGCAAACAGCGCATTCTTTTCGGTTTTCCGAGGCGATTCTCATGGCGCAAGGTCGGCAGAACACGTGGCCACAGTGGGTAAACACGAGGCAGAGTTCAGCTATTAAGATTTCCTTCCAGCTTGAGAGGCAAACGGCGCATTTCTTCTTGTCGAGAAACTTGACGTCCTGGTTTGTCTCCGCTCTGGTTTCAATCGCCCGCTTGATTTGAAGAGTTGTCATCGGTGCTGGATGGGTGACTTCTTCTTGCAGTTGTCTCGACGTTGATATACCATTAGGGGCGCCAAGTAAGTATTGAGGAGTCCTTATTCTTGTTCTCCATTGCAGCGTTTGATTCAGAGTATGCACACGTGTATCGTCATTTATTTCTTCATGATTTCTTTCATGACGCTCTTGGCGCACGGAGCTCAGATCTAACGATCTATGACGCCTTCTCAACATTTATTTTAACTGGTATTTTAAGTATAAATAATATCTGAAAACTATTTAACTTGACTTACTTTAAGTTTATTTAAATATTTCTCATTCTGGTATATTTTTTTTGTATACTTTAGTTTTATCATAATTATTTAAGATTGTTATTAATTGTAATTAGAAAACTTTTATTTAAATAAAAACTGCTATACTAATTTTTTTAAGCAAAAGTAAATAATACTTTTGGAAAACTTAAATATGTATTTTTTAATTTATGTTTTTTTATAAATTTCAAAATAAAAGTAGTTGTTTTTGAATTGTTTAGCTCAATTTATAAAAAGTATTTTGTTATTTTTTAGTAGTTTAATGCAAAATAACTTGGTTATTAATTTGAAGAAAAATTGTAAAAGAAAAAAGTAAAATTGAATTTGTTTTTTAAAGAAAGAAATCATGTATAATTAGAAAAAAGTAATAAATAAAATTTTGCAAAAATCTTCTCAAACTTCTTTAATGTATTATAATAATAACAGTTATAAGCAGCAAGGCTCCAAGTAGAGTCAATAAATAGGAGTAATTGGTTTTCAAAACAAAAATTAAAATATTTTCTAAATTTGCAGACATTGCTAGTAGACATAATCTATTGATTTCATAACAAAATTAGTTACAATTTTTTACTTTAAAATAAGATATATAACATTACATACATACATTTTAAAAAAATATGTTTTAAAATATATTATAATTTCATGATTTTAAAAGCATAAAATTAGTTTTTTCATATGACTTAAATGTTCTAAATGATATTTTTGTGTATAAATTAGTTAACGGTCACTGATGTAAAAAAAAAATTTTTTAACTAAAACTTTATTTTATGAGTTGGTAAAGTTTTGTTTAAAGTTTGTAAAAAGAATTGCTTAATCTATAACAAAAATAAAATTATATTTTCATATATTTAGAATTTAATTATGAATTTAAATCAATTATTTTTAAGTATAATATATATCTTTTCAAAATATCTTTTTAAACTCAAAAATAAAGTTCTTAGTGACTTGAAACAAGTTAATTGTCCTTAAACTGTCCTAAGTCATAATGAAAATTTTAACCTTGAAATGTTTTGCCTCTTGCTTGAACTAGTTCAATCATCTTTTTTTTAATTACAAAAATGAATATTTTATGTGAGAGCTTTTGCATCAGATGTTTACTGAACGTATTAGAAATACTGTTTTCAAAGATTCAATTTTTAAATCTGAATTAAAACATATAATAATATATTTTTGATATATTATTTATATATATTATTGATAACAGTTTTCTCACCAATGGAATCTTTATAAAAGTTAACTTATTTATATTTTAAAAAAATTCATAAAATCAAGAAAGAAGAAATTGTATTTATTTGTAAATCTTAGATAAGAAAAATTAAATTTTTACAAATATTTCTTAAAAATTGAAAAGTATTTATAGATTTGAAACTTTTAAAAACATTGATGTTATTGATAATTGCTAAAAGTTTTCAAAAAATTGTTTGCATAGGATCTTGAATTTTTAAATACTTGCTTTTTGCCTGTTTCAGTAAAAACTAAATTTAATGTTAAAACATAGTTTACTAGGACAAAAGGATTGAAAATATAATTTAGAACTTTTAATAAAGTATTTTTATAAAAAATTAAGAGGATTACTACTATTTTAGTCAAAAAAAATGTTTGGAGTTACCTCAAAATGTTCTTAAACCCCTGTACTTTTCAAATATTGTAAGTAGAATAATAACTTTTAAAAGTTATTAGACTTTAATTACTTCATTTCAAATAGCTAAATATAGAAGATAAGTCATTTCAGTCGCATTCAAAATTCAAATAAGCTAAATTATCTTGAGTCAGCTTTAGTTTGAAATGAATTTCAAAGTATATTGAGTAATTTTTAGTTTGTAGCCAAGATACCAAAATAATTTTTTTGTATATGGTATATTTTTTTGAATCTTCAAAATTTTTTTCATTGTTTGTTGTAACAATAGTTTAAAACTACTTATAGTCAAAATACTGCCCCGAGTAACCTAAAATTTCTGGGACAGTGCATAAGCTTCCCTGATTTTTTTTCAAATCTAAAAAAAAAGTGTTTTGCCTCTGGTGAAAAATACCTATACTTCATGTTTAATTTATTCTTTTTTAAAAAAGAATGGTCCTTTATGTATGCATTTTCATCAGAATATAACTTAACTTATGAAGAATACTGTTTTCGGAAGTTCAACATTGTTAGTTGAAATCAATTGGGATTTGAAAACAAAAATTCATAGTAATTTTATGTTACCATGTTTATTAATTTTATATAGGGATAGGGAGTACTTGAGTGATGTTTCTAGACTTATAAATTTACATGATTTGGATGTGTTTTTACTTCATTAAGAAGAATCTGAAAACAAAATAAATAAAAAATTGAAAAAAAAAAGTCTGCCGCCCAAAAAATAATTTCATCCTAAAAAAATCACATAGTTTTCAAATTTTTGCTTAAACAGTAATAAAATCATTTATACATGTCCTAGACTCATAATTTTTATCTTAAATAAAAGCATGTAATCATAGGCATAAATTAAAGACATATCAACTGCACTTGTTGTATTATGACGTGATTATTACACTAAACATGCAATTTTTGTATGTAAAATCGTACTTTTTTTCTAAATTAATAAGCAAATTTTTCTGCTGATGTAATTTTAGTTTTTTGATTTAGAATGTAAAATGATTCAAGTCAACTAGGCAGAAAGATATTACTGATGTTATGTCATTTCAATTGTATGTTGATATGAAATAACATCAGTAAGTAATTTAAAATGTATTATATATATATATATGATACATTTTAAATTACTTTCCGTTATTAGAAGTTAAAATTATAAAGAGCTTTTTATATAAGTAAAAACATTAACTATTTACTGCTATGAGTTTAAAACTAAAAATGATTTGATAAAAAGCTTTGAAATTAGAGAATTAAAACAATGCTCTTAAAATTAAAAAGGTGCTCTCAATAATCATAATTTCTAATAACGGAAAGTGATTTAAAATGTATTTTATATACCTATCAACATGCAATTGAAATGACATGACATCAGAAATTTCTTTTTATCTAGCTGACTTGACAGAACTTATATTCTAAATCCAAAAACTAAAAATAAAACAGCATAGGGATTTGCGTTACAATCTTGCAACATAAAATATTCACTAGCATGCATAATTAAATTTACAGCTCAAAATATTTTGTAAAATAAGTTGACAAAATGTTATATTGATCAGATAAATCTCAAAATAGATCTGAAAAAAAATATATTGATAGATTTTAAAAACTATTTAAATTTTCTGAGATAATAATAAAAAATCAAATCTGCCTTAATAGTTCAGATTTAACAAAAAAAATTTAAAACATACTGAATTATTCTGAGATCTACCATAATTTTAAATTAGACTGTGTTTCTCTAAATAACATGTGTGTGTGAAAACCCTGTTTTTAATGACAAAAAGTTCAGAATCCAGGTTATTTAATATAATTTCCATAATTCCAGGTTATTAGGCTTAAATTGTCAAACTTCAAATTTCCCTGAATTTCAGTATTTTGTGAACTTGAAACAATACATTAAATAAAAAAATATGGCAAACTAACTCTGTTATTCTCATTAAGTAAAACATTTTAATAATTCAAACATAATCTTTTCAAAATATATGTTACTGTTTTACTATTTTATTAATAAGACTTGTTCAAAAAAATCTTTTTTATGTAAAAATAATTCTACTTTCTATTTTAAGGAATTTTATTTTTGATATTAACTGAGTTGGCTGTAATTATCTAAATTAAGAATGTAATAAAAATTTTGCTTGAGTAATTGCACAACCTTATTTAGTCAACATTAGAACAATGCAGCATGCAGAATTATAATTTGTTTGCTGCAAAGCATCAGATGCAAACTGCATTAACTAATTAAGTTATGCTAACGTTATTAACTAATTAGCATTAACTTAAACTTAAAATTTAAAGTTTCTAAATATCAATAATTTAGTCAGTTATCCCCTAAAAAAAATGTATAGAATAAATTAAAAACTTACAATAGCAGATAATGCTTGAAAAAAATAACATTATAAGTATATATTACTGAATAAACTAAACACCTTATATATATTAATATTATATACTATTTCTGAACAGAAATAATCGAGGTTATTAAATGTTTATTTTAGCATAATTTATCCAGAATTTTTTAAGTTTCTGACACGCATTTTTTTTGTCTATTTAACTAATGATTTAAATTAAAGGTAAAATACTGTATACAAATGTAAAAAAATTGAGAAGATAATATAAAGCTAAATAAAAAGTGTTCATTAAGTGAAAAAAATGAGGTTTGTCATGATTAGGTCATAAAAACTATCCTAATGATTTCGAAATGTCTTGAGTAATCCTGATTTTTTTATATCATAAAAGAAAAACTACAAATATTTGAAGTTTTTCAAACTCTTTTTTTTTCAAATTTTTTAATAAAGTAATTAAATTTGTAAATTAAGCCATATAAAGTTTTTTCAAATTAACAAAAATAATATTTAAAAAACTATTGTGTGGCAGTGGTACCACAAGTCTACGAAATCGGTGTAATAAATATTCTTATTAATTACAAACAAAGTAACATTTTTATTTATGATTAAAATGTAGATAACTTGTTCATTCTTGTAAAATTTAAGAGATACAAAAATGCTTTATTTTGTTTCATGCAGAGTCTATTGAGACATCAAATTGATTCTCTCTAAAAAAAATTATTTGACATCTTATAATCATTGAAGTTTTAAGTCCAATTAAATTTTTACTTTTCAAAACTAATTTTAATAAGAAATATGCGAATAAAGCTAGATTCATTCTAACTGATTAGTTTTGTTAATAAATGTACATTATTATTCGGAATAAGTTACTTTAACACGAGGGGACAATTTTTTACGAAGGGTAACTTTTGCAAGATTATAGGAAATATTTTTGCACTTTTACTTTTGCAAAAGATTAAAAAAAAGTATATGAAATAAAAAGATAAATAGATTGCAAAAAAAAAAAATTGGTCAATAAACAAGAAAGTTACCGACTGAGGGTAAGGGTTACTGGTAACAGTTATAGTAACAAAAACTTATATTTAAAGTATAAAAAATAGAAAAGTTATAAAAAAACTGATTAAAAAACAAAAAAGAAAAAAAAAGACCGAGGTTAAGGGTTATAGGTAACAGTATTATTGAAAAAATGTATATTTAATGAAAATTATTAATTAAAAAAAAAACAAAAACAAGAAAACAAAAAAATAAAAAATAAAATGCATACAAAAAAGAAATAAAAGATTTACCGACCAAGTGTAATGGTTAGCAGTAAAAGTGATAGCAAAGGGAAGATTAAAGCAGATAAAAAAAAAATTGTGCAAAAGTGTTCCTTCGTGCTCAAGTGACACCATACCTTATTAGCACATTAACAATTTGGTTTAAAATATTATTTTAAAGTTTTAAGTTAATTATAGATAGAATTAGTTCAATAATATTAAATAAATTTAAAACATAAAGAGAGGTATTTTATAAAAATAATCAAAAGGAATATTTACTTGTTTTACTAACACAGTATCAATAACGAACCTAATAGACACTCCATTAGTTATAAACATATTGTTTTTTTCTTTACTTAGCATTGTCATAATTATAACTGTTTAAAATGTTAGTCTTTAAATGAACAACTATATTTTAAAATGCCTCAGTTAAGCATATTTTAAATAAAATACTTATTAAATTAATTGAAAAATATTACCTGTATTTTTCTCAACAGAATTATTTAAATTTTTTTATCTTAAAAAAACTTCACATTGTTGGTTAACAAAAAATAACAATTTCTTTAATTCAGGTGAACTTTAAAATTATATTTAGTTTTGATTCCTAGTTTTGATTAACAACTTATCAGAGTTTTTCAAGTAAATTCAAAAATAATATCATAAATCTAAAGCATAGATTATAATAAATTATAGATATCTTGTAATGTACTTGCAAAATCATAGACACAATTTTAGTTAAACTTTAATTAAAAAACTAGTTATCTGACTAACAATTTTTAAAAGTCTGTTACTACAAATAGGTTAACTAAAGTTTGTGAGGACATTTACAATTTAAAATAGTGGGAGTTTCAAAAGACATTGCACACCACGTGCAGTACAAGTGTTTTTCGCGTAAATAACCAGTCAAAGATTTGAGTTTTTCCACATCACTCAGGTATTCTCTTTCCTCTACCTTTTCTGGAGATCTCACAAAGCCTTCAGGCCAGTAGAAATGAAGCAATGGAACTTTCAAATTAGTTTTTGTATCAAGATGATGGCATACGACTTGGTTTCTTAGCAAGCCTTCACAAACGCCCCTGTCCTTGTATTTGTTTTGCATTCTGGAACGAAATTCTGCTGAGCTGCCTACTTTCTGTTTCATTGCAGTGACTTGAGGTTAATTTTTAAACTTATCACTTTTCTTCATAGATGCCGTTTTAATAAGTCCTTCTCTGTTGGGTTTTAGATGAAATACACTTTCCATTCTTAAGTGCAATTCATCTGAGTTACCAACCTTTTTATTAGGTTTCAGTGCAGTGAGTTGAGGTGTATTTTTGAACTTATCACTTATCTTTAGAGGGGCCGTTTTAATACGTCCTCCTCTGTTGAATTTTAAATCAAGTTCTCTTTTATTGTTTGATTTGTTTTCCCTTCTGAAGCGCAATTGCTCTGAGCTACCAACATTTTTATTGGGTTTCAGTGCAGTCTGATTTTTCTTTTTACGGCTCTTCTTGTGTTTTTTAAGTACTCTCTTGCCTAGACCTCTTAGGTTTGATTTTAAAACTATTGGCACTTGCTCAGTTCTTCCAGAGTTTGTTTTACCCAGACTTTGGCCTTTGATGTAACCCATTTTTACCATTATCTTGAAACCAGGATTGTCATAAGAAATTCTTTGTTTTAATCCCTTTTCTCTTGTTTCTTTTTGTAAGGTGTTAAATTTTTTCCTTTTTCCGAAATCTTTTAATTTTTTAGATTTTATAGCACTTACAACTTTTTCAGGGTTTTTATCATTAAATGAATCATCAGTAAATTTTATTTTTTCAACAGGGTTAAGATTATTATTTAGTACATTTTCGTCTTCTGTGTTAAAAATCTGATTACACAAATTTTTCAAAGTTTTGAAACTGGTGTTTACTTTAAAACTTACAAAAGAGGTATGTTTAACGGCCTTAAGTGTTTCAACAGTTTCATTGTTTTTATCAACTTTATCATCAATTTCCTCCCTTTCTTTAGAGTAAAGACTGTGGTTCCATCTTTTACTAGTATTTATATTTTCTTGAAGATGTAAGTATGAGGAACGCATGCAATCATCTTCCTCATTTGACATAACTAACTATAAGTTAATTTTCTGAAATTTATATTAATTCCTTTTAAATGTGATATTGTATGAGTACACGCTTCTATATTTTAAAAGCTATGATTTGTAAATACATGTTAAATTTAGAATATGAAATTTCATAAAAGATTAAAAATTTGTTTCAAAAATAAACAAACAAAAAAAACATGTATTATAATGAACACAAACTTTTTTATAAATGTTTTCAAGTTTTTTATAAACTTAAATTATTTTAAAAAAATTAAAATGTATATTTTTTTAATTTATATACAAAATCTTTTCAAAGCATAAATAACATTCATATAAAAAACATTAATCATATGTGGAAAAATGTTATATAGCATGTTTTAAACAAATGTAAGCATTAGATTATCTATTACATAACATTTTTATTTGTCTATTAATTTATTAACTGTGTATCATATATCTACTAGATTTCTTAATTTACTTAAGTACTATTCTTTGGTTGTTTACTTTTAATATTTTCATGTTAATACTACTAAAAGTATAATTTTTGAGCTTGTATATAACACATAAAAGGTGACCAAAAATTTAAAAAAAATGTGCATGGCTTCCAAAACTTGTTCCAGTGTTTTAGAAATATGTTACAATTTCAATGAATAATTATAATTGTGTTAAAAGCACATTTGTTTTCTAACAATTTAATTTATTGATATACTAAAATTTATACTTTTGAAGAACAATTTTTTTCTTTTCATCAAAATTTTTACTCTTGCTTACTTTTAAAATTCTGAAAAATTAACTACTACTCTTTTAATTGCTTGCTCAGTTATGTTGGTGCTATCTAATCATTGATGCCACTGATCTGGGTTATCTAAATTTAAACTTTCCTGGGTGAACAAAGTATCTAGAATGTGTGCCAAAGCTATACTAATCTGTAGTTATAAATCGTTATAAAATAGTTTAACTTTTTTAGTAGATAATATGTTTAGGGTTCAAAGCTTACGAGCTTCATACAAGATTTACCTGCTACATTGAAAAGAGGAAGTTCAAATAATTCTGATACATTACTATGAAGTCAAATTAGATATTTAAAAACTAGATAACTAAAAGAGTACAGTGTTTTTTTATGTTTCATTATGTTGTTAAAAAAAATTGAACTATTAGTACAACAATTTAAACAAATTAAAAGTGTGATTTTTATAAGTATGTTAGAAGATAAACAATTAAATGAAGCTTAAAGTTAAGTAATACTTTTTTACAGTCTATCTATACACTGAAAATTACTGCTATTAACTTAAAATTATCATTTTTGAATAATGTTTTTAAACAAACAGCTAAAACAGTTTTACTACATTTAAGTTATGTAACTTTACTTGGTTTTGAAAACAATCTACTTAAAATTTTAAATTAAAATTAAAAGCTGTTATAATTAACTTGCTTAAAAATTGAGATAACTCATGTATATTTATTAATATATAAGATTAATATATTTATTACATAAATTACTATTAAAAAAAAAATAATTTTTTCAAATATAGAAATGTAATTTGACAATTCCATAGCTAAAAGAATAACTGTAAAAATTATTCAACTTTTGTTTTTTCAAGTTAGGGAATTTAATAACTATGAAAACTTTAATTTATTAGGTGCTGTGTGCAGACTGCAGAGCTTGTTTCGATCTAATGTTTAATACGGGTGGTTGTCACTTTTGCAAAAGCGTCACTTTTGCACGAGGGGACACTTTTGCACGCCGAATTTTTTGCACGAGCGTCTTTTTTGCACGAAGGGACACTTTTGCACGAGGGGACACTTTTGCATGAGCGTCACTTTAACACAAGGGGACAATTTCGTACAGCGTCACTTTTGCACGAGGGGACACTTTTGCACGGCGACTATTTTGCACGGAGGGTCACTTTTGCACGGCGATATTTTTTTACGATGACAATTTTTTACAGCAGCATTGTTGCACAACGTTACATTTTTGCGATGAAATTCTTGCTCAGAGACATTTTCACACAATGACTTATTTTCACGGAACATCATTTTTATTATCGAGTACCAAATCTGTAACATAAAAGGTAACTGTGAAATAAATTTTTTTAACATACTTATACTAAAAGCAAAAATGAAAGATTTAATATCTTAAACAGTAAAAGTTAATGTTAAATAAAACTAACGAAAAGATAAAATAGAATTAATATAAATGATTCATACCGGAAAAAAGAATAATTTATTTAGAAACTAGGATAAAAAGTACTTTGTGTAAGTAAATTGTTTTAGTTTATTTTTAACTTTAACTATATTAATTTACAGCTTTGCCTTTTTATATATGTTACTATACGGTTTTTGTCAATATGATGGACCTAGGCATCAAAACCTTGACCACTTAAACTGAAAGACACATAAAAAAATGTATAAATAACACAAATAGTTTATTTATTAAAACGAAGATAAAAACAAAACTTATAGGGTAATATAGAAATCAAAATTTTAACAACAAATTTATACTAAATTACGCTTTGATGTAGAACAATCAGAATCAAATATTTAAATGCATTGACCAACTACAAAAATAAAACCTAACGCTGCAGGACATTAACAATAGGCAGGCCAGATGAATAATCATTAAATATATTGAACAATTACTCATTATTAATAGAGTAAAGGTGCTGATAATAAAATTAAACAATAGAATAAGCTAAATCTTAAAATTAAATCAATGGCTGATAAAAATTACTTACTAATTTTACTAACAAAAATATAATTCAGATAAAACTTTTTTAACTTTAACCGAAGTTCTTTAAAAATTTTGCAGAAAACTAATTTATTTAGTAGTTTGTTCCATATTTCAGCTGACCGATAAAAAACAGTATTCGGTCAAGCCTCATTATATTTAGAGGTTGAATAACTTATATGGTAAATTTTCTTTGAACATAAGTTAAAACTGCCAAATGTTACTCTCTCATTGGATTAACATGATCATGCAACATTATATTAATGAGATAATCCAAGTTTAAATCATGAAAAATGCGTTATCTAATTGATCATTTTATTCTCACGCTGAATTAAAAAAAAAAATAAAAATAAACATCAAGTAAAATCTCTAATACCGTTACACTTCATTAATTAAGTAATTTTTTTTTTTTAAATATTAAGTTTTCACCAAATCTAAAATATTTGTTAATAACTATATAACGCTAATTTTAACATTTAGTGAATACAACTAAAAAATATAATTCAAGATTCGTGTTTTAAAGCCTTACTAAATTAAGTTTTATCTTTCTGTCAAAAAAATTAAAGAGATTCAGATTAATTTTTACTAAAGTAATTAAAATTGTTTTTATTTGAAATTAGAAAATGTGTATTCATATAATTTATTCAAATTAAGACTACAAATATAATCTAATGAATTGTGGTACGTTATTATATTGTTCTACGTAAAATTTCAAATAAAAACTTTTATTAAAGAACTTTACTTTGCACTGACGAGGTCTTTGACCTAAACTTTTTTTGTAAAACAAATTCTTGAAAAATAAATTTATAAAATCTTTACATTAAAAGCGAATATTATTTAAGTTGACAAAAAAAAAGGAAAATAGTTTATCTAAACTTTTATTTGATAAAGTAAAAATTAGAAGCGTGCAAAAGTGAAGTCCATTTAAAATTGACTGATTGTTTAAAATATTGCAGTTCATAAGTTTACCGTTATAACATAACGTTGTGCGAAAGTGACGCTTTATGAAAATGTTGCCATGCAAATGTAACGTGGTGCAGAAGTTTTGAAGTATAAAAATATCACTTTGCGAAAATGACGCTGTGCAAAAATGACCCCTCGTGCAAAAAAGTCCCTTCGTACTAAAGTGACTCTCCGTGCAAAAGTGTCCCCTCGTGCGAAAGTCTCTTCGTAAAAAGTGACGCTCGTGGATAAATGACCCGTTTCCGTTTATTACACACAAGAAAAATAAATAAGAGTTGCTATAAATAAGAATTTCAATAAATATTATGTTTACAGCTATGAAAAAAAAAAATTAATCAAATGTCAAATATGTATAGTTTTAAATTTAAACTTAAATTTTATGATGTTGCAAACTATAACTATTACATATGAGTTATAAACAGCTAAAGTTTTAGGAGATTTAATTTTTATAATCTTATTAACTTACTTTTAATTATAAATAAAATCTGTTAAAATTTAAAAACTTATATATTTAATGAAAAATTTTATTAACATTTATGGCAAGTAATAGTAGTAATATTAACATGTATACACTAATATAAAATTTTAAATCAAAATTTCTCAGATTTAACAATTTTATAGGAACACATTAAACAAAATTTTTAATAATTGCGGTAATGAGTGAATTTTAAGTTGAAGTTACGATAAAAGTATTTTTGCACTTAAATAAAATTGTTTGTTTTTTAAATTTTATTACAATTTTCAAATTATTTCCAAACCGACAAGACTAAAGAATTTATTTATAAAGATTGTTTTGCTTTTACGACCTAAATTTTTTTTTTTTATTTACTTTTATTTCAATCAAATCAAAAAGTAACTATAAGTAAATTTTTTTAATGAATATCTAAAAATTTTTTTATCTTCTAACATTTTTTTTTTAACAATTAAGACGACCAACTATAAACAAAGTTTCTTAGTTTTAGCTTATGCTCAAAAAAAAAAGTCTTTAAGTTATTTCAAAGAACTAAACTTTTTTATTGTTTGTTTCAGTCTAATGAATAATCTAAAATTTAAGTTAGCTTCAATTCGGCTAAATACTTTCTTTTGTTTTTAGTTAAATTCTATTGATATTAAAATTTTAGATTTACAGTTGTTCTAAATATTCAGTTCGTGATCTAAAAACATATTTCTAATATTTGTAACTTTAAGAGAGTTGTTACATTATTCAAGTCTATGCTATTTCAAGAAAACTGGTAAACGATCTTATAAAGTACAACGGTAATTTTGGGTAGTGTTTACAAAATCTCTTGTGAAAAAACATTAAGTATGTCTATTAGATTTTTAATTCAAATGTAATAAAAACTTGACATTTTAAAATTAAATTTAAACTTCCACAACTTATAATAAAAACATTTGAGACCAGAAAATAGTTTTTATTAGATTTTTAACAAGTAAGAACAAATGGTTCTTGAAAATTTATTACTTTGTTTTTAACTATAGTTCAAAGAATATATGATTTAGTTTAAAGAAAACAAGTAGAGAGATTTCAACTACTATTTTACAAACTAATTTTCAGTCAAAGACCTTGTCAGTGTTCAAATAAATCTTATTCAAACAGAACTAGAATTATATTTTAATAAGATTTATTAAAGCACTGACGAGGTCTTTGACCAAAACACAATTTTTAAAATTAACTTTTTGCAAGAATAAATTAATACTTCATGTATCTTAGTTTTAACAGAGTTATATATTTACGTTAAAATCATTTGAATTATAACAAGTTTTTAACACTTATAATTTTTATTTTAGCACTGTTATAGAACTTAGTGTGAAATTTAATATTTTTATGTTAATTGTTTTATTTAATTGAAATATGCAGTTTTTTATTACTTGCAAATTGATTTGAAAGAGAATATCCCTTCTCACTATCTTATTACAAAACAAATTTTATCAATATAAAACTGAAGTATAATTTTTTTGAATCAGTAATTCTCTAGGGTCAGATTCTCTAAGCTTATTAATGTTTTCATTTATTCATATAATCTTATTTTATCGATGTAAAATAATTTACAAAACAAGAGAATAAGCATTTTTCTAAGTTTTTTATACTATAAACTCGGATATAATCAAAGCTTAAATATAAAATAAGACAGCGATCAGATTAAAGTAAATAGCAAAAGAGAAACCCTAAAGAGCAGCTTTCTTTTGCGGTAAATAATGTAACATAACAGTTTAAACTTGACAATTATCTTAGTAACTAAATGGAAGTGCAACAGATGTAAAAATAATGTACATAAGAAAAAATTAAAAAATTTCATGTCGGCATATATAATAAAATAATGATAGTAAAAAAATTTCTAACAAAACTAAATGTTATTCAAATAAGTAAAGTATATTAAAAAAAAAGTAATTTAAATTTTGTGGTAAATACTAACTTAAATAAAGAATAGCTAAGGATTTTTTTTACTCGGGAATAGAATAAAATTCCTTAATCATTTATATTGTAAATAACTTTGGATCTATATATTCATTTAAGAAACATCTCAATCCAGTTTACAAATTTGAGTAGTTCTCAAATTTAAAAAAATATTCTTTATTTTAATACATAAGTTAAACTGTTATATCCTGAAAATCTTTATTTATTTCATTAAGTAATTTTGGGACGAAATTTTTAAACATTATTAGTAGTTATCAATGATCTTTGTTATAATTCTTTTGAAAACTTAAGTTTTAAAAGGATAAGAGGAGTTTAAAGAATAATCTAAAACAGGTATGAGCAACGTACAGACCGCGGTTTAGATCTAGCCGGCAGAGTTAAAAATAACGACCTCCTCACTTTTAAAAAATTTCAATGGAACTTGGCCCCTCAATTAAAATAACCGGTTCTCGAGTGAAGTGACCGGTCCGCCAAGGTCAGTTTTACAATATTATATAATAATTTGTATTATATTTTAAAAAACAAAACTTTATAGTTAAACTTTAAAAATAAATTTAAAAAAAATTCTTTGATTTCCTTTTGTTAAATTTTCCAAATAAAAGCTTTTATTCAAGTCTTATATTTTACGTATATACCTTTGGTAATCTACCATGTTATGACATGTATAAACAATGGACAAGTCAAAAATAAGAGTCTTCCGATTATATATTAAGTTTTTTGTATCAAAATTAAGAAAGTTTGCCTTATATTTTTTTTAATAAGTATTTAACAACTAATTTCCATCAAACTACTCTACTTTACTTTTCAATAAAGATTAAGCAAATTTTAAGACGTGTTAAGAACTTGAACTGCATATTCGGAATTTTTTTCAATGAAATAAAAGTGTTAAGGTTTTACTCAGTTTTCCAATAAAGGTTGTCTCTCAGATTTTGTATTCATGTTGATGAAAGTCACTCTGTAGTAAAGGCATAAAGTTTGAAGTTTCAACTATTTTTTAGCCACTTCATTAAGAATAACTTGACGCATTTTGCAGAACTAGTGACTACAGACCATTCAGTAATGTCAACTAAAAAGTACAATTGTATCATTGTTTAACCTTGCAATGAGTTTCGTGTGACAATGAACTTCCTTCAGTTTGACAAAACCCTTAGAAAAAGATCAAAGTTAGAAGAAAAAAAAGAACTTATTTCAAACTTAACAAAGTTTTCCTAGAGTAATAAGTTAAAAATTTAGTACTAGTTCTGCCTAGCCTTATAAAAAACAAAGTAATCTGAGTATTTTACAAACAATAACTTAAACTGTCATGCTTGATAAAGTGTTTTCTATTAATGGTTTCAAAAAAATGATCTACCAGACTTATAAAACTAGTACCCGGCCAGATCCAAAATTTTAAAGAAAGGATTTGCCTGAAAAGATTATTTTCTAATTAAAATCCTGCGAGATCCGGATCTAAACGGGATTACTCGCCAAGTCCGTATAACCGAAGATTAATAAATCGAAATGCTCCAGCCCGCCAAGGACTAACTTTTTTCGGATCTGGCCTGCAGATTAAAATCGTTCTCCATCCTAGTCTAAAAAATCGTTTAAAGTGATAACTAGGTTTTCATTTAACTGTGTAAAATTTAATCAAGTTTACAGTAAATAGCAATTTGTTTATCGACAGTTAATATTATAATGTGTTAACATTGTTATACTTGAATATAGTTTAATAAAAATACTAAGTACTTTCAATTAGTTTATTTTTAGTGGTTTTTAATACTTATAAAATTCAAAACTTCTTGTTTTTTAGTTGCATTCAATTTATTCTAAGTTATATAATTAAAATAAAAATTTGATAATGAAAAAAAACTTATAGTTAATTTATAAAAATTAAAGTTCAAATTTTTCACTTTTATATATTTTTACTTATACCTCAATAATGAAGTGTCATTTTATTGGCTCACGTAGAGCAGCGATAAGCTACTTGTTTGTTTTAAAATTTGTTTTAATTGTATACAAAGAGCTTTCTCTCAATTGCAAATATTCAAACTTCCCATAATTCTTGTTTTTTAGCCTAACCTAAATGTCTATTAATATTTTTCTTGAGCAAAGTATGCTTACATGTTTTAATTTTACTTGGCTAAAATGTCCTGCTGTCTATACAGCGGTATCGACTATCATTTATATTTAACTATTTACGGTCCATAAACACAAGTACTCAACAACAAATATAAACTATTTTGTTGAGCAGGGTTTCCCAAAATCATTTACTAAATCGCCCCCTGTCAGAAATTTGATAAATAGTCGCCCCCACGATTTTACAAAGTAGTTTTTCTCTTGAGTACAAACTTTTGAGCCAAAAAAGTTGTTTTGGAAATGTAATTTAGTCTAGTATTTCTAATGCACGCATTTTTGTGGCTGTTTTGAAAGTAGTTTACAGGGCTTGAGAAAATAAGTTACAATCGTTTTCTTATAAGCCCAATAAAGTGTATTTAAATACTTGATTATTAAAAAGCCTTGTGTAATTTGTAATCAATCCTGTTTAAAATGGACTGTTTTAAAACTAATGAAACTTTTAGGGTAGTAGTGGACAACTTTTGTAATCAGCAATTCATATTTACTAAAACATCTTTTCTAGTTTCAACTTGTTAAAAAAAATTAATTGTAGGCTGCATAATTTAATAAAATAACATATAAGAAAATTAAAAAACTCGAGCAAAATTGTAATGAAATGATTTAGTATTATTGTGATCTAGGAAATACTATTGTGAACAGAAAACAAAATTGAAAGTGTATTTTAAAACCTTAAGTATCAAAAAACTAAATTTTGTTTATTTTGCACAAGTAGTTTTAAATTTATTTAGCGGGTCGAGATTTGACTGGATCTTAACCGTACGTTACCGATGTAAAATCTTAATTGAAACCTGAAATTTTAATATTCTCTCATTTAACGAATTTTGGACATTTAAAAGTTAATACTAAGTAACTTAATTAAGCAGTTAGTTATTAGCCTATAATGATTTACCAGAAATAGTGAAAAACTAAAAGCTAGTATTGAACTATTAAAATAATCTACACATTCTAATTGCTAATATATTAGAAATTAAAACAAAATAAAAAACAGTTGTATTAATAGTTTAAAATTCCTTAATGTATAGATTTTACAACAATAATAAATCAAGTTAGAAGCTAAAATTCAGTTTAATATCTTTTAAATTAAAAGGTATAAAGACATCAAATCTATACTCTTTTTAAATTAAAAAAAAAAATACTTTAATGGTTATCAAGATTTTTTTATCTATACAGATTAAACAAGTAATAACAAAAGTATGTCAAATAAATTTCTTTCAAACAAATACTTAAATCACTACGCTATAAAAACTTTTAGTGCAGGGTTTCCCAAAGCGGGTGATATCACCCCCCTGGGGGAGATTTTGGTATGTCAGGGGGCGATAAATAGTAAAGGGGCGAAAGGGTGGGCAAAAACTAGTAAGGGGGCGAAAAGGGGGCGATTTTAAAATTTTTTGCAGACATTTAGTTTTCACTTTTTAGCTTGCTTTTTTACTTATTTTAGCCTGCTATCAAATATTTAACCCTTAGGTAAAACTTAAACAAAATAAGTCCATTTCGTTAACGTGAAATTTCAAGAAAGATCAAAAAGTTTAGGACTCCTCTTTTTAAGTAATTTATATATTTTTATTCATATTCTTTCCATTTAACAATTACATAGGTCATAGACGAGTGGAAATCCTCTCACCATTTCATAACCTGACATATTGATGCCATTTATGATCATAACTGCTTTGTAAAAATCTATGTTATCGATCATAAACTATCACCCTATGATATTTTTGAATTGTTTCTTGAAAAGTCACTTAGTTATACAAAAAAAAAACTATATTAAAGTCAATTTTGCAATAGAATAAAAAAATTGTAATAAATAAAGATAAACTTTGTAAGTTTTGTTTTTGAGCTTGCACTACTAAATTTAAAAAAAGTAGCTTTTGATTATCATGAATTCACATGTTTCTTATTCATGTTTGATAATTCTTAAAAAAGTGAGATGGTTATAAAAAGAAAACATTAAGTTGCATTTGAAAAGTTAATTTTTTTTTACAAAAATTTTATACTTTATAATTATTTTATTTAAGTGACTTTCACTAACAGTTCTTTTGTTTATTCATGCCATATTATTTATTGAAATTGTTTTAAACCTTTATTTTTAGGTTTAAAATTACTCTGTTGTAAGTTATGTGTAGACCTGTTTTATAACATGCATATAATGGCTGCATACTGAAAGTGGGGATTTTGTTTTACAAATTAGTGTTTGAATTAGGAATTACATATTTTACTACTGAGACAAAAGTTTGTTGCATATAAAGATTTAAGAACTTATAATTGTAAATAATCTAGAAATTTTGAAATAATGCATTAAACAAGAGTTTAAAAAGTTTTTATATTAATTCTAATATTTTTTGTCTGTTAGGCTCATCATTTTAATACACAAAAATAGTTGAGGTCCTCATCACCAATCATATATAAATTTTACTATAAAAATGAATTAACTGTAAGATCATCATTCTGATGGCAAGAGATAAACAAAGCTATTAAGTTTAATTTAAGTGTTAGTTAGCTACTTTTGATACCTTAGTTTTAATGTTAATTATAATAACTATGCCTTATTCAACTCATCATAGAACTATACTATATCTGCTGTTTCTATTTCTCAAGTAAAAACAATGTTGTAGACCAGGGTTTCCCACAGTGAGCCATAACAGTTGTTCAGGTGGTCATGAGCAGTAAAAAAGCCACAGTGGGTAATAAAGTTATAGTTTGAAACGTACACTAAATATTCTGGAGTTGCAGATGAATAGCAAAAAAGGTCTTAGTGTTTTTAATGGAAATTTTTTAAACTTAGTCTAAATATTTGGAGTTGCTGATGAAGAACAAAAAAAGGTCCTATGTGTTTTAAATAGTAACTTTTAGAGTAAACTTGTTATAGGGCGCCATAGCATTTTATTACTTTAAAAGGGCCATTTCAACTTTAACTTTTAGTGTGTAAAAACTCAAATTTCCTTTACAGAAACTATCAGAAACAGACAACTATAAGTCTGTTGTTAATTTTTATCAAACAAACTTATCTTTAAGAGTCAAGTACAGCTAATTATACTAGTCTATAAAGTAAAAACAATAAAAAATAAAAGTTTTTTTTATGTATAAAAAAAAAGTCTTTTTGCTATTTTGACATTTTAAAATACAACTTCTTATCTGACTATATACATATATTTTAAAATTTGTATTTAAATTATTTTAAGTATTTAGAGATTTTAAGAAAAAGGTTTTAACTATTTGTATTAACATGCTGTATAAATAATTTACTTAACATGGAATTTAAAAATAGAGTTGCCACACATTTAGGGTATTCAAAGAAACTGAGATTAATTTAAATTATTTGAAGTTCTCAGTATGACTCAAGATAAGTAATATGTTTTAACTTTTTTTTAAACTTTATTTGAGTCTGGATAGTTTTGAACTTTAGTAAAAATTTTTGGATAATTTTAAGATTTTTTTGAAATCTCTGAACATAGTTATTAGATCTAAAACAGGGTTTCCAATATTTTTATTCATAAGGCCTTCTTTGAAGAAAAAAAATATATATTGTCTCCTAAAACAATTTTACTGAAAAAACTACCATTATTTACACATTTTTTTTGCACTTCATCTGCAACTACATAATATCCAGTGTGAACTACAAATTATGACCTCTTGGCCCTCTATGGTTCTTTTATTGCTCATGGGCCACCCTTTTGCTTCTCATGGCCCTCTGAATACCTAAAATAATCCCTAAGAGAGCAACTTGGCCCACTTTTGGAAACCTTAATCTAGAATAATAATTAGTTTTTACAGTTTCAGTATTTTGTTATTTTGTATAATCAATTTTACTCTAGGAAATGTTTTTATTGATTCTGATATTCATTTTTAAAATAATCCTTAGAGTTAGTTCTCTACTATTTTAGAAAAATAACACTGTAGTTTTTGTTTAAGACCTTAAATTACAGGGTTGCAACTTTACCACTAAACCTTGAATTACCTGTAATTTTACAATTTAGGCTAAAAAAAAACTGAAGAATCTGAAATTTCAGAAATTTTGATGAAACCTTAAAAAACCTGAAATTTTCACAATTTTCATATGTTCAGTAGTAAAATTTGATTTGACTCAAAGAATATATCATATATTTAAAAAACATTTTGTCAATAGCAGTAATTTAAAAAAAAATTGATTTAAATTAGCTTTTCAGTTTCTTTTCAATGTTTTTTTATTATTCAATACAGTTTCTTCATTAAACTTAACTTTAAACTAAATATAGATCAAAAATGTTAACTTTTAAAAACCTGGAAAAAAAATTGAAAAAATGAGAAATTCGAAAACAACATTCTCATGAGTTTATTTACCATCTAATATACAAGCATACACACACAATAAGGGGTAGGGAGTACTTGGGTAATTTTTGCTTGATTTCTTAGAATATATATTCTGGATGTGATGTTGATTCATTAAAAGGAATATGCAAATAAAATTAGGAAAAATACAAAACTGCTGCCCAAAAAACAAACTTAATCCTCAAAAATTAAAATTTATTGAATTTTTTGACTAAAACAGGATTAAAATTTTTTATACATGTCTTAGACTTATAACTTATATCTTAAATGAAAGTTTATGGTTATAGGCATAAATTTAAGACATCCTAAATGCTTTTAATGTATCATGACGTAATTATTACACAATATATGCAAATTTTTTCTGTAAAATTGTACTTTTTTATCTAAATGAAAATATTCAACTGTTTTACATTAGATTTTAAATTTTGAATGTATATCTATTGGAGTCAGCTAGCAACACAGATATTAGTTATTTATTGCCATCTTAAACTGATTTTAATATAAATATAAAATACATTTTTAATACTATTCTGTAATTAGAAGTTATGACTATTGATAGCACAAGTTTAAGCGTAAAAGAACAAGACATTTATATCATAGAAACTATATGTAGTTTTAATAAATTACAGTAAATTTATCAAATATATACAGTTTCTTTACTTTATTAAACAATATTTATATATCTATATTAAATTTTTTTAGCTTCAAATGTGTTGTTTCCACAATGCTTTTAGTTTAAATTTATGAGGTATTTTACTTTTAAATTAATAAAAACTTGATTGTTTAGATTGCTATTAGTTTAAGTTCCTAATGTATTATACATTTAAGTTAATTAAAACTTAATTTGCTAGTTTGTTAGGATTTTTTTATTCCCTAATTAAAAAGCTTGTATCAAGTTCTTTTAAAATCATAGCTGTTTATTATGATTATGTATACTTATACATGTGCTTTTTACTAGACTGAACACTTAGCAATGTGTAAATTTTATCTATGTTATTATTATTGTAAATATGCTTTAGCTTAATATTTTTTTATCAATTATAAATAATGTAAAAAATAGTTGATATCAACTCAATACCTTGTAAAATTGATTTTTCAATGTGAAAAAAATAGCTATTAGCAAGGTATAATCTTTTATATATTATATACAGATAAAAGTTTAGACATCGCTAAGTGTTCAGTCTAGTAAATAGCACATATATAAGTAAAAATAATTATAATAAACTGCTATAACTATATATGAGTTTAAAATTAAATAGGATTTGATACAAAGCTTTTTAACTAGAGAATAAAAAAATATTACCAAACTAACAAATAAGGTTTTGTTTAACTTAATGTATAATGGCCTTAAGAACTTAAACTAATAGCAATATCAAAACAACAACATACTAATAGCTAAAAAAATTATAAAGATATAAAAATAATGTTTAATTAAATAAATATCTTCATAATTAAGTTATAAAACTAATTTATTTTTAATAAATTTATATGCAGTTTTTTTAATGTGTATGTCTAGATATTTTACTCTTAGAAAGGTGCTCTCAATAATCATAACTTATAATAACGAAAAAATATTAAAACTGTGTTTTATATCTTTATCCGCATCCAATTAAAATGGCACTACATCAGTATATCTATTTGGCTAGCTGACTCTACACATTAAACATTCAAAAAAAAAACTCAAAGTAAAAATAGAAATAGAAATTGCTTTTAATGTTAGAAAAAAGTACAAATTTTTACAAAACTCTGTATGTTTTATGTAATAATGCTGCTTAATACTTTAAATGCAGTTGAAATGTCTTTAATTTATGCGTATAATTATAAGATATGAATTGTAAGTCTGCGACCTGCTTTCCTGAAGTGGACCATGAGCGATGAAGGAGCCACAGGGGGGCCATTAGGTCATAATTTGAAATTTACACAAGAAACCCTGGAATTGCTGATGAAGAGCAAAAAAATAGTCTTATGAACTTTTTATGTTAGTTTTAGTGTAATATTGTTGAAGGTAGCCAAAAGTTTTTTTAATTTTTTCCAAGGAAGCCAGTTAAAAAAGTTTTAGGAAACCCTGGTCGAGGGCATGGATAAAAGATTTTCTTAGTGTTGATGTCAAAAATACAATTTTTTTTTAATTTTTACGGGTTGAAATTTCATGCAGTGTTGTGATTGTTATAGTCAGAATGTGGTAATGGTTCTTAAATAAATTTGTTGCAACGATAAAAATCTTGCATTTTGTCAAAAAATAACTTTTTCATAGAATAACTTTTATTTTAACCTAATTTTAATCAAAGCAGGGTAGCCACTCGGCCAGGAAAAGTCAGGAAAAATTAAAAAAAATTCAAAAGTCAGGTAAAATGGGGGGTTTTGAAAAAAAGTCAGGAAAATTCAGGAAATTTTTTAAAATTAAAACAAAATTCAGATTTTGTCAGTTTCAATTTACAAAATGTCTTTTTTTTTCAAAGCGAATGGTGAAAATTGATTTAAAGTCCTTTAAAGTCGGAAAAATAATCCAAAATTTTCCTGGAAATTTTCAAATATTCGATTTTATTTCCAATGCCTTCACCTGGTATAAATTAGTAAAATATTCTTCATAAAACTGCATAAATTTTATATTATCATATTGAACAAGTACCCTACTTGAACAAGCAGATTTTGTTAGTTTTTTAGTATTGATGATCTGTAGCAAGGACACTTCCATAGTGAAACTGTGATATATACACAAAAATAGTAAAAGTTCCTTATATGTCATTTGTTTATCTAGATAAATTTATGCTAGGAAATGCTAAAAAATTGTGTCTTTTTACAGACAAGCTGTGTTTATAAGGTGATAATACAAGTATTTTGCTGATAGAGCTGTTTATTACAAACATGAATCATACACAGATGGTATAAGTAATGTACTGGAAGTTTCATAGAATTCATCAAAAAACTGTTGTTTTTAATCTGGATTAAAATTAGATTGAAAGCTTTATATAGTTTCAAGTGTTAGATTATGTATTTTAGAATAAGTTTAAATTAAGAGTATGATTTAGAAAAGTCAGGAAAAGTCAGGAAGTTTTTCTCAGCTTGATTAGTGGCAACCATTTCAAAGTATATAAACTTATTTTATCATCAGTACAGCCAAAAGTTTTTACTTATATAACAAGACAGGCTGGCCACACACACAGGCTACTTAAAATAACTTAGGCTTGTTAGAGATTTTTTTAAAACTCAGTCTTGTTTGACATTTTTGTAAGAGCAAGACAAACTTATATAGATTTTTTATTACTTCAAGCTATTTTATATGATTCATACTTTATGAATAATTGCACATTTATTAAGTTTTTACTTATTACTTGGGTATTTTTATGTAGTTAAGCTTTTTTTACAGTAATTTCAATGCATTTCCATATATATTTACTTTTAACTTTTTTATGAAACACAGGCAAATTAAGGCTAGTTTTTGGTTTATTTAAGATGGTTTATTTCAGAGAGTAAAAACTCTATTTTTAAATGTAGACTATATACTAGGGTTTCTAAAAATTTTTCAAAAGGCACCATCAAGGAAATTATAAAAGCTGTTGCCTAATCCAACAAGATTTCTAAAAAACTGATATTAAAAACTCCTAGATTTTTTTTTGCTTTTCATCATATATTGCAAAATATTTAGATTAAATTTAAAATTATTTAATCAAATATAAAATACTTAAGTTTTTAATAATATCTAGTACAAGTTTCAAAACTACCATGGTAAATACCTATTTTTAAGTCTTTTTTGATTTTGCTGTTCTTTGTTAATTTCATAACATCTATTATATATTTCAAGTTATGAACTCGTTGCCCTTTTACTACTCTTTTTTGAAACTTTGACTAAATATTCGGAGTTGCTGATGAAGAGCAAACAAAAGGTCGTATGTGTTTTTAATAGTAGCTTTTTGAGTAAATTTGTTATTGGGCCCCATAGCTTTTTAAATTATTTAAAAGGGCCATTTTAACTTTACTTATACTTTTAGAATGTAGAAACTCGAATTTCCCCTTAATATTTTATCTTTAAAACTTCACACATTACAAGAGACTATCAGAAACAGACAACTATAAGTCTATTTTTATTTGAATCAAACAAACTTATCTTTAAGAGTGAAGTACAGCTAATTACATTAATCTATAAAGTAAGGACAATAAAAATAAAAATTATTTTTATCTATAAAAAAAAAAAGATGTCTTTAATATTTTTAGACATTTTTAAATACAACTTCATATTCAACTATATACAGATATTTTAAAATGTGTATCTCAATTATTTTAAGTGGTTAGAGATTTAAAAAAAAAGTTTTTAACTATTTGTGTTAACATCCTGTATAAATTATTTAGTTCAATTGAAATTAAAAAATCAGGTTGACACACATTCAAGGTATTCAAGGAAACTTAGAATAATTTAAGTTACTAGAAAATCTTTGTGTGGCTGAAGATAACTAATATGTTTTGTCTTTTTTTTTAAGCTTTATATGAGTCTTGATAGTTTTGAACTTTAACAAAAATTTTAGGACAATTTTAAGATTTATTCAAATTTCTGAACATAATTGTTAAGATCTAGAACAGGGTTTCCAAATTTTTTTCAAAAGGCCTTCTTTAAAGAAACTAAAAAAAATATTGTCTCCTACAACAAGTTTACTTAAAAAAAAACTACCATTATGTAAATCTTAGACCTTTTTTTGCTCTTCCAGTGTTAATTACAAATTATGACCTCATGACCCTATGTGGCTCTTTAATTGCTCATGGCCCGCCCTTTGGCCGTTTTTCTTCTCATGGCCTTCTGAATATCTATCATGACCCCTAAGAGGGCAACTTGGCAAACCTTAGAAAACCCTGATCAAGAAAAATAATTAGTTTTTCCAGTTTCAGTATTTTGTTTTATTGTTTAATCAAGTTTACTCTTAGAAATGTTTTTATGATTCTGATAGACTTTTAAAAATAATCCTTAAGGTAGTTTTCTACTATTTTAGAAAAATAACATTGTAGTTTTTGTTTTAAACCTGAAATTAATATTTACAGGATTGTCACTTTACCACTAAACCTTGAAACACCTAAAATTTGACAATTTAGGCAAAAAATCCAGGAGAATCTGAAATTTGAGAAGTTTTGGTAGAACCTAGAGTAACTTAAATTTTCACAATTTTTATATGTTCAGTAGTTAAATTTTGAATTGACTCAAAAAATATATGATATATATTAAAACTACATTATCATTAGCAGTAAATTTTTTTATTAAAAAACAGATTTACGCAGCTTTTCAGTATGTTTTCTATATTTTTATATTATTTAACACTGTTTCTTACCTTAAACTTAACCTTAAACTAAATATAGACCCAAAAATGTGTACTTTTGAAACTCTTGAAGAAATTCGGGAATCCTAAAAAATTTTATAAATAAATGAGTGGCAATACTGCATTTATCATGATTTTAATTCTTTATGCAGTGAGTACTTTTCATTGTATATAGATAGCTAAAATATCAAAAGTGTTTTTTATACTATATATAATGTTAACTAACGTTGTTACAAAAAAATATCCACAATGTTTTTTTTTTTCAACTAACTAAAAATTTTTAATTTAAAAAAATCGAAAATACCATTCTCATGAGTTTATTTACCATCTAATATACAAGCATACACACTTAATTAGGGGTAGGGAGTACTTGGGTAATTTTCGTTTGATAAGTTACAAAATATTTTCTTGATATGATATTGCTTTTTTTTAACAGAATATTGAAATAAAAAATTATCAGAAAACAAAACAGATGCCCAAAAAACTAACTTCATCCTCTAAAATCAAATATTATTCATTTTTTTACTAAAACAATAAAAACACTTATACATGTCCTAGACTTATTACTTATATCTTAAATAAAAGTTCATTGTTGTAAGCATAAATTAAAGACATACTTAATGCTTTTGATGTATTATGACGTAATTATTACACAATATTTGCAAATTTTGTCTATAAAATTTTACTTTTTTTCTTAATGGAAAATCTTCTACAGTATTATTTATAGCTTTTTGATTTTGAATGTATGTCGTTTGAAGTCAACTAGCTAGACAGATATTAGTGATGTAATGTCAATTTAATTTGAAGTTAATATGAATATAAAATGCTTTTTAATAATATTCTGTTAATGTGAGTTATGACTATTGAGCGCACATGTCTAAGAGTAAAAGAACAAGACCTATACATCATAGAAATTGCATGTGATTGAAAAAAATAGTGCAATTCTATTAGTTATATATATTTTTTAAATTGATTTAACATTTATCTATCTCTAATAACTTTTTTTGGCTTTATAGTGTTTTCTTTCCACATTGCTTTTGGTAATATTTATGATAAATTATTCATTTGATCAATTAAAACTTGACTGTTTAGATTGTTGAAATGTCTTATTCTATAATTAAAATGCTTTATATCAAGTTTATTTAAAATCATAGCTGTTTATTATAACTATGTTTACTTATATATATGCCATTTTACTAGACTGAATGCTTAAAATTTTTTCTATATATAACATAAAAAAAAGCTTATACATTGCTAAAAGCAATGTTATTAGTATTGTGAATATGCTTTAGGTCGATATTTTTTTATCAATTAAAAATAATTAAAATAATAGTTCATATCAATACAATACCCAATAAAATTTAATTTTACAATGTGTATAATATAGCTCTAAACAAGGTATAAGCTTTCATATGTTAAACAGACAAATTTTTATACCTTGATAAGTGCTCAGTCTAGTAAATAGCATTATATAAGTAACAACAATAATAACAAACTGCTATGAGTTTAAAACTAAAAAGGATTTGAAACAAAGCTTTTTTATTAAAATATTAAAAAATCTTACCAAACTAACAAATTAAGTTTTCATTAACTTTTATGCATAATACATTAGGAACTTAAACTAATAGTAATGTGGAAACAACAACATACTGATAGCTAATAAATTAATAAAGATAAAATAATAATGTTAATTTAAATAATTATCCTTGTATTTAAGTTAAAATACTACATTAACTTTAATAAATTTACATGCAGTTTCTATTATACATAGGTTTAGATCCTTTATTCTTAGACAAGTGGTCTCAATAATTATAACTTATAATCATGAAATATTATTTAAACCGTGATTTATATCTTTATCCGCACCCAATTAAAATAGCACTACATCAGTAATAGTTGTATGGCTAGCTGACTCTACACATTAAACATTCAATATAAAACAAAACTAGAAGTAAAAAAAGTAAAATAAATTGCTTTTAATATTAGAAAAAATTGCAATTTTATAGAAAACTTTGTGTAATAAAGACATGATAATACCTTAAATGCAGTTGAAATGTCTTTGATTTATGCCTATAACTATAAGATTTTATTTAAGATATGAATTGTGAGTCTAGGACCTGCTTTCTTGAAGTGGGCCAAGTGAGCAGTGTAGAAGCCACAGGGGGGCCATGAGGTCATAATTTGAAACTTACACAAGTATCCTGGAATTGCTAATGAAGAGCAAAAAAATGGTCTTATGTACTTTTTATGTTTGTTTTAGTGTAATCTGGTTGGAGGTAACCATGAATTTTGTAATTTTTTCAAGGAAGCCATTTGAAAAAGTTTTTGGAAACCCTCGTCTAGGGCATGTATAAAAGACTTTATTATTATTGTTAATGTCAATTTTTTTTTTTGATTTTTTGGGTTGAAATTTCATGCAGTGTTGTGATTGTTATAGTCAGAATGTGGTAATGATTCTTAAATAAATTTGCTGCGACGATAATATACTTGCATTTAGTTGAAAAATATGTTTTTCATAAAATCACTTTTTTTTAAACTTACTTTAAATTAAAGTATATAAACTTATTTTATCATCAGTACAGCCAAAAGTTTTTACTTATATAACAAGACAGGCCACACACACAGGCTACTCAAAATAACTTAGGCTTGTTAGAGGTTTTTTTAAAGTTCAGTCTTCTTTGAAATTTTTGTAAGAGCCAGACAAACTTAGATAATTTTTTTATTACTTCAGGCTAGTTTATTTGATTCATATTAATTGATTATATATAAATTGCACGTTTAAAAGTTTTAAGTTATTAATTGGATATTTTCATGTAGTTAAGCTTCTTTAACAGTATTTTTAATGCATTTCCATATATAGTTATTTTTAACTTTTTTACAAAACACAGACAAACTAAGGCTAGTTTTTGGTCTTTCAAGATGTTTTTTATAGAGAGTAAAAACTCTGGTTTTAAGTGTAGACTGTACACTAGGGTTTCTCAAACTTTTTCAAAAGGCACAATCAAAGAAATTAAAACAGATATTGCCCATTCCAACAAGATTTTTAAATAAATGATATTAAAAACCCTTAAGATTTGTTTTTGCTTTTCATCATATACTGCAAAATACCTAGAGTAAAATAAAACTACTTAATTAAATATAAAATACTTAAATTTTTAATAATATCTAGTACAAGTTTAAAAACTACCATGAAAAGTACCTATTTTTGAGTCTTTATTAATTTTGCTGTTCTTCGTTAACTCCATAACATCTATTATAAGTTTTAGGTTATGAAATCGTTGCCTTTTACTACTCTTGCCCTCCCTCCTCTACTCCCTTTTGGCCCCTTTGCTGCTATAGTCTCTACTTAGCAGACTTTGGGAGACCCATCTTTAGACGTTGATCACATAACTCAGTTAATTTGCTTAAAAAATACAGTTACGTTAACTATTAAAATGTTTCATAATTTAAAAACAACACATTACTGTACCTACACTAAATATTTAGACTGAAACTGAATTTTAGTTAACAATAAAGTACACCTTAATAACTAAATTAATGTAATAATTGATTATTTCACTTTTGGAATATGTTTTTTTTTTGTAAATAATAATTGTTTGAACAATCGAAAGCTTAACTTTTTATTTTATTCCTAGGAAGCTATAAAGATTTGTATTTGTAATACAAGACAATGTCTTTCACCGAGAAAGAACTCGATGAGTTCTTAAAATCCAATCCTGAACACGGATTTCTGCTTGAGTTTTATAAGGAAGAACTTGAAAAGAAAAATAAGCAGATCCAAACAATTAAAGAAAGGTTTGTTAACAATAAAATAACTGCAGTAAAAACAGTTATAACACTTTTGAAAAGCAAGCATCTAAACTTATCTCGACCTAGTTACTCTCTCAGAAATTTCAAGTTTAATATTGAAGTTTTGGAGAAAAATAATAAAGATTATAAGCTTCTGAGCAATGCACTAAAAAATAAAACGGAAAAAGTGAAAACGCTCGGTACTAAAGACACAAGCCAAAAAAAGATTGTAAGAGTCGTACCAACAAAAAAACGTAAGATGGAAGACAATGAAGCTTCAAATTTACTTTTACTTCATGGTACTCCTGCAGCGAATGTGATGGGAATTTTGAAAGAAGATTTCATACCGTCCAAAAAGGGCAAGCACGGCCCGGGAGTGTACCACACAAACAACTACAAATACGCTTCATTGTACAGTAACAATTACATCATTGAAAACTCCATTCTTAAGAGAGTGAGCTACTTGTTTGTTAACAAAGTAAAAGAAACCGAGGCGCCCACGGAACCGAGGAAGTTTTCCGGTGAAAATGTTTACCATGAGTATCTTTTAAACAAACCTGTTTTGCAGACTTTTGATGAAATAACAGGCAAGGTAGTAGCAATCAATAAAAGTATGCGATTCAAAATTGATGAAGCTAAAAACAAGTTAATAGGAGGTAAATTTGATTTTACTTCTTGTAAAACAAATATTTTTCTAGCTCATCATGAATTGGTGGAGCCTGCTTATCTAATCGAAATTAAAAAAGAAGTAGACATTCAAAAATTTGTCTCTAATGCGCTTTACAATCGGTTGGAGATAAAACAGTTTAAAGATACAAAGCCTGTCAACGGAGTCAAAAAACTAACCATAAAATATCTAAAAGAATACATAGAAAACGAGTTGAATGCAAACCACAATGAAGAGTTAAGGTTTACAGAGCTTAAATTCAACTATAAGATGAGATCTACTTTGCAGCAAGTAGCTTTTAAACTCACTGACATTACTGGTATGCAAAAAGATAAAAGCTGCAAGTACACAACCAAAAAACTTACAAAAAACATCAAAGACTATCAGTTCGTGATGCGTTCGATTTCAGTAGAAAGATTTGGAATTGTTCCTAAAGTCCTGCACATGTACGCAATTGATTGCAAGGCAAAGAGCGAGGAAATCAAAGGCAGAAGGTTGTATGCCCACGGGGTGAGTCCGGACAAAATACGAAAGATTTTAAAATCCGGCTACGATTGCCAGTCGTGGAGTTCAAGGTGTTTTGAGGAGTGCGACACCTGCAACAATGCCTCCTGCGCCCGCTACTCGACTTCATGCTTCCGTTTTGAGCAGGAAAAAAGCAACAAGCTTAAGAATAAAAACTATGCTTACGTGTTTCTTGTTGCTGGAAAAGAAAAGAACGTTGACAAGAACGTTGTTACTGACAGCAGAGGATGCTACATAAAAAATGGAACGCTGAGGCCCCATTTGATCTGTGCAAGTGATCAGATGCCTGTGGTTGAAACGATCCCAACCTACCTGCTCGTTACAAAACTATAAACATACAAAATAAATATTTTATTTAATTGAAAATCTTCGAATAAAATTGTTTTTAATTTTCTTTGAAATGTAATAGTTTAAAGTTTAAAAAGCAAGATTGATTACTTTGATTTGTGAACTGATAAAGAATAAAGCAAAACTCTATTTTTTTGTTTTACAATGTTAATTTAATTTTTGCTTAGTTCAAAAAGTTATTTGTTTTCATTGTAAAAATAGAAATTATTTATTTGGTAGAAAAAATAAACTTTTATACAAACAGTAGTTTATTTTTATAAAATAAATAAATCTAAATTTTATGTGTCCTCAACAACTTAAAAAAAACTTTCAAAGGGTAAATGAAAATGTTTAAACTGTAGTGTTAGAAGTATTTTCAGTTTGTCAAACAGATAGTGAAAACAATTTCGAAAAAGTGAAAAATTATTATATTTTATACTTAATTTACAGTATAAATTCTAATGAATTACAAATGAATAAAATATTATATCTTTTTTACCAGTGTTACAAACACTTTTTTTAAGTCTATCATTTTTTAACTGAATCAAAGTTCAATTTTTTTTACAGGCTTAACTTTTTATTACAAGTCACTATGCTTAATTAAACAAAATTTTAATAATATTATAGTACTAATTAATTATTAAATACTTTGATTTAAAAAAAACAAAAAAACTATTCACATGATTTTGCGTCAAGTTGCATAAGTAAAGATATATCTTTAGATTTAGTTTTTAGCTTTGAACTTTATTTAAATCTTTATTGGCAATTCGCTTAAACAGTTATTAAAACTTGCATATATCTGGTCACATGCCAATACAAAGCTTTTCGTTTATTTTGTAAACAATTTTTGGCATTTTTAATATCTATGAAGTATTATAAATGTAAAAGTGTAGATTGTTCAAATTTTAATTGTCATGAACAAACACACATTTGCATATTTCTTTGTATACTTGGTTTTTAAATATGACACAAACTTAAACTGGTCAGAACATAAAGAAACTATAAAAACAAAATTAAAAAAAAAATGTTTTTTTTAATTATTGAAGACATTTCTAAATGAACAAGCTTTATGTTTTATTCATTGTTAATGAGCATTATTAAATATGGTTTGTTGTGCTAGGAAAGAGAAAATAAAATATATACATGATATAAATGTTCTTAGCACTTAGATGAATACATTATAAGAATAATAATGATAGTGTTAAAAAACATAATCCGAAAACTAGTATATTAAATGTTATATGAATATATCGATTAATTGTTTTTATCTACATTTAATGATCAATTAAAAGTGTTAGAAATATTAATTATTATCAAACAAGGTTCTCAGGAACTAATTATTTCCTACCTAGATTCAACAACAAGAGTGGTCAAAAATTGCTAGCTTACTAAAGTAGTGATTTATGGACTGATACTACCATTATATTTAAAAATTTTAAGTCATTTTGGAAATTATTTAGTAAGTAGTTATTATCTAGCTAGATCGTAAGTGATGATTGCTACTTCTTTATTTTACTTTTGTAAATGAAGTTAATATTAATTGTCATCTAATAAAAAAAGTTGAAAAGTTAATTTAATTTGGTTGAATAACAGTGGTTCAGTCTAAATTGCAGCATTTTTCCTCCGGCCAATCTATAGGTAGTTATTAAGATTACTATTTTAAACTAACTTCAGAATTTTTATGAATTCATTTATACATTTATTTTTCCAGTATGCCCATATGTAAATTAAATGATAAATGTACTTTTTAACAGCCAGTTTTGTGTACAAATAAGCAGTAAGCTCAGATTACTATTTAAAGTTGACTCATAATCAATTAATCTAATTATCTAAGGAGACCTAAAAAGATAATTTTTGTTTTAATATTGTAATTACTTCTTTATAATTACGTTTTTGGGCTTGGTATTATACTCAAAAAAAAAAAATAGACAACAATTTAATAGAAAATATTTTTTTTAATCTTATCCGTTGTAATTGATTTATTTTATTAGTTTCTTTTTTTCAATAAGTGCATAGTGTATAATTGTTACAGTACTTTTTTAATATTATCGCTTATAACAGTTAAATCGATTTTATGGTCAAATTCACATCTTTATAAAGTAATAATTTTTTGTATAGTTTTTTATATTTAATTATTCAAATATTAACTTCGTTAAGTACTTCACTGAATTAAAAGAAAAATAACTTATAGCACGAAATACTGAAAAAATCAACGAACAAGTATTTTAGCTTTTTACAGTTTTACCTAATTAGAAAAGTTGTGATCTTTTTTTGAAGTATTTTCATATCTGCTATTTGTTTTATACGTTTTTTAAATAATGTTTTAGTTAATTTTTGGATATAGAAATTTTACTTCTACAATTATTCTTAAGAATTTTATGCTTAAGCGATTTATTTTATCTTATTGACAAGTTTTTGACAACATTATGAACAAAACTTTCTTAAATAAATACATAACTTAGATAATTTTCGTATAATTTAGTTTTCTTTTCTTTAATTTATTGTTTTCTGATTTTTTTTTTATGGTTAAAAGTTTAGATTCAATAACTTATTTTTAGCTCTTATTTAATTGTAGAAGAATTTGATCTACGACTCGATGACCGAAAGGTTTTATCGTACACCAAGTTTTTAGACCAAACTTTTTTTACTTTTTAATAAACAATGTATATTTAAATGTAAACGGGTCGACATTGCACGAGGGGTCTAAATTGCACAGGGTATTTTTTGTAGAGGAAATCAGTTGCACGGTCACAATTTTCCATCGAGGGTCAATTTTGCACGGAAGGTCATTTGTTCACTAGAGTAAAAAAAAATCATAATACATTTATATATGTATAATTTATTGAAATGTAAGATTTTAAAAAGTACTGGAACATATGTTTCCTAAAGACAATAAAGATAGTCTTTAATCTTCAGCCAATTCAATTTTAAAATAAAAAGCACTTTGTTAAACAAAGATGACAAATTTTATTTGTAAACTTAAAATAAGAATTTGTTCTGTTACTAAAAGCATATTGATTTTAAGTTATTACAAAAGTATTCATCGCAATTTCAATTAAAAAACTTATTCTATAGTTTATAAAGTATTTTTTACTAAATACAATTTATAATTGGTATTAAAAACATTTTGTAAAACTTAAAACAATACATTCAAATTTGATCTACCTTATTTCAGTAAAAGTTACTTGAAGTAGTAGTGTTTACTTCAAAAAATAAAAATAGAACAAATGATCAAAAAAAGAAAGGAGGTAAACCCTGCAACACTCAGTTTTTTTATATTCTAACAATTTAAAATTGTTTTAAAATCTAGCCTAAATCAAATTATTTTACTTCATTGAGTAACCCAAACAGAAGCTGAAAATGTTTGGTCCTTGTATCTGGTGAACGAAAACACACTTCGGTTTTCGAGTCGCATGCCCCTCGTATACCTTTGAACATCTCGTTAAGAACTGTTTTTTTATTTTTACGCTTTTTATTTCAAATTTCAGTATATCTATAGAGTTTTATAAACTATGTAGGTTTGAAGTTTTGTTTTTTGAGCATAGTTTGCATGTTTTCGAGCCTCTGGTAATAAAAATTCGTATATTCGCAGGCCAAACCAACCCCATAATTTATTGTATGTTTTGTAAATTTATAAATTTTTTTTCCGAGCATGTTTTTGCTATTCACTTTGAACCCCAGAATAATCAATAAATGCTTAATTTTTTTTTTGCGGGCTAGATTTACAGAACTAAAGCTTTGAAAAAATGTTTAAACGAGCGATTAATACTTTTGCAAATCTCATATATTTGAACTGAAATGTCAAAAAATCGGATATTCTGCAAAAATCTGGAGTTTGACTATTAAGGCAAAATAAACATAGAATTTGAGAAGTTTTAAAAATAAAGCGTAGTATTGTGTTAAATTTTTTTTTAAACATGTTAGTTTTTTTTTTACATGTAAAGCAACAAGATTTCGACAAAATATTGTAAAGACTTAATTCTGTTTTTTTACATGTTTGGAAGAAATTCAGCAACCCTGGAAGGAATTAGAAAAAAACATTTGGCAACTGTGTTTAAAGTTTAAGTTTTTTTTTCTAATAAGTAAATTAACTATTTTCATAAATTTTTATAAGTATTCACACGTAACATATTCGGATAACAATAAACAAAAAAACAATTAGATTAATTATCTTTTTAGTTTTTCTTGCCTTGCGTAGTTTAATACTACTTAAACAACTTTTTTTACTAAAAATTTAAACATTAACCAAACTAAATTTATAGATGTAATTTTGAAATAAAATTTCTCATAATTCTTGCATTAAATAGACCCAAACATATTATTCCATATTTAGTATTTTATCATTTCTATATTACAACTTAGTACTAAATAATATGTTTTGTTTGCTACCATTTACTTAAACATTAAAGTTACTACAGGCGGAACAAATAAAAATATCTGATAGCTTAAATGTCGCTTGTTTTTCTTATCAAAAAGTAGCAGTCTATTTTTATTAAGGCAAGTTTGTTTAATGACGTCATATTTAAAAAAAACTATCCATTAAAGTTGGAATAAATAACTCTAGATTATAAAACTTGATAAGTTTGTATCGCTTGTACTTCGTTTAAAGTTAAATATACTTTGTAGTAATTGAGGTACAAAGAAAACCGAATAAATTGAGTAGTTTAAACACTCAACAGTTTTTTAAAGAATCTATAACAAACAACAAGTTCGATTAATTTTTGCATATAGACATTGATTTACTCGTTGATTTAGTGATAACACTTTTGAAAAACACAGTAAAGTAAAAAGTTCAGAAAAACTTGCTCTGTCTCCAACTGTTAACTTTTCAGTAAAAACTAAAAAAAACTTTTCTCTTGGGCATTTTTAAGTAAAATTTTAAATGCGTTCCAAACACTGAGGACGTTAACAAAATAATGAAAAACTATTTTTTTGTTTGCAACTGGTAAATCTTATAAAAATTTACAGGAATGATTACTTTAACTACATCAGTACTTCGCCTAGCTACCGCGAAACTCCCCCTAACTACTGCTGGACTTACCTTAACTACCCCGAAACTGCCCCTTACTACCATTATACCCTCTTCCGCGGGTTGTGTCGAGTAAACATTGGTAATGAAGCTCATCAGGATTTCGCCCGACTTGAGAATTACTGTTATACAATACAAAATGAATTAACAATTATAAAAAAGAAAACTCAGTTAAAATCCAAATTTAGATAATTTACTTAAAAATTTTTTGTCAAAGATATTTTTAATTTTCCTTAATTATCGTTCCTAAAAGAAAGATGAACAAAACATAACTTTAATGTATGATTTTTTTAACTACAGAAATATTTTTTTAGACTTATATATGCAAAAAATTAAGTTCTTTTTTACGAATTAGTTTATATAGTCATTGATATTTATTTAAATATATATTACATAAATTGGTTCGACAATAAAAAAATACTTGAAATGATGTTTCAATGATATACTGAAAATGATGATTTTAATACCCTAAAATAGATATATACCGTGATGTTCAAGTTATTAAAGCTCTTTAAAAACTTGTAGAAGAAAACAAACCAAATTAGAAATATCTTAATTAACTTTAAACAGATTATTCTTTTATTTAAATTATATTTAGCAGTCACAAATGTATTTAATTTTTACTTAGATATATAAAAACATGTAAGTTAAACATTTAATTAGTTGACTTATTATTAAAAAGTTTAAAAAAAACTTAAAATAATATATGTGTATAAGTTAAGTTTCATAAAAATAACTTTTTTAATAACTTTATCAGCGTTCTAAAGCTTCTTCATCCAAATGTTTTTAATTAAAAAAACAAAAACATATAAAATAGTAACAAAACTATTTTAAATTATATAAATCTATATTTCAATTCATATGTTATTGTTTATTTCAAGAATTTTTAAAATAAAAATGCAAAGATTTCAGGCTTATACATCACTTATGCTTGTAAATATTCATATAACAATTTTAACTTAGTAAGCTTTTTAATAAGAATCATATTTTTCAGGCCTGTAGCTTGGTACTTTTGTGCAAATACGCAGAAATTTATACTATTTTGCAAAAAAAAAACTTGCTTATATTTCAATTCTTCAGCTTAAAGAGGCCCTGTTTTCTTAGATCTTAATATTAGTTTATATTTAGCTTTGCGATTTTTAGAGATAATTCCGACATATATAAACTATTTAGCGCTTTTAGTGTCGTAAAATTTAAATGAATATAATACATCTTAATTGTATTCATTTAGCTTATTAAAGATTTCATTTGTTAAAAAGTTTTGTATTGCAAAATTGATAATAAAAAAATATGAAGAATTTTCCTGAAAAATCTAAATCATACAATTTTATGTTACAAAAAAATTTCATACATAATGTTATTTCTATTAACTACTTTAAATGTTAGATTTTGAAATTTTATACAAAAACTTCGAAAGTTGTGCAGTTAACAACTGTTTTTGAGTTAAGTTTTAATTTTCTTATAATTATTTTCAATAAAATTTTCATGGGTTTACACAAGTGGGAACATACATAGAATAATAGGGGGTATAGAGCAAAATAAATTGCATTTTTTACAATAATCACTCTTACTTCAGCAATCCATTTATGTTTGAAGTATTTAAATAACTGCATACTATCATATTAAATTCAATAATATTAGAGGTAGCTGAAACGTTATCACGCGTCTTTTCAGATGTTTCAACTTTTGCAAATTCATAACTCTTTTAAGCTAGCTACCTTCCTGGTACTTACAATCCAATTAATAAATTATGACACAGGTCACACGGTTTAAAATGATGACCTTTTTGATTGTAAACGCTCTTTGCAGGCAACACTTAAAGTAAACATGTTTATTGGCTATAGCATTAATAAAAAATGTACTCAGAAATGAAATGCATACGTAAAAGATTAAGTTTGTAATAAAAAACAATAGAATTCCACATCACATTTACAGACTGGTAATTTTTTAATATTTTGGTTTCTACTGTAAAAATTTTACAAATATTTAATATAGAACAGCGTTTTTGTTATTAAAACATCGCAATTCTGACACTTTTTTTTATTATCCGATTACAATTTTGCTTTTCAATAATTTTTAAGAAAAAATTGCTGCAGTAATTAACCAAAGTTAAAAATTGTCTTTTTTAAGCTTCAGGTAAGTACTTATTAATGGTAAATTACTTTAGGTATCTAAACTAGTACAAATTTGTTTATAAATGTTCTTTAACAACTAGAGTTCTTGGTATTTAAACACAGAGGACATTATTTATAATGATCTTGGTGAGCTAAATAAAGAACAAAGCTAACAGAGACCTGGGTTGATCCTAGTGCAGGCCCACCGATAATAGGTTATTTCCCTACGTCGATCTTAGTGTGACACGTGAGGCAACCATATTTAGGTGATTTCCCTAAGTCGATCTTAGTGTGACATGTGAGGCAACCATAAAGAGGTAATTTCCCTACGTCGATCTTAGTGTGACATGTGAAGCAACAATAAATAGGTAATTTCCCTAAGTCGATCTTAGTGTGACATGTAGGGCAACCATAACAGGTAATTTCCCTATGTTGATCTTAGTGTGACATGTAAGGCAACCATAACAGGTAATTTCCCTAAGTCGATCTTAGTGTGACATGTGAGGCAACCATAAATAGGTTTGTAGGGCAACCATAAATAGGTAATTTCCCTAAGTCGATCTTAGTGTGACATGTGAGGCAACCATAATTAGGTAATTTCCTTAAGTCGATCTTAGTGTGACATGTAGGGCAACCACAAATAGGTAACTTCCCTAAGTCGATCTTAGTGTGACATGTAGGGCAACCACAAATAGGTAATTTCCCTAAGTCGATCTTAGTGTGACATGTAGGGCAACCATAAATAGGTAATTTCCCTAAGTCTATCTTAGTGTGACATGTGAGGCAACCGTAATTAGGTGACTTCCCTAATATACTCTTATTGTAATATGGTAGACAACCGCAAAGAGGTAATCTACCTAAGTTGATCTTATTATGACAAGGAAGACCATCGCTAATGGGTAATTTTCCTAAGACGATCGTGAAGTGAAATGATAATCTCAAGGCAGATAGCGAATAAGTATAAAAAAATTAAAAGTCCGACTTGATTCACTACAAACTTACTCACTCACTAAAATTACTTTTAAGATAAAAAGGAGTAAAAATAATTAGTTTAACAAATAACTATTGGTTGTTTGGTAAATATTTGAAGGTGAAAATTACAATACTAAAATAATCAAAATTAGAGCTTTAATGAAAATTTAATAGAAAAATTATCAACACTTTTAAAAGTGTTGACGATTTTGTTTTTATATTTTATCAAAAATTATAGTAGATGTTAACAAAAATGCTATTTTTTAACACTTGTTATAAAATTTGTAGATAACTTATAGCTTTTACCAGCTATTCAAGCCTATTTTGCTTAATAAAATGTTAAGTTGATTAACTTTTGGGTATAAACCAAACAGCTTTTACAAACAGTTAAAAAAGGTTTAAAACAACTTTAATGTTTTAATAACTCGTTTTTGAAAAATGTTGCTTAAAAATAAAATAGCTTGCAAAGAGCTGCTTGATAATATTTTATAGATTATTTTTGTTAACAACATTTAAAAAATCTTAGGAAATATTAATATAGTGCTGATTTTTTTTTGCCAAGCTGTGTACAGCAGTGGCGTAATTTAAAATTTGACTAAAAAACTACTCGAGCAAAAAATTTTGTACTAAAGCATAGACTAATTATTGGGGCAAATTTTGTTATTTCTATATAAAAAAGATTCTAAAAGAGCAAATTTATTACACTATATAAGTTCAGAATAGAATTGTTCTACAAATAGTAGTTAATAAAAAGAGCTTAAAAGTTTTAGGTGCTGTTTTCTTTAATTTTTTCGACAAGGCAACTTCATAAGATACATACTAAAAGTTTTGAAGTTTTGTGGACAGTAAATGAATAGAATATAAATTCTCTACAAACTTAACTATAGTTTATATCATTTATCATTTAAATACTTTGAGTGTCTTAATTTTTAAGTTATGTAAGAACTAACACTTTTTTATATCTATTTTTATTTTAATTGTTCCGTGCAATTTTTTCTGTGCACATGTAAATATTTATAATGGACAACAATGTAGGCAACTGCCTACCATGACGCCTATAGCTTTAGCAAATTAAACTCTTCAGACTAAGTGTAAATATTTTGTAATACAATTTTTATTTTAAAATTAAAAATTAAAACAGTGTATAGCTAAATTAGTTTTTGAGTATGCAAAGCTGCATAAAAAACTGTTAAAATTAAATGTATGAAAACATTTAAGAAGACTTATTTTAGCTGTTGATAGTGTAAAAAATATTGACGATAACAAGATACTATTTTTATAGAGAGATTTAGAATGAATAAAAAATTTACTTAGTATAAAAACAAAAACTAATATTCATAATAATCTTCTTAAGTTCTTTTGTTATCTGGTACAAACTTTTAATGCTCACTTCTAGAAATTTTAACAAAAATATTTATAAATTATTTCCAAAGTTCTTTTTAAAGGAAGATACAAATATCGGTATATAAAAAAGTATTTTCATAAAGGATTGACTACTTTTCCTTAAACTTTTTTATTGTGAATTGTTCGTAGACTTAAAGAAACTTTAGTGCAAACATTTTCAAAAATTAATTTTAAAATATGTAAGCCTCAACAATTTATTAAACTTAAAATGTATTAAGATACTTATTTAAACGTATTAAATTTAGTACATCAGTTTGTATATAATTTACAAATTAAACTTTTTACACGTATAGCTTCAAATATATACTGTTAGATTACTTTGACTTAGAAATATAACATTTTTAAAATAGTATGTGCAGGACTAACTTAATCTATGTACAATTAATCACTTGATTTAAAAAAAAAGTTTTTATTTAATTCTAAGTAAAAAGCACAACAAGTCAGGCTAATTATACTCAAGTACATTTTTTAGACTAAAACAAAGGAAAATAATCTAAATTGATTATATAATTTATAATTGACCATTGTGTAAAGCTGCCGAAAAGCGAGAGAAAAAAAAAACAAAAGAATATTTAATTTGTAAACTATACATTTTGTATTAAACGTTTGTAAATAAATACTTATGAATACAATCTTTTTAAGTCTTTAATTGATAATTTAATTTAAAAGTATATAAAGCGTAAAATTTAAAAAAATTAAAATTTAAAAAAAAAGTCAACAACACATCAAAGTTTGTAAAGCCTAAAACACATAACCTAAAATTAAACGCACAAATTTCACTAATAGACAAATTAAACAAGAAATAGCGCTTAACTTTCAACATACTATGATAACTTAATAAAAAATTTTCGTTTAGTCAAAAAAAAATGGGTTCAAACTATGTACGTTTTTTTGATTTAAAAAACCAATATTTGTTTAAAATTTAAACGAAAAGTCTGCTTAAAAAGAAACTATTTTAATTAAATTGTTTAACCATAGAACACTTAAGTATTAAGTTTGCGCACAAATAAAAAAAACTAACAACATTTATCAAGAGTCTTTCTCGATTATCCAGTTACTCCGGACAACTTCCCAGAACTTCTTCCTGTAAAATGATCATGATAACTATTTTGTTCACTTTCCATAAATTCTACACTATTTTTACATAAACGTATAAGAGTTCAAGAAAACACTACGAACTGAATTAAACTTAAAGATGATTAGTTTCTATTAATTTAAAATGTGACAACCAGTAGGATACAAATAATTAACAACTATTAATAAGGGTTGTTTAGAAAATTTGTTTAATGTACCAACAGGTATAGTCAAGCTATAAAAGTAGTTATTTTAATATACTTTGTAATTAGTTGAATTTAAAGTGCTAAACATAAAATTAAAATAATTACTCGATTTCTCCCGCAGTCATATAACCTTGACCTTGATCTTTCTTTTCAGGCAGTGTTCTCTTTGCTTTTTTGCTTTCCATGACGTCATCACCATTTTGACCTTCAGAAAAGTTTGAAGTTATAACTATTTGGCCTTTAAATTTAAAGTTTGTTTACAATATCATATATCTACCTACAGACATTTAAAGACAAAAAATAATTACTTCTTTGTTTTTGTAGCTTTTCAAGTAACTTGGTTAATTCTACATTTAAAGTTTTTTTTTATATTGTTAAAATTATTTACTTCTACCGGCAGTGTCATGATTCGACCTTAATACTCTCTTAAGAAGTTTTCTTTTCGCTTTATTCCTTTCAATGACATCATCATTGTTTTGACCTGCATCAAAATTTGAAGTTTTTAGGTTATTTAAAATATAGTACACAATAGCTTATACCTGTCTACAATTGTTAAAACATAAAAAAATAACTACTACTATGATTTGTACTTTTAAAATAACTTTGTAAATTTTACATTTATATTTTTTGTTAACTTTATAGTTATTTACTTGTATCGGCAGTGTCCCTATTTGACCTTAAGGTTCTCTTAGGAAGTGCTTTCTTGTTTTGTTGTTTAGCTTTTTTTGCTCTATTAATAACTGTTTTGTTATTATTCTTCTCGCCTGTAACAACACTTGAACTCTTAATTTTATCGCTTTTAATTTTTACAACTTAGAATAATTTTTGAAATTTCTGATAATTAATTATATTTTAAAATACTTTAAATATATTTTTTAAGTATAAAAAATAGGAATTTTTAATAATATTTTACCTGTAACTTTAGTATTCTTAGTCAATCTAAGACTTTTTCTTTTTCGTTTGATAACTGTTTTGATAGGTTTGTTTTTTTCTAAAATATAATATAACTTTAAGATGTTTTTAACTGAACAAAAACAATTAACAAATTGAGTTTTTAAAATTTCATGTATTTTTATATAGTAGTTCAAATGCTAATTAAAAACCCATTTATTACCAGGTTTCGGTGGAAATATTTTTGATCTTATTTGATATCAATAATATAGTTCATTTAATGGTAAATGGTAGTTCTAATAGCAAAAAGTAATCAAGTATTTTTTGTACATACTTATTATTAAAACCTGTTTATATATGAAAACTTAAACAACATTTATGATTTATTTTTCCAGTTTATAAATGTATAACTTGCTAAAGTATGAACTAATTAAGAAATCAAATTAAACTATTGCAACAAGTAGAAGTCGAAATGAAATAAAATTAATGTATATCTAAATGAAATAACTTCTACTTAGTTAAATAAAATATTTACTCAGTAAAATTAGATACTTTTGTAGTCTTCAATAACAATTATTATTATTTAATATAAATGTTTTACCTGTAACATCATTGGTTGTTACATCAGTAGTATATTTATGTTTACCATCTGTTTTCTCAGTATTATCTGTTTCTACAAAAAATTTTAAAATAAAGTTTATTTCTATTTTTATTAAATATGTTACAAGCTAAATTTAAAAAAAATGTATTTTTATTAAAACTTGAAAACAATCAATATGTAACATCATTGGTTGTTGTATTAGTAGTATTGGCATTTGACCATCAGTTTTGTCAGTATTAGGTTTTTTTTTTATATTATCAAAATATAATTTATTTGGAAAAAAATAAAGTTAGATCACAAAACATAACTATACAATTGTGTTAAAAATAATAAATTAGAAAAAGATTTTTTTTTTGCATAAAAGTCTGTAAACCAAAAAATCAGAAATCGTGCAAAACTGGAATTTTTCTGAAAAATATATTTAGGCTTTTGGTATAAAAAAACAAAACGATTGAAAAAAAAAATACAAGTTTAAACTTAATTTAATAAGTATTTGAGAAAAGAATTCAAATCGTTATTCTCAAAGGGAAATTTTTAAATAAAATTATAATAAAAAAACTTAAAATTTTCAAACGGACCCCACTACAAAAGTCAAACCCCAATTTGATTGAAGTTATTGTGAAAAACAAAAAAAAAGAATAATTTTTTAGAACATTAAAAAAAATTTCAAATTAGCGTTAAAAAATTTGAAAATAATTGATTTTAAAGGTTGATTAAAAAGTACAAAAAAAGCCATTCAAGCCAAGTTCATGATAGTGAGAATTTTCTAGTGTATAAATCATGGTAAATGTGTCAGTACAAAAATTATTTTTATTTACTTGTGAAACTGAAGTTAAAAAAATTAATTTTTGGACTCGATTTTACAAGTGAAAAATGTTTAGAAAAAGTTTAAAGTATATTAAAACTCAAAAAAATTAAGAAATTATAGCTATATACATGTAGTTTATATTTAATTAGATTAGTACATTGATAATACATATATATATATATATATATATATATATAAATTACTTAACAACAAATTTTTTTACCTGTAACATCATTTTTTGTTGCAACAGCTGTATTTCCATTTTTGTCTCCCCGACAAAGTTGGTCTGTAGATAAAGACGGTTTATCTAAATAAATTATTAAAAGTACTTATAAATAAATGTTATTATAACACAGTTAAGTATAAAGAGAGTAATTTTAAAAAAATTCAATCTATCTGTTATTTTTTGTTATGTCAGCAGCAATTTGTGCAAATCAGTAGGTTTTTCACAGCTTGTTTTATCTAAAAAAGATAAAGTTTATAAGAGCAAAACAGGAAAAAATATATTACAAGTTATTTAGTATTTAAGCTTAAAATATATTGTTTTACTTATAATTTTTTATACCAGTAGGACTCTTGTCATTAACAGAGATGTTGTCTTGATCAGCAAGACTGTGTTGATATGTATAAGGAGAAAATTCATCACGGCTGATTTTATCTGAAAAATATTTAAAATACTTAAAATTTATATAAAACAAATATTAACAATAGAAACTAAATTAAAGAAAAAAAAAACTCTGTACTGATTCTTAAAGTTTAAACTTTTAAACCTGAAACTTCATTAGTTGCTATGTCTGCATTATTATCTAGTTCAAAACTATTAAAATTTTTTAAAGCACATTTTTTATTGCATTTTGATGTTAGTACTTCTTGGTCATATTTTTTAAACAATGAAAAAAAAATAATTCCAAAAATAATTTAATGCTTATTCAAATTTACCTGTAATAATACTGTTAGTTTTGTCACCAGTTTTACTATTAAGATCATTTTGACTGTAATGGTATTCTGATAAAGACACTTTTTCAATAAAATCAGCTGTAAATAAATCATGTTGAAAATGTAAAGTACAAAAAAAATTATTTTGAGATGTCTAAACACACCTAACTTTATAACTTATTACTGAAAACAAAGTATTTTTACTTCATACCTTTTATATAAATGTTGTAAAATTCTAAGTACCTAAATAGCTAATTTAAAGGGTTTTTAAAAGTTTTAAGTCAACCTGTTAGTTTAAAACAATGGTTTTTACCTATAGCAATCTTGTTTTGGACTTGACAAGTCTCTTTACGATTAACGTTATCAATGTAAACCGTCTCTTCAATGTAGTCTTCTTCTTTATCGGTATCAACATGTTTTTCATTAGGTTCAGGAATGAAAACAACTGTAGGTTTGTTTTATATAAAATTTATTTATAACTACATTTAAACAGTTAAGTTCTTAGTATGTTATTTGTAAAGTGGTTTTATTGTACAACTGTTTTAAAATACCAAGTTATTTAATACAACTTCTATTAAAATTAATAAACTTTGTATATTCATTTGATAAGTTTTGGAACTTCTTTTACATGAGTTTAATAAGTAAACAGTATATGTTTTAATAACAATAAAAAATACCTTCTCGTCGTGTTTCTAGTGCATCAACTGGTAATATTGTGAAATTGCAGGGGCAGGACTTTCTTTTCTTCACTTGTGTATCCGAAGCTTTAGAATCATTAGTTATTGGATGGTTTTGTTTTGCAATTTCATTAATTTTCCTGTTTATGTTGCTGAACATGGAAGTACATTCTTTTGTGGCAACATCAAGTTCGGAATCTTTTATTGAGCAACATTCAGACTTGTTAAAAAGCATATCTACTGCAGTTTGTTGTCTTTTTTCAGTCCAAACCTCTGGAGAGAAGTTCTTATGTTGTTCAAGTAAAGTGTCTGATTTATTTATCAATTTTTGTTTTTCTTCAGCGTTTGTATCGCTTGTTAGCAAATTTAGGTCTGTTCTTTGGTGTTTCTTACAGACTTGTTTGGTAATCAGCTCTTGCTTCTTATCTTCAATATTTTTATGTTGAGAACTTTTACACAAGTTATTTAATTTCTTGATTTTTTCATTTTTTCTCTTAATGCACTTTAAAAAATGATCTTTTTCTTCTAATAAATCATTGATTGTCCTTCTTTGGTTTAGGTAAGAGTCTATCAAACTGTCTGTTAGATCTTTGTTATCGGTCAACTTTTTTTTGGTATCCTCTAGTTTTGCATGTTGAATTTTGTTTATTTCCTTGAGGGAGATTATTTTGGAATTTAAATCTTTATTTTCACTTTTGTACATTTTGTTCTCGTTAATCAGTTCTATTTCATTTACTTTGTGTGTTTTAATCATCTCGAGATATGCATTTTGTTTTAAATTAATCTCCAGCATCTTTTCTTTTAATTTGGCTTCTTCGTTAACTAGTTTCTTTATTATATCTTGTGCATTCCTTTGAGCACTTTAATTAAAACAAAAACTAAGTTTAAAAATAGGGATTCCTGTAACATTACATATTAGGTCATTATATTAAATAATTGTCTAAATTAAGATTAAAATGTTAAAAGTAATTAAGTTTTGTATTCTATTTCAAAATTTTAATTTTTTGTGTAACATCAAAGTTAATACTTTTTTTATTTTATAAAAGTAATAAGAAAATAGAAGAAAAAAATCAAAAAAGCAATCGAATTTAATAAAAAAATTATCACCACACTGGTTTTAATTTAATCTTCAAAATAATAAAAATAATTTTCTTTATTAAACTAATAGTTTTCAAAACATTGCTTTATTTTAATAAATAACAAACAACATATTTTTTTTACTTGCCAGCTCAAAAAGCTTTTTTTTCTTTTTAAGAGTGCTTTTAAACTACATAGAAACAATTAAACTAAAAATTAAAATATATGTAAATTTATACATATAAATAATTATGTATATAAATTAATAAGAAAAGTATATTTTGATAAAATTTAACAAACATATCATAAAGCTATACCTTTTATTTATAAAGATACATATATAAATAAACACCAAAAAAAAACCTTTTATGTTCCGCCAGTTTATCGGACAGCATCTTACATTTTTGTTTGTTTTCTTGTTTCAATGTAGTGATTTTTTCTTTTAATTTCTTTTTTGCTACGTCAAAATTCTTTTGTGCATCTTTTTTAGCACTTAAAAAAAGTAAAGTTTAATTTTATAATTAATATATTAATAAATTATCGACTCAAAAACTTATTTTTAATTCTAAAAGCCTTTAGTACTTTAAATTTCGTTTTAATGTAGATTGATTTATTACTTTTTTTTTCAAAAAATAATTTAACCTATTATTTTCTTTACAAAACCAAGGAAAGAATAAAAAAGAGTCTATACTATTTGAAACATAAGGAGATATAAAGTTAAAACCAATTGTTTTAAAGAAGTAGTTTTTTCACTATGGTTTTAGTTTTCAACTACAACCTTTGAATAGGCAATAGATACTTTTTTTCAAAAATCATTTCTTGTAGATGAACAAAGCTAAAAATTTTCTTATCAAAAGTGGTCACATTAATTTTATAAATAATAAAGTACAGCAAATAATTGTTATAAACCTTTTCTCCTCTTCCAGCAACATAGATAGAATTCTGGCATCATTATAATTGTCACTGTTTTCAGCTTTTAGTTTTTTATCTACATCTTTAATAATTTTGTTTTCTTCTTTTAGACAACTGTTCTCAATTGTAAGGTCGGAAATTCTGTCAAGCAGCTCAATTTGTCTTTTTACGAGGGATTCTTCCATTAAAAAATGAAATACACGCTTAAAAAAAAAACTTGCACTAAAAGTTTATAATGAGCACAAACAGTTGGGAGTAAATATACCTGCTATGCCAAAATACATATTGAGCAAAGCATCTATAAATTAATTCAAATTGTAGTAAGTTAAGTTATAAACAATGCTCTTATAACTAGAAAATATGAAATACTTTCAAGTGGCAATAATAACAAAAGTTATTGTTCTCAGAAAAAAACTTATATATTGTACATGTGATTATTGTTCATACTAAAGTCTTGTTAATCTGTTTACTGATAAGTATTTTAAAGATATAATATGTAAATTAAACAATACTTTGAGTTGTAAATAAATAAAATTTATACCAAACATTAAACAACTTTTGAATTACTTTAGAATATTTACTTAAAAAATTAATAAAAACCTTGCCTATTGAGTTTTTTTTTCTAATAAGTTTAAATTATTAGTTTTTTATTAATAAACTAGATAATTATTACTTGGTTTAAACCTAAATATAATAAATAGATAGTTATCTAAACACCCATCAAAATGTTATACTTTTTTGTTGAGCACTTGACTTATACTTGCAGATAATTTTCAAATAAAAAATAGTTATAGTTTTGACATAATTTAGCATAGTTAAGTTTCATGTAAAAATGTTTATATTAAATACATTTTTTAAAGTTTTTGTGTTTGTTTTTAATAAGCACAATATAATATTTGTAATCTGAACATTTTACTTAAATTTTTTGATCCAACTATTCAAGCTTTTATAAATGGTTTAATAGTTTACTAAACATAAAAATATAAGACTTATATGGCTGAAAAATATAAAACATTTATAACAAAATAAATCTCATAAAAACTTCAAAATGTAGCAAGAAGTAATACTTCTGTTTATTTTGCGTTTTAAAAACTATTTTATTTTTTCACAAGTTTTTCTGTGTTTTTATGTAAAAAAAATATTAATAAATAGTCTCCTGCCTAGCAAATGAGATGAAGTGCAACATTCAAAATAATTGTTTGAATTATCCCCTTTATATGATATTTTATACAGCTAAAATGCAAATGAAAGCTTTCATGGAAATTTTATTAACTTTTAGGTTATTTTGAGGTTATCATTAAAAACAACTAATAATATAAACTTTTTATAAACTATTTAGATGTTATTTGCTACAGAAGACATGTGACAAATTAGATAGAGTAGTTAAATCTAAAATTATTGTAGAAAAAATATTTATACTAAGAGCATTTACACGTTAATAATATAAAATTTGAACTGTATAAGTTTAGAAAAACAATAACTTAATTTAAAGAAATTTAGTAAAAAATATATACAAACTGTTATTCAAGTACTATTTCACAATATTTTACAAAAGTTTACTTCTTAATTTGATTGTTATTAAAATTTTTCGAAAATTTCAATTTAGTAAGATCAACACCAATATACTTATTTATTTAAAAGAACTAACTGATCTACAGAATTGTTTTTATTTATTTAAAAGAACTAACTGATCTACAGAATTGTTTACTATTTGTAAAAACACTTTTTTATTTAATGTTTCTTTTGTGTAGGGGTAAGCAAAACAGCAAATTTTTATGTTTATATTGTAAGATTCATATGATTATATATAATTTGAATGTGTTTTTGCTACATTACGAAGAGTCTAAATTAAAATTATAAATTTTGCAAAAAAAAAGTATGTCGCCCAAAAAACTAATTTCAACCCGAAAAATCACATACTTTTCGATTTTTTGACTTTAACAAGAGTAAAATCTTTATAGATGTCCTAAGCTAACATTTTTTATTTTAAATGAAAGCTTATAATTATATGCGTATATTAAAAACATTACAACTGCTTTTGATGTATTATAACGTCATTATTATACAAAATATGGCAGTTTTGTATGAAAATTTGGTTTGAAAAATTTTACTTTTTCCTTCTAAACAAAACTCTCTCTTAAAAAAGTAAATACTGCCGTTGTTTTTACATTTTGTTCTTTTTTTAATGTCAAAAGTTTGAAGTCAGCTAGCCAGAAATATATTTCTGATGTTATGTCATTTCAATTGCAAAGTAATGTACTGCTGCAATTACTTACGTTGTTCATTTATGAACTCTGTTTAATTAAAAAGAATATTTAGAGCCTGCTGCAGTTATGATAAATATAACTTAAAATCAATGATGAAACATTTCATTAAAAACAAAACAAAAAATATTTATTTGTATGCATTTATTGTTTTGTGTAGCTGATAGAATGAACTTATTCTAAACTTATTTGTGTTAGCTAATTTTAGGTTTTGTTTTAGTATAGAGTAATACTTTGAATTGCATGTTACTTGCTTTAATTTATTTGAGTTAAAGTTGAAAGTTTAAAAGTTTATTAAGCCTTTTATAGTTTATTACTCACAAGAAGATTTTATTCAATATTGTTAATGTTAACAAGGTATAAACTTTATTCTTTATGATATATAAAATCAAATACCTTGTTAAGAGCTGTTATGTACACATAGTAAAATTAAATTTGACTAAATATCTAGTTGATGTCAAATTGTATTTAATTTATTGTTAAAAAATAAAGAAATATTAACCTATACCATATATTAATAGTATAAGTTAATTATAAGACACTAAATAAATAATGATTATGATTTACTTTATGACTGTAGGCAAGTTCCTACTTTACTTAAAGGTGTCACTACCTTTCTTATATTTTGTTGATATTAGCTACCAAAAAGATATTCTCAAACTATTTCTAAGCTGTATGAAAGTTATGGATTAATCTAACCTTAATCAATGAACACTTTGGATGCCTATGTGATACATCATCAACATATCGAGGTGTTAAAACCAACTTCTGAGTTTTGTAATAAAGTTTTTAACTAGATTTGTCTCCATGCCGCCCAAGTTTTTGATCGCCTAACAGGTAGATAATATGGATTTGGAATTCTTTTTCAAACCACTACATGCTACAAAGCTTCACTTATTAACTAGTCAATAACTGCTAGGAAATAATAACTTAGTATCTGAAAAGCACCTTGCAGGATTTAGAAAACGTGCAGCAGTGAGAAAGTTTAGGAACAGAGGCTTCTCAGCAAAAGGGGTAAAAAATTAATATACAGAAGTTATGTCTGATTCTTATAAAAAAAAACATAAACATTCTTGTGATCAAGTTGTAAAATTTCTGAATTAGATCGAGCCAAGGTGGGTAGCAGAACAAAACGTTTTAAAGCTTAAGCAGATAAAAGAACAATTTAAAAATGGAAAAAAAAAAATACGTGCAGAAGCGTCTCAAACTGTGTAAAAGCAGAGGTGGACCTGTGGTGAGAGTAGAAGAGCTGAGTATAATTTTAAATTTACCTGTTGGTTAAAATGAAACTATTGTCCGCTCTAGGTTATCTAAATATTATATATTTTTGTTTTTAGAAAACAAATAAAGAGATCTCAATTACTTGAGGATAAATAATAAATTTATTCTTTCAAGAACTTATTTTACACACTAATTACAAACTTTAAGGAAAAACTAAATTATCTTACTTAAGAGAGTTACACAAATCTGAATTATTATATAATCTAAAAATTTTCGAAGTAAATGGTTATACACATGAGGAAAGACTCCTAAAATTATGTTATCTTGTTGCAAAAGATGATGAGTGCTCTCAATCTCTATATTCATTACAAACAAACGCTGATGTAGCATTAATTGTATGGTTTCTTCCCCAAATATACATATATAATAAATGATGATACTTTAGTAGGGATATATTGTGTCACATTAATTAGTGAATGATCATCGAAAACATGGTATATTGCTACATGTGAAGATAAGAATGATAAAGGGACTCACAAGATGGATCACCTCATAAGAGTTCAAGATGAAAATAATTAAAATAAATTAATCTACTAGACTTGCACATAAGTTCTAAAATTGATTGTGAAATTGAAGAGTAATGAAACGTTTCTAATTAGAGTATACTACTAATTCACTGAGAAACTATATCCAAATATATATTTTAGAAGTCTAGATGTCCTTTACAGAAAGTTAAATGATAGTTTTTATAATCATTAACAGTATTTTGTTTACTTAATTATTTCAAACAAATAGTTTATTAGTTTTTATAAATTAAGTAAATGGTTTTTTATAGCTAAGTTTATAAAAGTATCCGTCATTTTGCAATAAGAATAAGTGTTATAACTATATGACACAGTATTTTGTTCATTGTATTTTGCAATGTTATTTTTTTATTTGTAAGAGTCTTTATTTTTAATTTATTAACTTAATGTTTAATGTTTAAAAGAATGTTTTGCCTGTAATATACTTTTTGATATTTTAGTATTTTGTAGGATTGCTAATTAAGTAGTTGTTTAATGGTTTTTTAAAAACGTAAAGCTAAATGATTTATGACATCAAATATCTCGCTAATATACAAACTACTACGTCGTCTAAATTTTAAAGGTAAGTAAGTATATCTAAAATCATTTTTTTTGAAATATTTTTTTTTGTTAAAATTACTTACAGGTCATGCTTCTTAGTTTTCCTAATAAAACCATTTAACACACAGAATCTGCATATATAGGGTGATTTTGACGTCATAATACATCAAAAGTAGTTAATATGTCTTTAAATCTGTGTCAATAAGTATAAACTTTCATTTAATATAAAAATTGTTAGTCTAGGACAGGGTTTCCCAAAGTGAGCCAAGTGGCCCCCTTAGGGGCCATGACAGATACTGAGTGAGCCACGAGCAGCAAAGGGGTAAGAGGGGGGCCATGAGCAGTAAAGGAGCCACAGGGGGCCATGAGGTATTAATTTATATTTTACACTAGATACTCTTGAGTAGCAGATGAAGAGCAAAAAAGAAGAAAGGTCTTAGGTTTTTTTGATGGTAGTTTTTGAGTAATCTTGTTGAAGGGGACCATGGCTTTTTAAATCTATATAAAGGGGGACATTTGCAAAAAAAAATTGGGAAACACTGGTCTAGGACATGTATGAGTGATTTTATTACTGTATATGTGAAATAATCAAAAAACTTATGGGATTCAAATTAGTTTTTTTGGCGGCTTAATTTTTGCTAAGAAATATAAAATTTACCTTAAACTTTTCCAAATGAAGTTAAAATACATCCAAATCATATGTACACATAAGTCCAGCAAACATCATCCTAGTACTCCCTACCCTTATTTTGTTAATGTATTTAAAATGCCTTTTTGCACGACACATGGCAGATTTCAGACAAACTATTGATTTTGTATTATTCAAACTTTATAAATAAAGATAAACTTCAAAATTATTCAAAGGGTTTGCCAATATAATTATAACAAGTATGTCTAAATTTCTTATTAAAAACTAGAATGATGTAAAAACATAGCCTGAGTCAGCAAAAGTTTACTGAAAATTCCAAGTGAAGTTTACCATTGATAAGTTTATCATTAACCCAGTTGGCATTATGTACAAAAAAAGGGCAAATAAAATCTTTGAGATTAAAAAAATATCAAAAAATCAAAATGCTGACTAATTTTAAATTTATGCTTTGCAATTATAAAAACACCGAAACCTTGAAAAATTTTTTTTAAACTACTTACAGTTTATTTAATTTTCAACAGATCATATACAATATTATAATAGTAATACAACTAAATAATTTTTGAATATTTTGTTTTAATTACCAAGAGAATGACTGTAAAAATATTCATTTAAAATTTTGTTGACAAAACATATGACCGAAGCATATAACATAACATATAGCTTATAAAACTTTTATAACTTTTTAAAAGGCATAAATTTCATTTAAACTATTGAAAGTTAATTTTAAAATTGTAAAAAGTAAAAGTAAATATATTTTTTTAGAAAATCCAATGTTGATAACTTTTCAAAAACTACAAAAGAAAAACAAATATATAAAGTATTTTTTTTGAATTTAAAAATGCAAAGAATTTTGTTTTATTAGTCCTGAATTTAAAATTGAATTAATTCTACTAGTCTAACTAATAGTTATTTTGCGTCTTGTTTCTTTTGTTTATTTTAAAAGAATTAAATATTATATAGTCATATAAAAAGATTCAGATGAAATATTTGAAAATTTTATTTTATTTGAAGCTTTAAACAAAGTTATTTTGTTTGAATCTGTTTTTTTACAGAATATATATGTGAAATATTTTAGAGTGATTAGTGATGTAATTAATATTTTATTCAAATTTTCATACTATTTTGAAACTCTATTTTTAGAAATTTATGTTTATTTGTTTTTATTGATAATCGGATTAAAACTACTAAAATTCAACTTGCTTGTCAATTCTTCTAAAACCAACATTTTTATGATTATTAAATAATAAATTACACAAGAAGATAAACAAATTAAAGCAGATTTAAGAAAGTTTTTTTAATTTGCACAGTCAATCCTTGGACAAATTTTAAAATTTAACTTGTGTACATCTACTTCAACATAGGGAATTTCACTGCAAAGAAACTTTGAGTAATTTCATAAGGGCATTTTTGCTTGGTTTTGATGCGAACCACTAAAATAACACGCGCACAATTCCAACCCAATCATCTCCCTACGGATCAAATACCACCTGAATCAGTTTAATCCTGAATGAATTCAAAGCCAATTAAAATACACGTCAATTTCGCACGGAGAATTATTTTTTCGTAGTGTCAGTTTTGAATAGAAGTTACTTTTCTACTAGTCATTTATTTTTTTTGACAATATTTTGCACAACGCCTTCTGTTTACCTGGCATCAAGTCAGTCGTAACTTTTCCGCGGCATTTTTTATTCATCAACAAAAAAATAAACTCAAAGTAAATGATCTTAAGATTTATGAATTAATTATATTTTCAGTTATTAATTCGAAAACCTTTGAACGCAGTCTTGTCCAGAACATAAGTTATTTTATTAAAATGTATATACAGGTATACATCACGATGATTTTAAGTACGGTGGATGTTTGATTTTAACTGAATAGATCATAAAACAAATGCACTTATAAATGCACTTTAAAACTTATATAAAAATGTAATGTGTACATGAAGCAATCAAAAATATTACTACATTTATAAATTGTTTAAATTGATGCCTTTGCTATCTTTTCTAAGCCGTTTGATTTTTTTACTTATTAAGTTTAAAGCATTATAAAACAACATATTTTATAACTAAACATAATTTATTTGGTCTGAATTTTCTTGGTGACTTATGTAAAATGTTTTAATTATGAATAGCTTTTCTTCAAATAAAGATAGTACAAAGTTATTATTTTTAAGATTGTATTAAAACTTTATAAGTGCAATTTTAATAGTTATTATATCCGCGAAATAGTGTCGATATTTTGACTAAAAATCTAATAAGTTAGACTTTGAAGTTAAAATGTATCCCTGTATTAAAACTTAATTAAGAAAATTTATACACTGTAAAAGTTTTTACACTTTATTTCTAGTTGTAAATATTTAACAAAATTATCTAAGTAATATCTAAAATATTTTAAGATTTTGATTTGAATCGGTATTGCTATTTAAACTTGAAAAACTAGTATAAAAATCTAAAATATATTTTTGAGTAGTAAAAATAGTAATAAAATAAAAATAAAAGTTAGAACAAAAAATTAAAAGATAGAAAACAAAATTCAATAAAAAAGAGTTACCGACCGAAAGTAAAGCTTGAGGATAACAGTGATAGAAATAAGTAAAAATATATTAGAAAAAAAAAATTGTTAAAAAATTCAACCCGTGCAAAAATGTCTCCGTGCAAAAGTGTTTTAGTGCGATTTTGTAATTCGTTGAAATTAAAGACCTACCCATTATTGATAAAAAATCAACAAGATTTACTTAAATACTTATATATAAAATTTTAAGTCAAGGATTGTTATAAACAAAGTTTTAATTCAAAAAATTATGATTAGCCTATATGTAAAACCTTTGTAAAGTTGTTTCGAAAATATTTGTTATTCTGTTTGATTAATAACTACTATTAGGCAGGCCCTGCTATTACACGTACCTGCTTTGTATGAAACACAAAAGTAATAAAATGAGATTTTACCACATAGCAAGATAAAATGGCTTTTCTGACAACTCACCTGTGATTTCTTTTGTAAATTTTTTTGATGGAGAAAGGTTAGAAATTTGTTTCTATTATTTTAAATAAAAGTTAAAAAATAGTTTAATCTGATAAAACTTTAATTCAAAACAAAGTTTATGTCGGCGTATAAATTAATACATCATAAATGCTCAAAAACCAAGTAAAAGTCTGACCAACTACTTATATTTACCTCTTTTATAATTATATACTTAAATTTGTTTAGTATGGAGCTATGAAGAATGTCAGTAAGAACTATACAATGGGTCAGAAACCTTCAGTTACCTTCAGTACAGGGTAACTTACCATTCATTTCAAGACATAGTTATGATAAATGTAATTTTATATATATATTAAGGAACAAAAATAAAATATTATATTTAAATACTTTAAAATCCAGTTTATGTAGCTTATTTTAGGTTTTTGATATTTTATTAGAAAATTTTATTATGTATACTATTAAGTTTAAAGTTTTATAGTAACTTTCAATAAATTATCAAAAAATGTGGGTTTTATTAAAGTTACTAAAATAGTTGACTAAGTTTTCACTTGTTACCTGTATAATACTATCTTAGTGATTGTACCATATGTTTTATAATTGATTTTTAAAACAAATTAGAACTTGAAATTTTCGAACATTTACTTTTTTAGGGTTTATGGAAACATTCATAACATATCATTGATGTAGAGCCTCTTAGAAGTCTTTATCCTCTGAGAAGATGACATTTTGGTGTGGACCTCTTTCGCAGAAACCTGTATTGACAGTTTTTTCTAGCAGTGGATATAGAAATCAGGTCAGAAGAATCTTTTTTTTTTTCAGTCAACTTTGCAATATATAATTGTTCTTTAAAATAATTTAAGTTGGTTGTGAACTAGTTTTTTTTATTGTCTAATTTTTTAAGAGAAATTACAAATTGAATTGAAGTTTGTGCACAATTAGATAAAAGTTGATTGTAAAACCTTTTTTTTTTTTAAATTTTCTTTTCTAAAATAATTTTAAAAGATTTTAAAACAATGCTGAAACGAATTTTTTAGCTTTTTTATAGTTTAATGTCCCATAATGTTAAATCATTAGAAATAGTTTATTTATTTTACTAAAAAAATTTTTATATAAATTAAATTGAAGTTTAATTAAAACATTTTATAAGTAAAAATAAAAAAGCTGTATTAAATGCTGATAATTATATAAATTCAAAAAAAGAGTATCCTTATTGTAAAGTTTATTGAACTTTTTACTAGATATTACTAATTGATAAAAGTGGTAGTCTAACCTTATCAGTATTTTAGTATCTCAATATTAAAAGTTAATATTTCTAAAAATAAAACAAATTTGGTAAAATACTTATGATAAAATACAACAAAAATTTAGTATACACAACAAAAAGCCGATTTTTTGTGTTATATTTGTTAAAATTCTTAATAAATGTACATCTACTTAAAAACTTGACACATTTAAAAAAAAAACCAATATCTATGAAAAATTTAAAAACATAATGAAAAAGCAGTACATTAGTGTTTAAAAATATTTTGATAACTACAAATTCTTATCCTGTTTTAGAAATTTGAAATGTCTGTACTTAAAAACCTAACCCTATTATTGATTAAAAAAATGAGTGCCCTCAACTTATATTTATTAACTTTATATACATTGTTTATAGGTACTTAAATGAAATAAAAGTAAAATTCCTTAATTTTACATAAAGGGCCATGTATTTGAAGTAAGCACAAAAGCTAAAACTTTTAAAATATTACACATGACTAGCTAAAATCACTTTATCATACACTAACCATGTTAGTGTTGCCATAAAGTCGAGATAATCAGTAAAAATTTAAAATTATATATGAGTCAGGAAAAGGGGGAATTTTTGAATATAGTAAGAGAAGTCAAAATACTTGATATAAACAGGTTGTTAATAAAAATCATTTATCATCACTATAAACTGCATTTTATAATTGTTATTTATTATTAAAAATTTATAGCCTTTTTAATGGTTTTTGGGTCTTATTCAAGTTGTTAAAAAATTTCCCTTATCAAAACATTGAATTCAGCAAAAAAAAAAAGTTGATTTAACTTATATAAAGCTTTTCCTAACTTATTTTTTCTTTGTTTATGTATTTTTTAATTAATTAAGATTAGAATTGGATTAAAAAGTCAGGAGTAGTCAAAAAAACAATCAGAATTTTTTTTCAGCTCTTTCTGTTAGCAACCCTGCCATAGTTTGCAATCTTAACTACACCACTTGAAATTTTTAAGTTTAACACAAAACTTATTTATCTTCTACTCTTGGCCTACTTACTACAAAAAGCTATATGTGTAGTACATACAAAGAACTTTTATAAAAATCATAAGAAAATTTTTAATCTGAGTTAATCCACAAAGGTATGTGTAGGTGCACAGACAAAAAAAAAACACAATAACCATTAATTGGTGTTTCAGTAGAAAATTAGCAAAAACTCAGTAGTTTTGTTTATGATCTGCAACTTTGTCTGATAGGGTTAGTGTAACATCTTTTTTTTAGTAATTTAATGAGAAAAAAATCGTACATAAGAAAGAAGTAATGTATTAACTGATTTTAAGGCTCCACTGTACTATTATTACAAAGATACTCAGTCTAAAAAGAAATATTAGACCAATGTTTTTTGAATAAAATCTATGCAAACTAAAAAGATTTTAAAAATGTGATTGTGTGTGTAATAATGTAATTGAATTAATCATGTATAACCTCGTTAATTAAATTTTATTAAAATAATTATAATAATTAGGTGCATAAAAACGCATAAATAATACTTCAACTTTTCTACATACATGTACTTTTTAAATTGAAAACTTCAAGTTTATTTGTTGTTACTTTGTGGTCAAATTAAAAAATTGCTTGTTGAAAGTATTTTAAGCTGAGTTTTTGCTATTAATAAGTTTAATTCTAATTTTTATAACATTCAAAAAATTTTTCGGAATTTAACTTTTTTATTTTATTACATTTAGAATTTAGCTATCTAAATTATATTAATTATTAAAAATTGTCCTAAAAAGTTGTATAATTTTTGATATTATTTTCTTTTTGAGGTAAATTTCATGTTGTATAACAAAAACAGTAAAAAATATTTTTTTTAATTATATTTATTTTACAGTAAATTGATGTTGCTTCACGACGTGAAAAAGAAGAAATACCGCAACTTAGGCTCATGTCCCAACGACATCCTACTTATCATGCTACCTCATGCATCGGTAAATCCCTCACACCCTATGTCAACATCTAACAAAAACGTTGCCACTCGGACGTTGCCTTTAAATGAGAGGGAAGAAAACTGAAGAGAGTGAAAAACTGCTGATTATTTGAAGTGAGTTCAGTAAATTAAAAAAATAAGTTTTACTTGTTTCGTATTGTTAGTTTTCATGAATAAAAAATGCTAAAAATTTAATGAATTTTTTTAACATAAGTATTTTATACTTTATCTTGCATGCTGAGGTTTATGTTATAAAAGTATATATACTTTTAAAATTAATTTTAAAAAATTCTATTTTTATTTTGTACAATGTTTTTGGTTAGAATTTATTTCCTTGTCGTCTAAAACAAAAGAGTTATTCTTTTAAAGATCGTAAATTTAAATAAAAAAAGTATTTTTTTATCAAAAAAATATTGAATGTTAGTTAATAGTCACTTAATTTATATCAACTATATTTTTTACTAAAATTTGAATTACTAAACTATAAATTTATAGATTTTTTAGCTTGACTAAGATTTTATTGCTCAGACTTTAACTTTTTTTTGTTGTAAATATTTAAAAATTTTAATAGACGGAAGAGATGGAAACCAACAAACTCTAAAAACAGATGAAAATTTTTAAAATGAACAGTTTTATTTCTTATTATTTATTGAATAAATAAAAATATATATTTCTAAATTTTTATTATTGTTAACGGCATATTTACACTATAAGGATTTTTTTCATGTTGTAAACATACTAAAAGTAGAATATAGTAATTTTTATAACAAATATAACCTAATATTCATAAATAAATAAAATAAAAGTCAGTTCTATTAGAACATAAATTATAATTTTATTAAAAGCATTCCATGAATTTTCATAACTAATAAAATATTTTTAGTCTAATGAGAGCTTGATTTATGTTTTTTAAAGATTATATCTTTTTGATTTTAATTATCATTTATCTTTTTTTTTACTATTAACTAAATACTACTTTATAAAAATCTAATTAAAATGACTGAGCTTTTCACTTTAGTTCATCAGTTCTATTGTTTAAGTTAATAGCCGTAAATATTAAAGTGCAGGACGGAAACTAAAATTACATAATATTAAAAAGTTTCATGCGCAATAGGGTGAATCTGTTCCCCCTACATTGGAATTTCGATAAGTTAATTTTTTTTTGGTCAGAAATCACATATATAAGCAACACAAAAAAAATTGCTTTTTAGCCTTTACCACCGTCACGCTATTTACAATTTTCTGTAAACAACCCCTTTATAAATTGTATCGGACCTTAAAATTTTAAGTTTTAGCCCAAAAACATTTTACTTTTAGCAATTATCACAACAACACATTCTAGCGTTTTCAGACCATTTGAAGAAACCTTTTTAATGTTTCTATATTTTATGAACTTAGTGTTTTTTTGAAAAAATTAGGTAGTTCCTTTAATAAACTTTCTTCAAATAATCTGAAAACGCTTAGACTGTGTTTTTGGGATGATGACTATATGTTATAAAGTTTTTAGCTAAAAAATCCAACGTCGGAATTTCAAGGTCTCATACAAGTTACAAAAAACTGTTTCAAAAAAAATGAAGTTGCGTGATGTTGGTAAAAACTAGAAAGTTAATTTTATTTTTTGTGTTGTTAATTTATGTGGTTTGCCACGCACAATAAGTTAGACTAAGCTCTATTACTAAATTTTCATTTTAAGGGACAAAAGATGAACCCTAACGCGCGGTCCCGGTAACGAACAAATCTCAGTACTTAGTTTCCCTCTAGTTATTACTGATTCGATTATTTTTGGACAATTTAAATTCTAATTTCAATTCAACCCAATCATTTTCAATCATATTAAACTTAATCGATTCCTACCTAATCGACTCTAATCTAATTTAATCTATATTTTATTAGGTTTAATTTAAAAATGATTACTTCCGACGGAAAAACGCTAAAACATTTTAAATTTTAATCCATTTTAACCTTTTCAATTCAAGTTTGTCATATACCAATAAAGAAATTTTCCAACTTAATAACTAATAACATCACAACCAACTTAATTTTTAAATCGGTTCAAGCCCAATTCTATTTGTTTATACACCAAAATTAATTTCACAACCCAAAACCGTTTTAGATCGTTTATTTCTTTAGTTTCAATTTAATCAACTAGACAAAAATTCTTTCCAGTTTAAATTTAACTGTTTTTCTTTCAATCGAATCCCGTTCAAAACGATTCACATTAAATTATTTTCAACTTGACCATTGCCTACTCAATCAGTTTTGAAATCTCTAAGTTAATCCCAGCTTAAGTAAATAAATTTTACATTTTGCTACTCATTCAACCCAGTCCGACTTGTTTAATCCTTACCGAACAAAATACATGTTCAAATACATTAAGAATTGTTTAAATACGAAACCTATATTCATCTATATCACTGCTTCTTCTTAATCGATATTCTACTCAAACTTTATCCCCGTAAAGACTGTATCAATCTTGAAAAGTGTCTGATATTGCATAAATCAGAAATTTTTGTTTTTTCCAGCCTACTTTTTTTTATCCGAGCTCCTTCTGTGAAAGTTTTACCTGCAAAATTCATTCGCGGGCTAGATCTAGCAAACATGCTGTACATTGCTAAATAGTTTGAAGTGTATTTTATTTGAAGTTTAAAAACTGAGTTTTGTGATTCTTTATGGTTATTAAACACCTCTTCAGAAAATAGTTCCTAATTTTTTAATTAATATTTCAAAAATGTTAAGTATTAGCTTTTAAACTACATTATGCCAAAAGTCATGAAATTCAAAAAAAAAAAACATGGAAAAAGCAGGAAAAACTGGGGTTTTCGAAAAAAAGTCATGAAAAATAGTAATTGTTTTTAAAACATAATCCTTATAGGAAAGTTTATCATCACTATAACCTGAATTATGCTTTTGATGTTTTATAGAAAGTTTTGATATTGATCTTTGTTCAGGATCTAATTGAATTTTTGGATTAAGTTATAATATATACTTATGATTTTAAGTTTTTAGTAGCTACTTTTTGGTAGAGAAAAAGTTTAGTTTTTAGAACTAATTGTAGATTGAACTAGCACTTTATTTATAGGGTTAGTGTAGTTAAGAGAGCAGTGGTAGTAACATAAGTACTTCAATAAGTTTTGTGAATAAGTCATAAATCGCTGAGGTCTTTTAGGCTTTACATGCTGTCAAGCATAATACTCAGCTAATTCGTGTGACACATTGACAGTACTTTGAAAAGTTGTGTATTCTGACAGTTTAATGGCACAATGTGCAACATGGTACAAAACAAATTTTCAAAAGTTGGATAACGAAAGTTTAGGCTTTGAGTTTGCAGACTTTACTTAGATGTATTATAAAAACGAAAACAAGTATAACTAAAGAGCCACTAAAAAATTTAGCTATTCTTTATTTAATATTATTACTCATCAAGTTAAAATATTTAAGATTAACTTAAAACAGTTTATGTATGACTTGGTGTAGGTGACAGTAAGTTCATTAAACGAAAACAAAAATAAAGACCCTTTAAAAAAGCTTCTGTCGACCAACCTGTGACCACGAAAAAAACTCTTCGAGTCGTAAACTACGTATAACTCTATTTTTACAACAAACGTCAAACAGTTTGTGTTTTTTAAGCACTGGTTTAGTGGCGAAGGGGTCTTTCCTAATGAGCTGTATTGAAAAATATACTGTTTGAAGCACCTTGGCTTGTTTACTATAAAACTTTTTAAGTTTCTTAAAAATATTTTCCATTAAACAACAAAAAAAAAAATTTATATTTTTCGCTCTCATACTTTTTGGTTACTAAGTCGCAGAACACGGTCACCTTTTAACGTCTCGTCCAAACACTTTCAAGCTAAAGCAGTCTATATTTTATGTTTTGTTAGGTAAAAATGATTTGAACTTCAAATTTTACATAACAAAATTAGTTTTACTTAAATAATTATCAAATAGTAGATATTTTGTTTGTAATGTTTTGTAATGCAAAATTTGTCAACAAAACTTCTTAAAACATTACATTATTCTTGATACTAAATTCGAAGTGTAGTTATTTAAATAGGTAAATAATTTAAAAAAAATTAAGTAAATTATAACATTAAAAAAAGGGTCTACAAATTATTATTAAGTTTATTAGCTTTAGACTTTTCGTTAAAACTATAGAATCTATTTTAGTTATGGACTTTTATACTTAAGATTACTGATCATATAAATTTGAATAATCAAAGAGATAACTTGAATTTATATAACTAAAATTCTGTTTAATAAATCTAAATACTAATCTAGTAATATGCTATGTTCAGATCTTAAGTTAAACCAATAATTTAAACTAATTTTTTTTAATAAACTAATTTTAACGACACACCTATTATAATCTAAGGTGTTAAACGTTTTAGACTTCAAAAAACTATTTTTCAAACTTATCGCTGATAATATTCATGAGTTGAAATATTTTTAACAAAAAAATACTCAAAGAATAAGTTCAAAACCGTAGACTGATTTTAAATAGTTTAATTAAAGTAAACAGTTATATCACACAAAGTTATTTAAGATTGTGAAACTTCTCAAATTTAAGTAAAATTCTTTTAAATTATACTTAAATTTGTGTATTTATTGTTACAAAACTTTGTACGGGTACTATTTAAATGCACACTAAGATTTTATCTAGTGATAAATAGTTATGTCGTTACGTTAATAGAATATCAAACGTGCTTTAAAGTTTTCAAAATCTAACACATTTGTTATTTGTATTTAAGATAATAATTTGTTATTAGAAAAATGTTCTTAATAAGATAATTTACTTCCCTATAATCTTATAACAATGACCTTATAAGATATTAAACAAACAATTGCATCAACTATCGTTTGTATTACAAAAGCGTTTGTATTCCCGCGATTTTATATTAAGCTACAAACATATCTTTAAAAACATTTTTTTCAATTAAAGGAAAGCTTACAATTTTAGGTTCTTTGTTTAACACTTGTACTTACTTGTATTTTTTAACCAAATTTTTTCTCAAACTATTGTTTTAAGCTCAAGTTAATAACTTTTAATTCATACCAATTGGATTATAATAGTCGGAGACTGATTTTGTCCTGATTAGAATTCTTCAGTAAGTCACAACTGAAAACTTCTCAGTCTACCGAAAACTTGTGGTCAAATGATCGAACTAGTAGAATCAAACTTTGTGAGCTTGAGCATGTCTCTTGGCATATGAAAGTTCTGAGACTTTTAAATAAGTACTTTCTGTTATATGTTATATTAAAATGATTACAAGTGCAAATCTGACTAAAATAATAATAAAACATGTAAAATAGAAATTGACACAATAATCAGAAAACATGCAGTTTTTTACCGTTTATTGTGAATTTTTTTATTTATAATAGTTACTAAACGAATATATAAAAATAGAAAGATTCGAATAACCTTCAATAATTTTTCATAATAATCGATTCTAGTTCTACTGTACTACTGTTTAGTTTAAAGATTTGTTCAAAACTCTGTTTGCAATATTTTGCTGGTACTGCAGCCTGAGAAACAGTTTATTTGTATCTTCAGTTAAATTACCAATTTGTTGTTGAATGTTGAGAGGTTCACCAAAAAGTTTCTGAAAAGATTGAATCTTTTGTAGTTTTGCTGAAGTTTCTGTGCACCATTTAATGTATCTCTTAAATTTCCTTTTAATATCATTTTTCAATAAATACCTTTTGACAATATTTCTTCTCTTAGCTATTCCTTCAGCCTGGTTTTTTGTCAAAGGTCGTGGTTGGGATCTGGTATCAAATAAATTATTTACAATATTGTTGCATTTTCTCTCATTTGTATGCAGAAATCTCTTTATTGCTAGCTTTATTTCTTCCAACATTCTTAAAATTGTACTAAGATCCATGTCTTTTTAGTTTTTTAGTTCTAATAAAAGAATTACATTTTGTGTATATAAAAGAAAATTAAATTTAATAAAAAAATGTTTATGTTAATACAGTAAACTTTAAGCATTGTAAAAAAAAATAAAAATGACAATTAAAAAAAAAAGTTCTATCAGTTGTTTTACAGAAAAATTAAATACTTACCTTACAAACTAATTTTATGCTACCTCTAAATTTACATAGTTTTATTTAAATTGACCTTCTAACTTCTGAACAAAATTATAACATTATATATTTATGCTTTAATTTCGTGCTATTTTTAGTTTTTGTTCTTGAATATAAGATTTAAAGAGTTATTAGATATTTTATTCTAATTTTATTAGAGATTTGCCATACAACTTTCAATAAGGTTTAATTCATACCAATTCGATCATGATAGTCTGAGACTGGTTTCGTCCTGATTAGGACTCAAGTTGCTTAAATTTAGATGAACTTTTATCTATTAATACCTGTATACTGAACAAAGATTTTCAGAAGTTTTTAACTAGTATTTTGTAATATAAATTAAAATTTACTGCGGAAGTAAATACAGTATTTTATATTGTAGGGAGTTATTCTACTACCAAAGCTGTATTTGGTTAAAGAAAGTTTAATAGTTCTTAAAACTAAAAAGTTTCTGATTATCCAAAAATTAAACGCAGAACTAATCAGCAATGAACAATTAGGAAAAAAAAAGTAGTTTTATTATTGTTTTTTAAACTATGAGTACAATTAGTTTGTTTGAAATATATTGACGTATAGATTCGTTTTATTCAACATTTAACTTTTTAAGTTATGATTGTTTTCAATTTCTAACTATACTTCAGTTAGTAACAACATAATAAGCGCTGTACTGTCAAAACAAAAAAAAAACGAATCATGTCAGAAATTTCAAACAACTTTTATTAATTTACTGCTAGATTTATTTTTTTAATGACAAAACTAGCACTTTGGGTACTACAAAGATTAAATCAGAAATAAGCACGCAAAATGTGTAAAGCTCATTATATGTAAGTACTAAAGACTTAAAAACTTTGTATGTTAATTTAGAAAAAGAAACAAAAAAAAAAAAAAATTGTGTATATTTATTATTGATTTGCTACTTTACTGTTATCAATTAGTTTTCTGTTTTATACATAATATTTTTTTAAGCCTTACTTACAAAAATTTAATCATTTTTTGTTAAAAGTTATTTAATCTACAAAAGTTTGAGTAAGTTTTGTACTTGTTGTTGTATAGGTTATTTTAGAACAAGTATACAATTTAATATATACATTTCAGAATAAATTTTAATAAGTAAGTTTTAAATATATTTTCTGTTGAAAGGTACAAGATTTTAATAGATTAAACCAAAGTAATAAGAAATTTAAAAGTAAAACCTGCTACACTTCTTTTTTTTTAATAATAAAACAACTGGTAAAACCACAATGGTATAATTTTTCAATTTTAAATAATACTCGTTATGTTGTACCTAAAATAATTTTACCGTAACGTTTTTGTTTTATAGTTAATAAAATACATTGTTCAGTAGTATAAGAACATCTAAATTATTTTATGTTCATAATAATTACGATAATTAGCTAATTGTAGAAGTACTACTAAATAAAAAACTTCACCCAAAATAGAATAGCCTAACTAGTCGTTTTAAAGTACAGTGGTTATTCACTTATCCGGACTTCACTTATCCGGACGCTCACTTATACGGACAGTTTTGGTCAGCAGGAACTTCAAAAAATAATTAATATGTACTGAACACTAATTTTTTTGTGTGATACAAATATTTAAGCTTTTATACTGTGAGAAAATTTTAAGTGAAATTTGAAAAACTAAACTAACGTTTATTCTTTCTTATTTTAATAAAACTTCTCTATTCTTTAGTATAGCAGGTATTTATAAAGCTTATCTCGTTTAGGGAATTTACCTAAAATAATCTTGTTCTGAATGGGTAAACCAGACAAAAAAAAAACCCTAATTGCCATTTTACAAAATTTTTATTCAAAATTCAGACAAAAAATAAAATTTAGGCAGTAAATTGTTCTTAGATAAACGAGAGGTAAAGTTTATTTGTTTTATTTATATAAATATTAAAGGAACTTTATTTAGCAACTAGTTAGAAAGTAAACACGTTTTAAGTTTGAATTTCATAAAATTAAAGTGGGAAATTTGTAAAATCTTGAAAACGGTTGACATTTTTTTTAACTTTATTGAAAAATTAAACAGATGTTAATTTAAAATTACAAAGTTTATAAAATACTTTGTGAAAAACTACTAAGGTATTATTATCTGTTTAATATCTTTTGACTTAGTATATGTTAAGTAAAACCGCACTTAGCTGACAAACTATACAGCTTTTACAAAAAATTCAATAAAATTTACAGTATTATTCAAAGGAAAAACTAACTTGAAAAAAAGCTGCTTAATACTCTTAATGCTTAATATAGAGTTCTAGTTTGTATTTAAACACTATTCAATGAAAGTTTTTATATCAAAAAATACTAATAAGTAGTTCAAAGTCGATTTGATAAAGAAAAAGTATTCAAGCACAGAATGTCAACCTAACTAAATATTTGTTAATATAAATTAATTAAGTGATTTTTTTATTTTTTTGTTACTCAGATTCTAAAAACTTTTAGTAGACAAAGTCATATAAAAAACATAAGTTTTTTTTTTATGTGTTTTAGTGTATCTTAAAAAAAATGTTAATAATTTTTTTAACTGATATGATATAGACCTTGATAATAAAGACAATAATATTTACGTACAAGTATATTTTAAATTATTTTTATAGCTGTTAATTGTGTAAATAACTCTACAACAGTAAGGTTTACATTGAAAACTAGGTTATACACTATAAATTACAGATTAAGAAAATATAAAAATACTTATATGATATAAAAAACTACTATTCGCAATAGTTTTCTTAAACTCTTATGTTATCAGGTATAAAAGTTCGATACTTATATCCAAAAAGTATTATTTAAAACATGTGTGCTATAATTTCGAAAATTTAGATTTAAAAGAATTTACAATTTCCTTAACGAAAAGAATTATTTATGTCAAGGTTTGCTACTTCTTAAAAACTCATAAAATTTGAACTGTTTATACACTCTAAAATAACTTTAGTGTTATTTATTTATAAAAAAAAAAGTAAGCCTAAAAAAATTGCTGATTTTAACAAATATATCTTAAGAAACCTTTTAAGTATTAGTAAGGATACTTTAATACTGTTAAACTATATTAATATTAGATAAAACAAAAAAACATTCATTTTTAAGTACACAAATTTTTTATTAAACATTTTAAGCTACTGAAAACACAAATAAAACAAAACATATACAAAGTTGAAACATTTTAAATGAATATTTTAAACGTTTTTCTGACACGTTTATAAATTAATAATTAAATATAAAATCTTTTAAAGTCTATAGTTTAAAGGTTAACTAATTAATACATAAAACATATTTATTTTAAATTTAAAAAAAATAAAAACACACCACAATCAATAACACGTCAAAGTTTTTTAAGTTAAAACTACATGATTTAAAAATAAACAAATTATTTACAATTATAGACAAAAAATAAACAAGAAATTAAAAAATAAAATAACATTTAATTGAAACAAAATTACGATAATTGATCAAAAAATAAACATTTAACCTAAAAGAATTCGAATTTAAATATATGATTAATTTAGTAATTTGATTTTTTAACAAATGAAAAAAAAAAAAAGTTTTATTTTAAAACAGCTTTTTGAAAAACAGTTTTTAACCATAGAAACTTTAAATAAAATTGTTGAACCATAAAAAGGACTAACAATAGTTTTCCAAGGGTAACTCTAGACTGTAAAATCATTCTGGAGCAGCTTCACAAACGTCTTCCTGTGAAAGAAAATATAAATGATAGTTTTATCACCTTTCCACGAAATTTATACTATTTTTATATAAGTAGTTCACATTTTTAGAAAAACAACAAAAATAATAAAAGAATGGTTCTAGCAATATTAGATGTGACAACAAAGTAGGAAACAATATATTAACAATTATTTTAAAAATTTTGTTCGAAAAAACTTTGAATGTACCAACAGATGATGCTATAAGTTCTGTATTTTTATAAAAGAAGCAAGTATGAACATGCTACAACAAGAATATTTGTCTTTGAACTATTAAACACGAAGTGAAAAAACTAACATGACTGGTCCTGCAAATGTAAAACTCTGACCCTTTTGATCTTATGGCGGGCATGTTCTCTTCGTTTGTTTTTTGCTTTCTATGACGTCATCATTGCTTTGACCTGCAGCAAAAATTGAAGTTTTAAGTTATTTGCATTCAAGTTTAAATTTCAGTACGTAACAGCTTATATCTGCCCATAGTTATTATAACATACACAATAAATACAACCATGTTTTTGCACTTTTATATTTAACTTTGTAAATTCTACGTTTATTGTTATAATTTTCTGCCTGTAACGGTAGTGTCATAAATTGACTTTAAGATTCTCTTGGAAAGTGTTTTCTTAACTTATTGTTTAGCGTTTTCTCCTCTACTAATAACTATTTTGTCACCACTCTTTTGGTCTGTGACAACACTTGAAAGCTTTAACTTATAGGTTTTAATTTTACAATATAAAATAGTAAAAAAGAATTATTGATAATAACTCATGCATTAAAATAATATAATTTTAGTATTATTATTTTTTTTACCTGTAACTATAGTATTCTTGGTCATCCTCGCATTTATTATGTGTTCTTTTAATTGTCTTGACAGAGTTGTTTATTTTTAAAAGTTGAATAAGATGTTAGATGTTTAAAACTAAAAAAACATAATTAAAGAAGTAAGTAAACAAAGTATACATTTATATTGTCATAAAAGTGCAAATTAATTATTATATTAACTAATAGCTTTTGGCGAATCTTTTTTTTTTGTATTTGTTAGATATAAACAAAATAGTTAATAAAAAGGTAAATGGTAATTCAAATGGTAAAGCATAATCAGTAATTTTTCTACATACTTACAATTAAAAATTAAAATTTTTCGTATTCAAAACTCTCAAATTTATAATAGTATAACTTGGTAAAATGTGCAAAATTAAAAAAAAACAATTAAACCATATCAACAAGCCTGAGTTGAAATGAAGTTAAAAATTATCTAAAAATTTATTATTATTATTTTTGTAAGATATCAGTAAAATATGATATTCTTATAGTCGACACAAGAAATAATATTTCTATATATTAAAATTCTTACCACTAACATAATTGATTAATACATCAACAGTATTGCCATTTTGATCATCAAATTTCTTAGTGTTAGTTTTTTTTAATTATAAATTTATAATTTAATATTAACAGTAATATACAACAAAAAACATCAGCGAAAGTCAGCAGAGCAGAAGCTTGGACTTTCGTTTGATGTGAGACAAGCTCAAGTTTATACAAATGGTTGATCATGCCAATTTGAATCCTAATAAGGACGAAACTGGACTCAGTCTACCGAAGTTGGTGGTCTAATAAACGAATTGGCATGATAAACCTTTTGCATTAATAAACAATAAACATAATACAAACTAAGTAATAAAAAACAATTTTGATTTTTTCATAAAATATATATCTTTTACCAGTAATATCATTATTTGTTATGTCAGCAGTATTGCTATCTTGACTATCAGTTTTGTCAGTATAATCTGTTTCTACAAAAACCATCAAAATTAAAATTTCTATCTAATAACGAATAGTGTATTAGAATTTTAATTATGAAAATACTTTTTAGTTATATTGATAAAACAAAATGATTTACCTGTAACATCATTGATAGTTACATCATCAGTATTGTCATCTTGTTCCGGATTCTCACTGAGAGTTTTTCGTTTGCTAGTGAATGTTGTTTTTTCTTGATTTCTTTTTGCTAAAAAATATTTTTTTGAAATTATGTATACATTAAGAAGTTAGTTATTAAAAGGATTTGTCTAAAAAATATTTATTATTATGATCTTTTTACTTGCTAAAACATTGTTTTTTTTTTTCATTATGTGAAGTAGGGTGGCCAATGGTTTTTGTGATGAATAACCTGTTAGTTGATAGGCAAATATTGTAAATAATAAATTACTAGTATTAACATTGTTTATTATAGTATCAGTTTTATCATTTTGATCATCTTCACTGCGTGGATATCCTGATGATGACCTTTATTTAAAAAATAATAAACTAAAATTTTTAGAAAATAAGATAGTACTAATAGTTTTAGATGACTATACAGGCTAAAGGTACATCTAATACTTTTATTTAACTTAAAGACTGTAAATAAATACTGTATAAAAATCTAGTACATATATTTATATTCTTACATGTTTATACTAACTTAAGTGTCAACTTATTACTTTAAAACAATTTTTCTACCTGAAAAGATGTTGTTGATGGATTCACTAGTTTCTTGATGTGTAACGTCATCAACGTAAACTGTCTCTTCAATGTATTCTACTTCCTTATCAAAATCAACATGTTTACCAATTGGTTCAATTGAAAAATCTATATAATGAATAAATCTGTGATTTAATTATGTATCAAATAAGTTTACAAATAAATTGTTAAATGAAAATTCTGAATATGAGTATTAGCAAAATAGTTTACTTGTAATGTTTTACCGTTGTTTCATAAGTTTTCATTGAATGTTTCAATTTTTAAATAGAAAAATATAAATGAAATTTATTTCATGTAGTTTGTGAATTCATTAAATGTGTTATTTTATTAAAGAAAATGAATAAATTTCATTCAGTTTGTTGTTATAACAAATAATAACATTTGTTTGTATGAAATACTCTCTAACAAAAAAATTTAATAAATTTAATAGTTACCTTTTCTAGCTGTTTCAACTGGTATAATAGAAAACTTCTCAGGGCTGCATCTTCTTTTCTTCATTTGTGAATCCGAAAATTTAAAAATCTCAGCTTTTTTGTTGAATTAATTTGCACATTTATTTCTCATATCACATTTCTTGTTTCTGTTGTTAAACTTAGAACAACGTTCTTTTCTGGCTTCGTCACCACTTGTATTTCCAATTGAGCAATGATTTGACTTTTCTACATGCAAGTTTGCGACAGTTTGTTTTCTTTTTTTAGTGGACACTCCAGAAGAAAATACACAAAATTTTGATTGTTTTCCTTGAGTAGTTTTTGACTGTTTTGCTAACTGTTGTTGCGCTTGTACATGTGTGTTGCTTGTTTTCAAAAAATTATCAGCATTAGAATCCTTCTTTTGGCGTTTCTTACAAATTGTTTTGATTTTCTGTTCGGTAGTAAAAACTTCTCGCTTTTGCTGTTTAGCAAACTCTTGTGGAGAAGTTTCTATGATTTTTTTTAATTCCTTGATTTTTCTGTTTTTTCTTTTCACACAATTCTTTAAATGATCATTATTTTCTCTGAAGTCCTGAATTGTTACAATTTGGTTATAGTAAGAATCTATCAAACTGTCTGTATATTTTTGTTTTTTAGCCAATTTTTTTTTAATATCTTCTAAGTCTGCATTTTGGATAGCGTTTAAATCCTTAAGGGAATTTACCTGTGCTTTTAAATCCACAATTTTTCCCTTCAACGCTTCGTTCTCTTTAGTTAGTTTATTTTCAATTGTTTTGTGTGTTTCAAGCTCCCCATGAACAGCTTTTTGTTCAGAAATAAGTTTATTATTTCTGTCCTCTAGCGACTTAACCTGTGTTTTCAATTGAGTGCTTTGGTCATTGTAGTCATTGATGGAAATGTTTTGTTGTATTATTTTTTTTTTTAGTTCGGCTTCTTCGTTTACTAGTTCTTCTGATTTATTTTGCACATTCTTTAAAAAATAAAAATCTAGTTAAAACAAATCGATATTATCTTCATAAATTATTAAATCATTATCATGAATAACAATTTAAATCAGGATTCATCTTTTTTTTTGTCAAATGGCCCCCTTTTTAGAAATTTTAAAATTTCAAAGGCTATGCTCATCTCCTCCAACAAGACTACTCAAAAAAAACACCATTTAAAAACACCTAAAAACTTTTTATTGCTCTTATCTGCAATTCATAAATTTTTAGTCCAACTTTAAGAACTAACACCTTTTTTTTCTTTGCTCTTCATCTGCACCTCCGAAATATCTAGTGTAAGTTAAAAGTTTAATACCTGTAAAAAATTTTAAAACACCCCCTTCCGCCCCTTTACTAGTCGTTTTCGCCCCAGTTACTTTAACTGCCCCCAGGGGGCGGTACAGCATACTTTAGGAAACCCTGATCTAAATAAAATTTGTGTTTTATATCAAAATTATGATTTTACTTATATCATCAAGATCAATTGTATTTTTGTTTTAATATGAAGAAATCATAAATCAAAAATCAAAAATAAATAGTTTTATATTTTTAATAAGATCATTATAATCACCCTGGTCTTATTCAATTAGCAAAATAAATAAAAAACTTATTCTTTAAAGCTGTTAAAAAAAAAACTGCCTTCGTTAAAAGCAGTACAAAAACACAAAAAAACTCTCAACTTTTTTTACATTTAAAAGAGGTTTTCCTTATTTTGAAATGTGCTACGTAAAACTACAATAAAAAATTTTAACACTAAACTAAACATATAAACTTATGTGTATGTATGTTTATAAATGTTAAACAAAAACTTAAAAAACAAACCTTTTTTATTCTGCCAGTTTATCAAACAGCAACTTGCTTTCTTCTTTGTTTTCTTGAATCAAAATAGAGATTTCTTCTTCTAACTCCTTTTTTGCAACTTCAAAATTCTTATGTGCATCTTCTTTAGCACTTAAAAATATATAAAAAGTATAAATAGCTTAACTAGTTTGAAACTTATTTTGAGGTCTAAAGCTTTAATAACTTCAATTTTTGTTTTACTGAAGATTTAATTTTTACTTTATTAAAAAAACAACAATCAAAACAAATGTTTTTTTAACAAAAACAATTATAGGACTACAATAGCTTAAATTAAATTTTACAAACAAAATAATATGTTATTAAAACAATAAAATTAAAAAACAAATGAAAAACTAATCATTTTTGATAAGAATACTTGTTTACTATGGTTGTTAATTTTTTTACTACAACTAATACTATTTGAATAGGCAATAAAAAATTGTCAAAAACCATTTGTAGGAAATAAAAAATCTTAACTAAGTTAACATTTTTCTCATAAAGAGTGGTCCTATTAGTTTAAGAAAAAAAAACACAGCAAATAAACCTCTGCTCCTCTGTGAGCAATTCAGACCCAATTCTGTGTTCATTATCTAAATCCTTTTTATCAGCTTGTAGTCTTTCTCTCCATCTTTAGTAATTTTATTTATTTTAGCTGCTTCTTTGAGCATGTTGTTTTCAATTTCTAGAAAAACAATTCGGTCGATTAGTTCTAATTGTAGACTTCTGAGAGATTTTTCCATTAAAGACTAAAATACACACTTAAAAACTTTTAAACTTTCTAGAAAATAAACTTAACATTTTTACATTTTTATTAAGTAAAAAAATGAGCATAAAAAACTGAAGTAAATATACCTGGCCTGCCAAAAAACGGATTGAGCTAAGCATCTATGTGTTGAGTCAGCTAGGCAGAAAGATACTACTGATTTGATGTCATTTCAAAAACATACCCAAATCATATTGACTTGAATAAGTATTACAATTTGACCAAAAAAAATGTGCTGTACTTTCTACCCCTAGTAATTGATTAGTGTTTATACTGAAGTTTTGATCTGTTTACTGTTTAACTACACTCAAATTATTCTATATGAACTATAGAATATTTTGAGTTAAAAATAAATGTAAATGAAACTAAACATTAAGCAACTTTGAATAACTTTTCAACAATCACTTTTACTCATTAAACAAATATTAAAACTTTGCCTCCTTAGTAATTTTTTTTTTAATTATTTTAAAAAGTATAACTATTTTATTTTTTAAGAAGATATTTTTCACCAAAATTAAACCTAAAAGTGATAAATAGATAATTATCTAATATCCATGAAAAGATTATACTTTTTTTGAGCACCTGATTTATATTTGCATATTACTTTAACAAAAAAGTTGTAATTTTAACATATTCTTGCATAATTTGGTTTCATGAAAAAATTGTTTCAAATAAAAAAATCTTTATAAAAGTTGTTGTTGGTTTTTTTATTAACGTAAGCAGAAGATAAGATAACTGTAATCTAAAAATTTTCTGTTAATTTTTTGATTCCACTTTTCAAGCTTTTAAAATTGTTTTAATTGTTTACTAAACATAGAAATATAAGACTTGTATGGCTGAAAAATATAAAAAATATATAATAAAAATTATTTTTTTAAAGCTTCAAAATTTAGCAAAGAAGTAATATTTCTGTTTATTTTGAGTTTTTAAAATTTTTCCACTTTTTCACAAGTTTTTCTGTGCTTTTATGTAAAACAATTGTTAATATATAGTCTCCTGCCTAGCTAATGAGATGAAGTACAACATTCAAAATAATTGTTTGAATTATCCCCTTTTATATGAAATTTTATACAGCTAAAATACAGTAAAAAAATTTATTGAATTTTTATTTACTTTTAGCTTATTTTAAGATTATAATAAAACACTACTAAACATAAAAATTAATAGCGACATTTTAGATTTTATTTGCTATATAAGAAATGTGACAAACTAGATGTAATGATCAAAACTGAAATTGTTGTAGAAATTATATTTTTAATGAGAGCATTTACATATTTATAATATAAAGTTTGAATTTGAAAAGTATAATTTTAAAATACAAAAACATATAGTGAAAAAATTAAGTATAATATATATAATAACTGTTATTTATAAAAAACTACTTAAAAACATTTTACAAAAGTTTAATTCTAAACTTGATTGTTATTAAATATTTTCAAAAATTTCTGATTAGTACAATATATACCAAAAAACTAATTAATTTAAAAGAACAAACTTATTTACATAATTATTTACTTTTTGCAGGATCACTCTTTTAGTTACTATTTTTTTTTGTGTGAATGTAGGTAGTACAGCATATTTTTTGTCATATTGTAAAATTAATATGAGTACATATAATTTAGATGTGTTTTTGCTTCATTAAGAAGAATCTAAAATTAAATAATAAAGTTAACAAAACTAAAGCCATCAAAAAACTAATTTTAACCTGAAAAATTACAAATTTTTTAATTTTTTGATTTTAATGAGAGTAAAATCAATTATACATGTTCAATTACACATAGAACCTTTTTTGTTTTGCTATTCGTCTGCAACTCAAGAAAACCTAGTGTAAGTTTCAGGTTATGGCCTCATGGCCCCACTTGTGGCTCCTTTACTGCTCATGGCCCCTTTTTCCTCCTTTGCTGCTCGTGGCCCCCTGAGTATCTGTCATGGCCCCCTAGGGGAGCCACTTGGCCCACTTTGCGAAACCCTGATCTAAGACATGTATAAGTGATTTTATTACTGTATAAGTCAAATAATCGAAAAACAATAATTTTTGGGATTTAAATTAGTTTTGATGAGGCATACTTTTTCTAATGCAAAGCTATTTTACTTTCTTATTTTTTTCTTAATAAAGTTAAAACACATCTTAATCATATGTACACATAAGTCCAGCTAAGATCACCCAAGTACTCCCTACCCTTCGTTTGTTAATGTATTTTTAATGTATTTTTGCACAACTCATGGCAGATTTCAGCAACAATATTGATTTTGTAATATTAAAACTTTATAAACAAGGATCAAGTAATTGAAGTTTCATATAAAGAACTCGCCAAAATTTAAGATAAAAACATTTAGTTTTATGTATCAAAAACTAGAATGATGTAAAAAATTGGCTTAGTCAGCAAAAGTTTACTAGAAATTCTGAGAAAAGTATACCATTGATATATATATATATCATTCACCTGGGAATTGTAAAAAAAGGCAGAGAAAATCTTTGGGGTAAAAAATATATCAAAAAATCAAAATTCTGACTAGTTTTAAAGTTATGTTATGCAATTACTAAAACAACAAAACTATGAAAATTGTTTTTTCAAACTAATAACAATTTATTTAACTTAAAACAGATCATGAACAAAATTACAAAAGTAGTACAACTAAACAAATTTTAAATATTTAATTACCAAAAGAATAACTGTAAACATATTATTTCAAACTTTTTGTTCACAAAATATAAAACCCAAGCATATAACACAACATATAGCATTTTTAAACTTTTATAAGTTGTAAAAGGGCATAAATTTCATTTTTAAATATTTTATTTTAAGTTCAAAAATATGTAAAATTAAAAGTAAAAAAAAATTTATTTAGCAAATCTAATGTTGATAACAGTTTAAAGTCTACAAAAATAAACAAATTATTTATCTAGGTTATTTTTGATAAACTTAGAAATTCAAAGCTTCTTGTTTTATTAATCCTTTATGAAAAAAAGAAACAATTGTACTAGTCTATTATATAGACTTTTTTCTGTCTAGTGTTTTTTTGAATTTGCTAAAATTCATATTTTTTTTTAAAGTTTAGATAATATATACTCTTTTTAAACGATTAAGATAAATTATTTGGAAATTTAATTATTTTGATGCTTTAAACAAAGTTTTTTTGTTTAAATTTGTATTTTTACAGAATTTTAAATTTATGCTAAAAATGAGTTATTTATTATGAATTTATTATTTTCTTCAGATTTTTATACTTCTTTAAACCTCTATTTTTTAGCAAGAATGGTTTATATATTTTGGTGTTAATCAGATTAAAACTATTAAAATTCAACATGCTTTTCGATTATTTTAAAACCAATAGATTTATGGTTATCAAAAAAAAAATCATCATAAGTAAATAAAAAAGTCAAAGCCAATTTAATTTATTTTGGTAAGTCAATGGTTGAATAATCTTCAAAATTGAATTTGTGTACATCTATTTCAAAATAGGGAATTTCATAGCAAAGAAACTTTGAATAATTTACTCAGGGTATTTTTGCTATAATTTTGATTCGAACAGTTAAGTTAGCACGCGCACAACTCCCAACCAATATATTCCAGCCTGGATAAATTCCCACCTGAATGAATCCCTACCCAATTAATTTCACTCGTCATTTTTGCAGGGAGAGTTGTTTTTGAATAGAGTGAGTTTTGAAAAGAGGCTACTTTTCCTTTAGTAATCTATTTTTAAGACTATATTTTGCACAAAGCCTTCTGTTTGCCTGGCATAAAGTCATTCGTTACTTTTGCACGGCATTTTTTGTTCAACTACAAAACAGTAAACTCAAAATAAATTATTGTACTAATAAAGGTACTAATAATATTTTCAGTTATTTAGTCGTACACCTTTGAATGCACTTGAACGTTTTGTCCATAATATAATATGTTTTATATCAATTAAAATATAGATCAAGATGCTTATAAGTACGGCGAACCTTAGATTTTTCATTCGGATTTTTGAAAATTAGCAAATACCGCAAAAAAACCCAGCGCAAAATTACAAATGCTTTCAAAAAGCTTTAAGTTTGGCTGTATTCAATTTTCTGAAAACAACCCCAACAAACTGTTTTTGACTTAAAAATTTGAGTATACACTTTACGTATACATGTGGCAATTTTTATAAATATATGTTGCGGAAAAAGTATACGATTTTAAAAAAATCTTAAGGACGCAATTCCGGATTTTATGTAGGTTTTAGTTTTATCATTTTCTTTCAAATTTTTATTTTTTTATTTTCTTAAATAAATTCAAAAATCTGTCTAACAAAGTGCAAAGTATTATTTAAATAACATAAGTTTTGTTTATTAGATGTGTCTCTATTGCATACAGATTTTGTCTAGTTCACTAAAAACTTTCGAACATTGTCTAAAATTAGTAACTTAAACAAATTTACAAACAGTCTAATGTATCTTTTTTAAACAGAATTCGACATTATATAATAATGATTATGTAAACAAAAGAAAAAAAATTAACAAAGCTGAAGAAAAATGCGTTTTTTATTATTCTCAACATCCTTTAAAAATTTTATTTCAAAGTTTTTTAATTTTTTTATGGTAGGAAACTTGATACCAGAAGAATCTCCTACTTTAAAACTCTTTTTTATCTTAAATAAAGACTTTTTTCTACAATAATTACATTAAATTGCTAATGTAATCTGGAAAAATTTGTTTAGAAAAAAACATTTATTTTTTCAAAAAAAAAAAAAAATGTAAGAAAATAACTTTAAAAAAAGGTAAATACTTTGAAAATTTCAGTAAATATAGGAATATAAGATAAATAATTATTTTAAGTAATTTACAAGACTCAAAAATGTTAGCTTACTTATGAGTATTAATTTTTAAGAAGGCTTTAAAATTTAAAATAACAGTAGAAAAAAATTTGGACAACACAAATTTTTATTATATTAAAAAACACAGTAACTTAAATAGTTTTTCTTTTGCCTCAACTTAATTTGAAAAATATTTGATTAAACATCATACTAAAAATGGTTATTTTACCAATATTTAACTTGACAAAAAAAAAAGTCTTATTAGATTTGGCAAGAACATTAAAAAGTCTACAAACAAACAAAAAAATGTTATGTACAAACTGCAAGTTTATTTTACGTAAAATTTGTAAAACTCAGTAGAAAATAATTGCTTATTTACTGATGAATATTGAAAAAAATAAACGAGTATCAACTTATAACTAATTAAAATTTTTATGTTTGAAAAAAAAACAGCTTGACTGCTAAGTTAAAAACACAGAAGTAAAATAAGCAAGCTCATAAATATCAAATTTTACGAAGTCTCTAACTTACAAGTTAGATTAAACAGATTAATATCATATTAAGAAAATGCAGCAACTGCAATAATATTTTTTTAGCCTCAATATTAGTTAAAAAATATTGGATTAATTAAATATCAAATAATTAATAATTGTTTTACTAATATTTAATAAAAGAAAGTCTAATTATACTTGGCAAGTAAATTATAAAGTCTACAAACAAATAAAATGTTGTGTAAAAATTGAAATTTTTTTAAAGAACAACTTACATTACTCAGTAAAGAAATTTAAAATTCATTTATGATAAAAAAAAAGTTTAAATAAGTAAAAAACTCAAAAGTAAAACAAGCAAACTAAATAATATTAAGTTTTACAAAGGCTCTAAAGTTAAAACTAAAAGTAGCTTACAATTTAGATATAAGAAACTTATATTATAATAAAAAACACAGCAACTATAATAACATTTTATTTTAGCTTCAAATTTACTTGAAAAATATTGGATTAAATACTAAACTAAAAATAATATTTTTACTTATTTTTAACTAAACAAAAAAAGGAATGCATAATGAAGCTTGGCAAGTAAATTAAAAAGTCTACAAACAAAGAAAAATTTATGTACAAATTACAACTTTTTAAACAAAAACTAAACTTGCTTAGTACAGAAAATAGTTACTACTGAATGTCTAATTAAAAAATTAAATATAAAGTCTAACTTTGCAAACATAAATACTTGGACTCTTACTTTTCACCTTTGTATCTAAAATTCATTCTTCTCTCTTTTTGGCTGATAAATTTCTCCATCACTTCTTCTTTGAAACTAGTACAGTTTTTAAGTAAGTCTCTACCAATCGAAATTACACTCAAAGAATTTAATCTTGACTGACCCATGGTGTTTCTCAAAAATGTTTTTATTCTTTTCAAAGATGAAAATGTTCTTTCAGCGTCTACACTAGTCATGGGAATAGTTATCAAAGTTCTAAGAAGCTTTGTAGTTTCGTTAAATATTTTAGTCAGGTTATGTTCTTCAAGATATAACAGTATTTTCACTAAATTATCCTGATGCATGTGAATAAAATGTTTTCAGTTCTTTTTCTAACTGTTTACATTCAACTACAGGATAACACTTCTTCACTGTTTCTATAAGTTCTAAAGGAAAACAGGATTTATAAACAGTAAAATATTTTGCCAACAAAAACTGTGAAATTCTTAAATTGTTCTAACTATACAGAGTAAACTAATAAATAATTTCAATATTTAAAAAAAATTAAAATAAAAGCGAGGTTGCCACTCTTTGAGTCAAAAGAAACTGTCCTGAGTGACCTTGAAATGCCCTGAGTCACCATGTGTTTTTTAGAAACAATTAAAATACCCTGAGTTTCCCTGAGATTTTTTAGAACTTAAAATATCATTAAGTTTCACTGAGTACCCTGAGTGTGTGGCAATCCTGAATATAGCTAAAAAAAAGATTAAAATAATTTCAAAAACCAAGAGTTTCATTTTATCAATAACTTTAAGGACATGAAGATATTTTTTTTAAAATATATTTTTACTATCAAGTTTGAAAACAACTGATCTTTTGCTACAACTGAAGATAAGCTTTGCTTTTAAGGGCATAGGGAGGATGAAACACTTTCTTCACAATTTGATCTTATTTTATGAAGTTTTTACTAAGCTACAAGATGCTTTTTACAGATTTTAAAAATTCAAAATACTTTTTAAGATATAGCCAGTAAAAGTCGAAGGCAACAAAAGGTTCCTTACAGAGGCACAAACTAACACAGCGTTTAAAAAAAAAAGTGTTTTACCCCCTTTTATGCCCTTAACATATACTTTAAAGTTATTTTATTGAACTTATTTTATACAGTTTTAATTTAGCTGCAAGGCATTTTTTTTCAATATAAAAAATCATATTAATTTTTGAGATATGGTAATTCACAGTCAGAGATACAAAAAGAGTCCTTATTAATATAATTAAACTCAAAGAACAAATAAATCAAATCACTAAAATAATATCTTTTTTTATAAGTTGGCCTCAAAATCTTTAGAAGTTTCTTTTATAAAATAAAACAATTTGCTAAAATAGATATTTAAAACACTATGAAAAAAAAGTTATAACAAAAGTAATATTTTTTTGTATATATAAAATTATATATTGATAGTTAAAAACTTAAATATTCTCTTCAACAAAAGTATAAAATTTTATAAATATCAGGATGAAAAAGTTTGATAAAAATTGCTTTAAAAATGATGGAGAATATAGGTTTTCAGTAAAATTGTATTTTTTAGCTGTTTTAGTTTGCTCCTTGTATAATAAATCAATGTAATCTCTGGCCTGACCGGTTGTATCTAAAAGTTTAATTGGAAGTTTCAAGTTTATTAAAGAGTAACTATAAGCTTTTTGAAAACTTAGAATTAGAACAACATGTAAAAAAGTGCCTATACACCCCCCCTTACCCCTCACTATTTTGCACAGTTTTTTTCAACAAATTTTAAGATTTTTATTAACTTTTTTCTAAACTTAATGTTTTTTTGTTGGAGGTTTAAAATTCAATAGTTTTCTAAGGGTATCTTTTCTATATTTGAATTTAATTTGTTTTTCATTTTGATGAGAGTATTTTTCTCAGGAGCTTAACTTTTTAAAGTTTAGTTGGTGAGGCTGTTGAACTTTTCAAGAAATTTAAAGATAATTAATAAATATGTAACCGTTATAACAGTAAAAAATTGGTTAATTAGTTTTCATGTGGCCATAGGGGTAAAACACTTATATTTTAACTTAAATAAACTTGTTATTTTCAGAGTAAAAAACTAAAACTGCTTTAGTCAGCCTGAATATTTTCTAATTTGGTCAGTTTTAATTTATCTTGGGTCATCTTGAGTTTTTTTAACATTTCTAAGTTATCCTGATAATGAGGCAAGGCAACCATGTTTCAACAATTTTATCTAAAATTTTTGCTTTGTTTATGAAAAAATTAAACCAAAAGTCATATAAAGTAGACTAAAATGTTAAACTACTCTAAGTAATCAAAGTTTCTTGGGAAGTCAGACCAATATTTCAAGTTAAGGCTATTTACTTTATTTAAATATGTGACTGTTTCAATAATAATAATTTGTATTTAATATAAATCTAAATTATTTTTCTGTAAGAGTTAACTAGAAGTTTATAATTAACTGCTTGACATTTTTTTTCAGAACTCAAATTTTACATTTAAATATTATTTTATTAAATATTTTGTTAACTTTATGATTACAATAATTAGTTGTAGTTAAGTTTATGTATGCAGATTAAAATAAAAAATCAAATTTCTTAGACTTTGGTGATTTAAGTTTCTTATCTTTTTTTTTCAAAATATTTAATTTATGACAAGTTTAAATTTTTCTAGTTTGTATATGATTACTAATTGAAAGTGCTAGTAGGTGTAGTGTTTGTCTAACTCAAGATAGTTGGGTAATAGAGTTATTTCTATAACCACAATAAAGTTTATTTTAAGAATATTGAATGTAGGTCCATTTCTAATTTACAAATGGAAACTAAAATTTAAGCTGTAAGTTAGGTATTTAAAAACTTGTTTATATAAAAGCAATATCCCATAGATTTTTTCATGACAATTTCTTCTTATTTTTTGACTGTTATGTTATACAAACATTGATTATAGCTAACTAATAATTGACCAAATAGTTGTAATTAACAAAATATGAAAAATTCTATATTTGGCAGTTTATAAAAATATTTTAATACAACAATAGGTAAAATCATAAAATTCGAGTTTAGTATCATTTAGGTTTTCATAATTTAAATTAAATCTGAATTTGAATGTTAATATTAAAATGTTATGTTAGAGTTATGGTTTTATAGTTATCTAGGCTTAAATACCTATGTTTTGCAGATTTTAGCTTACAGTATTTTTTAAAACTGTCTCCTTATCCTATTTATATTCACCGTAATAGATCGTTCAACTTTTATAGAAGTTGTTATTAATTCAGATTTTAAGTTCGTCTATATTATTAACTAAATTTGAAGTAAAAACTTTTGTCTTCGAGTAAAATTTCTTGCAAAAGTGTTATCGTTCAATTTTGTGCCCTCGTACAATTTGTATGCTCGTGCAAGTTTGATAGCTTTACCAGTACTTACCTCTCTTTAAATGATCGTCTTCATATTGTAAAATAAAATTCATATTTGAAATATAAACATAAAATAAAAAATAATCTAAAGGAAACTTTTTATTTAAGGTATTAGTGTTAAAAGATTTTTTTTAATATTATGACCTACTTATAAGTTTATAGTCGGTAGCTGATTGTTACCTTGATTGTGTGCAATACTAATAAAATATATTGAACTAATGGTTTTAGAATAAAAAACTTAGAATAAATATTAATAAGAAGCATATGATATAAGGGAAGCTTCGAAATGATAAACTTAAAGCAACTAAGTTATAAGGTTCCTTCTATAAACAGGCTCGTTAAAAATATCATAAAAATTTTAAACTCAAGACATAAAACTATATTCGTGTTGACTTGTTTGATAACTGAATGCTTTTTTTGTACATCACTGATCATTGACAATCTTTTGAGCAATTAACATTTTCGTTCAATGAAGACTTATGATCAAAAAAAAATTAATATTTTTTTTTAAAGTTTTCTGGTGACAGCTTGATATGCAATAGCAAGCAGTATTTTTTTTTTGATTACTAAGTTTTATAAACATTATTTAAAAAATTACTAAAAAAAATATCATCTATCACAATGGATAAAAATAAAAAAATATTTTTTTAAGTGTAAGTATGGTTTAAGTTTTATAGAAAAGTTAAATAAAAACATATGAAAACATAATTAATTGTATAAAGTGCTTTAATTAAAACTCTTCAACATAAAAAAAAGAAACTCTCATTTTACAAAGAAAAGCCATGTTTGGTATTAATCAATGTTTTTCAGTTATATTTTTAGTTAACTAATCGTAATCACTTAATAAAAGTATGTATTATTAAGTAAAAATTTTCTAGCTAAATTTGTATGTTTTACAGCATACTAACTAACAAAAATAACAATGTCAAGTGTGAAGTTAACTAGTGATGAATTAAAACAAGTAGTTGCAGCAGTAGAAGCATTTGGTGGAGTAATTTACAATTACATACATTTCATTGCTGAAATATTTATATCATTAAATACTAATTTATATTGGGAACAAAATTCAGAAGCTAAAAAAGAAGTTAAAATAAGAAAACTTTTGGCTATAAAAAAGGAGTTGTACAATTATCTAAACATACATAAAGAATTTTATAAACTTAGTAAAATAAAATTTTATTCAAACGACGGTTCAGTTTTATATGAACAAGATATAAGCATTGTAGACGACGGTGTAAACTTTTTAAGTAATGATGTTATTTTAAGAATCTCAGAATTTTACAGTGTTGGTAGAAAAAGTAAAAATGCAGAAGTTCAATGTACCTACAGAAAAATTATTGAAACATTGAAAGATAAAACAGGAAAATCCGCGATAACAGTTGAAGATGTACAGAAGTTTGTAGATAGTAATTATATTTTTGACAATACTAACTTTGATATTAAGAAATCAAATTATCAAGATCTAACAGCCTACATTAAGCAAAGACCTGTAGATTATCGTAATGCCAAAATCTCTACTGAAAATATCATTGAAATGTCTTTTAGATATCAAAGACATATAGAAGACTTCCGAGACGATGAAACATGTCCAATTTGCTTAGGAATTTACGAAATAGATCAAGAAGTTTGCCGTTTGCCGTGTAACCACTTATGTTGTAGAGTTTGCACTGAGACATTGTTTTCAACTCCGCGTCTCGACCATCCTGGAGAACACATTGTTTCGTGTCCAATATGCCGAAGAAACTGTGCTTAGTATGTGTTTTGTGCTCTGTGCATGATTTATAATAAATTATGATAAAATAAGCAAAGTTTGATTTATTTTATTCAATATAAAACAAAATAGATTTTTTTAGATAAACAAGAAGCACTAAATTTAAGCAGTAATCTAACTCAGAATTATTTTTAAAAAGGTGCACATTTTCGGAAGTATAGTTTTTATTTAAGCGTTATAATTTTTACTTTTAATGTCTTATTATGTTATTAAAAACATCAAAAATGCTATGTGGCAAAATATGTTATGTTAAAAATTATAAAAACTCATTAGCCGTAAATAATATTTTCTAAGGGTTTCTGTCGGAAGAAACTTCAAATGAAACTATTCATTAGTTTATTTTTAAATACCTGTAAAAAGTAACTCGATTAAAGTTCTTCAAAACAAAGCTATCTTTAAAAATTGATTCTTGTTCTTAACAAACTTACAAAACAACAGTGCAGAGTAAAATTTTAAATGTTTTGTTCTATAAAATTAATTAACGAACATAAATTTAAGGCAAAATGTTAATAAAAATACATTAATATATACACTTGTTTTATGAACTCAGTGGATGGTAAAATTATGTCTTAAAGAAAATTTGAACATTATCTAAACAGTTTTCAATGACTAATTATTTGTAGCAGTTTTTATCAAGGTCTACAAACCGAAATTAAAGCACCAGTTTTTTGCTTATATGCTTTAACCAGCCAGCATACTAGATCTGTTTTACTTTTAACTAGTTTCTAAAATTTTTTTATGTGTGTCATTTCTAAATAAAAACTGATTTGAACAGTCGTAAAGATCTTCCCTCGAGTCAAAGTCAACAGTATCATTGTAAACAGTGTTATTGGAGCGGTGATTTAACTTTTAAATTTATATTTGCAATTAGCAGCGCAATTACATAAACAATATATTATTAACGTCTTAATGTTGTTGCAAATATTACCCCTCTAATTTAGATCGCCAAATATCTATAACACTGTTTAATTAAAATTGCTAGAATTACATTTACTAAGGTTGTATAAATAAATGCCTATATAACTACTCGATCAAAATATTTCAGTTTAATGATACAATTTGTTTTTCAGTTTTATAAACATTTATTATTGTAATAAACCCTTGCTCAGTGTTTCAATTTCCGGCAAGCAGTTAGATGATATATTAAAAAGTAACAAAAAATTCTAAAGTTTATTAAATTTTCAATTTTCAAACATAACACTTTTAAAGATAATAACAGTTCTCCTTAAAATTAGTTAAAGTTTTTTTGAAGTAAATTCACTTAAAGTGCTAAAGAAAAGTTCAAACGACTCATAATTTTCTGCAATATCGTAACTCACTATGATGTGATAGAAAAGTATGTTTTTGAGTAAAACTTTAAAAACTAAATTAATGAAAACCAATTTTTGCGACTTCTAAGTATAAAAAAACTTATAAAATACTTTTCGTTGAAGAAACATTTGAACAACATCATTCTAATATAATTAATATTTTACTACTAATAAGTAGCATAAAATTTAAAATATATACTATCTAACACTACAAAAACAAAGTTGGAGATGTTCTATTATAACTAAAAAATTCCTTTTAAATGCAAAAAAATGGAATAGTATTGAAAATAATTTATTTAAACAAATGATTTGTTTTGTTCTATGTTTTTTTATTTTTAAACATAGTTATGTCTATAAATGTACATTAAAAATAAATTTAGTATAAAATTGTGCTTTGTTTTCGTGTTTAGTTTAAAGACCAACATTTTTTTTATATAGTTTTTTTACAAAGTTTTTGTGTTTTTTAGACAAGAGTCTGAATTAGGCTTAAAAAACCTATTTTATCATTTTATTAACTAAAACACAGGAGAGTTATAAGTTTGTCTTCCACCATACTATGAAAGTAAATCAATTGATAGGCACTTAAGTTTTGTATAACTTAAATTGTAATTCTTAATATTTTTTAAAAACTTTCTGCATAGTTTTCTCTCAGTTACATATTATTATTAGTATTTATTATGTAGAAGACTTAATTTTACTATACATCTCCATGTCTACCTTTATTTTATAAATAAGTCGACTAAACTGAAACCTCTTAAATTAGATGTTTTCTATCTTCTTCTTCTAATTTTTACTTTTATAACAAACTTGTACATTATGGATGACTAACGTAGTATAGACCTCGCCTACTAATACTTCTTGTGTGGAGTTTTTATGCTTCAAAATAACAATGAATACTAATGTTAACATTGTTACAAATATACAAGCCGTTTCTATTATTTTATTAAACAAATTAGTATTAAAAATTATTACTTTAATGTAACTTAAGGGATGAACATATCAATTTGGTCATTGGACCACAAACTTTCGGTAGAGGAACCGATTAAATCTACCAAAAGTCTTTGGTACGATGATCGAATTGGTATGATGAACTCTTATGTTAAACTTGAGCCTGTCTCACTGCAAACGAAAGTCCGGGTTTAAGCTTTGCTGACATTCGCCGATGTTTTTGTTGATTTTCATAACTTACTCTTTTCTTTTTTACAAACATCAAAATATCTTTATTATTCCACAATTATATTATTCGTAGAAGACTTTCTCAAGTATATTTAGTTTGCAAAAGCTATATCTTGTAAATTTTAAACATCCAATAGAAAACTCTTTGCTTTAGTTATTAATTGTAATGATAACGCATAATACCGTAAAAAAACTATAACATCGATTAAAACTTATAAATAACTTGATCTAGATCCAGTTACTACCAACTCGTATTTTGTAAAAAAATCCGATCCAGAAAAGAATATTAGTCATAACGTTTTTATTGGCTCGAATCAGTATAAACTAAAAGTATTCATTTATATTTTTAGTGTCAAAACCGCAAGTTTTCAGCGTTAGAAGTTGTAAATAAAAACTTAAATGCTACATCGATTGTAAAGAAATATATAATCTCGAATACCAAAAGTATTACTAAAGACCTATTTAGTTACACTGAAAACATGTATGTAAACTTAAGTGTGTAAGCCTAATTAATCATAATCGAACTGTCGCCAATGCTCGCGTTAAAGGTATCTCAGTATTCTACAACATATCCACTATTTTTTGCTTTGTCTTAAATTATTTAAAATTTGATCTATAAAAATAAAAATTTCACTAAAAAAAATGTTTAGACTAAAAAAATTAAATTAAAATATCTTTAACTTATAGTTAAATGTTTGCCTGATGGTGCATAGATTCTAATGATGGTTTTAAAATCTATTTGAGTTTAAAACATCAAAAAATCAAAAATCAATTTTGTGGCCAAAACATATACAAAAATAAAACAATTTAAATAAAAAATTAAATTTCACTTAAAAAAAATGTATAGACTTAAACCATTAAATAAAAACATATTTAAATTATAATTAAATATTGGCCTGATGGTGCAGGGATTCTAATGGTGGTTTTGAAATCTTTCTGAGTTGAAATTTTCAAAAAATCAAGAGTCAATTTTGTTGACAATACATATTAAAATATAAAATAACTAAAATAAGAATATCAAATTACTAATAAATGATAAAAAAATATATTTCTAGATTGTGTAGTGGTTTAAAGATGATTTTGAAAACTCTCTCAATTGAACTTTTCAAAGTTTAAAAGCCGAACACACCATTATTATATATAATTAACTAATTAAAATAAAACTTTAGTGATTATATTGGACATTTTTTAAGCAGAATTGTACTTACTAGTTGAAAAACAATACTTAATCAACAGTTATATACACTAAGTAACAATTAAAAATGGTAACTCAAAGCATATTAGTAAGAAGTTTGCTAGAAAAAGTGCTAATTTAGAACTTTAACCTGTTATCAGGTCACAATTAAAAATTTTTTTAAATCTATTTCGGCTGGGCAAAAACGAGCATTTTTTGAAAAAGAAACTTATAATCTTTTAAAGTTAAAAGTTCAACATTCATTATTCAAAGTATACCAAACAAAACAAATTCAATAAACAACGTTTTTATTGATATTCTAAGAATCTTTTTTTCTTTTATACTTTTTTTCAAAAGGGGTCGACAGGAAACAGGAAACCAGTAAAACAAAGTGCCCCTGCGTTACATCTAATTAAGTTTGTAGGAACTAATAAAAACAGTGTAGTTTTATTCGATAAAAGTTCTGATATCAGTTGGTAACAATATATCTCTAATCAGATTCTGTTTTTTCATCGTTCCTCCTGTTTTTGCTTCCTCATATTGATCACGTTTGTATTTATCAAGGTCGGTTTGTGGCGCTTTTTGCGTCTTGAAGAAAGAAGCTATTTTCTTTCTTGTAAAACGCAACTGTTTCCTCTAAGTTCTTTGCCTTTAAAAATTAAAATCTTAGAAAACATATGGTACCCTGTTTAACAATTTAAATTAAAATTACATTTGTCTTGTTGATCTTAAATTTTCGAGAATTGCTTTTTAGACGTTAAGTTAATATCTTTTATCTTTTAACCACAAAAACTTTACTTTAGATTACTTATTTTTATATAATCATTTTTTTAAATCTTTTTTTCATCTGCTTAAAAGTTGTGGTTTCGTTAAGCAGTTAACTAGTGTTTTTTGTTTTTCCAGTATAATCTTTTAAAAGCAATCGCCATCTCATTAATGAACTATCATCAACTCTTTCTAACAGTTTTATAACAGTGGTCATTTGACAAACTATTTTATATAAAATAAAAAATGTTTATGTTGATAAAACATTATAACCTGTTTTTTTTTTGTCATGAGTAAACAAAAATAATCGTATTTTTTAATGTTAACAAAAATTAACGTTTAGTCTTTATTTATTGCACTAAAATATGTTTTTGTGTCTTTATGAGTTAACACACTTCACTGTAGTATTGTAAAGAAATAATACAGTAAAGGAAAGACTAACTAAAGTAGTTATTTTTATGAGTAATTTTATAATAAAAATATAAACTGTAAAAAACAATAATACTTTTTAATAATAGATATAAAACATAATGTTAAATGCGATAAATGCATTAAAAACTATATAATATTTATAATTATTTATTTAGATACATTTATGCAAATTATATGTTTTAATCGCGACCGGTTTCGGTGAAAGAGATTGCGACCTTTTCAAGCAAAAAATAAAATATTAAACTGCATATAACTGTAGTCATTTACTGCTTACTTGTCAACAGCAAACAGTAATTTTTAGTTCTAGTTTAACTAAATTAATTAATAAATACCAAGTAGAATAAAAGATCAAATATAAACAGCTTACATAAAAGTTAAAAAAAAACTGATTATTTTTATTTATTTCAGAAGTTACTAATTATTGATAAAAAATTTAACACCTAAGTCACGATGTTACGCTTATGTGTATTAACTTCAAGACAAGTTAAAGCTAGATAACTCACATTTTTATACTAAATTTTCAGGAAATTTAATTAGGAAACTTAATAAAGAGTTAATGTTAATTGACTCAAGTTTAACGACTTGCACGTAGTTTACAGGTTTGTTTCATTCAGGACAGTTTTAGTTTGACTTCACAAAACCTCTTAACGCGATGGTTATAAAACATATATCATTAATTTACCAGATATTTACTAAATTTACCAAAGAGCTTGTGTTTTCGAGCCAAAGTTAAATTTATACTACTAATTATAGATGACTATTTCAGTTGTTTTACTTTTTTAACATCTTTTATAATGTCATTTAGTTTAAAAATTTTAAAAAATATTAACTTTAGTCAGGCTAACGAAAGTCTTAATTTGATTCATTTAATAAATTTTAATGGCGTCTAGCTAAACATATAATGTCTTAAAGTTATATGTATTTTATGAAATAAATGATACATTGACTTATATACTTAAGTATTAATAAACTTTTGACTATCTTAAACACTTAGTAAAATTAACCTAATGTTTTTATAGCTTTACTTACAATCTAACTTTCAGTAAAAACCAGACTTCAAAAACTTTTATTGGTCTCTTTCATTCATATTTCATTTTCTGACTATACTTTTTCAAACTTTTAAAAATATCATTTTTTGAAAGTTGTTTTTGCGTTATAACCAAAAAAGTTTTTACTTTTTATAAATTTAGTAGTTTTTTAACTGTATAAAACTAGTTCTTATATTTTAGAAGTAATAAAACCAATTTTCTATCATAATTAATGCTCAAAAACTTTAACAATAAAGATTTTTAGTAATTTATTAGTCTTTTAAGCGGTTGCTACTTTATAAGCGAAAAAAATTGTGATATATATCAAACCAGTTTAAGTTTATTGAGAGTTGAAAAAGCTAAATTATTGTTGGTAATCACAATGAAATACCTAAGTAATGTATCATTATTATAAAACAGTATATAATATATCAGTAGATAAAAAGGAAATTACACTTAATAAACTAAAAAAAGTCAAACAAACTAATCAGAGAATTTAAAGATTATAATGAATGAAAAATACAGTTTTTTAAATAAAATATAATAAAAAAGTACCATTTTTTTAATTCAAAGTGTAAAACTTCCAAATCTAATAATCTTGATACGAAGTAATTTATTTTGCTAGTTTACCTTATTTTTTTTTCTTAACTTTTTCGTATAAACTGATGTTTATCTATATTAAACTCAAATAATATTTAAAATTTTCACGAGGTTTTAGTTTCGTTAACTAATTTTTTTATTGGGCCTATAGTAACTTTAAGATTCAGAAGTTTTTTAGAAATCAGTTATAATTTATAAATATTTACTGATACTTAAACTGTAATTGTTAATTAGTACTAAAGGTTTAAAAGCAATTTTTTTTTGTAATTGAATTATACTAGCTGCTTGTGCAGCTTTAAAAGTTTAGATACAGATTCTCATTCAGAGACTGATATTGATTCAATTAAGTTGTTTGTCTTGCTGAATATGTATAATAAAATAAACGATATTTTGTCGTATTATGTGTGACGTCATAAAACGAGAGTGTCTTTTATTAACTTTTAAAATGAATGAAATCATACATGTTTGTAAACATCCTTGGATGCAGAATGCTTCTAGAAAAGTTTATATAAACGTTTATATAACCGATTTCTCCGAGAGTTTTTAACATTAAATGAAAACTTTAGTTCTCAATATAATTAAAATATTAAAAATAGTTAAACTTATTATATCAATGTAATTAAGTTAAAAATAGATTATGGTTATTCCTTTATCGATTGTATAATTTTTAAGTCTCTACATTTTTTCATTAAGTAAAATCAGGGATCGGCAGGCAGTTTGTGCTTGCTCGCAAAGTTTCAAGTTTCAATAATATTTTCGATCGCATTTTAGTTTTAGTGACGTATAAATAATCGTTGGTTTTAGTTTTAATCTTGCTAATGAAAATTTTACTTTGATTCATTCAAAAAATTTAATTGAGTCTAACTAAGCATATATATTTTTTTTAGATTATAGGTTTTTTTAGTTATAAAATTAAAACTGACCTTTATACAAAAGTCATGATAAAATATGTACTTTCTTAAGCACTCAAAAATATTAACTTAATGTTTTCATTACTTTGCTTACAACCAACCTAAAATTACTGTAAAAACTGGGCTTGAAAAATATTTATTGGTCATTTTATTCATACTTTATTTTCTCATCCTACTTTTACAAATTTTAAAAAATATTAAGTTTCGAAATTAAATTTTTACGCTTTAAATTACAAAGTTATCACCTTTATAAATTCAGTTATTACTTAACTAATAAAACTAGTATTTGTAGTTTAGAAAAAGAAAATCTAACATAATTAATTCTCAAACACTTTTACAAATTAGCGTTTTAGTTTATTTATTAGTCTTTTACATGGTTGCTACTTATAAGCAAAAAATTTCTGATATATATCAAACCAGTTTAAGTTTATTGAGAGTTGAAAAACTAAATTATTGCTGGTAATTACAATGATATACCTAGTTAACGTATAATTATTATAAAACAGTCTATAATATATAAGTAGACAAGAAGGAAAATACACTTACTTAACCTAATTAAAGTCAAAAAAACTAATCTGAGAATTTTTAGATATTAGATTCTGAAAAAATATTTTTTGATAAAAAAAATTTTACAAAGCACTATTTTTCATGATTCAAAATATAAAACTTTGTAGTTAATTAATTTTTTAAAAAGCTTTTTTTTGCTAGTTTATCTTATTTTTATTTTCTTAGCTGTTTTGTTTAAATAGATTTTAATTAATAAATAGATTAGCTGCTTTAATTAAATAGATATTAGTTAGAATTTTCACTAGGTTTTAGTTTATTATTGCATTTTGAAAATCTAATAATATTATTGCGCTTACAGCAACTTTAAAATTTAGACATTTTTTAGTAATCAGATAGAATTCAAATATTTACTGGTACTTAATCTGTAGTTTAGTGCTAAAATATAAAAGCAAAAGTTTTGTTATAATTGAATAGTTCTAGCTGCTTGTCCAACTTCAAAAGTTTAGGTACAGATACTCATTCAGAGACTGATAGTGATTCAATTGAATTGATTGTCTAGCAGAATTTGAATAATTCGGTGAATTTGATATATACTATCAGATTAAGTGTGGCTTCCAAAACGAGAGTGTCTTTTTTTGATATTGAAACGAATGAAAAAATAAATATTTGTTAACATGCTTAGATGCAAGTGTTTCTTGAAAAGTTTATATAACGTTTATACAACCAAATTATTCGAGAGTTTTTAACATTAAATTAAAACTATAGTTTTCTTTATTTAAACATAGTACTAAAAATAGTTATCTTAGTATATTAATGTAAATGTGTGAAATATAGTTATGGTTATAGTCTATCAGTTGTATAATTTTAAAGTCTCTATATTTTTTTATTATTAAGTAAAAACATGGGTCGACAGGCAGTTTGTGCCAGCAGGCAAAATTTCAAGTTTCCATAATTTTTTCAAGCTGAAGTTTAAGTTTTAGTGACGTTCAAATAATATTTAGGTTCTAGTTTTAGTCACGCTAATAAAAGTTTAATTTCGATTTATTTAAAAACCTTTTAAGGTGTCCAGCTAAACATATAATGTCTATATAAATTATATGTATTTTTTCGAAAATATATACATTAAATTTTATACTTAAGTCATAATAAACTATGTACTATCTCAAACACTTTATAATATTAATTAAAGGTTTTAAAATTTTGCTTACAACTAACCTAATTTTATGTAAGAACCGGCCTTGCAAATTATTTATTGGTCTTTTTTATTCATATTTTATATTCTAAACCTACTTTTACAAGTTTTAAAATGTATCAAAATTTGAAAATAATTGTTGCGTTTAAAATTACAACGTTTTCAAATTAATAAATTCATTAATAAGTTTACTAATTGTAACTAGTATTTGTATTTTAGAAATAATAAAAAATTTTTGCCAACATAATTATTGCTCAAAAACTTTCACAAATTAGCTTTTTAGTTTATTTATAAGTCTTCTACATGGTTGCTACTTAAAAGCAAAAAAAAATCTGATTTATATCTTGCCAGTTTAAGTTTATTGAGAGTTGAAAAAGCTAAATTATTGCTGGTAATCACAATGAAATACCTAAGTAACGTATCATTATTATATAAGAATACATAGTATATAAGTAGAAAAGAAGAAAATTACACTTAATAAATTTAACTATAGCTAATATACTAATATGAGACCTTAAAGATTTGAAAGACTGAAAAAAATATATTTTCAATAAAAAAACTTTAAAAGCACTATTTTATTAATCAAAATATAGGACTTTGTAGATAAATTAATTTTTTTAATAAGTTTTTTTGCTAGTTTATATTATTTTATTTTCTTAACTGTTTTGTTTAAACTGACTTTTATTTAGATCAAACTCATTTAAGGGGTTAGAATTTGCAACAGGTCTTATTACCCTTGTATTTTGCAAAACTAATTGTATTTTTGGGCTCACAGTAATTTTAAAAACTAGTTATTTTCAGATATCATATTTAATTTAAATATTTACTGGTTATTTCATCTGTAGTTTAGTGCTAAAATATAAAAGCAAAAGTTATAGTAAAACAATTTTTTTAATATAATTAATGCTCAAACGCTTTTACAAACTTTAGTTTATTTATTAGTCTTTTACATCGTAGCTACTTAAATGCAAAAAAAAATTCTGATATATATAACCAGTTTAAGATTATTGAAAGTTGAAAAGCTAAATTATTGCTGGTAATCACAATAAAATACTAAAGTAACGTATCATTATTATAAAACAGTCCATAGTATATAAGTAGAAAAGAAGAAAATTACACTTTATAAACTTGACTAAAGTCAAATAAACTAATCTGAGACCTTAAAGATTTGAAAGACTGAAAAAAAATATTTTGAATAAAACAATTTTAAAAAGCACTATTTTTAAAGACTCAAAATGTAAAACTTTGTAGTTAGATAATCTTTTAGAAAAGTTTTTCTTTTTTAGTCGTATATCTTTTTTTTTCTTATTTGTTATGTTCAAACTGATTTTTATTTAGATAAAACTCAACAAGAGTTAGAATTTGTACTAAGTTTTAGATTATTATTGCATTTTGAAAAACTAATTGAATTATTAGGCTTACAGTGACTTTAAAATTTAGATTTATTTTTAGAAATCAGATTAAAGTCTAATATTTACTGGTTATTTCATCTGTAGTTTAGTGCTAAAATTTTAAAAAGCAAAAATTTGTTGAAATTGAATAATTGTAGCTGCTTGTGCAACTTTAAAAGTTTAAATACAGATTCTCATTCAGAGACTGATAGTGATTCAATTGCAATGGTTGTCTAGCGGAATATGAATAATTAAGTAAAATGATACATATTTTCAAATTAAGTATGACGTCACAAAACGAGAGTGCCTTTTTTCAATTTTGAAACGAATGAAAAAATAAATACTTGTAAACATGCTTCGATGCAAGTGTTTCTTGAAAAGTTTATATAACGTTTGTACAACCAAATTATTCGAAAGTTTTTAACAATAAATTAGAACTTTATTTTAAATATATAAAAATACTACTTAAAATAATTAAACTTAGTATATTAATTTAAATAAGTCAAATATAGATGATGGTTATACTCTATCGGTTGTATAATTTTAAAGTCTCTGTATTCTTTTTTATTAAGTCAAAACATGGGTCGACAGGCAGTTTGTGGCAGCAGGCAAAACTTCAAGTTTCCATAACTTTTTCAGGCTGCAGTTTTAGTTTTAGTGATTTTTAAATAATATTTTGGTTTTAGTTTTAGTCACGCTAGTGAACGTAAAATTTAAAATTTTATAAAGGTGTCTAGCCTAACATATGATTTCTATCTAAATTTTACGTATTTTTTTGAACAGATTACATTAACTTTTATACTTAAGTCATAATAAACTATGTACTATTTAAAACACTTAACAATATTAATCTAACTTTTTGAAATTTTACTTACAACTAACCTAACTTTATGTAAAAACCCGGCTTGCAAAAAATTTATTGGTCTTTTTGTTCATATTTTAAATTAATTCTTAACCTACTTTTACAAATCTTAAAATGTTTAAGTTTTGAAAAAAATTGTTGTATTTAAATTAAAACGTTTTCACACTTATAAATTCAGTAAAAAGTTAACTATTTATTACTTTTAATTGTATTTTAGAAATAATAAAATTATTTTGTTAACATAATTAATGCTCAAACACTTTCACTAATTAGCTTTTTAGTTTATTTATTAGTTTAACATGTATGCTACTTAAAGCAAATAATTTCTGATATATATCTAACCAGTTTAAGTTTATTGAGAGTTGAAAAATCTAAATTATTGCTGGTTATTACATTGAAATACCTAGTAACGTATAATCATTATAAAACAGTCTAGAGTGTATAAGTAGACTAGAAGAAAATTACGTTAATTAAATTCAATTAAACTCAAAAAATTAATCTGAGAATTTCAAGATTTGAAAAACTGAAAAAAATATATTTTAAATAAGATATTTTTAAACGCTATATTTTTAATGAATCAAAATATAAAACTTTGTAGTTAAATAATATTTAATTTTTTTTTTTTTGCTAGTTTACCTTATTTTTAAACTCTTAATTATTATGTTTAAACTGATTTTTATTTAGATAAAACTTATATAAGAGTTAAAATTTGCACTAGGTTTTTAGTTTATTATTGAATTTAGAAAAACTAATTGTATTATAAGGCTTACAGTGACTTTAAAATTTAGATTTTTTTAGAAATCAGATTTAATTCAAATATTTAGTGGTTACTTCATCTGTAGTTTGGTGCAAAAACTTTTAAAAGCAAAAATTATTTGTTATTGAATAATACTAGCTGCTTGTGCGGCTTTAAAAGTTTAGATACAGATTCTCATTCAGAGACTGATAGTGATTGAATTTAAATGGTTGTCTAGCAGAATATGAATAATAATGTGAAATTATACATATTTTCAGATTAAGTATGACGTCACAAAACGAGAGTGCCTTTTTTTATTGTTTTCGAAACGAATGAAAAAATAAATATTTGTTAACATGCTTTGATGCATGTGTTTCTTGAAAAGTTTATACAAACGTTTTACAACCAAGTTATTCGAAAGTTTTAACATTAAATTAAAACTTTCGTTTTAAATATATAAAAATACTACTAAAAATAGTTAATCTTAGTATATTAATGTAAATTAGTTAAATATAGTTCATGCTTATACTCTCTCGGTTGTATAATTTTAAAGTCTCTACAATTTATATTAAGTAAAAACAGGGGTTGGCAGGCATTCGGTGACAGCAGGCAAATTTTTAAGTTTCCATAATTTTTTCAGACTGCAGTTTTAGTTTTAGAGAAGTTTAAATAATAGTTTTTGGTTTTAGTTTTATTCACGCTAACGCTAGTAAAAGTTTAACTTAGATTTATTTAAAAAAATTTTTAAGGTGTCTAAACATATAATGTCTATTTTAATTATACATTATTTTTCGAATATATATACATTAAATTTTATTTTTAAGTTTTAATAAACTATTTACTATCTCAAACACCTAACAACATTAATTTAAGCTTTTTGAAATTTTGCTTAAAACTAATCTAACCTACTGTAAAAACCGGCTTGAAATATATTAATTGCTCTTTTTTATTCATATTTTATATTCTTAACCTACTTTTACAAATGTAAATAAAATAATAAGTTTTGTAATTAGTGTAGCGTTTTAAATTAAAAAGTTTTCGCATTTAAAAACTCAGTAATTAGTTAACTAAATAAAACTAGTATTTGTATTTAAGAAATAATAAAACAATTTTGCTATTATAATTAATGCTCAAACGCTTTTACAAATTTTTGTTTATTTATTAGTCTTTTACATGGTTGCTACTTTAAAGCAAAATATTTATGATATATATCTAACCAGTTTAAGTTTATTGAGAGTTGAAAAAACCTAAGTAACTTATTATTATTTTAAATATGTCAATAATATATAAGTTGACAAGAATCAAGTCAAATATTCACAAAACGAGAATGTCTTTTTTGATTTTAAAACGAATGAAAACATAAATATTTGTAAACATGCTTTGATGCAGATTTCGAAAAGTTTATATATTTTAATATTAAATTAAAACTTTAGATTTCAATTTATTAAAATATTACTAAAAATATTTAAACTTTGTTATATTAAATTATTTAAATTTAGTTTATTTATATTGTTTAAAAAGTTTTTTTCATAAACATATAATTAAAATTAATTTTGATTATATAAAGTTTTTTAGTCAGTTTATCATACAACTTAAGGTGATATCTTATATATTAAATCTGTGACTAGCTGAATTACAAACTAATATAGGTTGTCAATTATTTATTGTTAATATAGCATTATAAGAAACTGTTACTCCAAAAGCTTCTTTTTTATCTGTCAAAGAGTGTGGTTACCTTTCATATAACTATTTTATTTATTTGATTCTGACAATTATTAATTTGTGAAATAGTAATTTCAACATATCTGCATAGTAAAAAGTATACAATTTTAAATATTTTAACATATACCGACGGTAGACTATGAATTATATGGCTAAAATAGGCAGAATTCGGTTTAAAAAAGGAAATGTATAAATATTTTAGAATATTTTTCGTTAGAAAACTATTAAATCATAAAACATAAAAAAGAGCATTTTTATGTTAAATAGTTTGTTATTTTTTGTTACAGTATTACTTAAACCTTTTAAAAACTATTCACAAAATATATGGTGTAAAGTTAGATGACCAAAAGGTCTTTATTTATACTTATCCATTTACCATTGTTGTGAGAGTTTCTTTTTATTCTATTCCTTTCTAAATTTCGACTTTAATTTAGATGCATGCATATACGCTTTATATATTAATGTTTTTAGTATAAGGTACTTAAAATATGTTTTTACTGTTTTTATCTATTTATTATTTCTTTTGGTGTTGAAAAGTTTTTAATTTATTTCAAAACTGTCTAGTGAGTTTATTTGTTCTATAAACACCTAGTGTCGTATCATTAGAATAGTATTACATATATTATTTTATGCTTTATTCTTTTACAAAACAAACAGATGTTTTGATGCATTACATGCTTTCTTCAGAAAGATTTTTTATTCACCAAAATTAAATTATAAGCACAAGATTAAGCTTATATAAATTCTGGTCTGACGTAAAAGAAGTATAAGCATATTTTTAACAACATACAAAACATTGTTTTTATATTAGTTGCCAATGGTAGTGTTAACTCTATGGCTAGTTACTTTTCATTCGTTTTAAGATTTTTAATTATTGTTCAACTTCTAAAATTTTCTGCATAATATAACTTTACCTTCCACTGACTTCATAAAACAAGTGAATAAATTAAAGCATTTTATTAAAAAATTTGCTTTATTATATTATTAGTTAATAATTTTATATAATTTCCTCTTTTATTTTTCATGAAGTATATTTAGGTGCATCTGTTGCCCTGATCTTAAAAGTTTGCTCAGCCCATTTTTTGTACAAGGTAAATCACTTAATTAAATAATACATAAAAAATTAGCTTCCTAGCTGTAAGCTTGTGAGTACAAAACATTTTTTTTAATTTAGCTCTGTATTGTTACTTTTAAGTTGAACGAAGGGGGTCGTACTTAACACAATTCTAAATACTTCTACATATGTTTTAAGCCTTTAAGTTTAAGTTTGTAACAATTAAAAAAGTCATGTTTTTATTTTATTGAAGAAAAGTAATGCTTTATTCGCAGAAAATTATCTTTAGTATATTCAGCTCGAAAAAACCTTATCTGGTAAATCTGATACTTCTTATAGAAAAGTTTTTTACTATATGTTTTAGTTTTAATATAATCATAAAATATAAAAATGTAAAAAAAAACATTTCACATTAATCAAAATTCTTAAATAATTGGATCCTAATCTAGTTCCTACTAAGTTGTAATTAAAAAAAAAATATTTAAATTAACAAAATCTTAGTAATAAAGCTATTAATGGCTACTTACAGTTTAAATAAAAAGTAATTACTTATTATTTTAGTTTTAACGTCGTAAATATTAATCGTTAAAAGTCGTAAATTATTTCTTCAATACTACTGCAAATATGAACATACACAAAAACTTTAATACTTAAATTAGTTCTAAATATCTAGTTAGTTAGACTCAAACATAAGTATCCTTCGTATGTTAGCTAATGTATCGAAATCAAACTGTCAACAACGTTCGCGTTAGTGGTATCTCAGTATACTACTACATATTCACTATAAATGCTTGGTAAAGAATAATCTAAAATTTATGATTATTGATTTGATAAAATATTAAAAACTTTCGATATCTTTTCGCTAAAATTTCACAATTTACTTTTATAGAAACTGTAACAAATACTACTTAGTTTACTATTAAGAAACTGTTTGCTTAAGTTTGTTACAAATGAGGATTTGTAAATACAAAACCGTTTTTAGTTTATATAATTAACGAAACCAAGGTTATGCGACACCCTAAATTTAAAATTTATACCATTCTGACAATGTTTAACTTAAAGATAACTAAAATTCATCGAGAAAATACAAAACACATAAAATTTTTAAGACACTTATTTTAAACAACTGTACAAAGTTAAGAAACGCCCTTATCCTTTTTTAATTTATCTATTTTACACCTGTTACTTCTACAAGTAATGTCTAATTTAACCTAAAGCAAATAGAAAACAAACTTCAAAGCTAAAAGCTTTGACTCATTTTATAACATGTTAAATTAACAACAAATAATAGATAGTTATAATGCTCAAAGTTATTTATGAAATCCTGATTTAGTAAAAAAACTGTTGTTTACAGCCGCATAAATTCAAAATATGATACATAACAAAAAGCATCACATGAACTCTATAACAAAAAAGTCATGTGTTCGACACTGTTCAAAATTAACTAAATTGTGTGAAATAAGCAATTTATAAATATTCTAAGTGGTAACGTTTACATGAACTAGTATTTATCACCAAAAGGAAATAATTATCTTTAGCGTTTCAGATAAAGCGCGTGGTTCCTTGGAATTTCACCGTATTACTTATCATACACATCCTGAGTATTGACTAACGTTAAAAACATATGCACTAAGCATCATAAATATATAAAAAGTATTTACAATTTAATTTGAACAATTATTTTGAACATCCAGCGAAGCCATTTAAACTATTGTGGTTAAATTTTAGTCTTAAAATAAATAAAAAAATATCAGTACTATATTTATAAATTGTTTGAAAATAAAAAAAAAAGTATAGTAAAGGTAAACACTTTACTACAAATTTCTGTAGGTTTTAAATATTTTATTCAAAAATCAAGTTGTTTACTTATTTTACAGGACTTACTTAAACTGATTTAAGATAAATAAAAAAAACATATTGCGCAACTACAGTGTAATTTTGTTAATTTTAATAACAATTTTTTTACATATAATACATACGCCATAAAATTTAAAATACAATATACGTGTTAAATGCTTAGGAGGAAAAATAATGTTTTGTAGATATATGTAATTTATAGACGTTACATCAAATCAAGATTTTAGGAACAAATAAAAACAAAATTCTTCTGTTTTTTTATAGTCCTTCTTCTAGTTTTTAGCTTAAACAAACTGATTATGTTTGAGTTTGTCAAGGTCGGTTAGTGAAAATTATTTGCGTTTTTGAGACTCATGAAATAAAGTTTGAACAGTACATTCTTTTTTTTTATTATCAAATGATATTTATAAGTTAATAATGTTTAGAATGAAATATAACCATGATAAAAGAAGCTAAATATGATCTATCTTGTCAAAGTTTTAATGTTGTGCAATCAAAAATATTTTTTTTTTATTAATTTTACAATTTTTAAATATAATATTTAAACTTTAAAATTGTTCTACTTTTCTCAAAGTGATTAAAAAATAGTTGTTAATTTTTTTATAAAACCGTTCTTTGACTACTGAAAATTTGTAAAGGGATTCTAAAGAATGTTATCATTTAATTTTTCAGATCAATTTTAAAGACAATCATAAAAAAAAGGTACTCTATGTTGAATAAGTTTGTACATTACATTTGAAATATCATATTCATTCTACTTAAACATAAAAATAAAAAAACATTAGTTTTATATCACTTTTTTACTGATGCAAGTTTGATATATGATACTTTAAGTTTTTGTTTTCCCGTGTTAATATACAAGTTTTTTTAATCCAGTTGTTTTAAAAATTGAAGTTAATTTGATAAACTAAATTTTAAACAGTTTATTTTTTTTTGTTTATGTATAAATGTCAATAGTTTTTAATAGGACTACAACTAAAAAATTGAAAAATTGTATACTGTTAAATTTTATATAAAACTTGTGTATAATTACTAGAAACTATGTTTTCGTTTTCACTTAGTAGCATACTTAACTTCAGCATAAATTCAGAAAATTAGCTTATTGGTGTTCTACGGGTATTGTAAGAAAATAGGCAATGTAAACAAGAAGGTTTAAGCATTTTGGTTAGTTTAGAATAAGAAAAAAAAAGTTGAAGAAACTTTAAGTTCCAACTTTTAAAATTAGTATTTTCCCGTCTTAAGAAGATCTACATAAAAGTTTCTAAAGCTTATCTAGAGTGTTTTGTAAACAACTCGATTGAAAATCTTATAAATCAAAAAAAGTGACTTTACATATTTGAGTTTAAAATTTCCTTACACATGGCATTTAAAAAAAAAACACCTGTGCAGAATTCGAGACTTAATGAATAAAAGTATATTTAAAATATACTGCTTAAGTATTTGTTTCAGTTATAATAGAAAATGAAAGAAAGGTTATTAGTTACGTTAGTAATGATTCGTTTTTAACAAAAACATTATCGGTTACCTTGTAATTTAACAAGCGTTATTGCGACGAGTAAATTTTACATTTAAGTTAGTTACATTAACTGAATTCAAAGAAGAAACTCTAATTTTTTTAGAATGATAAAAAACATAGCTAGTAGAGTTTAAAATAATTATTTTTTTTTGTATAAGTTTATTTTTCAACACAATGATAAGAAACAAAAGCCGTAGAAACTTAGAATTAACGCAAAATATATAGAGGAGCTTAAATCTTGAGAATTCAGCGTAATTATATATAATAATTGAGACAAACTACTTCTGAAAAAAACATTGGACTAACTATTTTAAATATATGGATAAAATAAAGAAGTAGATTAGTATTTGATGTTATATTACAAAAACTTATTGTTCATTATTTTTAAAAACTTCCAGTTGTAGTAATCATCGCGGGTTACATGACAATTCAAATTCCGACAATTCTAATTCCGACGATTCAAATTCGGATAATTCAAATACGACAATTCGAATTCCGACAATTTAAATTCCGACAATTCAAATTCCGACAGCTCAAATTCCGACAACTCAAATTCGTACAATTTAAATTCCGACAACTCAACTTCGGACAATTCAAATTCCGACAACTCAAGTTTGTTCAATTCAAACTTTTAAAATTAAAATTTTTAAACTCAATTGTAGCAATTTATATTTCGATAATTTAATTTTGGACAATTAAAATTCTAACAATTTAAATTCTAGCAATTTAAACTCCGACGTTTCAAACCCGACAATTTTAATTTTGACAATTCAAAAGACGGCAACTAAAACTATGATAAATAAAACCAACAACATAAAATAAAGTTTCAAAAACTATTCATTTTTGTAGCAAGTAACCTCTTTTCAGTTTTTGCTATGAAAGCTTTGACAGCATTAATTGTTTTATGTATTATTATCTTGAGTAATAAAACTTAGTTTTAAAATAGATACAAAAAAAATCAAAGGAAAATTATATATTATAAATAGTTTAATAATAAGAGTTTATTTTTATCGTAATTGTATATCTCCATGTACTTGTCGTTTTTTAGTGTTGTGTTATTAATTTGTTAAGCTTTATTTTGAAGTCTTTAAGATATTGTGTTGGATTTTAATCTCCTATTCTTATAGAGTAGGATTTTTGCAACATACGTTCCGCAGGCCGGATTCCGGCCCTCAGGAGAAAATGACCGGCCCGCTAAGGCCAATATTACAAAAATTTCATAAATTTTGTATCATAATTTTACAATAAAAAAACGTTAAGAATTTGACTTTAAAATACTTAATTTAAAAATAGAATTTTTATTGATTTATAGGGATAAAAACACCATTTCACGTCGTAACATTTTGTTTAGTTCAAGATCAGAGGTAATACCTTTACTTATAATAAATCAATTTAAGAGATATGCTTGGTTATATATACGCAGTTCTGGCGGTTACTAACAAAATGCCGTATTAAAATGGTATCCCTTAGGTAGTTCTATGCTACTATTTAGATCAGGGGTCGGCAGGCAGTTGGTGGTCGCGGGCCAAATTTCAAGTTTACAAAGTCACCGCGGGCCGCAGTTTTAGTTTTAGTTACATTTGAATAATCTTTTGGTTTTAGTTTTAGTCACACGAGAGAAAAGTTTTACTTTTATTCACGTTATCATTTTAAATAACTTTTAGCTATACATAGAATGACTATTTAAGTTAAATTAAGTAAAATTAGAATAAAATTTACATTGACTTATGTAATTAAGTGTTAATATAATATTAATAATGTACTTTCATAAGCACTTACTAAGTTAAATTTAATACTTTTGTAATTTTACATACAATTTAACTCTCTATAAAAACCAAACTTGAAAGACAATTTATTAGTTACTTTTATATATGTGTTATATTATCAACCCCTTTTTTCATATTTCTAAGAATATTAACTTCAAAAAAAAATTTTTGCGTGATAAATAGTTTACATTCATTAAAAACTTTAGTAATTATTTAATTTAATAAAATTAATACCTGTTTGTATTTTAGAAAGCTAGAATAAATTCTTTAACATAATTAATTCTCTAATACTTAAACAAAATATCTTATTAGTAACTAGTCTTTTACATGGTTGTCACTTAAAAAGCAAAAATGTCTGAGTTCTATCAAACCAGCTTAAGTTCATTAAAACTTTAAAAAGCTTGTAAATCGTTGTAAATCAAGCTTAAGTACCTAGTAAAAATATCATCATCATTAAAAAGTACATAAAGTGTGAAAAAACAAGAAAAAACTACATTTAGTAAACTACACTACAGTCATAAAAACTATTCTGGGAATTCTAAGATTGATTTAAAGTGTTTATAATAAAAGTTTCACACACATCTGAGTTTTCAAGCTTTTAAAATAGCCTGTTTCTGTACCAACCAAGTTAAAACAAAGTTTACAACATAAAGAAATAACGAAACTTATTAACAGTAAACAAATTACAAGCTAAAAAAATATAAGTCAGCTGGAATGGACAATTAACTTTCTCAAACACTTTTAACAAAAGTATAAAACTTAATTAAGTCATTAGCGAAGAGAAAAACCTCTTTTTTATTAAGCATTACAGCAATTCTTTATCTGCAATAAGAATTTAAAAATATTAGTTGTAAAATAAAAGACGAGCAACAAAAAAAAATGTTAGTTAGGAGTTATTGCGAGAAACGATAAAAAAACAAATCACCAAAGTCATTTCCAACAAAGTATATGATTAGCTTCAGTAACTAAAGAATTATCAGAAAAAAGTTGTTAAGGCAAGTTATAAAGTAGCAAAATTTATTATTGATAATGAGATAACGTTTATAATTGAAAACTTTTTCAAAGAATTTTTGTTGGCAGTAATGAAAAACTTTTGTTTATTTCTTCAATGACAACAAAAAGTCCTATTTAGGAAATGCATTAAGGTTATAAGGTCGCATAAATCAAATTATAACTTTAATCAATATGTTAAGATGATAGCACTGATAGACAAACTATTGCTCATCTAAGAATTTTTATTAGAGATGTTTTTTTAACTTTGATACTTTAGTATAACTTCTTGGTTTAGTTCAAACACGAAGCACAACAATCGGTGAAATTTTACAAGTAAAAGGTGCAATGCACCAAAAGTTTTTAGAAGTACAATTCCTTCTTTTATTTTTAGTATAAAGTTAAATTAAAGTTTAAAAAGTGTCTTATAAAGTATATCAATATTAAAAAACACTGTTAAGCTACCTTAGTATACTTTTTAATAAAGAAATGTTTATTTGCTAAATTTTTTGTGTCAAATCGAAATTTCACTACTTTACATGTAAAAATTGTTTGATACTCCAGGCTTTTTCAAAAATTCTCAAAATCAAGTTTTTTTCCAAAGTTTTTAAGCATAAATTTTCAAGTTCAAAGCTTGAACTTGGTATATTATAACATGTATTATAACTGAAACTAACACTTTGGGTTGAGCAAAACTTACATCATAAGTTTAATTTTCCACTCTTTTAAGCAAAAAAGCCAGCCTGAATTAACAAAAATACTCCTGATATTTTTGTATACAAAAAACAATTCTAGCCAAAAACTTATAAAATGACTTAGTTGGCCTGAGATTTGAAGTCTTCAAATAGTGATAGTCTGAGTGTTTGTCAATGTTAATAAACTATCCCTAAGTCTAGTTTGTATTAAATAGGTAGCTCCAAAAAACAGCAAGTGTGTGTATTGATATGCAAAGCATAAAAGTTAACTTAGTTTGACAAAATCAATGTTTAAAAAATGAAAATGTATACCTAACAAAAACTATATTAGTTTATGTCATATATATTGTTTTAATTGTTTCTGTACAAATTTAGATATTACATGTCGAAATAAAAAACCTAGAAATTTATGCATAAACTAAACTTAAACTAACTAAAGTTTTTATAAAAAGCGGTTTAAAATATCAGCATATTTTTGAGTTGGTGTGCATATAAATTAGTTCAAGTGCAAAGAAAACTTCTAAAAAAATAAAATGCGTCAAAACAAAACTTAAATAAAGCTTTTTTCTTATTACTATGTTATTTTAGATGTTTTTACACTAAAACATAACATTTACAAATAAAAAAAATATAAAAGAAACTTAGGTATAAAAAATATTGGAAAGAATATCTAACCTATAAAGAAATTACACTTTAGTTAATTACTGTGCATTATTTTTGTACAAAATTGAAAACATTTGCATTTATTTTATTTGATAAATAGGTATGATATAACTAACTTATTAAATTAAAGCACTTTTTTTTCAGATAATTACTTACTGTTGTAAAATAGAAGTTATTATGAAACTCAGAAAAATATCCTGTTAGAATGCTAATCTGTTTTTTTCACATTTTTAAATTAAAGTAGTAACTTTTTCTAATTATTTTTAAATGTTATACAGAGACTTAAAACCAAACTAAACTAATTAAATCGAATTACCGAAAAAAATTTAACTTGAATCATATTTTTGCTCAGCGGGCCACTTTTACATGCTCGCGGGCCACAAAATTTTCTTTCGCGGGCCGCATTCCATTCAAAAAAATAACGTGCTCACAGGCCGCAGATTTACCCTTCGCGGGCCGCAATTGGCCCGCGGGCCGCTGTTTGCCGACCCCTGATTTAGATTAATCTCTTTAAATAATTAAGTAAGTATAAAGAAAATAAATTTAAATAATACTCCTAATCTAATAGGTTATAAGTGTTGGTGGAACCCAAACTGCTGTTTATTGAAATAGTTTTACAAAGCAGTAAGATTATTTAAACTAAAATTTCTTTAAGTAGCTTTTTAAGATTGTTAGAAAGCTTAAACTACTTGTAAAAAGAAATCGAGTCAATAAGTTTAGACTGTATTTACAAAAAAATAAATTTGCAATAAACTAAAACGAATTGTACTAACAAAATAGTTCGATATAAAACACTTCGGCTTAACAGACGAAGCGACGAAAACAAACCCAAAAAAACCAATAAAAAACAAATACTAACAAACAGTAGGTCAACTAAAAAAGCCAAGTTCAAACGAGCTCGTTACTGTTAAAGAGAACTTGAGAGAAAAAAAGAAATAAGATGACTTTCTACCGCTACAGAGCGGTTACAAGACCTAATATTAAAAATGTTATTAAATTATTGTTCAGCACAAGGATGACACAAATAGATGATTCAAAAAACTTAATAAAAAGTCGTATGTTTTAGCTTTAAACATTACTTTCGAGTAAATTTTAAGTAATCGAGTTTTTGTATTTATAAATATAGCATTAAATCGGTCAAGGGTTAAATATTTATTATCCAAGATCATAGAATCTAAGAGCAGCATTACAAGGGTAATATTTGCGGTTATGTTTTATCCGATTTGTATAAAGTTTTCATCTTTAAAATTAAAATTTTAATATTTTGAACTTAAAAAACGTTTGAATGTATGTTAAATAAATACAATAACGTTATAATAGTTGTTCTCTTTTAAAGCTTTATACTTTTTGTAATGTAAGTCACATTGTTGTAACGTTTTATGTTAAATAAATTGTATCCCTACATATACAGTAAAACTTAATTCTATGCTAATTTTTTTGATAAAAAAAATCATTTTCTCATATTAAAATCAATATAATTGTTTTTTGATGCAATAAAAAACATTTAAATTACCACTCTTGTGTAATTTAACTCTAGATTTGATTTTAAATTGTGCTCCTTTTTTTTGAGTTGCTCATTTTTCTTTATTCAAGTTATCAAATTTTTGAAGGCAATTTTTTTTTGATTAGATTAGTGTAACATAGCGCTAAATTAAATGTATATCTATAGCATGATATTCTAGGTATGTTACTGTATTTAGTGTAACACTTTCGTTTCTTATAGTTTCAAAAAACAATTAAATTGTTTTCTTAGTCAATGGTGAGCTTTTATTGATCAGTTTAAAGTGGAAGAATTCTAAATTTTTTTTCACGTGTTAATATAACATAACCAGTTTTTATCATTGCTCTTTTAATTTTTTTTACAACTAATATTACATCAATCAATGCTTATTATATGAAAATAAAAAACCTATTTAGTTTATATTAAAAAAAAATTCGAAAAATATATATTCATTTCTAAGCTCCTTGTTGTAAAAGACCATTTTAGTCACATATGAAAGTTTCTGTGGTTTTGAGTTTTTAACTAGTTAAACCCATACAAAATAAATTGTAAATTAAGTTATATTCTTGGTTAAAATCTACATCTAACAAACTAAAGCTATTTAGTTGTTTTTACTCTTTTAGCTTTTTACTATTACTACAGTTTAGGACAACTTGTGAAAATTATTGACTTGGAAGAATGATATATTAATTTAGATACATTATGTTTAAAATACACAATAAGGTACTATTAAATAGTATTTTTGATTATAAAGTGTATTTTAAGATTTTTTATAGACTACAAAGCTTTATATTTGTAACAGTTGATATTAGCTTTTAAAGATACTTTCTTAAAGATGTAGATGTATGTCAAATAGATTGAATATTATTGAATTTTTTATAGATGAACATACAGATAGAAAATGTGTTGTAAACTATTAATACATCTTTATTTTTCTGTAATGTTTTATAAATTAGATAAATATTGATTTATTACTTAAAAAATCCGTATTGGTAGCTTTTTAGAAATTTTCCACTTTACTATTAAAAAAAGGGTTACAGCAAACTCAGGCTATTGAGATTATAACACCACGGCTACAAGTATTTTACACAGTATGTGGATATGGTTTGACAACAGTATTCTGGTGTGGAACCTTTGATTTGGAATCTGTGATGAGGAATCAGTGATGTGGATCCTGTCATCAAACACAGGGTTGCCACTTTACCTGGAAACCTCGAAAAACCTTGAAAAATCTGGAATTCGACAATTTAGGCAAAAATAACCTGGAAAAACCTGGAATTTGAGAAATTTTGAAAAAAACCTGGAAAAACCTGAATTTGAGAAATTTTGAAAAAAACCTGGAAAAACCTGGAATTTTGAATAATTTTGACATTTTCAGTACAAAAATTTAAATTTGACACAAAAATCTATCATATAAATAAGAATTTTTGTCATCATCAAATTTTTTTTTATTAAAAAACACATTTAAAGTAACTTTAGAGCATCTTTTAAATGTTTTTGTACTATTTAACATAGTTTCTTTTATAGAAATTTACTTAAAACTAAAAATAGACCTAAAAATGTTCACTTTTAAAAACCTGGAAGAAATTTTGAAAATCCAGAAAAATTTGTAAAAAAATAATTGGCAACCCTGCAAACATCTTCATGCAGCCTTTGAACAAAAGATGAAGAAAATAAATCAAAAGAGGTAGGTAAATTTTTTTAATTTAATTTTTTTTTGTTTAAAACAAGGTAGAAGGGTGCTAAAGAGCAATAAGCATATATATATATATATATAAATATTTATTTATTTATTTCTGATAGTGATAGTGTGAGGAACATTATCATGGTAGTTAAATTTTGTACACAAATTTTATAAAAAAGTGTTTTATAATCTAAAATTTATAACATTTTAATGATTGGCCAGAGTTAATCATATAAAAATTATTATATTTAATAAAATTAAAATTAAAAATACTTTACTTAATTCTTGAACTTTTTTTTAATCAGAATTTTAATAAGATTTTAAAGCCTTATTAAATTTTATAAATAAAGAAAAGGTAAATTTTATGCCTGTAGATATGTAAAATTACATTAAAACATCACAAAATAACACTTTAGCATGACTATAAAACAGTGTGATTTTTTCTAAACTATGTTGATAAACTGCAATGGTTACAGTTTATATTTATTTTATTGATACCTTTTTCTAATTTAATAACAACATTTTACCTATAAAACATATATATAAATTATAAAATAAAACTTGGGTAGTAAAATTTACTAAATACTAATTGATTTACAGATGTAGTATAATAATTTATATGTTTAACTATCTAAATACTTAAAGTTTGAAGCTCTACTAGTATTGTTATTTTTCAGTTTTTTTTAAATATATGTTTTATACTTGAAAATATTATAAGTAATAATTGTGTTATTTTAATTAATGAGCAACATTTAAAAGAAATCTTAGTGAATCGAAAATAAATGTGATTTCAAACAAAGTGATTAGTTTAAAAGAATATTAAAAAAATAGTAATCTTGTATAAAATTAATTATATAAATGTTTATCAATTTGTATTAACTATCACCATTATAGACAATCAACTTAATGTAGAAAAATTATAATATCATTCTGCACACTACTGATTTATATTATTTTTGTTGAGCTTCTTTAACTCAAAAAATTATTAAAATTGTAAAGTTTACATTAAAGGGCCATAGTTTATAATATTAACAACACTTTTAATTTTTAAAACAACAGACAATGTTTCTTAAACCCAATATTGCCAAAACTAATCATTAAAATCACGATCTGCAGTACTAATCATTAAAATCATGACCTGTATTACTAATCATTAAAACAATGATATGCCATTGTAACTACACCATTTTTATAACATAAATTTATCTTCTTTTTTTATATTACAATCTTCTTTACCCTTTTTACAAGGTAACGACAAATATTTTTATTTTCAACCCAAAAAAAAATTAAAATTATAAATTAAACATATAAAAAATAAATAGTTGTAAATACATTTTTATAAATCTAAATCAAGTCTAAAGTGCTCTGTAAAAAAACTTTTTTTATTCAAATTTTATAATTCGGATCAAATTATAAAAGAACAAAAAATACTTAATTGACTAAAATAACTATTTTAATGGTTAAGTAGAAAATTAGTTTATCTTCTAGCAACTTTTTTTTGTAAATAACTCCTTCATCTGATTAGTAAACTGTTGAATCTTTAAAATAATTTGTAAAACAGGGTTGCCAAAAAACTTTGTAACCTTGAAGTTAGAATTTTTCAAAAGTGAAACCTGAAAAACCTAGAAATTTGAACAATTTTAAATTATTAAGTAATAAACTTTTGTTATGACTCAAAAAATATAATTTTTAGATAAACTTGTTTTTGTCATCATCAATATTTTTTTAATTAACATTCACAGTTGACGTAGCTTTAGAGTTTGTTTTTAATGTTTTAATACTATTTAACACAGATTCTTACTTTAAATTAAACTTAATTTACCACCAAAGTATGCACTAAGCTGTTTTAAAAACAAAATATTTCTTTCAACCATAAACTGAATAAATGTGGGTACTTTTCAAATTCTGGATGAATTTTGAAAACCTGGATGAAATCTGTCAAAATATTTGGCAACCCTATTATTATCAGTACTATGAGAAAATTATATTTATTCTACTTGCATAAAATAAAATTTTTGTATGAAGTATATGTTTAATTTATACTCTAGTATTTCTAACATTATTATAATAAAAACTAGACTAATGTTTGTTAAACCCTGTTTAAGACTTTATCAAATTTAACATTGAATATATTTTCTAAAACAAACGATACTGTAGTTGAAATAAAAAAATGCAACCAAGTAAAATTAATTTTCTTAAGTTGATTCTCATAATTTGCTGCAAAGCTAATATTATAAGCAATTTCAAAAATATGTGTACTATTTGTAGTACAAACTTTAAACATAGTATGTCAGGAGTGATTTTATTTTAATTTATTAAACTTGTTATTTGTTTTTAATGTAATTTATCTTCTTTTCAATAGATTTTTAAGAATATTTAATTATTTTTACCTTACCCTTTTCATTATATAAATTAACTTATATTTTCTTAAAAATTGAATAGATTTTTTAAGTATCAGATAAAATGTTTAATATAACGAAATCATAGTTTAACTTTTTCATTGATTAAATTTTTTTATGATAATAAATAATATTAAAAATACTAGTTTTATGTCAACTGTCAGGTGACAACTATTTCATATTTCTAGACTGTGCGAAACCTGATTTTGTTGCCTTTTATTTCGAAAAAGGCCATCTAAAAACTTAATGTAAGTTTTTAAACTTGTATAAACACACAAGATTTCCATTTTTGGTGTTTCCTGCTAAGTTGTTGGCCAGGCATTTTCTTTACTAGGCCAGATTTAACCTACTCGCAGTAAGTTACTCATCCTGTTGTTCTTAGACTAACTTACATGGAATAATATTATAAATCATGATTTAACGATTTTCAAATATAATTTCAATAAATTTAAATAAATTTCATTATCAACTTTTTTAACTTAATAAAAAATATATGCTTGATTTTTATGCCTTTACTTCTAATTCAAATCAACTTCCAACCGAAACATTCTAATTAATCATTTCCCACCTAACTTTCTCCAACCCCAGCTATATTTTTTCCAACTAGTTCACATCCTAATAAGTTATCATTTATAACACTTTTTTATCAACGTAGTCAAATCCCGCCAGAGTAATTTCTGTAACTTCTGTTCGTACATTTTCTTCATCTCCTCATCATATTTCTATAATTGTTAAAAACATAATTACTATATTTTAGTTTCATATCTTCGGTAGAAAGTACACAGAAAATTCTATTAAAGTTTGTATTTTTTAAGAATTAACATAGATGTTGTGATTTGTCACTAGAAATGTTTCAAATATTTTTCAATAAATGTGTAACAAAAGAATAAATGAAAACTTCTTTAAACCACCAAAAAATTCGCACGAGTGATTTTTATCTGCAAATTGTATATAGTTTTTAATTGTATTTTTTCTTATACTATCTTGCCCAATTTTATTTAGATTTTAAATTTGCAAGTAGTTTAGGAAGCTTAAATAGCTATACTTAAAAAATTATAAAATTTTAAATAAATCAATATCTAAAAAGGGAAAACTAACTAAGTAAAGTAATGGGTAATGTAATATTTAAACGTTTAATAAGTTTTTTACAAAAAATTTTCGATTTCCTTTTTTTCGAACTGATTGTTTTACAAATTTTTCTAAAAGTAGAAGCTGAAGAAATAATTTCAAACTACAATACTATTTATAGTCTATATTTTAAATAGTAAGTAGTTGAGAAATTTTATTAGTTTTAATACTAAAAATAATTACTTAATGAATACAAAAGAATAAAATTTTTATTTAAAGCTTGCCACTATTTTGCAAAATAAATCAATAAAAAGTTATCTAAAACTAACCTGGTTGACACTAAATAGTCTTAAGTATTATTATTTATCTATTAACAAAAGTCAAGCGAAAAATTTAATCACTTTTTGAATGAGACTTTTAATTTTATTAGTAAAAGTTAATTGCGGACTAAGATGAAATATAATCTATACACTAATGGCCAATAAATGCAATTTTATTTTGTAAATTATGATCTGTAGTAGACTTACCATTACGGTTTACATGATTAACAAAGATAATAACTAAATTATATAATTTTAATTAAAAACAAATAAACCTTTATTTATTGCTAGTGTTCAGTTTGTAGCAGCAAAACCTTAGCATTTTGGTAAGTCTAATATATAAATATACTTTTACTTATACTATATACTAGTTACAACTTGTCTTTAAACTTATAATTATATATTGCAAATAAATTTTTTTCTTTTATACTATTGTTGTTAATATTTATAACATCCTAAGCTTTTGTGAAATATCCTTTTTATGTTTAAAAGTTTATTTATTAACTATAATTAAATATTTTTTATGTTATGAATCATTAAAACTTTCTGTGGTTTGAATAAGTTCTTAGATAATTCTTCATTTTCAAAAATTAAATTCAATTCCAATAAGGTCTTAGTTAATAATTAAATCTATAGTAAAGCTATTACTCTTGTTTTATTAGTTTGAATTTATTACAATAACTTTAATTGAGAGCAGTCTTGTTTAGAACTTTTAACTTGTTAAAACTATATGTTACATTATGTATTTTGAAAAATATTAAGATACTTTAGAATGTTATGTAAGAATTAAATTAATTTTTTATACAATATATAAATAAGTTTCACAGCTTGTACATTAATTGTACATCATACTTTATTGAAGTTGTATATGTTTTTTAAATAAAATGAATATTAGATGACTTTAACATTGATGAACATCCATGTAGATTTAAAATATATTGTAGAATCATAATTCAACTATTTTTTCTGTTTTGTATTCTGTGAGTTAGATCAATATGAATTGGTTAAATAAATATTAAAAGATCATTGTATTGGTAACCAGGTGTATGGTAAAGTTGCAACAAACTCAGGCTCTTTATAATAGTTAAGGCTAGTTTTAGCCGTTATAAAAAACTAAAAACTAACTAAAAGCTTTTTGATATGATTTGAATAGTTTTTTTTTTTAATTTTGCGGTCATATAAAATAGTAGTGTCATTACAACATATTCAGTTTGTCTAGAAAAAAGTTAAAGCAAAAACACTTAAATAAGGTTGATTAAAAGTAAGACAATCAGAATAATTTGAATTTCTTTAAATCTCAGGCTAACTCAAGCAATTTTATTTTATTTTTAGGATGACCGAGGCCAGTATGGTGTTATTAAAGAAGTTCTGGCGAATTTAAGAATTTTAAAAAATCCTAGTCCTTTTTCTAAATCATAAATTGTATTTCGTTGTGCCATACTCATTAATATGATATTTATAACCAAATTTGTTCAAGAGCCTAGTTTTTAATGATATCAATAGTTTATAATCCTTAAAAAATATCTAGAAGTATGTTAAGAATTTAGAATCCAGGATGACACAGTACACTTTAAGGTCACTCATCACAGATTTAAACACGGTTGCAAACACAAAAGATAACTTTAGATAAATTTATCCTGTATGGTAAATTTACTCAAATTGAAAGCTAGCTATCCTATTAGATATCAAAATTTTGGAAGATTGAAGACTCTTTAAAATATACAAGTTAGTTTAATTCTAAGAACAAGATATTCTAAAATTTGGCTTCAATATTGGTTTAAAATAAAAATGATTCACATTTTTGTTAACAACACATAAATTATGATAACTAACTTGTTCTGTAAAGGCATCATAATTAAAATTATATTAAATATTTGCAAATAAAATGTTAGTGTTAATGAGTATTTAGATATTACTTTTGATGTTTTTTCAATTTTTTTATTGAATAAAGGTAAACATAAGGTAATTCCCTTAAGTTTACAAAACCTTTGTTAAATGAGTAAATTATGAGTTTTTATCTGTAAAAAAAGTATAATAAAATAGAAAAATTTTCAAATAACTTATTAATAAAATAATTGAAAAATAGACTTATTATAATTTTCAAACCAAAGTCTTGAAATGTCACAATATCAATAACATAGTAAGTTTTTAAGGAACTAAAAGACCTTGGAAAACTGGTTTAATATTAACTTATTTGACTTGAAGAAATTATAAAAACTAAATTTTTATTTTATTTTTTAGTTTACTTAAAGCTCAAGTTATGATTTTAAAGATTAATTTTTTGAGGACTTTCCTAGAGTCTACTAATAAAAAAAAACTACAAATAGATTTAATGAGTTAATTGTTCAATCAAAAACTACATCCATGTTAATTAAATGCTTTTAGTATTTTAATAGTTATTGGAAAAGAGAATTTTAAAATAAAAACAGGATATAAAAATTTGATGTCATTTGAACACATACAGTTGTTGCTAATATAGTAAAAGTATTGCCTCGATTTCTGAATACTCCAGATAAATTAGAATTCTTTAAAGCTTAGATAATTCTAGTTTGATTTTTCATGATCAGGATTACTCAGACCAATATGGTCTTCGTATAAAAGACTCAGGACACTTCTAAGAAACTTCAAAAATATCAGTTAATATTTTTCTCTAAATCTAAAATCAGATTAAATAGTTCAATTTTTTGATTTTTTCAGTTTTGATTGTTCAAAACTTGTTTTGTTTTCTTAATTTATTATTGAATGATTCAAGAATACTATTGATTATGTTTATAAATTCAGGTTAACTCAAAAATGTTTTTGTTCATTTATTAAAGATTTAGGATGGTAAGAATAGTTTTTATGTTAAATTTAAAACTTGTAAAGGATTAAAGACTATCTTTAAGTCTAGCATAGTTTAATTTTCAAAACAAGTCGTTCTGAAGTCTTATCCAAAATAAAGATGTAAAACAAGGTTTCCCATACTTTTTTCAAATGACCTCTTTTAAAGAAGTCCAAAATATGTAGCCCCTCCTACAAGACTACTCAAAATACTACCAATAAAAACACATAAGACCTTTTTTATATTTCTCTTCAACATCAACTCCAGAATATCTATTGTAAGTTTTAAAACTACCGTTTGAAACACTCAAACAATTTTTTCTACTTTTCCTTATTAACTTAAGAATGCTAGTGTAAGTTTTAAACTATTAAAATAATCTAATTAAACGCATTCAAAAGTACCTATAAATTTTTGCATATCAATATAAGTATTATAGAATATTGTATACTATAGAAGCAAATGTTCTGTTGATTCTCAGTTGTTGCTAATATACCTAGAAAAAACAGCTAAAGATATATAACATTAAAGCATTAAAAAATCAGACTAAGTTTAAATTTCTGAACTAATTTATCATATGATTTTTAGTGTTGTTGTTTTTAGTCTAAAATTATGTAAACATGAGTTGTGTAAACGAAACTGATATATTTATTAGTAGTGTTTTGTTATTATATTTTGTATATTAACATTAACTTCTATATTCATTAGTAATTTTGTTTTTGTATACATATATTTTTCTACAAATACTTAATTTATTCAAAGAATTTTATTCTTAAAGAGGTTCTTAGCAACTTTCAGGTTAGTTTGAATTATTTATATCTTTAGGAAAATCTTAGTAAATTCAAATAGTTTTTTTTTTAAATATATATTTAAAATTTAAAAGATGTTGCTACACTTAAAAAATAGTTGCTTTTATATTATATATTCTTTAATCTTAAATCTTGAATTCACCAATTTCGATTGTAATTTTCTTCTTTTAGTATATTTGTATTAAAATGGCCTTAAGTTTCTAATTTATAGCAGTTGAAAATGTAATCGAAAATATCACATTGCTGAACACCTTGTAAACAATCTTAGTTGTGTAAAATTATTTTTAAATTTTGATTTTTAGTTTTAAAAGACTATGGTCAAATATTACAGAATTAAAAAACTCTTGTACAAATAACTTAAGCTCTGAAAAATAAAGAACTTGATGAAAATGAAATTTTGTTGATTTAAAAACCATGAAGTACTAATTAAAAACTAATTTTTGTTACTTACGTTTTTTTGTAACAATTTTTTTTGTATGACTTTTGTAGTATATGTGTATTATTGTATCGTTATAATTGTATTAGCGCAGAGAAAGTTGATAAATTATATCGGAAAAATAATTGAGTTATTTATTATGTATTATATTAATATGTATTACATATTATTAAATATGTTTAATGTTTTAACTAAAAATAATCAATTAATTGATAGATATTTCTTTGTAATGAAGTTTATATTACTATTATTTAATACAAATGTTTTATCACTACTTAACTTGTGGTAAGTTTTCTGCAAATTAAATACCTTAATAAGCTTCTTTTTTTTAAAGATAATTTATTTAAACCTACTAAGTACTTTTCAACCTTGAGGAAGAAATTTTTCTGCTAACTTCAAAAACAAAATCAGTAATTGATGGAAGTCAATAATATTAAATACGTTTATTATAAAAATTTAAATATGTACTGGAAGATTAAAAACTTAATAGGACTTAACCTAGATTTAACAAGCCCGATCATATAGGTAGATCTATTTTTGTAATAGATAAGTTTACTTTTTTTTTAGCTGATTTGGTAAAAAAAATCTGTATAAATAACATTTTATCTATGTTATAATATGAAACCTTATTATTATTTGTTGGTATCATTTAAATCATTTTTAAATTTTTAATTACAATTTTATAGTTAATTTTCAAACTATTTAAAACTCTGAAATTAAAGACTGAACAGTACAGTTGTTTTTTTTAGTTTATTACTTTTTTCTCTCCTTTTTTATATTCAAAGTGAATCGATCGTATACTATAATAGTATTTTATTTGTACCCTTTTAAGTTGGCTATGTTAAAGTTTGTTTACTCAATTATTTTTAGGCTTATTGTGTTTTAAACTTACTATAAATATAACTTCAGTTAAAGTAAGTACAATTAACACAAATCTCTAAAATATTAAAGAAAAATAGTAATTCATTTCTAAGTATATATTACTAGTTAAAATCTAATACAAATATATGGTTAATTATATTTAATTAGTCATGCTTGATTGTATAAAATTAAAAAAAAATATATATTTGCAGAAACATTAACTAACGAAAGTAGTAATGATACATTTAAAGTTAAGCAATGGTGAACTGAAACAAAAAGTAGCAGGTCATGCATTTGTTAAAGTAATTAACAGTTACATATATTTCATTGTACAAATATATAATTCATTGAATACTAATTTATCAGAGGAAGATAGTTTTGAGGCTAATGAAGAAGTTAGAACAAGAAAATTCTCAGCTTTAAAAAAGGAGTTGTACCATTTTATAAGCATACATAAAGAATTCTACCAACTTTATAACATAACAGTTGCAAAAGACGATGGTACAGTTTTATACGAACTAGATATAAGTAATATAGACGACGGTGAAGACTTTATAACTAAGGATGTTGCGTTTAGAATAGCAGAACTTTTTAGTCATAATACATACCTTTATGTACAAATTACTCGTAATCGAACAAAAGTTCTTAAAGTTTTGGAAGATAAATTTGGAAAATCTGCCTTAACAGTTGAAAGTGTACAGAAGTTTGTAGAAAGAAATTACTTTTTTGACAAAAGGAACTTTATTATTAAGAAATCAAACTATAAAGATCTAGTAGCCTACATTGAGCAAAGAACTATAGATTTTTGTTATGGCAAAATATCTACCGAAAATATCAATGAAATGTCTTTTAGATATCAAGGACATATAGAAGACTTTGGAGACGTTGAAACATGTCCAATCTGCTTAGCAGATTACGAAATAGACCAAGAAGTTTGCCGTTTGCCGTGTAACCACTTATGTTGTAGAGTTTGCACTGTGACATTGTTTTTAACTCCGAAGGACAATCCTGAAGAAAATGGATACATTGTTTCGTGTCCTATATGCCGAGATAACTGTGCTTAGTATATGTTAACTGCTTTTTAGTCGATTTAGAATAAATTTTAGTTAATAAAAAAACTGTGTTGCATTTTTTCTTAAAATTTATTAAGTTTGAACATTTAATATAAACAGAAATCATTAGAACGTCAGCTATGATCTAGCCTTAAATTATTTTTTAATATGAGTTTGATATTAGAAAATTTTAAAGAAAAGATGCTTATTTTAGTCCCTAAGTAGTGTTTTTGTAATTTTCTTTGATACAATATTATATTTATTAATGACATTATATGTCGCTTAAAACATATTTACACTAAATTATAATTATGTTTATAACATACCTTAAATAATTTTAAATACTAATAAATTTTAGTAAACTATACGAATGTTAAGCTGTTTGAATAATTTCATAACAATAACACCTCTCTAAAAAAAGCTTTTAAAATATTATATTGTTAGATTTAATATTTAAAGAGTAAAAAATTAAAAACTTGTAATAGTCAGTAATTCAGCTGGTGTTGAAACAGTATACTAAATAAAGACTTTAGTTTTATGATGAACCGACTGATAAACTTTATTTGATCAAAATTAGTTAAATTGTAAGTTTATAAATAATTTTTTCTAACAATACAAGGAACTAAATGAACAATAATTCAATATAATAAAGAAGTTTAAAACGCCAAAACAAAATAAGTTTTTAGAAGCATACTATTCTATATTTGTACCTGAACAAATCAGACATCGTCATTGCTATGTATGTGCAGTACACTCGTTTTATGTAAATAATTAAAACTTTTCTAAAATATTAAAATATCCATTGGTATATAAAACATATTTCATCTTTGCATAGGTTAGAAAAACTATCAAACAATTTTAGTTAATTGTTACATTAAATACAAGTAAAAATTTAAGAAAGTCTAGTCCAGGGTTTCCAAAGTTAGAACTGTAAGAAATTTAGGGATCAAGAGAATCAAACGGGCAATGAGATAATAATTTGAAAATTGCACTAGATAATGTCAAGTTGATTATGAATAGCAAAAAAGAGCACATGTTTTCAATGGTAGTTTTATGAGTAATATTTTTAAGATGGTTTTTATGTTTCTGTTTGGAGGGCCATTTGAAAAAAATTGTAAGAGACCTTTCGCTAGCCTGAAATTACTCCGTTAAATGTATAGATGTACATTTCTATCAATAAAATATTATCATATGTTTTGTTATCACATGTTTCATCATCATTTGTTTCGTATTCACTTGTTTCGTCATCACTTGTTTCGTCATCATTTGTTTCGTCATCATTTGTTTTTGTATCGTCTACCTTCCTTCTTTTAGCTCAAAAATGTTGATCACTCATGTTATTGTCAAGTTTAGTTCGTTGGCATTCTTCGCGTATATGAGACCAAGCCCATAAAAGTTCAACAGTACTATCTTTTTCTATTTTGAAAAAAGCAACTGTATTGTTTCCATTAAGTTGCTTGCCTCCAAAAACAAATCTTTATGAAAATGTTTGGTAACCTGTTTAAAAAAAGATTTCTTTGTTTGTTAATCGTCAATTTACTATATATTTATATTAGATTTTAAGTTAATGTATTTAAGTTAATTAAAACACACTTATTTTGCTTCAGATTACCTGAATGTTCTTTGACTAGTTTCTATATTATATTTATAATATACTTATATACAATTTTTATATAATTTCTTTTAAGGTTCGTTAACTCTCAGTACAATTGGAAGAACACCAGAAATCCTTCAAGTATATTGGCCATCTATCATGAGAATTTTTAACATTATCCCCTAATAATTCTATAAAAGTGATTTTAGCCAAACAGTTTAGTCAAACAAAAAGTTGTGCAAGTAAACATAATTAAATAAACTAATAAATTTGTACAAAACCAATGATAATGGTTTTTTTTTTTGATTTAAGTAAAATGTTTAATAAATGTTCTCATTTAGAATACATACTTCATGTCATAGTTGTTATTAAGAATGTTATACATTTTTTGGACTAGTAAATTTTATTAAAATTTAACTGCAAAAAATAGTTTTTATGCTTAAACAATTTATTTTAATCATAGTTACATTGCTTTTGCTTGAAAGTTAAAAGTATTGAAATACTTTTTTGTGAAAACAAAATATTAAAATTTCGTAAATAAAGACTGTTATGATAAAATTTTATTATTTACATAAATGTTAGTTTAATAAAATATCTAAACAAATTACTAGCTTTAGCTTTTATAACAACCTGCCAAGTGTAAGATTTAAAAAACTATAAACTAATATGTTTATTTAAAAAACCTGAAGTCGGATTCTCTTGTAAAAACTTAATTTTTTTGTTCAAATTAGCAATTCTCTCTACAAGTGGTTGCATGAGTTCTTCCAAAAACTCCATTTGCAACGAACGGTCTTTAAAGCTCTTAACCACTTTATTTAATACATCATTACTCTCATCCAAAAGCATTTTTTCATCAAAAATTGTATTACAGTCTGCTTGTTTATTCATATTATTATTTATTGTTTTATTAGTTCCTCAAAAAAAATTATTAAGGCATACTAAATATAACTTAATAGTTGTTCAAATAACAATATACTAATTATAATTTAATTGTTAAAAACTTTACACAATTATATATACCATTAAATATTGAATATATATTTCTATTCAAAATTTAATATTATGTTAAACTTATAATTCTCGTTTAGCAGTTGCTAAACATGTGGTTTATATATATCATGTGCTCTCCGATAAGTAGGTTTAAGTAGTATATTTTATCGAAACTTTACGTAAGTTTTATAATTAAAACAAATGAATCAAAATGTTTAAAACTATGAAGAAATTCTTAAATTGATTAAAATATTGTTTGTTGTCAATTTTTTATTGATACTAAAAGTTTCATAAATTATATGAGAAACAGTTTATTAAGAAAAAATTAAGAAAACCTACCTTTTTCTGCTGAAGCAAAGCTGTTTTTCAATTGTTGTATAATACCATCCTGTTTATAAATATGTTGTATCAGTGGTATGAGATATGTTTCTGCATCGTGGTAAGAAAAGTTCTTTCTAACATAATTGATAATGTCTTTAGATTTTTGAGATTTTCCAGTAAACTCCAACTTGTCTTCTAAGAGCTTGACGCCTTTAAGTTTAATGACTTCCTTGAAATTAACAGGTTTGTTGCATTTGGGACAGTTTGGTTTATCTGAACAAAACTTTTGAACGCAACGTTCATGAAACATGTGGCCGCAAAGTGTGACCGATATCACATGTTTAGAATGGTTCATACCTCTAGTACAAGCTGTACAAACAAATGACATGTTTTTTGTAAAATTAAATAATAACTTAACCTGAAATAGTTTAATAAATTTATCATTAATTAAAAAGATTTTTGCTAAAAAAGATCTAAAAAAGTAATATTTGGTGTTCTACAATGTCTGAAAAATAGCCTTACTCTTATTGTCTTTTAACAAAATAATAATGCACTTTTTGATGGGTTCTAACAGCATATACTTGTTTAGTGCACAAAAAACTGAGCAAGTTTTAATAAAGGTTTTTTATATCAAATGATCTTTTTTTTATTGTAAAGCAAAACGTATTCAGCTTCAAATTTTAAAGCTATCATTATGTTTTATATTTCTTTTAGTTATAGAATTTTATTGTATTATAATAATATTTTCAAACTTTAGTCAAAAATTCTTTTTATAATCATTTTTCAACTAACTTCTCACTGATACTCTTAACTAAAGTTTTTAATGTCTATTTTAGGATGATACAGATTAATAAAAATTATTTAACAATTCTAATTTTTGAAGTTAAATCTTAAACATAATTACAAATATATGTTTAGACAAGCTATAACTTATGATCTTAGTAATGATATTTATTAAATTTAAACAATGTTTATCAATACATATAATAAATAGACACTTAATAGTTTTAATTTATTAAACGCTAAACTTTGATAAGAACTTAGTTTACTTTGAAAAAAAAGTAATCTAATATTTTTTACTTGTTCTTAAAAGGCATACGTATTAACTTAATACTTAATCAATTATTTTGTTGCAAACATAGTTAGAAATTAATTACTTAGCTGATCAAAGTCATACAGTTTATTAGTTTTATAAGTCATAGTAAATTACTTTTTTTTAGATTTATAGTAGGCTTAGGTACATGAAATTAACCTTATTAACTTATTGACATTAATTAGCGGAGTTTATAAGACACTTGTACAAAAAAGATGTTATCCAAAATTCTATAAAATATTTAAACAAAACTGTATTTACCAAAAACTCATAACACTACGAATAAAGCCTAACACAAACACTAGAATAAAAATTTAATTAAACTTATGATAACCTTATATGGTGCCAAAGTCAAATTTAATCTTAAAACCATTATTTTAATTTAACTTTCTCGGAAATCTCTTAACCTACCTTTATAATATGTGGCCACTACTGCTTAGTTTAGAAAATTACAGTTTATCGGTTGTTATTGAATTAAAGGACTAATGTCTTAATAACTTAACAATTAACTAATAATGATAATAATCTAAGGAAAATTTTTTCGGTTTACTGATTTAATCTACCAAAATTCTCAATTTCTGCTGCTAAAAAATTTAGCATCCAATAGTAATTTGTAAATAAACAAACATCAATAAATATGATCTTGAGCATTTACAAAGTAAAACTGGAGTAGCTGTTTTAGAAATAGTGAATCACCTTGAATTAGAACAGGGGTCGGCATCCTTTTATAATTCGTGGGAAAGTTTTCCTCGTAAAAATTGCTTGTCGCCCCACTGTATAAAAAGAAAACTTCTAAGGCTGCGAACATTTAAATTAAATATTAGTTATCAGTAGAAAAACATTATTTTATCTATTAAGTCTTTGAGCAAAAAGTTAATAAAAACTCCTTGAAACTGTTAATCTAAACTTACATACTGTAATTATACAAATGCTTAAACGGTGATACTTAGAGAAAATGGTCTTCAGAGGTTTTAGTAACTGACACGTTAATCAATCTTAGCAATACTTCCTTAGAGTAAAAACCAACCTGAAAGACAAACACTAAGCAGACTAAATTGTTGCTAGCATAAGTTTTATATAACATTGAAATAAAAGTTTTAGCAAAAAGTTAAACAATACTTTCTTAGGCCATAAAAATAAGAAATTCATAAAAAACAGGAATGAAAATGAATTTGACACTAGGTGTATTAAATTTATCAAGTTTTGTAAGAGATAAAAATAAAAACAACTCTAGATCATACTCGGTTAAGGTATATAGGATTTTAAATTTAGTTTACAATGAAAACATATTTTCTTATAAAATTAAAAACCTTTTTCATTTTTAAATATATTAAATTAATATTTGTAGATAACTTACAATATACTGTACTTCTATTTAGGTGTTAATCACTATAAAAGCCATTAAATTGTTTCTGATTTATAATACATACAAATAACAACTACAATAAACAAGCTGTGTACCTGTATATAAATTTTTATTTTAGATTTAATATTTTAATATACATTCACAAATTTTCTTAGTATGTACTTATAACATATAATGTAACAAATAAAATTTACATTTTAAAAGATTTGAACGCTGCAACCACTAACTAAATGTTAATTTTAAAAGACTAATAACAATTTTTGACAACAAGTAATTACTTGTATTTAATTTTAAACCAAATACATCTTTATATATTGATCTGAAGTTTATTTTTAAGTGAGTAATAAATTTAAAAACATACTTTCATATAAACTGTTAAGTGTGACTAAAATGGATTTTTTTTAAATATTTAAGTTTTTAAATATTCATCTTGAAGTTTTAAAATATTCCTATCTTAAAATATCATTGAAATTATCAAATAAAAATGTTTGAGTTTTAAATAACATCATTTAACATTACTGTAGTAAACAAAAAAGTTCAATATAAGCAATACAACAAATCTAGATTACCTTTGTAAATATAAATTAAACTTGAAACTACTTGTAAAATATTTAACACTAAAGTTGTTGAAAATTTAAATAAGGTTTAATAAGAGATATAGATATAATGTTCAGTTAACTTTTGTTAGTATATTTAATTAAAAACGATACCAAAATTAATAGTTGTCAAAATTAAATTGCATTATTTATGACTGTGTATTTTTATTTATAGTTTTAACTTAAGTTTTTAAACAACTCAACAGAATATGAAAATGCGTACCATAGAAGTATCTGTGTGAACAATAAACTGCATTTTAAATAAATAGTTTTTTCTCTAACGAGTTCGTTCTCAACAGATCATAAATAAAAACAGTGAATAGCTCATTGAATAAAAATTCATTCTCAACAGTAATTAATTAAACACAATATTGTAAACATTTTTCTTTATTACTTAAAAGAAATAACTTTTAGAATTTTGACAGTATTACAAAGCTAGTATTGGAAAACTACAACATACAATTAAATAAATTTTATCACTTTTATCAATTTTACACTGTAATAGCTGACAGTAGTCGGAGTCGTTATTTATTTCGTTCTGTTCTCTCAAATTATTCATATGTTTTTAAGCACTCATTTCACTTGAACGCGATTGCTTTTGTTAGCACGTTTTATAGGCTGTAACATAAATGTAACGATGATGATTGCTTTAACGTTAGTCTATTAAGCCGAGGTATTTTATTTCGTATTGTTTTGCTAGTAAAGTTGTTCGTATTGTTATCTTTATGGCTTAGTTATTGATATTGTTCGCACATTTATTTATTGTAAAATGCAGTTTTAACTCACAGACTTGATTACCGTTAAACAATAGTACTAGTTGTAAGTTCAATAAATACTTTATAAACCTATAATTCAGTTTATACACTAGCTCAAGAACTAACTTAGGATTATGCTATACGTATTACAATCAGTTATAACTGGGCCCATATCAATATATAAGTAGCACATATCTTATAGTGTAACTAACTTATCACTAAAAATAAAATATATGTTAGTTGAATTGAAATACATACAACTTACTTACAATATAATGGGAGCGGTTCAGAATGACACAGCGACAAAGTGACACGGTCGTCAAATAGACACGGTGCGACACTTTGGCACAGCGACAAAATGACACGGTGCGTCACCTTGGCACGGTGCGTCAGTTTGGCACTGAGGGTCACTTTGGCACGGCGACAAAATGACACGGTGCGTCACTTTGGCACAGAGGGTCTCTTTGACACGGCAAAAAAATGACACGTAGCGTCACTTTGGCACAGAGGGTCACTTTGACACAGCGACAAAACGACATGGTGCGTCACTTTGGCACGGAGGGTCACTTTAGCACAGCGACAAAACAACACGGCGCGTCACTTTGGCACGGAGGGTCACTTTGGCACAGCGACAAAATGACACGGTGCGTCACTTTGGCACAGAGGGTCACTTTGACACAGCGACAAAACGACACGGTGCGTCACTTTGGCACGGAGGGTCACTTTAGCACAGCGACAAAACGACACAGTGCGACACTTTGACACGGAGGGTCACTTTGGCACAGCAACAAAATGATACGGTGGTTAATAAGGGAGGGAACGATTTGTTGTGAAACTTCAATCTTCATTGGTATGGACAACGATCTTATTTTTCTAAGAAACTTTTTGGTTTCCTATCTTCTAACCGGTTTTGTAGAATCAGCAACAATCACATTGATTAACTTTAAAAACAAAGACCGCAGGAATTTTTGATCGTGACTTCATAAAATAAAGTGAAACACGTAATGTTCATACCTTCTATTCTCATCATCGTACTTATAAACAACATGCTCATTTTTAAGCAGTAGCAAGGTGTTAGGTGTGCTTAAAAGCTGTGCTTAATAAACAACAATTAGTTGTTTGTATCAAACAACGTTCACAAAGATGCAAAAGCAGCAACTTTTTTAACAAAATACGACTCTCAAAAGTAAAGGGAATTTATTTTTGATTTCTTTCGAATCGAAAAACTTAAACACAGTTTAGTACTAAAACTTAAACAAGTAATAAAAATTAGAAAATGACTTCCCATTTTACGACTAAAAAGATAAAAACTCATATAAACATATTTTTTAAACTTCAGCAACATTTTGATTTAAAAAATACAATCTTCATTTTAGATGAATAATTCAGTTCATCAAAACAATAAACTAGTAGATGTAAATACAGAGGAAAATTTGTTTTTTTTAACTAAAACTCAGACGTTATCGAAAGCAACTTTTCTCCTATTGTAATTCTAAATTCTAATGCGGTTCTTATTTTACGTTTTTATGCTTAAAAAAATTAATACTTGCGCTCTTTTGACGACTTAATAGGTTGCAATTTTGAACTAAAATACTGCATTCCCTGACGAAAATATAATAATAAAATTTATTTTTTTTACTTTTTTCATCAGAAAGAAATTAACTCCTAATTAATAAACAATACTGTTTTAAAATTTTAGAAAAAAGGTTTTAGAAATCCCAGAAAATGTACTTATTTTTACAAAAAACTCCGTTTTGTATTCGCAAGATTAAAAATAGAAAATTGAATATTATTTTCATAACAGAGTTAAGACAAAACCGAGTTTTTTAAAACTTTGTAATAAAACTCAAGAATATAAAGTAGAAGGTATATTAGAGGTATATTAGAGGTAACCTAATTAGAGGTATATTAATAACAAATCCTAACGAAATTTAGTTTAATTAAAAAAAAGGTTTGTTTTCGTTAGTTTCTTATATCTTAAATTGATGTTACGTGCTATATGCATCAATATGTACATATACCAAATTTTGCATTTCAAACATTATTAAAGAAAAATAAAGTTTGGTATATGTTCTTTTTTATTTAATTTTTTTATAGTTATCTATTAACAGTTTTTTGTTAAAACTTACACATAAACAATGTTGCAGCTTAGTATTTTTTTTAAGAATACTTTACTTAAATTCTACTTATAATTATTGGTAAAAAAAAATCTTTTTTAATATTATATTCAGCATAAATACTAATATAGTGAATCTTAAAAAAAATATAACTGTATTACAACTGTAAGTGCTAAAAAACTAATCAACAATGAGTATTTGTGTTGTAACATTGATTACTAAACTACTTTAATTTTTTATTTCCATTTATAAAAATTTCATACTCTGATGTTTTTTCAGAAGCAGTTCATCTAAATTGGTTTAAAACAATTCTCAAGATTAATGCTACTCTTTATATTTTGTATACATTATAAGTTCTTTGTGTGTTTAATAACTTCGTGTACAACAATAAATTTGTAAAAATGAAGTTACTGATTTTTTTCAAATCTATTAATTGTCAGCTAGGGTTTCCATAATGCAAAAAAGTATGAATTAATGTAAATTCAGTTAATGTAACTAAAATAAATATAAAATATACTTGTGGCGATAACACTTAAAAAATTACCAGAAAAACAATCTTTTTGTTAAAACGATTCATTACTTGCGTTACTACGAAATCTTTCTTTAAGTTTCAAATAAAATTGAACTAAAAACTTGAGCAGTAAGTTACAAGTAGACTGATAATGTGTTTTTCTAAAAAGTGTCATATGTACTACAACTTTAACTAAAATATCTACAGACACTTTTTTTGGTTCTATACCACTTTCATTTGAATTTTTTACATAACACCCTAAAAAAGCTGCGTCTACATTTTAATAATCATTTATAAATAGTATATCAGTATTGATTTTAACCAACTTAAACCATTTAAGCAGTTTTTTTGAAGACTGAAAAATGCTATTTTAAAGCTGGGAATTAAAAGTCATACAAAATTTAGTTCTTAACTTTTTTTTCTTTACTTCATCAAATCAAAATGTTTATACCTTCTTTTTTATATTAACTATTTCACTACTAAACTAGTGGTACAATAATAAGCTAATTTTCTGAATTTATACTGCGACTTAGGTATGCAACTAAGTGAAAAGAAAAACATAATTTTATTTATTTTAACACAGCATAGCAAAAATTTTATGCATCATAAATTAAATTTGCATCAGTAAAAATGTGATAAAAAGTGCTAGTTTTTGTATTTGCATTCTTAGTTGAATGAATATGATATTTAAAGCTTAGTGTATGAACGTATTAAACATAAGAGTGCATATTTTTGTGTTTGTCTTTAAAAATATTTTGAAAAAAATAATCTTTTATTAAACAAATGACTTTAAATCATATTATAATTATATTTAATTTATACAAAAACTAGTAAAGTCTGTTAAATGGTTTGATATTAATTGTTTCATTAATAATATATAAGAGATAATTTAGCAACTACGTCATTTGAAATTTCTATTAATTAATGTTTCTACGATTAGAAAAAGTAAGATTTCAAAAAAATACAAATAAAATTAAGCAGCATTTACTAGCTTTTTAAAGACAAAAATTCTAAAATTAATACTTTCGATCAAAATTATATCTATGTTGATTGCTGATAAGTTATTTTAGAACAATTTAAAAATAAATAGTAATTGAAAGAAAAAAATACAAAGCTCTACATTTTACGTATTCTAGTCATATAAATTTTAAAGTCAATTAAGTACTAAATGTAACTATTTATGTGACGTTTTGTATTCAGGTATTTAAGTTTGTTATTAAATGATATAAAGTAAACCAGATTATAAATAAACAAATGATTATAGTTAAAACCACTACACTGACTTGCAAAAATTATTAGTATGGCTAATTTTTGATAAAGAATAAATAAATGTTTAGTTTAGTTGACCACTGTTTAACTATAAAGGCTAAATAAAACATTCGATTTGGATGTCAAAATTGATTTAGAATATGATGATCTAAATTAAAACGAATGAAGCTTTCTTCCACATATGTACTACCTAATTAGCTAAAATAGATGACATTGTAGAAACATGTACAAAAGGAGATGTTTAGAATTCTGCTTAAAGCAAATATTATTTTAGGAAAATATTTGAGTTATAGTATTTAGATATGACTTCGTACATACCTAAATTCAATTTTAATATAAATGGCTTAATCAGGTTTGATGCTCAAAAAGGTTAAAGCAATCTATATGCAATATTTTGTTCTAAACATTAATTAAAAAGCTTATGAAATACTTGATTCTTCCATTAAAACACGCACACGTTCCATTACACGTAAGATTAAAACGCAATCAAATTTTGGTACTTGTCAGGAACGCTACTTTACTCAGCTGATTTGCAGGTACTTGCGTTTGGCAATTTATAAATATTAAGAGAAGTTACACTTTTTTACTTGTGGCCGCTTAATTATAATGTAAGAGTTTATAAAATTATTTTAACAATAATTAAGATCTAATTTTGTTAACGATAATTGAAAAGAACTTCTAGTAGCATGTCAGAAGCTATAAAATTTCATTAACTATAACTATTAAAGTTCTGATGTCGCACTTTTGGTTATAATAATATTGCATATTTTAAGGTTTTGTTTTTTTTAAACTTGGTGTCTAATTATATGTTTGACTTAAAACGTTTCAGAAACTACGTTGCAGCCTTAATAAGATATTCTATTCTAAGTAAGTAATATGAATTTCAATTTAAACAAAGTTTGTTTTACTTTTAGTGATAAGTTTATTACACTATAAGATATGTGCTACTTATATATTGTAATCTGTTATAACTGTTTGCAATCTGCTAATGCATATAGCATAATCATAAGTAAGTTCTTAAGCTAGTGCATAAACTGAGTTATAGGCTTATAAAATATTTATTGAACTTATAACTGATACTATTGTTTAACTGCGATCAAGTCTGTGAGTTAAAACTGCATTTTACGACAAATAAATGTTCGAACAATATCAATAACTACGCCATAAAAATAACAATACGAACAACTTTACTAGCAAAACAATACTTAATAAATACCTCGTCTTAACAGACTTACGTTAAAGCAATCAACATTGTTACCTTTATGTTACAGCTTATAAAACGTACTAACAAAAGCAATCGCGTTTAAGTGAAATGAGTGCTTATAAACATATAAATAATTTGAAAGAAGAGAATGAAATAAATAACGACTGCCGACTACCGTCAGCTAATACACTTTTAAGAATTACTAAAACATGTGAATAATATTATGTTTCATTGAATACAGTTGAGAATTAACTTTTGGTCAATGAGCTATTCACTATTTTTATTTATAATATGATGAGAACGAATTCTTTAGAGAAAAAACTCTTTATTTATAATGCAGTTTATTGTCCAAACTGATACTTCTACAGTACGCATTTTGGGCTATATTCTGTTGAGTTGTATAAAAACTTTAATTAAAACTCTCAACAAAAATACACAGTTATAAATATTACAATCTAATTCTGACAACTATTATGTGTGGTATCGTTTTTAACTTTTAACTAACAAAATTTAACTGAACGTTACATTTATATCTCTAAGAACACTTTTTTTTTTAATATTCAATGTTTTTAGCAACTTTAGTGTTAAAAATTTTACAAGTAGTTTCAAGTTTATATTCTCAAACGTAATCTAGATTTGTTATATTGCTTATATTGAACTTTTTTATTTACTACAGTAGTGTTAAATAATGTTGTTTAACATTTCAAAAAATTGTTTTCATTATTAGAATGATATATTAAGTTAGGAATATTCGAAAACTCTAAGTTTAATACTTTAAAACTTAAATGATTAAAAAAAAATCATTTTAATCACATTTAACAGTTTATATAAAAGTATGAATTTGAATTTATTACTCACTTAAAAGTAAACTTCAAATCAGTATATAAAGATGTAATTGGTTTAAAATTAAATCCAAGTAACTACTTGTTGTTAAAAGTTGTTCTTAGTCCTTTAAAATTAATTTTTAATTAATGGTTGCAGTTTTAAGTAATTAGTTTCCAACTAAGTTTGCAATAACATAATTGTTCAAGTATAACGTTAATACTTATGACTCTTATAAAAAGGTAAAATTTTTCAAAGTAAACTAAACTCTTACCAAATTTTAGAGTTTAATAAAATAAAATTATTAAGTTTTTATCCATTTTATGTATGGATAATTACTTTTTAAAACTAATAAATAATATTACTAAGATCATAAGCTAAAGCCTGTCTAAACACATATAAATATTTTTAATTATGTTTAAGATATAACTTCAAAAATTAGAATTGTTAAAAATTTTTTATTATTCTGTATCATCCTAAATCAGGGGTCGGCAAACTGCGGCCCGCGGGCCAAATGCGGCCCGCGAAGGGTAATTCTGCGGCCCGCGAGCACGTTATTTTTTTGAATGGAATGCGGCCCGCGAAGGAAAATTTTGCGGCCCGCGAGCATGTAAATGTGGCCCGCTGAGCAAAAATATATATTAAGTCAAATTTGTTTGATAAAGTAAGTTTTAAGTTTCTGTATAACATTTTAAAACAATTAAAAGACTTTAATGATTTAGCTTAAAAATGTGAAAAAGACAGGTTAGAATTCTACCAGGTTTTATTTTTTTAATTTCATAATAACTTTTTTCTTACAACAACAAATTATTTTCTGAAAAAGTATTGCAAAAAGTGCTTTGAATTATAAAGATAGTTATAAAATACCTATTTGGTATAAACTACATTCAAATGTTTTCCGTTTTGTACAAAAGTAATGCATATTAATTAACTAAAGTGTCATTTCTTCACAGTTTAGTTTTTTTTAAACGTTTTTTATACCTAAGTTTCTATTACAGATGTTTTATTTCTGAATGTTATATTCTATTTTATAAAAAAAATAAGTACCATAATAATATTAATAATAACAATAATTATAATAATGATAAGAAGAAGAGAAATTAAAGTTGATTTGTTTTGGTTTTGTCACCTTTGATTTTTTAGAAGTTTTGTTTGCATTTTCAATTAATTCCTATGCACACCAATGAACAAAGATGCTCATGTTTTAAACCACTTTATTTAATACTTAACAAGATAAAATTTAGTTTATGTATGATTTTCTAACACTATTGTTTCTGCATGTAATATCTAAGTGTGTACAGACACATTAAAAACAATACATATGACATAAATTAAAAAAATTTTGTTAAGTTTACTTTTTGATTTTCAAACAATGATTTTTGGCAAAGTAAGTTAATTTTTATACTTTGCATACTAATATAAACAATTGCTGTTTTTTTGAACTACCTATTTAATACAAACTAGATTGAGAAATGGTAATATCTTAAGTTAGACATTTTTAATTAAAATAGTTCAAATTCGATCAAATAAACAAATAAAATTGCCACATACTCAGACTATGACTATTTTTAATACTTTAAATCTCAGGCCAATTTAATCATTTTTCAGTTTTTGTATTGAATAGTTTTTTGTATTCTAAAATACCAGGCTAGTCTTGGTCAATCGTATTGACTTTTTTGCTTTAAAGATAGATAAATTAAATTTATGATGTATATTTTGTTCATAAACAGTGTTGGTTTGAATTAAAATATATTTCAAATTTTAAGTCTTTCAGCTGATATAATTTAAATTATTATTTATTCTAACTGCATATATATAAGTGTGAAATACTAGTGTCGACAAAAAATCACGAACAAGCTTGGAATTTGATAATTAATACTTAAAAAACCTGAAAGAGCCATGAGTTTCAGAACTATCGAAAAAACCTGGAATTTTAAACAATTTTTACATGAAAAGTAATGAAATTTCGATTTGACACAAAAAATCTACCATATAAACATTTTTTATTAAAAAACACATTTAGAATATCTTAACATTGTCTTTTAAATTATACTATTTAAGACAGTTTTTTTTACCTTTAACTTAGTTATATATTAAAAATAGAAGTAAAAAGTTGAACTTATAAAAACTTTATATTGGTGCATTGTACCTTTGCTTTTAAAATGTCATTACCTATTATTGTGCTTTGAGTTGAAACTAAACCTAGATATTATTCAAAAATTTCAAAATTAGTAAAAACAACGGTATTAAAAACTCTAAAATTAGCAATATCTGTTGTATCAGTTCTCGCATCATAACAGATTGATTTAAGTCCTAACTTGGTTTTTGCGGTTTTATAATCTTCAGACATTTCCTAAACACGACTTCTTGTTGATTTTGAAGAAATAAACAAAAATATTTTACTAACGAAAATACTAATTATTTAAACAAATTTTTAACTCTAAACGGTATCTGTTTTAAGTAATTACTTTTGCTACTTTATAAATTGCCTAACAGTTTTTTCTGATCAGTCTGTAGTTACTGCAAATAATTAGGTTCCATATTAACACTGACTTAAGCGATTTGTTTTTTGTTTTTTTCGTTTTTTGCAATAATTCAAAACTAACATATTATAGTTCTTATAGCTCGTCTTATAATTTACATTTGCTCTTTTTAAATGCAATATTTTATTGCTTATAAAGAATTGCTATAATGCTCAATAAAAAATAGGTTTTTCAAATTCATTAATAGCTTAATGATTTTTTATAAATTTGTTAAAAATGTTTAAAAACTTAACTATCCATTCAAGCTAATTAAAAATTTTTTTATATATATAATTAATTCACTGTTAATAAACTTCGGTATTTCTTTTTCTTTATTTCGTGAACTTTATTTAAAACAGGGTTGCCAAAAAATCAGGCTAGTTTAAAAAAAATTTAGCATTCAGATTAGGTTGAAGCTGTTTTAGAATTTTTTATAAAACTCAGGTGAATCTGAAACTTTTATTTCAAAGACTTTGAATAAATCTTGGAAATCTCAGAATAGTTTTTATGACTGTAGTGTAGTTTACTAACTGTATTTTTACGTCTATTTACTTATTGTGCTTTTTTATAATAATTATTTAGTCATGTATTTAAGCTTGATTAACAGAAAGTTTTTAGCTATTTCAACTTTTAGCAAACTTTTACTATAATTCAGATATTTTTGTTTTTAAATTGGCAACCGTTTAAAAGACTAATTAATTACTAATAAAGTAATTTATTAAAGCATGATGATAATTTTTTTGATTTAGCTTATTTACAGTATAAATAGGTATTAATTTTTATTAATTAACTAATTACTGAATTTTCTAAAGAGCTCAAACTATGTATAACGCAAAAACTATTTTAGAAAGTTAACATTTTTTATATGAAAAGGTGGTTCATAACATAAAAAATGTATAAAAGTGACCCATAAATGTTTTTCAAACTCAATTTTTATAGAGAGTTAGGTTGTAAGTAAAATAATAAAAGTATTTTATTAAGTTTAACTTATTAATTTCTTAAGAAAGTCCATATTTTATTAAGACTAAGTATATTAAACAATGTAAATTATGTTACAATAGATATTTATGTATTAAATAGGCATTCTATATTCAGCTAAAAGTTATTTAAAGTATTTAAGTGAATAAAAGTAAAACTATGTCTTGTTTGAACAAAATAAAAGCCCAAAGATTATTTAAATATCACTAAAACTAAAACTGTGGCCCGCGTAGATTTTTAAAACTTGAAATTTGGCCCGCGAGCACCAACTGCCTGCCGACCCCTGTCCTAAATAGACATTAAAAACTTCAATTAAGAGTATCAGTGTGAAATTATTTAAAAAATATGATAAAAAGAATTTTTGACTAAGAATTTGAAAAGAATATTAAAACTCAATAACGTTCTATAACTAACAGAAATATAAAATACAATGATAGCTTCAAAATTTTTAGTTGAAGACATTTTAATTTACAATTTAAAAAAAATATTTGATATAAAAAGTCTTCATAAAAATTTGCTTAATTTATTCTGTACTAAACAAGTAATTGCTGTCTAAACTCACCATAAAAAGCATTATTATTTTCTTAAAAGACAATAAAAGCAAGGCTATTTTTGTGACAATGTAGCACATAAATTATTACTTTTTTAGATTTTTTTTTTGCAAAAATCTATTTCATTAATAACAAGTTTTTAAACTGTTTCAGGTTAAGTTATTATTTATTTGTACAAAAACAATGTCTTTTGTTTGCACAGCTTGTACTAGAGGTATGAACCATTCTAAACATATGGTATCGGTCACACTTTGCGGCCACATGTTTCATAAACGTTGCGTTCAAAGGTTTTGTTCAGATAAACTAAACTGTCCAAAATGCAACAAACCTGTTAATTTCGAGCAAGTCATTAAATTTAAAGGCGTCAAGCTCTTAGAAGACAAATTGCAGTTTAATGGAAAATCTCACAAATCTAGAGACATTATCAATTATGTTAGAAAAAACTTTTTTTACCACGATGCAGAAGATTATTTCATACCATTGGTACAACATATCTCAAAACAGGATGGTATTATTCAAGAATTAAAGAACAGCTTCGCTTCAGCTGGAAAAGGTAGGTTTTCATAATTTATTTTAAATCAACTGTTTTTCATATAATTTGATAAAAAATTCTTTATTATAGAAAAAATTGACAGCAAATAATTTTTTAATCATAAGAATTTCTCAAATAGTTTTAAACATTTTAATTCATTTGTTTTACAGAAAACTTACAAAAATTTCGATAAAATCTATAACTTAAACTTGCCTATCGGAGGGCACATGATATATATAAACCACATGTTTACAACTGCAAAACGAGAATTATAAACTTAACAAAATATTAAATTTTAAATAGCATTTTATATTCAATATACTAATGATATTTTACATTGTTAACTAATAACATTGTAATTGTGTAAAGTTTTTAAAACTAAGTTATAAAATATTATATTGTTATGTAAACAATTATTGAGTTATAATTTATTAGTATGCCTTAATAAGTTTTTTTGAGCTAATAAAATAATCAATAACGATATGAAATGTACAAGCAGACTGTAATACGTTTTTTTGATGCAAAAACTCTTTTGGATGAAAGTAATGACGTTATAAATAAAGTAGTCAAGAGCTTTAAAGACCGTTGGTTGCAAATGGAGTTCTTAGAAGAACTCATGCAACCACTTGTAGAGAGAATTGCTAATTTGAACAAAATATTTAAGTTTTTACAAGAGAATCCGTCATCAGGCTTTTTAAATAAACATATTAATTAATAGTTATTTAAATCTAACACATGACACGTTATGATAAAAGCTAACACTAGTAATTTGTTCAGATATTTTATTAAACTAACATTTAGGTTAATAATAAAATTCTATCATAGCAATCTTTATTTACGAATTGTTAATATTTTGTTTTTACAAATAAGTTTTTTAATAACTTTCAAGCAAAAGCAATGTAACATATGATTAAAACTAATTGTTTAACCATAAAAACTATTTTTTGCAGTTAAGTTTTTATCAAAAATTACAAGTTCAATAACCGTATAACAGTAACATTCTTAATAATAACTATGACATGAAGCATGTATTCTAAATGTGTACATTTATTAAACCTTTAACTTTAATCAAAAAAAAAACATTATCATTGGTATTGTACAAATCAAATTTATTAGTTTATTTAATTATGTATACTTGCATAACTTTTTGTTTGACTAAACTGTTTGGCTAAAATCACTTTAATAATGATGATAATTCTCATAAAAGATGGCCAATATACTTGAAGGATTTCTATTCTCATTGAAAAACAATTATACTAAAAGTTAACAAAACCACTACCTTAAAAGAAATTAAAAAACTAGTCAAACAACATTCAGGTGATCTGAAAAAAATTGAGTGTGGTTTATTAATTTAAATACATTAACTTAAAATCTAACAAAAATATTAAGTAAATTGACGATAAACAAACAAAGAATTCTTCTATTCAAACAGGTTACCCAACATTTTCTAAAAGATTTGTTTTGGGAGGCAAGCAACTTAATGGAAACGAAACAGTTGCTTTTTACAAAATAGAAAAAGATAAAACTGTTGAAATTTTATGGGCTTGGTCTCGTATACGCGAAGAATGTCCACAAACCGAACTTGACAAACACATGAGAGACCAATATTTTAAAGCTAAAAGAAGAAAGGAGGACGATAGAAAAACAAATGATGACGAAACAAATGATGACGAAACAAGTGATGACGAAACAAATGATGACAAATTCGGATGATGAAACAAGTGATAAGGAATAAACTGAAACTGATTAGAGGTATACTGTTATTAATTGCTAATGAAAAGTAGTCTAATCAACTAAATACATGATTTCGTTAGTTTGTTAAAACTTAATTCGATGTTCTGTGCTATATGTATAAAAATGTACATCTACCAAACTTAATTTTTCTATGAAAATGTATTAAATGCATACTTTTTATCTAATTTAATTTGGTTAACTATTAATAGCATTTTGTTAGAACTTACCGATAACAATATTGTAACTAAATATGGTTTTTTTAAGCAGTTCATTATATTCAGAATAAACACTAAAATCATGAACCTAGAATAAAACTTTTTAAAGTAAATGAATGAATATTACAATTGAAAGTGCTGAAAAACTAATCAAGAATAAGTATTTGTGTTGTTCCATCGATTACTAGACTATTTTAAAAACCTTTTCAGTTCATTTAAATTTCATACTCTAATGTTTTTTTAGCAGCAGTTGATCTCAATTAGGTCTAAATAATTTTGATGATTACGCTGAATCCTAAAGGTTAAGGCTTTAATATGTGTTTATTAAATTTGCGTTGAACAATAAATTTGTATAAATTAAACTAATATTTTTTTTCAAATCTATTAGCTGTCAGCTAAGGTTGTTATAATGGAAAAAAATATAAATTTCTGTAAATATAGTTATTATAACAAAATTTAATGTAAATCTACTGCGATAACGCTTAAAAATTTACAAGAAAAACAATTTTTTTGTTGATACGATTCATAACTTGCGCTACTGCGAAATCTTTCTTTAATTAACTAACAAAATTGAACTAAAAACTTAAGCAAAACGTTACAAAAAGAGTTTTTGTGTCCTTCTTTAAAAGTTCCATTTGTAAGACAACTAAAATATCTGATGACATTTTTTGGTTCTATACCATTTTCGTTCAAATTGTTTACAAAAAATCCTAAAAGAGCCTACGTTTTTATAATCATCTCATAAATAGTATATCTAAATTAATATTAACTAACTTAAAGCATTTAAGGCGGCTTTTCTTAAGACGGAGAAAGGCTAAATTTAAAGCTGGGAATAAAAGTTAAATTTACTTCTTTGTTTACTTCAACAAACCAAAATGCCTAAATATTCATGTTTACAAAATCTATTTTCCTATAAAACTTGTGGTATATCAACAAGCTAATTTTCTCAATTTATACTAAAACTACTTATAATGGTATGCTGCTAAGTTCAAAGGTAAACAAATTGTTTACTTTTTATACACATGTTTTATATAGAAATCAAATATATGCATTTTTTTAGTTGTAATCCTTTTAAAAAGTTTTAAAATTTTCACAAAATGAAAAATAAATTGTTTAAAAAAAATTCAACAAAAAAAAGTTTTATTTTTTTGTAAGTGATTTAAAAAAAATATATTTTAACAAGGCACAGCAAAAATAACGTGTATCTTAATCAAAATTGTATCAGTAAAAAATTAATAAAAATTGCTAATTTTTGTATTTGCATTTTTAGTAGAATGAATATGGTATTTAAAGTTTAATGTACAAACGTATTAAACACAGAGTTCATTTTTTGTGTTTGTCTTTTGTGTTTGTCTTTGATCTGAAAAGTTGAACGAAAATTCTTTTTTTTTATCGATTTCCAAATTGTTGTAGTCAAAGAGCCGTTTTATAAAAAGATTCTACAACTAAATTTCAAATTACTTTGAATATCCTGGAAGTCATTTAAAACTTTAACATTAAGTAATAACCAAAATAGTAAAATTTCTACTTATACATAAACAACATTAAAGTTTTGACAAGATAGATCACATCAAGTTATATTTTATTAAAAATACTATTAACATATAAATATCGTTAGATAATATAGAAAAAGAATTTACTGTTCCTACTTTATTTCGTGAGTCTCGTATACGCAAAGAATTTCTTCAAAGTTAAAATTTAGTGATTACGAGTGTTCAATACACTAATGACTGCAAATATTTTAAGAATAGCTAGTGTTTGTAATAACGAAAGCGGTCCGCAACTGCGGCTTACGGGAAAAACATGGCCGAAAAATCAAAATAGTACATTATTAGTAATTATTGTTAAAATTTACCATAATTTTTAAAAGGTTATAAGTACCATTACTCTTAAACCGCTTACTTAAAATTTTTTTTAATGGTATTTCATTCTAAGAACTTGCTATACTAACTTACTTCGGTCTACGTTATAAACTTCAAACTCTTAGCATTATAACAGCTTTTTAATGAAATTTAACAGAAAATTAGTAGTTTCATTTATATAAATATTACACGAAAATATGGATAAGTCTTAATTTTGAGGATTCAGCGTAATCTTCAAAATTATTTTGATCGAATTTAAATGAGCTGCTTCTGAATAAAATTTTTGATTATTAAACTCTAAAAAGATAGAAAATATTTTGAAAGTAGTTTAGTTAACGTAAAATATCATCATCAGAAATATTAAACATAAAATTTGAAATTACAAATAGTTTTATTTATTCATGTTTTCAGAAAAGCAATTTATATGCTATATTGTGAGTAATATAAAAGTTTACTTATGATATTAGTATTTATTTTGAAAAAAAATTGAATAAATTACAATCTGTATTAGTAATTTCAAAAACAGTATTACCAAAAAAATAATCAGTGTTAACATATTAGTTTTAATAAATAACTTTTAATAAATCACCAATACTATTTAAAATATTGTAAACATTTCGAAAGCAATCAAGGAAATATAAAACTATGTAGATTCATATAACTATACACACATCACGTAAAATCGAATTATTTTTTTAGGAATTAATGAAATCAAACAAATTAAATAAGAATTTCTTTAGGAATTGGTAACAATATACTCCTTATCAGTGTCTATTATTTTTACATCATAAGTATTTTCATCATTTGTTTTTCTATCATCCTCCTTCCTAACTTTAGCTTTCACATATTAATTGTATTTGAATTTATCAAGGTAGGTTTGCGGACATTCTTTGCGTGTTTGACAGGTAGCAAGTGCAAGAGTAATAGTTAGGTCTTTTTCAATATTGTGAAACTCGACTGTTTCGTTTTCGTTAAATAGTTTGCCCAAATAAGTTAAATTTAGAAAAAATTTTGAAAAAACTGTAAAATAAAAAATTAAAATAGAGTTTTCTACGATAGGTAGTCTAAAAAATATTAAAACTTTTCGTTAGATTATAAATCAATATGATATTATGTCTAAGATATAACACGTAATTTCTTAGATTACCTAAATGTTGTTTAATCTGTTTTTCTCATCTCTTTAATGGTTTTGGTTCTGTTAACTCTTAATTTAATTAATTTTTCATGAAACCTTTTACAAACAATCGCCAACTTATAAAATTATTTAAATTTATTAAATTTTATTATCACTTTTACCTAAAAATTTATTAAAATCAGTTATTTGATAAAGAGGTTTCGCAAAAATTAATTAATAATTTAATTTAAATTCAAAAACAAAATCAAAGTAATATTAATCATATGTTTATTAGCTGTCGCGTATAAGTTTCACGTTATATTATAACATATTAACTTTAACAATAAATACAAAGTGTATAAAAAACGTTAGTAATGCTTATTAAGTATTACTTTTTTAATAACCTTTTATGTAGCAAAATAAAAAACCTAAATAAAGTGATTAGCTTAAGCTTGTATCAATGGTATACTGTATTCAATTCTTTATTAAATTTTAAAGTTAGATAGAGCTTTATAATAATTTTAAAAACTAAAGTAGAGTTCTCTTGTAAATACATAATTTTTTTGTTCAAGTTAGAAAATCTCTCTACTAGTGGTCGCATGAGTTTTTATAAATACTCCTTTTTCAGCCAATTAGAGCCTTTTACTACTTTGTTTATGACGTCATTACTCTCATCAAAAAGCGTTTTTTTATCATAAGTAGAATTGCACTTTGCTTGAACATACATATAACTTTGATTATTTTTATTAGTTTTCTATGTAACTTAATAAAGCTTATTAAAAAGTAAAAGATTGAACTCTTTTAAAAATATTTTACTAAGATTAACCTTCTGGTTTAGATAAATATTTCTAATTTGATTAACTTGATTGTTTTTCTATTAGAAAATTCAATCACAAAAGCTGTTGATTTTTTTAACCAATTTAGTCAACACTATTTACTAATTGTCGAATGTAACAAAACCGAGCTCAACTTATTGTTGTACTTTTACTAAATAAGAATGTATACCAGTAGTAATTATTAGTCAAGCAAATTTGTAATCAACAAAACGTGTTCTTTTATAAACTTATACTTATCAAACTGAAACTCATCCACAAGCTGTTTTAATATATTTAATTTTCACCAATTCATTCTCTACTAAAAAAACCATTATTTATTGAAAAAGTTTTTATATTAGTAGTGTTTTAAAGGTTTAATAGTTTATAGTTATATTGTTAAATGGTACTATAATAACATCAATTATACATGAAAAAGTAGAAGCTCTTATAGTTGATTATTCTTCAAAATATATATTTAGCTTTAGATTTGCACTTAACTTAAACTAAAAATCGCTACAAAATCTATATAAATTTTTGTATTTAGTTGAATGTATATAAGTATATATTATTGTTATCTGTTAATATAATACTTGACTTTATACATATTGATTACAATATTTATTTGTTATCTTAGAAAAATCTTACCTCTTGTTAGCCTTAGTCTACTACTCTGCCTGAGTTAAATAGCTAGAAATACACTTTATTTACTTGTATGAATTAACTCCCGAATTACTACAGGAACAATATACTTTAAATAAAAAAAAAAACAATACTTTATTAAGTTGTATGAAACATTTTTTTGTAATAACCCTAACTTAGAGTAGCATTTTCAAGCAAGCAGTTTGATTTCCATTTAACATGATAAATGTGTATTCTTTTAGCTCTGTTATGTTTTTTCCATAACACTTCTTATGACGTAATGCTTTCTTCTCAAAATTAGTTTAAGTTTTATCGGGATGAAGTTTACTAAAATAACTTAAAAATAATTAAATTAAATCAAAAGTTTAAGCATTGTTGTAACTCCATCGTGTTTATTTATAATAACGTGTTTTTCGGTTATTTTTTTAAAATATAAATAATAAAAACCAAGGTTTGCAAATTTAAAGTAAAAAAAAAAAATCTTTGAAACTCTCTCTTCAAAAAACTAATAAGATAGACCATCGAGTAGATTAATACTTTATGACAAAACTAAAAGCGTGAATTTTAAATTATCTACCATTTAACATTACAAAAAGAATTTCAAGAATAATGAAAAATATTTCATAATTCTAAATAAATAAAAGTAAAATATTACATTTCAAAAATAATGAAAGATAATTTCTTAATAGCTTTTAAAAAAATTAGTTGTAGAAGAACGGTATATGATTAAAAGTAGTTCACTAAATAAAGTAGTCCCTTTTAGTCAGTATTTTAATTTTTCAACAAAACAGCGTATTTAAATGTTTGATAAAATAACTTTTTCTGTAAGTACTTTTTTTGTACCTTGACAGCCAAAATATGTTTTTATCTACACCAGGTTCTTTTACGAAGATTTCGAAAATTGTACAGTTGACCTAAAAAAACTGTTAATTATTGAATAAACTCGATTACAACGATTTTAATAGTTTGTCTTTCCTACTTTCTATGAAAGTCAAACAATAAATAGGCACTTTAGTTTCATATAACTTCAGTTATAGTTTTTAAATTTTTTTTTTGTTTTCTTTGGAGTACACAATTTTACAAGTATTCATTAAGAAGAAGACTCTACTGCAGGGGTCGGCAAAATGCGGCCCGCGGGCCAATTGCATCCCGCGAAGGGTAAATCTGCGGCCCGCGAGCATGTTATTTTTTAGAATGGAATGCGGCCCGCGAAAGAAATTTTTGTGACCCGCGAGCATGTAAATGTGGCCCGCTGAGCAAAATTACATTTCTAGTTAAATTTTTTCGGTAATTCGACTTAATTTGATTAGTTTGATTTTAAGTCTCTCTATAACATTTTAAAATAATTTCAAGAAATTACTGCTTTAGTTTAAAAATGTGAAAAACAGATTAGGGTTATATCAGGATATGTTTCTCAGTTTTTTAATTACTTCTTTTTTACAGCAGTAAGTAATTATCTGAAAAAAGAGTGTCAAGAGTGCTTAGATTTAATAAGTTGGTTATATAATACCTATTTATTAAATAAACTAAATGCAAATATTTTCCATTTTGTACAAAAGTAATGCACAGTAATTAACTAAAGTGTTATTTCTTTATAGCTTAGATATTCTTTTTCAATATTTTTTATACCTCAGTTTCTTTTATTATTTTTTTATTTGTAAATGTTATATTAACGTTATATTGAAACATTTAAAATAACATAGTAATAAGAAATAAGGTTCATTTAATTTTTTTTTGACACATTTTAATTTTTTATAAGTTTTCTATGCACACCAACTTCAAAAAATGCTCATATTTTAAACCACTTTCTGTTTAATACTTTAGTTAGTTTAAGTTTAGTTTATGCATACTTTTCTAACATTTTTATTTATACATGTCATATCTAAATTTGTACAAACAAATTCAAAACAATATATATGACAAAAGTTGATATAATTTTTGTTAGGTATACATTCCATTTTTCAAACATTGTTTTTTCAAGCTAAGTTATTTTTTATGCTTTGCATATTAATACACATAATTGCTGTTTTTTGGAGCTACCTATTTAATATAAACTAGATATAGGGATTGTAAATTTATAAAGTTTGTACATTATTAATCAAAATAGTTTAAATTCAAGCAAATAAACAACTAAACATTGCCACACATCACTATTTGAAGACTTTAAATCTCAGGCCAACTAAGCCATTTTTTAAGTTTTTGGCTAGAATTGCTTTTTGTATACAAAATTATCTGGAATGTTTTTTTTTGACTCAGGCTGGCTTTTTTGCTTGAAAGAGTGGCAAATTAAACTTACGATGTATGTTTGGCTCAATACACAGTGTGAGTTTGAGTTTTAATATATGTTAAATTTTAAGTCTTGCAGCTGATATAATTCAAAATATCATTTATATCCTTGTGTACATTAAAGAATGAACAATCAGTGTTGCCAAAAAAGTTGAATCCCGGAAAAGCTTTGAATTTGTGAATTTACGGTTAAAAATTCTAGAAAAAAACTTGAATTTGAGAATTTTTGAAAAAACTTGGAATTTCAAACAAATTGAATTACATTAAAAGTAATGAAATTTCGATTTGACTCAAAAAAATTACCAAAGAAATGTTTTTTTAAAAAAATATATTATAGTAGCTTAACAGTATTTTTTAATATTGATAAATGTTATAAGACATTATTTTAAACTTTAATTGAACTTTATACCAAAAGAAAAAAAGGAATTGTGCTTCCAAAAACTCCGTATTGGTACATTGCACCTTTACTTAAAAAATTTCACCGATTGTTGTGCTTTTCGTTGGAACTAAACCTAGAAATTTTACTAAAATGTCAAAGTAAGTAAAAATATCTCTAATAAAAATTCTCAGATGAGCAATAGTTTTTCTATCAGTGCTCTCATGTTAACAGTTTAATTAAAGTCCTAATTGGATTTATGCGACTTTATAACCTTAATGCATTTCCTAAACACGACTTCATGTTGTCATTGAAGAAATAAACAAAAGTTTTTCATTACCTCCAACATCAATTCTTTATAAAAGTTTTCAATTATAAACGATATCTCATTTTAGGTAATAATTTAAGCTACTTTATTACTTGCCTTAACAACTTTTTCTGATTATTCTGTAGTTACTGAAGATAATAATGTGCTAAGTCGAAAATGACTTTGGTGACTTTTTATTTTTTCTCGCAATAACTCCTACCTAACGCTTTTTTTATTCTTGTAGCTCGTCTTATATTTTACAATTTATATTTTTAAATGCAATATTCTTATTGCAAATAAAGAATTGCTATCATGATTAATAAAAAAAAATTCTACTTTGCTAATGACTCAATAAAATTTTATACTTTTGTTAAACTTGTTTAAGAAACTTAATTGTCCATTCCAGCTGACTTATATATTTTTGGCATGTAATTTATTTACTGTTAATAACCTTTGTTTTTTCTTAATGTAGTGAACTTTATATTAACTGGGTTGCTACACAAACAGGCTATTTTAATAGCTTGAAAACTCAGGTGTGTGTGAAGCTTTTATTTCAAACACTTTAAGAAATCTTCTAATTCTTAGAATAGTTTTTATGACTGTTGTGTAGTTTATTAATTGCATTTTTTTCTTGTTTTTCACACTTTGTGTACATTTTGATAATAATGATATTTTAACTAGGTATTTAAGCTTGATTAACAACTATTTATTAGCTTTTTAAAACTTTAATAAATTTAAGCTGGTTTGATGCATCTCAGACATTTTTGCTTTTTAAGTGGAAACCATGTAAAAGTCTAATTACTAATAAAATATTTAGTTATTAAAATATTTGAGAATAAATTATGTTAAATCTTTTGTTTTAGCTTTCTAGAATACAAACAGGTATTAATTTTATTATGTTAACTAATTACTAAATTTCTTAATGAGTGTAAATTATTAAACTCGCAAAAACTTTTTTTGAAGTAAATATTTTTAGAAATATGAAAAAGTGTTGGTGATATAACAAATGTACAAAAGTAACCCATAAATTGTCTTTCAAGTTAGGTTTTTATAGAGAGTTAGGTTGTAAGTAAAATTAAAAAAGTATTAAGTTTAACTTATTAAGTGCTTATGAAAAAACATACTTTATAAACAATATTAGTACATATTTATTAAAGTATATTAGTCAATGTGAATCATAATCAATATTAATTTAAATATGCATTCTATGTATAGCTAAAAGTCATTTTAAATAATAAGGTGAATAAAAGTAAAATTTTCTCTAGTGTGACTAAAACTAAAACCATAAGATTATTAAAATGTCACTAAAACTAAAACTGCGGCCCGCAAAGACTTTGGAAACTTGAAATTTGGCCCGCGACCACCAATTGCCTGCCGACCCCTGCTCTACTGTAATAGAGAGTTGTATGATGTGTACCGTAATTTTATAACTACCTCTATCAAAAAGAATCCTACTAGACTATTATTTTTTTTCTACTACACCTAAATTTTACTTCTATAACAAACAAATACATTAAAATGACTATCGTAGGGTATATCTTACACACTAATACTTTTTGTGTGCAGTTTTAAGGCTTTCCAATAACAACAAATAAAAAACTTTAATGTTTTGACAATTAAATAAGCCGTTTATATATTTTTATTAAACAAAGTAGTACTAAAAATTATTAAAAAATAAACAACTAAATATTTTTTGCAAAGAAATACATCTTAATTTTTCCATAATAAAAATTTTTCCACAAACTTATCTTAAGTATATTTAGCTCACAAAAAATTCATCTGGTAAATCTGGTACATACAATAAAAAATATTTTAACTTTTTTTTTAGCATTTAAATGAAATGATAAAGCAAATAATAACGTTAAAAAATTATTATAAAATTAATTAAAATTTTTTAATAACTGAGTCTAGACCCGACTACTACCAACTTGTAATTTTTATAATAAAAGCCGAACCTGACAAGATTCATGGTAATAAAATTTAAAGATAGCTATTTACAGTAAAAATTAGAAGTAGTCACTTAGTTTATCAGTTTCAAAATTGTAATAGTTAGCGTTAAAAGTACAAAATTAAAACTTCAATACTACTTCAGTTTTATACACATACAAAAGCTTGAATATAAAAATAGTATTAAAGATCTAGTTAGTAAGACTAAAAAAATGTATTGACCATATGTATATAAGGTTATTCTGAATGTATTTTGTTTGTTTTTGTTTAAATAATTATTTAAATTAAAAAAATATATATAATTTAGTGTTTATTTGATTTTGCGTAAAAGCTTTATGTATTAAAAATGTTTAACTTTAAAAATAAATACAAATTGTAAAAACAGTTGTAAATAATGTATATGAAGCAAACTTTTATTATTAGATATCTGTATTTTAATAACAAATCTAAATAAATTATTAATATAAGCTTTAATCAATGGTAGCCTGTACTCCATACTTGATAAGATTCTATAGTTATAAATTTATAGCTAAATTTAAGGCAGGTAAAGTTATAATGAAAAATCTAATTTTTTGTTCAACTTATAAATTCTCTCTAAAAGTAATTGCATGATATCTTCTAAATACTCCTTTTAAAGCCAACAGTCTTTAAAGATAATAACCACTTTACGACATTATGGCATAAAACTAATTAATTAAGTAAATTTACTTCCTTTAAAATACACATTTTTATAGAAAAAAAAACAGTGTTTCAATGCTGCCGAATTGTTATGTAAGAAACCAGATTTCGTTGTATTTCAAATTAATTTTACAAAACATTAGTAAAAGTTTAGTGAATGATATTTCTTCTAAAATTCTTGTTTAAGTTAAATTATTATTTCCTTGTTTTTTTTTTTATTACTCCAAGTTATGATAAGCTTTTTATAACCAAAAAAAAAAGAGGTAGAACTTTTTTTAATTGATATGCAACATTAACAAAAAATGCTTTTTGTAACTTGAACATACTTAAAAAAAATTTTAGATGGTCAATTTGATTTCACAACTTAATATGAAGTATTTTTGAAAATATAAACAAGAGATCGCGACATTTACTTTTAGCATTCTCCGTGGTAAATTTAAGTTGTCGATAAGCCGGAAAATTAAATTTCTTTAATGATAATTAGTCAAACATCTAGTTTATTTCAGTTTATGTCGTTTATCTTGAAAACTAATTGTAAGTTTGTAAATTCCTGTATATTTATCTATGACCTCTTTGCTCTTCAAATTAAACTGAAGATTAAGAGCAAGTTTAAAAGATATTTAATTGTGAATTACAGGTTATAGCTTTTATGAGCAACCTCAGGTTAGACTCTTCATAGAATTTAAGTTTCCGTTCCATGATCTAGTTCTAAACGTTGAAACTTTATTAAGATATCCAGATTTACATCCTCGCGTGATTTTATAAATGCTGGAATCAATTTTATAATAAGCATTGGCGAGTTAGTTAGTTTTACTACGAGAGAACTACGCTGCAGACCTAATACTTTTTTTTTCTCGTGTGTACCTTAAATTTATTCTAAACCTCAATAAAATAGCATAATATATTACACAAAAACTTTTTTTTTTTCATACATTCTTTTCAAATTGAAAAATTTTTCAACCAAGATGAATTACCTTGGTTGGTCAGTTTTTTTGCCCATAAAATATCATAAAAGGTTACTTAAACAAAATTAAAGTTACAAAGCAAAATTGAATCAAATTTATTAATACAAATACGTGTTTTAAAATTAACTAATATAGCTAGTAAGTTAAAAAATAATTTCCGTTTCATAAGCAATACATCATAAAATGCGCTAAAGATACATTTACTGACATAATTACCGAACAAAAATAGTGTTTGAGAATGAAAAGGAAAGGTATTTTTTTGTTAATAATACGTATAAAACTATGTAAACTCGTTTTAGTATATAACAATTTATAATTATTTAGATAACTATTTTATTGTTTCTTTAAAATAAGTATTATGTAGCTCGTCATTTAAAATTTTCAAGACAAAACCTATCATAAACTAGCTACAGTGATCTTTCATCTCAGAAATAATAAGACGTTAAAATTATTGCTAAACTCCAACATTAATTATTAAGAAAACTGTCTTTTTAATGTAAATAAATTATCTTATAGTTAATTGATGTATAGTTACAATCAATAAAAGTTTTGCATTTTACTGTATAGCTGGTTTTTATAGTTATTGTGTCTTTAAGTATTATATACTATTTGTTGAAATAAAATTTCTTTTATATATATAATTTCCGGGATATAAAATCAGGCTTAGACTTTTTATTGGCTGAAAATGTTTTCTAAATACTTTTTGAAACTTATCTATATCTACTCTCTCATTTTACTACTCAAAAAAAGTTTCTCTAGTTTGATGACGTAAAATGTTTATAAAATTAAAGTTACTTCATCTGTGTAAATACATATTACCTGCTTTTGTTGAAAATATATGTACAAATTATTTAATTCTTTCGGAATTTTAAAAAGCCGCGTAACACGGCTACAAATTAATAAATGTTCTCCTACTTAGTACGATTTTTGATAATACCTAAGTAAAGTTAGAACATTGAAAATATTAGTCTAATTTATATCCACAACTTTAAAAAATGTTTCAATCCTGCCGAATCGTTATATTACAAACCAGCTTTTGTTGTATTTCGAGTTATTTTATACAACAACAGTTAAAGTATATTAAACAATATTTATTCAAAAACTGTTATATTAAATTTTCTTAAAATTTTGTTGTTATTTATTATTGCGAGTTATGATAACGTTTTTATAACCAAAAAATTGAGTCAAAAACTTTTATAGTCGATTTGCATAATTACTACAAAAGACCTTTTGCAAATTGGGTGATATTTAGAAATAAATCTTAGCTTTTATTCTTTAATTATCTTAATTTACTGTGAAATTTTTAAATAAAACTAATTAGGTTTGCAACGGTACTAACAAAAAACTTTTATTATGTGTAGAAAATGTTAATAATGTTTTTTTAATTAAGGAGCTAAAAGTAAAAATGATTGTTAAAAATAAATTATTTTCACAGATTCGTTTTAAACTTATCTAATTTATATCGTTCAAATCATCCAGCAGTGAAACTGGTATTCCATTACAATTTAATTTCCTTCTTTGGTATAAGACTCTTAATTTTTTATTCATGATTTTGAATAGTCATAATCAAAAATGTCATGTAACTGCCATAAGTAGAAATTTACAAAGCTTTATAATTGATATCATTTTCATATTTAGTCAATGTTAGACTGTCGTGCACTATGTTTTAACAAATAAAATGCAAAATTTAATTACAACCGCCGGATTTAAAATAAATTTATTTTTAGAAACTCTGCTTTGAGCAGCAATACTACTGTAACAAGTTACCCATTATATGAAAAGTAAATTCAAAAATTACTCGAGCGTGACAAAATAAGTTAAAAATATTCATTGAGTATTCTTAAAACTTAAAATATAAATAAAAAACAAATAATCAAATAAATAAAGTTTTAACTTTTGATTTAATTTTTATTGTAAAATCGTCTTTCTTTTCAGTTTTTTTCTTTAAATTAGTGTTACATATTTTATGTTTAAATTGGTTAAACTTTTTAAATAAGTTACCAATGTTTTGATTCTGGCTTCTAACAAAAACTTATGTTTTATTTAATTTGTCATGAACAGGGTTGGTTCCTGGATTTGCTCTACAAATTTGTTAATTTTTCTTCATGATTTTTCATAGTCATTTGTTTTCTAAAACCTACTTAGTTGACAATTTCAGTACTCTAATTTATAACATCAGGACTTTACATTGAAAAATATTCGGAAGCAGATCTAAAAAACTGGATTCCAAATTGATAATGTCATAGTAAGCTGCTGTACTAACAAAAACTAATAAAATATTACTAATGCTAAAATCCAACTTATTTGATACTTCAATCATTAAACAACATATAAATACTTGTTTGGAAGTATTTATAATTTTAAAATATACAATATCAACATTTATAGCATATTTTATTTAGTATGTAAAATTAAATTAGTAATTCATATTAAGAAGAAAATCTATTATTAAAAACGAATTCACACTTTCTTGAATTTAAAAAACAAACAGTATTTAGTTTTCCTATCTTTTAGAAATGTTTTATAATAAGTTAGTTATAATTTCAGTCAAATTTACCACCCTCTTTTAGGTTTGAAATTTATGTATTTACTTCTTTAGTAAAAAAAATTGTAATATGTTCAAACCTTTAACGGATAATCATCATTTTAGTTAAAATAAAAAGGGACAAGACGGGAAAATATTAAAAATTTATTAGCTTCTTTGATACGATTAGGATGCAAGGTACTTTGTGACCAGTAAATATTTCTTATAGTTAAAATAATTCAATATAGTTTTTCTGTAAATCATGGTGAATTGCTACAGTGCTGAAATTTATGAGTTGATTGAACTTTACTTGAGCAGTTTAAGTGAACTTCACTTTAAAACAACTTTAACTAATTTTGAGGAGAAGTGCTTTCCATCAATAAAGTGTTATGGTTTAAAATTGAAAAAGTAAATAAACTTTGGAATTTTTTGATATCTTAAATATATCATCTAACTCCTTGCTTGAAACTGATACTGTGAGCAAGGGTTATTACATTAATAAAAGTTTATAAAACTGAGTAACAAACTGTACCTCTTAAACCGAAATATCTTGCTCGAGTAGTTATATAGGCATTTACTTATATAAGTTTGGTAATGTAACTTTTGCTACTTTAATTAAACAGTGTTATAGATATTTGGCGGGCAAATTTTAAGGGGTAGTTTTTGCAACAAATAAGACGTAAAGATAATGTAGTTGCGCTGCTAGTTGCAAATAGAAATTAAAAAGTGAAATCGCCGCTCAAAAAACACTGTTTACAAAGATACTGTTGACTTTAGCTCAAAAAAATATTTTTATGACTGTTCAAATCAGTTTTTATTTAGAAATGAAACACATAAAAAGCCTTTAGAAACTAGTTAAAAGTAAAATAGATCTAGTCTGGTGGCTGGTTAAAGCATATAAACAAAAAACTGGTGCTTTAATTTCGGTTTGTAGACCTTGATAATAGACTGCTACAAATAATTAGTCAAAAGTACTTTCAAAACAAAATGAATACTTATGACTAAATATTAAGAAACCAATTCTAAAGTTAATCAATTTTTAATTTTTACTCGAAGATATGTTGAACTTTTTCATAACATGCATGCAAAAATCCAAAATTACGTTACAATGGTTTTAAATTTGTTTGATTTGGTTGTAAAGTTTTGCATTTTTTAAGTTTGAATTAAAATTTAAAATGATAAAACATTTATACATTTTCTAATTATTTAGTTTTTTCATGAGATATATAAAAATTCATAATATTTTATAAGGAACATATGCCAATGTTCAATGAAACTACCCTGAATATGTTGTCAACTAAATATACTCAGTCAGTTTATTAAAACAATCTACTTTATATTTAAATTGCTAGTTTAGACATGTTTGAAATATCAGTACAAAAATTGTTTTCTAAAATATCTAGTTTTGTTCTAGTTAAAAAGTGTATTTAGGTTATTAATGCTTTATATGTTTTGTTAATACACAAGCAGCTGTAATGGCTGTGTACATGATTTTATTAAAATTATTTTTTTTTTAACTAAGTTTTAAGCATAATGATAATTAAAATTATCATAAGCTATAAGCATATAAGTAAAAAAATTTTTTACAACATCCTATACACAGTTTTTATATTAGTTAGATACAGTATTGTAAGCTCTACATTTCGTTTTTTGTTTGTTTGAAGACTGTTTAATAAAGTTCGAATTTTCTGCATAACATAATTGTATCATCCACTTACTCCTTAAAATAAGTTTATATATTAATATTTATTTATTAACATTTGATAAATCTTCAAGTTCGTTAATTTTTTTCATAGAACAAAACATTATTTAAATTTCTTCCCTGTACGGTTATTTCAAAAGTCTAACAACGGGGTCGTTTTTTTTTTTAACTTTCTTTCGTAGAATTTTATTCCAGTTCCTACTTACAGGTATTTGAAAACAAACTAATAAATACAGCTCCATTTGCAGTTTCTCCCGACAAAAACCCTAAGCAAATATAAAACTTAGTAAGCAATTATTTTTTAGGCTAATGAGTTTTTAAATTTTTTAACAAAACATATTTGGACATATAGAATTTTTTAAGGTTTTTAACAAAGTTAAAATATTATAACGGTTACAATATAATTTATAGTTACGAAAATGAGCACCTTTTTTAAAGGTGATTTTACTCAAACCCTTTTATCAAAACTATTTTAAAAATAATTCTGTGCTAGATTACTGCTATTATTTATTGCTTCTTGTTTATTTAAAAAAATCTATATTGTTTTCATTTTAAAAAAATATATCAAATTTTGTTCACTTTATCAAAATTTATTCTAAACCATGTAAATAGCACAAACACATACTAAGCACAGTTTCCTCGGCATATTGGACACGAAACAATGTATTCTCCAGGATGGTCGAGACGCGGAGTTGAAAACAAAGTCTCAGTGCAAACTCTACAACATAAGTGGTTACACGGCAAACGGCAAACTTCTTGATCTATTTCATAATCTCCTAAGCAAATTGGACATGTTTCAACGTCTCCAAAGTCTTCTATATGTCCTTGATATCTAAAAGACATTTCATTAATATTTTCAGTAGATATTTTTGCATTAATATAGTCTGCAGTTCTTTGTCCAATGTAGGCTGTTAGATCTTTATAATTTGTTTTCTTGATATTGAAGTTCCGATTGTCAAATAAGTAATTACTATCAACAAAGTGCTCTACATCTATAACTTCTAAGACAGATTTTCCTATTTTATCTTTTAATGTTTTAAGAATTTTTTCGTAGCTACATTGAACATTTGCACGTTTTGATTCTATTCCAACACTGTAAATTTCTGAGATTCTTAAAATAACATCATTACTTAGTAAGTTTACACCGTCGTCTACAAAGCTTATATCTTGTTCGTTTAAAATTAAACCGTCGTTTAAATAAAATCTTATTTTGTTAAGCTTAAAAAAATTTTTATGTATGTTTAGATAATTGTACAACTCCTTTTTTATAGCCGATAATTTTCTTGTTCTAACTTCTTTTTTAGCTTGAGAGTTTTGTTCCTCATATAAATTAGTATTTAATGATTTAAATATTTCAGCAATGAAATCTATGTAATTGTAGATTACTCCACCAAATGCTTCTGCTGTAACACATACTTGTTTTAGTTCATCACTAGTTAACTTCACACTTGACATTGTTACTTTTGTTAGTTAGTATGCTGTAAAAAATACAAATTTAGCTAGAAAATTTATATTTAATTTAACATACTATTTTTAAGTAATTACGATTAGTTTAAATTGAAAAGATAAATGAAAAACATGGAATGTTACCAAACATGTTTACATTATTTTTTAGTCAGTTTTTAAACAATGATTATAAAACTTAGAAAATTTAGACATTAAAAAAAATCCTGCTTGATAACGCATATCTAGCTGTCACCTGAAAACTTTTAAGACAAAAAATAATTTTGATTTGATCATAGATGTTTATGAAACGAAAATAATAAGTACTTAAAAAGTTTAGTCTTAAATCACTGATGTACAAAAAAAGCATGCAGTTATAAAAAAATTCAACACGTTTAAAATTTAATGTTTTGAGTTTAACATTGTTATTGTTATTTTCGAAGAACCTGTTTGTACAACGAACCTTTTAACTTAGTTGCTTTAAGTTTATCATTTCAAAAATAGAAAAAGCTTCCCCTGTATGTTATGTTACTCATTAATACTTATTCTATGTTTTTAATTCTGAAGCCATTAGTTTAAAATATTTTATCAGGGTTGCACACGTTCAAGGTAACAATCAGCTACCGACTCTAAACTTAAAAGTAAATCATATTATCAAAAAAATGTTTTAACACTAATACCTTTAATTAAAAGTTTCCTTTAAATTATTTTTTATCATATGTTTGTATTTTAAAATATTTATACCTATATTCTTAAATATAAAGACGATCATTTAAAGATAGGTAAGTACTGATGTAGCTGTCAAATTTGCACAGGCATACAAAATTGCACTAGGGCATAAAATTTAACGAAAACACTTATGCAAGATATATTACTTAAAGAGAAAAAAATTTAATTGAAACTTAATTAATAATTTAGATAAAATAAAAAATATAAATATAAATAACTTCTATAAAAGTTGAATAATCTATTAACAGTAAATAAGAATCGGTTAATGAGACACTTTTAAAAAATACTGTTAGCTGAAATCTACAATACATAAGTATTTAACCCTCAATAATTATAAAACAACAATGCTAAAAAATATAACTTATTATCAACATTCAAATATAAATTTAATTTCAGTTATGGGAACAAGAGATGGTACTAAACTAGAGTTTTATTATTTTATTTATGGTTGCATTAAAATACTTTAATATACTGCCAAATATAGAATATTTTATAAATCATTAGTCAATTGTTAGTTAGCTATTAAATCAATGTTTAAATAACACAACAATTAAAAATTAAGAAGAAAATGTCATGAAAAAATTCTTTGGTATATTGCTTTTATCTAAACAAGTTTTAAAACACTTAACTAACTGCTTAGAATTTAGTTAACATTTGTAAATTAGAAATGGACCAACAATAAATATTAACGAAATGAACTTTATTATTGATTAATGAAATAACCCATTACCCAACTATCTTGAGTTAGACAAAAATTACACTTACTTGCACTTTCAATCAGTAATCATATACAAACTAAGAATTGATTTTCTTTGTTTTATACAATTTTAATAATAAAAAACTTGAAAGTATACTCAAAAATTAGTCTGATTTAAATACTTTCTGAGGTATCATATTTTTATGATTTGATATTTTATACCCTTATCCCTAACCCACTTAACTTGAATATATTAACCATATCGCAAATTGAAAATAAGCTGGAAAACGGCTTTTTTTTTGCAAGTCAGCAATAATGAAAATTTGACTGACCTTTAACTACATTAGCCCAATAAATTTGTTAGGAAGATATTAAGTATAGATAAAATATTTTTAATTGTTCACATTATTTTATGTAAATATAAATATAGATTTTAGATATCTAGGAATTTAGTAGAAATGTATAATTTATTGATAATTTGAAACTAATTGTGAAAGTTTTAAAATGTAAGTTGTTGTTTACATTAGATATTATTACATTTACAAGTTTGTTGAATATGTAAATATTCTGGTTAAAAAGAATCAGTAATAAGCAAAAACTATTTTTTATAATTTTGAGGTATCAAACACTACTTCACTAAAATTTTAGAGCAATTCATTTATAGTAGTTATATATAAAATAGATTCCTAAACAATACTTTTTTTTTAATAGCATCAAGATGCTTTATTTATATACACACTAATTGTCTTTGGTTTACTTATTTAAAAGAAAATAGCTGCATGAGTGACAAAAACTAGCTTAACTTAAATTAGGCTAAAATTAGCTTATAATAAAATTTAAATAAATATTTTGAGCAAGAAAATATAACTGTACTTTGATCAGGCTATAACAGTTTAAAATTTTAATAGTGAGATAAGTAGAATTGCAACAGATCAACCTGAGAAAAAATTCCTGAATTTGCACTAAAATTTTCCTGACTTTTCTATTCTAAACTGTTAATTTAAACTTACTCTAAAATACATAATAAACATTTGAAACTATGTAAAGCTTTAAATCTTATTTTTTACAGCTTAAAACAACAATTGTTTACCTAAGATGACAGAAAACCTTTACAATTTTGTAAAAAAACATTTCAATGTTTGTTCTTCATAAAATAAGTAAATTATTTTTGTAAATTTCCAGAAAATTTCTTTGAGTTTTGGTCTGAGTTCAAAATTATTTTAACTATTTTATATTATTTGAAGTCTATGGAAAATAAGTAATTATGAAAATTTCAAATGACAAATTCAGGCATTTTTACAAATTTTGTTAAAACTCCTGACTTTTCATGATAAAAACCCCAAATTTTTCTTAACTTTTTCTGACTTTCCTGACCTTGTAGCAACCCTGGATGGTGAAAAAATGAATATTATTTTGAATTAAAAAAAAAAATATATATATAGTTTAGCATGAGGTTTAGAAAAAAATTTGAAATTTTGTTTATTTGAAATAGTAAAATGTAGTAAAATGGTATTTAATTACATTAAAAGGTCTAAATATATCTAATAGCCTGAGTTTACTGTAACCCTTTTTTTTATAAAGTAAAATGGCAAATATCTAAAAGTTACCAATACGGATATTTTTTTTGTACGAAATCAATGTTTATCTAATTTATAAAAAATAACAGAAAAGTACAGATTTATTAAGATTTTTAAATTTATTTTCTATCTATATGTTCATCAATAAAAACTTTAATAATATTCAAACTATTTGACATACATCTACAATCTACATCTTCAAAAAAGTTTCTTTAAAAGCTAGTATCAACTGCTACTATTATACTAAAGCTTTTCTAACTATAAAAAATTTATAAACAAACTTTTTAGTATATAAAATACTTTTTAAAAGTACCTTTTTGTGTATTTTAAATATAATGTATCTAAAATAACATAACAATTAAATATTTTTCAACAAGCTGTCCTAAGCTAGAGTAAATATTAAAATCAAAAAGAGAAAAAAACTAACTAACTAGCTTTAGTTTGTTAGATGTAGCTTTTAACCAGGAATATAATTTAACTTACAATTTATTTTATGTGAGTTACAATAGTTAAAAACTCAATACCACAGAAACTTTTATATGTGACTAAAATGGTCTTTTATAACATGGAAGCTTTTATATATTCATCAATAAAAATCTATAAATTTTTTTAATTTCTAGATGAACTATCAACCATAAAAAGACTATTTAAATAAGCTTAGTGTGTTTTAAAGCTTCACATCAAAAGTATCTAAAAGTAAAAAGTATTCTCAAAAATGAATTGTAACTTTAATATCGACTTACAACTAATTTATAACATTTTTCTCCAAATTCAGAGTTTTCGAAATGCTAAAGTTTTGCTGGTGCAAACTGAACACTGAACAAAGAATTAAATTTTACTTGTTTATAGTCAATGAATACATTAAGTTTTTATCTTCGTAAGTTTTTGTAAAACAAAATGGCAAGTCCGCTACAGATCATAATTGCCAGAAACGAAATTGCACTTGTTGACCATTGGTATATATTGGTTATTAAACGACGAATGAAAACGCACAAAACTGGTTTTTAAATAATGATTCTTAATAAAACTTTTTCTAGAATAAACGGTAAAAAACTGCATTTAGTTAATTTTTCTCCTTAGGTTTAAACAAATCCATGAAACTAATAAATTGTTTTTTATTTAGTTAAATTTTTTTTTGCCAAATTATTTTCAATTTCAATTAATAAACTTCTTTTTAAATCTTTGTTTACCGTTTAGTATAATTAAGAATAGCTTGTATATACATTGATCTACTTAAACTTATGAAATTAATTATTTCGTATCAAATTTTTTTTTAATAAACAGGATTACAAACTATAAAGTTAAATCGAGTCTCTTCACTAAAATTTAAGTTCAAATTATTCTAGAAGTACTTTATTACAATAATTTTAGTACTTGCTTTTTAAAAAAAAATAAATAGTTAAATTGAACATTGCGTCTTTGATAAAAGCCTCATCTTAGTTTGATAGAAAGTTGCTAGTTAAACAAAGCATTAATTTACTCAAACATAAAGAATGAAAAATTTAATGACCAAAAAAGTAAGCTTAACTAATAAAAAACAATGACAAATGAACTATTAACATAAATAAGAAAAAAGATAGCTCACAAAATGTATTCATTAACAACACAATATCAGATACTCCGAAAGTTCACAGTAGAATACTACAAGGTGGAGTCATTGGGCCTCTTCTGTTTTTAATTTACATTAATGATATTACTTTTTGTACTTACTTTCAAAGCGAAATAAGTCTATTTGTAGATGACGCAAAAGTGTTTAGCAAATCAGAAACTTTTTTAAATTCAACATTAAACAGTATTAACAAATAGCTAAAAAAAACAAAACTTGATTATTTCCAATTAAATGCCAAGTTCTAATCATCAATAAAAATAAGCCCTTCCCTTATAATCTTTTATTTAATAAAACTAAAATACCAGCAGTAAATTTTTATAAAGACTTATGAATGTATATATCTGAAAAACTAAAATTGAAAGAACATGTAGATTATTTATATAAAATAGCTTAAAGTTCATCTTAACAACAACTCAATAGTTTTAAGACCAGCTCAGCTAGTATTCATACTAAATTACTTAAAACCTATATTCGCCCTAAACTCTGTTAAATCTTTTGAATTCAATACATAAGTTTACATATAGAGAATTGTTATGTTTTGTTTTTTCTGCATACTAAATTTTATTTTGTCATATAGAACTATGTGTTTTATGTTTTTTTTTTACTATTTTATGTTTAGTTTTTTAATTTATTGAATGTAATTTTTTTGTTTCTTTTTTCGAAGATGATAAGAAGAAAGAAATGATATGAAAAAAACTATAGGCTCGTTTTATAATTTTGTATAGTTGTTTAATACTAGTTGAAATATTAAGACAACTGTAATAGTGAAAAATGTTATCTTTCAGTTAAACACTCTCAGAATAGTTAATGTTTTTAAATTTCGGTCTCGTCTAACCTTAGTCACTTCTTAATTACACGATTAACTTAAAACGGTTATGTAATTACAAATGCTCATTTGTAACGAGCTTATGTAAAACTTTTTCTCAAAAGCAACCTAAGTAATATGTGTTATACTTCTTAACAAAATAAAATGCAACTTTTATTGATAAGTTATCAAAAGGTTTAAATATTATACCATAACAAATTTTATAAACTTTAACTTATTTGTTAAAAGGTAAAAAATAGTGAATATTTAGTAGTATACTGAGATAACACTAACACGAGCGTTGTAGACAGTTCGAATAAGATAAATTAGGCTTACATACGTAAGGTTACATACATATTTTCAAAGTAACTAACTTGGTTTTTAGTCATATTTTTAGTATTAAAGCTTATGTATGTGTTTAAAATCGATGTAGAATTAAAATTTTTATTTATGACTTTTGAGGTTAACTGTTTGCAAATTTAAAATTAAAATAATTGACTACTTTTAAACATACTGTTTGTAGCCAATAAAATAATTATTACTAATATTTTTGTTGTGTTCGGATTTTGTTTTACAAATTACAAGTTGATAATATCCAGTATCCAGTTATTTAAGAATTTTAATCAATGTTATAGCTTTTTTTTACGTTAGTATGCGTTATTATTACATTAAATAAATAAAACAAAGAGTTTAAAACTTTTCGATTGGATGTGCTAAATTTACAAGATTAAGCTTATGCGAGCTGAACATATCTAAGAAAAGCTTCTGCGAACAATTTAGTTATGAGAAATAAAGATATTTTTTACTGGAAAAAATATACAGTAAGTCATAACAATCAACAAAAATATTTGCGAGAGACAGCAGAGGAAAGGCCTTGACCTTCGTTTGCCGTGAGACGAGCTCAAGTTTAACTTAAGAAGTGATCATACCGATTCAAATAACCTTAAAGTGTATTTAAATAATTATTTTAAATATCACTTTGTTAAATAAGGTGATAGAAACGGCTTATTTAATTGTGACAATCTTAAAATTATTATTTATTGTTATTTTAAAGCATCAAAACTGCACACAAAAAGTATTAAAGGCTAGGTCTATACAACGTTACTTATCTGTAATGTATAAGTTTCTAATAAAAATAAAATTGAGTTTATTAGAAAGAAAAATTATACTTATTAGGTTTCCGATTAATCGACTAAGTTATAAAGTAAAGTTAGCCATGGAGCTGTCTAGTAAAATTCAGTTATCTACTTATAAATATTAATATGTATATGTACCTTACAAAAAGCTATGCAGATCCTTTTTTAAAATGATAAGTATTACATCTTAAGTTATACAAAACTAAAGTGCCTATCAATTGCTTTGATTTCATAGTATGGTGGAAGACAAACTAATAACGCTGCTGTAAATTAGTTAACAAAATTATAAAAGATTTTTATTTAAGTTTAATCTAAACTCTTTTCCGAGCTTTAAACACTTAAAAATTTTGTAAAAGAACTTTTGGTCATCAAACTAAACACGAAAATAAAGTAGAATTTTATTCTAATAGTTATTTTAATATTCATTTTAACACATAACTTTCTACCATAATAAAAAATACAGAAAAATGCAAAATATTTTTTTTTAAATTCACTCTTAATCCTATTCCATTATTCTGCAATTTTAAAGAAGTTTTTAGATATTATGAAACATCTTCACTTTTGTTTTTGTAGTGTTAGATAGTGTATTTTTCAAATTTGATGCTATTAATTATTAGTAAAATATTAAGTGTATTAGCAGATTTTTGTTCTAAGGTTTCATTTAAAAAAAGAATTTTATAAATTTAGTTTTCATTAATTTTATTTTTTAAGTTTTACCTTAAAGCATATTTTTTTATTAAATCATAGAGTTACTACAATGCTAGAATTTACGAGTTGATTGAATTTTTTTTGAGCAGTTTAATTGAACTTCACCCTAAAAAACGTTTATTAATTTACAAGAGAAGTGTTTTTCATCATTAAGAATGTTATGGTAAATAAATTGAAAATGTAAAAAAATAAAATTTAGAACTCTTTGTTATGTTTAAATACATCATCTAAATACTTGCTGGAAAATGTTACTCTGAGCAAGGTTTAATACAATAATAAACGTTTTTAAAACTGAATAACAAATTGTCTCTATTAAATTAAAATATTTTGCTCAAGTATTTATACAGGCATTTACTTATGCAGTCTTGGTAAATGCAATTTTAGCTAGTTTAATTAAACAGTGTAATATATATTTGACAGGAAATTTTGAGGGTTAGTTTTTTCAACAAATAAGACGTTAATAATCAAAGTTAATGTAGTTGCGCTGCTAGTTGCATATATAAATTTAAAAGTGAAATTTCCGCACAAAAAACACTGTTTACAATGATACTGTTGACTTTTATTCGATGGAAGATCTTTACGAATGTTCAAATCAGTTTTTATTTAGAATTGACACACATATAAAATCTTAAGTAACTAGATGTTACTAGTAACAGATCAGACAGTAAAACAGATCTAGTATGATGGCTTGTTAAATTTGGTTTGTAGACCTTGATAAAAAGTGCTACAAATAATTGGTCAAAAGTACTTTCTAAACATTGTGAATACTCATTATGAAATTTTAAGTAATCATTTTTAAAGTTAATCAACTTTTTAATTGTTACTCGGAGAGGTGTTGAATTTTTGCAAAAGATGCATGCCAAAATCTAACAATACGTTAGAATGTTTCAAAATTTGTTTGATTTGGTTCAATATTTTTTGCTTTTTTTAAGTTGAAATTGAAATGCGAAAATGATGAAACATTCATACTTTTTCTAATTATTTAATTTTTTATTAGATTTATAGAAATTCATAATACTTAATAAGCAACATATGTCAATGTTCAATAAAACTACTCTGAATATGTTGTCAACTAAATATCCTCAGTCAGTTTATTAAGATAATCTACTATATTGTTAATTTTGGTATGTAAAAAAGAATAGTTAAACAGTTATTTTGAAAGCTATGTAGTTGAAAATATGTTAAGATTATTTCTATTATATATGTTTTTTGAATACAGAAAACAAACGGCTGTAATGGCTGTATACACACTTTCTTAAGAAATATTTTTTTTCAATAAAAATTATGTTTTAAGCACAGTAGTAAGTTGAAATTATCATAAGTTATAAGCATAGTATAAGTAAAAACGTTTTTTTCAAAATCCTAAACACAGGTTTTATATTAGTTAGATACGGTAATGTAAACTTAACATTTCGTTTCTTTTTGTTTTTTTTTTGAAGACTGTTTAGATAATGTTCAAACTTCCTGCAAAACAAAATTTTACAATCCACTGATTTCATAAAACAAGAGTATATATTAATGGTAGTTTATTAAAATCTAACTTTACATATATGTTCGTTAATAAATTTCGTAGAACAAAACATTATTTAATTTTTTCCCTGTACGGTTTTTTTATAAATTTAACAACGGGGGATGTTTTTAAGTTAACTTTGTTTTGTAGAATTTTATCCAAGTTCCTTTTACAGGTATTTGAAAATGAACTAATAAATACAGTTTAAATTGCCGTTTTTTCACAGCATGAAAACCGACAGAAACTCTAAGTAAATATAAAGCTTAGTAAGCAAATATATTTTTAGACTAAAAAGTTTTTTTATTTTTTAACAAAACATATTTTGCCACATAGGATTATTAATGGTTTTAATAAATGAAAAACACATTAAAAGTAAAAAATTATAACATTTAAAATAAAAACTATACTTACGAAAATGAGCACCTTTTTAAAGTTGTTTTGTACTCAAACCTATATATCAAAAATATTCTAAAATAATTCTAAGTTAAATTACTGTAAACATTTAGTGCTTCTTGTTTATCTCATAAAACCTATATTGTTTGATATTAAAAAGAATAAATCAAACTTTGTTTACTTTATCAAAATTTATTCTAAAACGTGTAAAAAGCATTTAACATATTTTATGCACAGTTTCCTCGGCATATTGGACACGAAACAATGAATTCTCCACGATGGTCAAGACGCGGAGTTGAAAACAATGTCTCAGTGCAAACTTTACAACATAAGTGGTTACACGGCAAACGGCAAACTTCTTGATCAATTTCGTAATCTCCTAAGCAAATTGGACATGTTTCATCATCTCCAAAGTCTTCTATATGTCCTTGATACCTAAAAGACATTTCAATGATATTTTCAGTAGAGATTTTGGCATTACGATAATCTTTAGCTCTTTGCTTAATGTAGGCTGTTAGGTCTTGATAATTTGATTTCTTAATATCAAAGTTAGTATTGTCAAAAATATAATTACTATCTACAAATTTCTGTACATCTTCAACTGTTATTGCGGATTTTCCTATTTTATCTTTCAATGTTTCAATAATTTTTCTGTAGGTACATTGAACTTCCGCATTTTTACTTTTTCTACTGTAAAGTTCTGAGATTCTTAAAATAACATCATTACTTAAAAAGTTTACAACATCGTCTACAATGCTTATGTCTTGTTCGTATAAAACTGAACCGTCGTTTGAATAAAATTTTATCTTACTAAGTTTATAAAATTCTTTATGTATGTTTAGATAATTGTACAACTCCTTTTTTATAGCCGATAATTTTCTTGTTTTAACTTCTTTTTTAGCTTCTGAATTTTGTTCCCCATATAAATTAGTATTTAATGATATGAATATTTCAGCAATGAAATCTATGTAATTGTAAATTACTCCACCAAATGCTTCTACCGCTGCAACTACTTGTTTTAGTTCATCATTAGTTAACTTCATGCTTGACATTGTTACTTTTGGTAGTTAATATGCTTTAAAACATACAAATTTAGCTAAAAGATTTATACTTTATAATGCATACTATTATTAAGTGATCACGATTAGTTTAAACTAAAAATATAACTGTAAAACATTGATTAATACCAAACATGGCTCTTATTTGTGAAATGAGGGCAAATTTCACTTATTGTGTTTAACTGTTTTAATTAAAACACTTTATACAAATAATAATGTTTTCATATGTTTTTATTTGCCTTTTCTATGAAACTTAAACAATACTAACACTTAAAAAAATATTTTTATATTTATGCTTTATGATAGTTAACATTATTTTTTAATTAGTTTTTAAACAATGATTATAAAATTTAGGTCATTTAGACATTAAAAAAATTCCTGCTTGGTAACGCATATCTAGCTGTCACCTGAAATCTTTTTTAATAAAAAATGATTTTGATTTGATCATAAGTGTTTATTGAACGAAATTATTAAGTACATAAAAGTTTTAGTCTAAAATCACTGATTTACAAAAAAAGCATGCAGTTATAAAACAATTCATCACGTTTAAAATTTAATGTTTTGAGTTTAATATTGTTATTGATATTTTTGAAATGCCAATTTGTAGAAGAAACCTTTTAACTTAGTTGCTTTAAGTTTATCATTTAAAAAATAGAAAAAAATTCCCCTGTATGTTATGTTACTCATTTATAATTATTCTATGTTTTTAATTCTGAAACCATTAGTTTAATATATTTTACAGGGTTGCTCACGTTTAAGGTAACAATCAGCTACCGAGTACCGACTCTAAACTTAAAAGTAGTTCATAATATCAAAAAAATCTTTTAACACTAATACCTTTAATTAAAAGTTTCCTATAAATAATTTTTTATTATATGTGTATATTTCAAAATGTTTATACTTATATTTTTAAATATAAAGACGATCATTTAAGATAGGTCGGAACTGGTGTAGCTGTCAAATTTGCACAGGCATATAAATTTGCACTAGGGCACTAAATTGAACGAAAACACTTTTGCAAGAGATTTTACTTGAAACTTAACTAATAATTTAGAAAAAATTAAAAGTTGAAGTTAAATAATTTTTAATAAAGTTGAACAACTTAATACCGTAAATAAAATGGGTTAAGGAGACAATTATAAAAGACAATTATAAAAATATTTTGAACTATAATCTACAATACATAGGTAGTTAACCTTAGATAACTATAAAACCATAATGCTAACAAATGAACTTAATATCAACAATTAAATCCAAATTTAATCTAAGATATGGAAACCTGAAATGGTACTAAACTCGAGTTTCATTATTTTACCAATGGTTGCATTTAAATACTTTAATATACTGCCAAATACAGAATATTTTATAATTTGTAAATTAAAACTAGTTGGTCAATTGTTAGTTAGCTATTAGATTAATGTTTGAATAACACAACAATCAAAAATAAAGAATAAATTGTCATGAAAAAATTCTTTGGTATATTGCTTTTATCTAAACAAGTTTTAAAATTCTTTATTTACTGCTTAGAATTTAGTTTACATTTGTAAATTAGAAATGGACCAACATTCAACATTAATAAAATAAACTTTATTAAAGGTTATAGAAATAACCTAACTTTCTTGAGTTAGACAAAAATTACACCTACTTGTACTTTCAATTATTAATCATATACAAACTAGGAATTGATTTTCTTTGTTTTGTATAATTTAAATAATAAAAAACTTGAAAAAATACTCAAAAAACAGTCTGATTTAAGTACTCTCTGAGGCATCACATTTTTATGATTTGATTATTTTTATACCCTTATCCTTAACCCACCTAACCCAAACATGTTAACCATAACACAAATTAAAATATGCTGAAAAACGGTTTTTTTTTGCAAGTACAGCAGTAATGAAAAGAATGACTTTTAAGTACATTAGCCCTAAAAATTTGTTAGGAAGATATCAATTATTAATAAAATATTTTTAATTGTTCACATTTTTTTATATAAAAATAAATATATATTTAAGATATTTAGAAATATAGTAGAAATGTAAAATTTATTGATAATTTGAAACTAATTGTGAAAGTTTCAATATGTAAGTTGTTGTTTACATTAAATATTATTACATTATATTTTATTATAAATAACAAAAAAAATCAAAAAAAGACAAACAAGTTTGTTGAATATGTAAATATTCTGGTTAAAAAAATCAGAAATAAGCATAAACTATTTTTTTATAATTAAAGGTATCAAACACTACAGAAATAAAATTTTACAGCAATTCATTTACATTAATAATATAATAAATAGGTTCCTAAACAATACTTCTTTTTTAATTGTGTCAAGATGCTTTATTTATATACATAATAATTGTGTTTGGTATTACTTATTTAAAAGAATATAGCTGCATGAGTGACAAAAACTAGTTTAACTTAAATTAGGCTAAAATTAGCTTATAATAAAATTGAAGTAAACATTTTAAGCAAAAAAATAGAACAGTACTTTAATCAGGCTATAACAGTTTAAAATTTTAATAGTGAGATAAGTAGAATTGCAACAGATCAACCTGAGATAAAATTCCTGAATTTTCACTAACATTTTCCTGCATTTTCTATTATAAACTGTTAATTTAAACTTACTCTAAAAAACATAATAAACATTTAAAACTATGTAAAGCTTTCAATCTTATTTTCATACAGCTTAGAACAACAGTGGTTTACATATGATGAAAGAAAACTTTTACAATTCTGTAAAAAACATTTCAATGTTTGTACTAGATGAAATAAGTCATTTAATTTTTTAAATTTCTAGAAAATTCTTTGAATTTTGGTCCGAATTCAAAATAATTTTAATTATTTTTTATTATTTGAAGTCAATGGAAAATAAGGAATTATGAAAGTTTTAAATGAAAAACCCAGACATTTTTACTAATTTTGTTAAAACTCCTGACTTTTCATGACAAAAACCCGAATTTTTTCCTCACTTTTTCTGACTTTCCTGACCTTGTAGCAACCCTTGATAGTAATAAAAATGAATATTATTTTAAAATTAAAAAAAAAAATCATATAGTTTAGCATGAGGTTTAGACAAAAATTTGAAATTCATTTATTTGAAATAGTAAAATGTAGTAAAAGGGTATTTAATTACATTAAAAGGTCTAAATATATCTAATAGCCTGAGTTTACTGTAACCCTTTTTTTTTATAAAGTAAAATGGCAAATTTATAAAAAGTTACCAATACAGATATTTTTTTTGTACAAAATAAATGTTTATCTAATATATAAAAAATAGCAGAAAAGTACAGATTTATTAAGAATTTTAAATATATTTTTTATCATATGTTCATCAATGAAAACTTCAATAATATTCAAACTATTTGACATTCATCTATAATCTACATCTTCAAAAAAGTTTCTTTAAAAGCTAGTATCAACTACTACAATTATACTAAAATTTTTCTAAGTATAAAAAATTTCTAAAAAACTTTTTATAATAAAAAAGTACCTTTTTGGGTATTTTAAATATAATGTATCTTAAATAACATAACAATTTAATATTTTTCAACAAGCAGTCGTAAACTATAGTAAATATTAAAATCAAAAAGAGAAAAAACTAACTAAATAGCTTAAGTTTGTTAGATGTAGTTTATAACTAGGAATATAATTTAATTTACAATTTATTTTATGTGAGTTACAAAAGTTAAAAACTCAATACCACAGAAACTTTTATATGTGACTAAAATGGTCTTTTATAACATGGAAGCTTTTATATACTCATAAATAAAAATCTTTAAAATTTTAAAACTTCTAAATGAACTATCATCCATGAAAAGACTATTTAAATAAGCTTAGTGTGTTTTAAAGCTTTACAGCAAAAGTACCTAAAAATAAAAAGTATTAGCAAAAAATAATTGTAACTTTAACATCGACTTACAACTAACTTATAACATTTTTCTCCAAATTCAGAGTTGTCAAAATGCTAAAGTTTGCTGGTGCAAACTGAAAACTGAACAAAGAAATTTTTTTTTTCCTTTATAGACAATGAACACATTAAGTTGTTGTTGTCGTAAATTATTGTAAAACAAAATGGCAACAAGTCCGCAACAGATCATAATTACCAGAAACAAAGTTGCACTTGTTGACCACTGGTGTATATTGGTTATTGAACGACGAAGGAAAACGCACAAAACGTTTGGTCTTTGAATAATGATTCTTAATAAAACTTTTTTTGCTTTTAACGGTAAAAAAATGCATTCAGTTAATTTTACTTCTGAGGTTTGAACAAATCCTTGAAACTGCTAAATTGTTATTTTTACTAGTTAATTTTTTTTTTTTCAAATTATTTTAAACTTAAATTATTAAACTAATTTTTATATGTTTGTTTAACGTTTAGTATAATTAAGAATAGCTTGTATATAAATTGATTTACTTAAGCTTATGAAACTAATTATGTCGTATCATAATTTATTTGTTTTTAATTAACAGGATTATAAACAATAAAACTTAACCGAGTCACTCCACAAAAATTTAAGTTCAAAGTATTTTAGCAGTACTTCACTACAATAACTTTATTACTTGCTTTTATTTTAAGTTAAATAGATAAATTAAATATTGCGTCTTTGATAAAAGCCTCATCTTAGTTTGATACTAAATTTCTAGCTTGTTAATGCACAATTTACACAAACAAAAAGAATAAATAAATTTAATGACGACAAAAGAAAGTTAACTAAAAAACCCAATGAAAAATGAATAATTAATATAAAAAAACACAAAGATAAGTAATAACACATTCTCCGACAATACTTGCATTATCAGTCATTTTGAAGTTGCTCCATTCTGATACACAGTGAGTAAATTAAATTCTTCCGAAAATTTGGCTAATATATTTTTGTGAGATAGGGTTGTAGAATCGCATGACGGCAGTCGTAGGAAACCTAATTTGCATGGACGAGATAAGTTTGCTACGGTTATAAAAAACCATATCTTGGTAGCATATCACATATCACTTGTTTGAGAAAAAAATATAAAATCTTACTCTACTTACAAAAAAATAAAATTCACAGTCGTACTTGTGTCAAAATCAGTTTTAAGATTTAATTACAATTACCCAATATCCCAACATTACAAAAGCAGTATTGTAAACAAATTTAATTTATCCCGTAAAAAATATTTTTAGGCGGACCAAAAGAAGCTAATTTTTATTTATTTTGAAAAGGTGTTCTGTGAAGCTAGTAGTTTGTACGATCGTAATAAGAATTAATTGCTTCCAAAGACCGGTAAATTATTTATTTTGTAGTCCTCCACGGCCTGAGGTAGGAACTACCTTTAATTGGGGGAAGTCCCCTTTTTTGTGCTAAACGGTTAGCGCGTTTAGCTCTTGAAGTTTTTAATGAATTTACCTTACTCATTAGGTTCAACTTAGTAATTAATAAGTATGTAATAAACTTAATATATATAATTTTTTTAATGAAGTTAGTTTATTGAAAACGTGATGTTAATGTGGAAATTAGGAAGTAGAATTAGAAGTGATAATGCAGCTAATAAATCAGTTGAATAAAACTGCGAATAAAAACACAACAAATAAACACAAAGTTCTACAAATAGAAATGTCTTAATGATGTTCTTAAGGTGTCTGAGTGACACAATCTTAAACACAAAATAGGTCTTACTAAAAATACTATTAATAATACAGAGTCTTAATATATGTCGTGCTTTATGCACAACGATGGCTATATTAAGCACAATATAATATGATAATGCAAATAAGCATCAAGATCTTATAAAACGAAAACAATAAAAAAGTTCTTAAAATAAATTCGTGTGCGTCTCGCACGGTCTTATGGCTTAATTGAGCACATTACAATACAGTTATACAAATAAAGATAAAGTTCTTATAAAATGACAATCATAACAAAGTTCTTAAATTCAATCAGTTTCTTAAGTTCTTAAAATTAGTGTGCTTTTTGCACGATCTTATGGCTAACTAAGCCAAAAACAAAAATAACGAACAACATATCGAACTGCGCGTAGTGCGCAATCTAGGGCCTAATGAGCATTATAACAAACATTGTTATAGTTTTATAGTGTTATTTAATAAAAAATCGTCTAACGCCCCCTGGCGGTCATTTAAAATACAACAAAAATGCATATTTTGTTACATTTTCCTACCTAAAAGTCCTCAATTGAAGTCTTTTGGTGGGGCCTTGCAACATTTTTAAGTTTTTTATACAAATATAATGCATATTTTTGAATATTAATTTTCAAAATGTACAAAATTGTTAGATAGTGTTACTTTTAAAATCAAAGTGGTTCTTATAAGTGCTTATACAATAGTGAAAAGTAGATAATACTGTATGTCAGAAGTTTTAATAAGTGTTCACTCCATCGGCGGCCATCAGCTGCTGATTTTTCTGCCCGTCTGTCCAATCTGACCAGTTTTAGGCGCTAAGCACCTCTGTCCATTGAATACCTCTCTTCAACTCGGTTTGATCTCTTTGTAACATCAGCTGTGGTGTATAATAGCTACCAGTGACTTCGAACGTCAGAAACATTGCTTCGCGTCTTTTCAATCATATGATGACGTATGTGGTATTTTTTCCGTTAGGCTGTGCACAAGAGCAAGTATTTGCGTCTTTTGTATAAAACAATTTTTTGCATGCTCAACCATTAACTTTAAAAAATTTAGTACAAAAGTAGTTGTTATAAATGGACAAGGCAAGCAACTAAAGAACATTAATAGTGATATCGATAAAAATGTTAATTGTTAATATTTCAAATGTCGTTTAGGGTCAACTTGAAAAAAAAAAGTATTAAATTTTTAAATTTCTAATAGCTTTGCTCAAAAACATTGTTACTAAAATTTTAATTGTCAAAAAATAAAGTTATTTAATTCTTTTTATTAGAACATAACACAGTTAACCTCTTAAAAATATTGCTTGAAACAAACGATTTTAATAATAACAAGATAATAGCAATATGAGAAAGCAAATAAACTCCTGTTGTGGCAAAGTTAATAACTTTAATCTCCATGCTTAATGCAAAATAAACAACATTATTTTTTAAATCGCATATGTTTTTATGCTTTTTGTAAAACTTTGCTACTAATTTAGTTTAATTACCCGAGTTTAAAGTACGTGATTAGCCAACTGTAAAATTTTCAAGTCTTCCCAGTTCGCGAAGCAAAAAATATCAATAAGCTTTAAAAATTAATTTTAAAAGTAATACTTTACGAAACAATTTTGAGCAAGTTCTTTCCGAGCAAGTTCATTTTTGAGCAACCAAGTTTGAACTTGTTTTAAATCATTTTAGGTCAAAAACATATTGGCTTAAGAGAGCAGATTAAATCAGTGTTTTACACATGTTTTTAATTCAAAGTTGTAAAAATTGACCTAAAAAATTAAAAGGCCAAAATTAAAACAGGTAAAAGATGTACTTTTTTAGAAAAACATACTGTTGAACTTAATTTGGTTCTTAAAATAGCTTAAAAAAGTTTTTTATTTGTGGTCGTAAAATTTGACCTAAATTACACTTAAAACACGTTTTCAAAAGTCGTTTTAATTTTTCAAACTGAGTTGCTGTTTTATAAAAATCTTAGTGGAAAATTTTTTGAAAATTTCTTTCTTTTTAGCTTCAAAATTTACTCGCACTTGTTGCACAAAATAAAAAACTTTTGGTTATATTAAACATCAAAAGGTGCTTCATACAGTGTTTTTTTAAAAGTTTTTTTTTTCAAAAATAAACTTGCTCAAATATAATAACTTCAAAACCAAAAACTCCTTAAAACCTCTGATTACATAACTTATTACCATGAGATTTTAAAACGTTTAAACAAAATAATCATTGAGTTTTCATAGATAGCTTAAAAATACAGTAAATTTTTGGAAATTTGTTAACAAAACTTTTTATTTTATAATTGATAAAGTTATTCTAAAAATAGTTTTTTAAGAAAAATACTTATAATGTTTATAACTAATTTTTAATTACGGAATTGCAGTTTTAAAGCTTCTTACAATTAATCACATTGAACTTATGAAGGTTGCGTAAAAAAGTTTTTAAGCTACAGAAATTTTAAAGTTTACAGTTAAGTTGACTAATGTCAAAAAACATTTAAATTATCATGTTTAAATATTTAAGCTTTTTTTGATCAATCAAGACTAAAGCTTTAAAGCAACAGAAGTTTTTAATTTAAATAAATCTTTGAAAATTTATTTAATACAACATAATGTCACAACCAACAAATTTGCTGCTATATCACTTGTTTAAATTTATATAGAATAATTTATAATTGATTCTAGAAATAACTTTAGTAAAACTTTCAAATGAGTTTAACTGAGTTTATTATCCTATATTGCTAAAAGTTTTTCAAAAGAATTTAACAGGTTTTTTAAGGTGCTTGCCTGATAAAAAACTCTATTTACCATAATGGACCGCTAAAGATTAATATTTTTCAGAATAAATTTCTCAAATTCAAAGAGTTTAGTATTTCTACTTTATTAGTATCAGAAGGTTGCAAACTCGTAATAAACACAGGGTCACCAATTGTAGTCCTCCACGGCCTGAGGTAGGAACTACCTTTAATTGGGGGAAGTCCCCTTTTTTGTGCTAAACGGTTAGCGCGTTTAGCTCTTGAAGTTTTTAATGAATTTACCTTACTCATTAGGTTCAACTTAGTAATTAATAAGTATGTAATAAACTTAATATATATAATTTTTTTAATGAAGTTAGTTTATTGAAAACGTGATGTTAATGTGGAAATTAGGAAGTAGAATTAGAAGTGATAATGCAGCTAATAAATCAGTTGAATAAAACTGCGAATAAAAACACAACAAATAAACACAAAGTTCTACAAATAGAAATGTCTTAATGATGTTCTTAAGGTGTCTGAGTGACACAATCTTAAACACAAAATAGGTCTTACTAAAAATACTATTAATAATACAGAGTCTTAATATATGTCGTGCTTTATGCACAACGATGGCTATATTAAGCACAATATAATATGATAATGCAAATAAGCATCAAGATCTTATAAAACGAAAACAATAAAAAAGTTCTTAAAATAAATTCGTGTGCGTCTCGCACGGTCTTATGGCTTAACTGAGCACATTACAATACAGTTATACAAATAAAGATAAAGTTCTTATAAAATTACAATCATAACAAAGTTCTTAAATTCAATCAGTTTCTTAAGTTCTTAAAATTAGTGTGCTTTTTGCACGATCTTATGGCTAACTAAGCCAAAAACAAAAATAACGAACAACATATCGAACTGCGCGTAGTGCGCAATCTAGGGCCTAATGAGCATTATAACAAACATTGTTATAGTTTTATAGTGTTATTTAATAAAAAATCGTCTAACGCCCCCTGGCGGTCATTTAAAATACAACAAAAATGCATATTTTGTTACAATTTCTCTTTCACAAGTAAAAACTCTAGAACAAGATAATAGCGTAAATATGAGTACACTATTTTTGTTGAACGAATAAGTTTTATATATCTAAACAGTTGCTTAAAAAATAATCTTCATCTCGTAATTCAAATTTTTTTATATAAAAGTTTAATTTATGCTTATCACTAAAAAAGTAAATAAAGTTGGATAATTTTTAAGCTTTTTATGATTAATTTCTTTCTTCTTTACATTATACCATGCAAGTTACAAAATTCAAGTTCAATCGTGTAAGTAACTCGAAATCATATCTTCAAGTAATATACTTTTGATATATAGTATAGATATAGTTTTTTTGTATTGTTTATAAGAAGTTTTTTTTTTTGGTTAGTGTTCAAAATAGAATAGGTTGACCGTAATATTCTTATTTTTCAACAATTTATATAACTAAAGTTGTTTTATTTAACTAGTAAAATTAAAACAATAACAACAAAACGTTTTACAGCTAAAACTTAAAGGTCCTTATATTTTATTAGCATCCTAGTAATAAGTGATTTTCTACAAATTTATTCTATTGTCTACTTTTTTTAAGTACTTTAAAATACTAGTTTTCTCATTAAAAAAAGTAAGAAAAAAATCTTATAAAAATGTATAGTTTCGAGTTATTAAAATGTGTATCTTAACCGATTAAAAAAAAAATATTCTAAAAATCTTTAAAACTTAGGTTTTTCAGACATTTTAAACTTTTTTATTAAAAACTTAGTTTTTATTTTTTTAAAAACTATAAAAAAACATGTGTCCAGTTTAATTTTTTCTTAAATATTTGAATTCAAGGTTTTTATAAAATTTAGGTTATATATAAATCTGTTCAGCATAGAAATATAAATACACTTTTGTGTTTTATTAATTTATAAGTTTTTTTACATCATCAACATTTATTTAAAGTATTGTTAAATTATTTAGTTGTACACATACATATTTATATATAAAAGTATAAGTGTACAGTTGAAAATAAAAAATTAATGAGTCCAACAGTTAGTTCGAGCTTACATTATTTTAAAAATAATTTTTATTGTGAGAATTGAGAAACATGTTTTTTATCAACACAAACAAATATATTTTCAGTCCTAAAATTTAAGTTATTGAAAACTTAAAATAATAAAATCGAAAAGCAGATTGTTTTTGGGAGCCTAAAAGAAGAATATCTTTAAGTTTTAAGTCTTAAGGAGTTTCAAAAAAGAAGGTTTTGTAAAATATTTATTTAATTTATAGTCGTATCTTATCATTTATTTTAGACATTTATGCTACATTTTTCTTGTTTGCAACATTTCTTGTAAATTTTGTTTTATTCTGAAGTTTTATTGAAACTGAGAAAAAGAAACATACTTTCCAACTTAGGAAATTTTGTTAGATTTATGAGAAGTTAAAAAAAAAAATCACAAAAAAAAATTTTTTTAGAATTCTAATTAGTCAATTAACAAAAGAATTCAAAGTTGTATTCATGTACAGTTTTTCAGATTAGGGAAATTAAAAAATGAGAAACTTTAAGTAAATTATGCAAGGAATAACTGACTATCGTTTCAGTTTTATTTAGGCTAAATTATGTAAGCTGCGTTTTTAAACAAAGTAAAGAAGCCATGTTTAACTTTTCAGTTAAAAAAAAAGATTTTAAACAACAGAAAAAGCATTAAAGGTATCAAACTGCAATCAATATCATATAAATTAACTTTTAACTAATGGTTACTTATTAATAGGTTGCGATTCAAAAAAGTTTTTGAGGTAAAAACAAAAAAAAAATTCTCAGGACATAAAACTGAGCATGGTCGGTAATGTAATTATATTAAAAAGTTTAACTTTTGGGCTTAACTGTTCAAGATTAGCGACATACATTCTAAAACTATTGTATAAAAAATTATCTTAAAACTATCCGATCCTTTTTAAGCATTCATTAATATTTAAGCTCACAAAACTAACTAAATTTCAGGTTCTAATACTTTATTGTCTTATTCATCAACATTTATTTAGATTTGATTTTTTATCTAAAAGATTATAACACATATACAGATGGTTTTACTTCATTCTACACAACAAGGTATATTTTTGCAATCTAAGTATTGTAGTTGTTAAAAGATAACAGTATAAAAAATTGTTAGAATTATAAAATATATTATACCGCACAACGTTTACTAAATTTTTCACTAGGAAAAACAAATAATCTGCTCGAAATCTGCTTTTTTTTTTTTTGGTAATTTTGAAACTTACACTAGATATTCTGGAGTCGATCATAAAGAGCAAAAAAGTTGTTTTTCTATTGTAGTCTGAGTAATACTGTTATAGGGGCCTTTAGCTATTTTATTTCTTCAAAGGGGGATATTTGAAAAAAGTTTTGGAGAACCTGCTCTACAGCTAGGAATCAAATTGGCCTAAGTTAAAAACGCAAATATTAGAAAAGGTAAACTATGAGATATTAACAATTTTTTTTAGCTTGTCAGTGAATACGTTACATAATTATAGTTTAAATGCTGTTTTAATTTTCAAGTTTAATTTTTTAAAGTTGTTTGAAAATAATTTTAGTAGTAGTATTGTATTACTCTTTTTCGAATTGTGTTCGTGTTTATCGTAATTTTTTTCACTATCGATACAAAAAAAAGTCTTGTGTCTTTAAATATTTATACTTAAATATACTTATATTTGAAAAAACACTTAAAACTTGATTAATGATTAGTTTTTTTTTTATTGTTATTTAAATTTAACTCTTACTGTAGACAAACTAATATTTAAATTTCTGCACCAATCAAAATTATTAAAAAGTTTAAACGATGTACTTAAAGCTTTAGTATCATTTAGAAATCGTTCTAAAAAACTTAAAATATATTTTTAGTTTTTAATAGACATTGCTTTATTTACAATTACTAGTAGTGTTTTTGTTGGACCTGATTACAATGAATATCAAAACAAACAAATGATATTAGAATCAAAAAAGCTAGTGCGAATAGAACGAAATCAGATGAGTCCTTTAGTGGTTAGTTCCGAAAAAGTAGTGTAAGTTTAAATAGAATAGTATTTTTATAACCTATCATAGCTAAGCTGTTTTGAATCTTTTCGCACTAACTTTCTCTTTTCGTTTCGATACTCACGTTCTGTTTACCACCAGGGCAAAATATTTTTGTATTTACGCTGATAAGTGTTTAATTTGAAGTTTTTTAGTAATCGAAGTGGAAGATTACTAATATTTATGCGTTATAAAATTAACTTTTACAACACAAATAAAATTTTTACTAAAATAATTTTAAAAAAAGTTTTATAAAGTTGTACAATTTTACTACCTATTAGAATGATTTAACGCATCTTAAAAAGTTAGTTTTTTGTTTATACAAGATACACTACCGTTTTTATTTGAAACATAATTTTGCTAATTGTAGCTGGGTTTTTTTTTGCAATTTAAAGCTCTTTTTTGAAAAATATAATTTTTTTATATACGATAAATTAAGTTTTAAGTTTTAAAAACTGGTAGTGTAGAAAATTATTTTTTTGTTACTAATTTATTAGAATTACAAATAATTATACTTTTATAACATGTATATCTGTAAATCTTTTTATTGAAAAATTTTTATCGCGGTGGATTTTAAACGCGGCTGGATTTTACTAGTTTGCCAAATAATAGCATGACTTAAAAAAAAAATATTGTGGAATTGACCAAATCTGTCAGGTTTTCTTTTAAAACTTTGGGAGATCATAACTTTTTTGATTTTGGTCATACAAAATTGAAAAGCATTTTAAAATCTTTAAAATAGTCTTTGCTGTCCGCCAGTATCCTTAAATAGCTAAGATCATACGAATTCAAGAGATAGGTGCAAAAGCATTATTTTTTTAATTTTATTGTGAAAATGACCAAATCAGTCAAGTTTTTGTTAAAAACTTTGATAGATCATAATTTTTTTCGATCGTTCAAAGAACCCTTAAGATGTTCTGCTAACGTTTCCAGTTTAAATTGATTTAAAACTTATTACAATTTGAATACTTGCCAATGTTTATCTAATAAAACTTAGCAAAGCAAGGTAGAGTTCAATAATATTACTATATCATAGTAATTACAAAAAAGAATCTTCACACACTTAGACTTTATATTTTTAAAACAAACTAAAAAATTTATACATTTTTTGCAATAAATAATTCTCGTAAGCTTTTCTCTATTGATGAATCTACTTCTTAAAAATTCTAGTTGATATTTGGCCGGGTGTGGATCTTGTTAATCTGGAAAGACTTTATTTCACGTGATCTGCTTATTTCAGTTCTATATACTTTTATCATTGTGGTTTAAACTTTAATATGTATAAAACTAGTCAATTGAAACAGACTAATTAAACTTTAGTTGATCAATTATTTGTTGTAAAAATGCCGTTACATACAGTAATTTATAAAAAAGTTTCTAGTTCTTGTCAGATTATGACCTTTATTTATTAAATAAAAATTTTAAAAAGTTTTGGAGTAAAAAATTATTTTTAGTATAATTAAAAAAATTTAAAGAAATATGATTTGGTTCTTCTTTTAAATAACTAATTATAATCAGGATTTACTCATGGTCATAGTACTTAGGATAATTCAAGATAATTTTGTAAATTTATGATCTTATAAAACTTCCGAGAAATATATATTCTAAATTTTATTTTAAGTAATATTTAGTTTAGTTTATCTTAATACCGCAATCATCTGCTTATTTTGAAACTTTAATTTACAAGCTGGTAACTTGTACGAACAACAGCAGAATCGATGGCTTTAAAAAAATGGCTAAAAACTTTTACTTATTCATCAGTGCTTAAAAAAAACAAAAAGAGGTTTGGTTGTAGCTGAAATAGATTTACATGAGTGAATTTGGTTTACTAAATTAATTACTTTTGTACATGCAAACAGTTGCTCCAAAATTTATCGTAAGTAAAAGTCTAATGTAAATCCTATCATAAAAAAAATCACTATTTTTTTAACCCGTGTAATGTTAAGTTTAATAATGTTTTATGTTGTTCAAGTACGAAACTCAAAAGAATTTGTATAAGTAGCTTTAAACTTAAGATTAAAACTAAGATTTCGTTTAAGTATTTTTTTTCTGATGTTCTTTTTCATATTTTTCATATTTAGACAACAACATTATGTTGGTTTTAACAAAATATTTGTGTAAAACATAATTACTAATTAATGGTTTAAAAAAAAAATAATTCTCTATTAAAACTCCACAAACCTTCAAACATTTCGGATCCAGATCTTGATTTGGAAGCGGATCCGGGAGGATCTTAAATTAAAAAATAGATCCGTAACAGGAACTGGCCGGATCTTAAATTAGAAAACAATTACGTAAGTGGAACCAACCAGATTCAAAGTTATATAAAAAACCGGGAACTAGCCTAATCTTAAATAGTGGATCAGGTAGGTTGTTCTTGTTCTTATTCTTTTTTTTTGTAGATAGTTTTGATTAAGATAGGTATGCAACTCAATGACCAAAAGGTCTTTTTGCATATCTAGGTCCTTTAACCAAAAACTTTTGAGCATTATTTCGTTTTTGCTCAATAAATTTGCAGCACGACTATTTGAATTCGGACAATTCAAATTCCGATGAATTCAAATTGTTGTTAAAAAATTATTGTATATTTGTCTAAAGTAAAAAACGCATATGTAAATTATATTAATTTTATACAGGCCATTTATTTCTTTTTGCAAAAATTAAAATTTTTTTGAGATATGGCTTTATTAAAGTAGAAAATATAGTTTTTTTTTTTTAATTTTAAAATATCTTGAAAAAAATTATAGACTATTTAAAAAGGATAAAAGTGGCTTGTAGTAAATTACTAATATTTTCATACACATTATTTTCTCAAATTACATTAATTTTTGAGATATAGTCTTTTTAATATTTTTTAAAGAATTTGAGTTTTCAGAATTCGAATTGTCATGTAACCCAATAAACCATTAAGTTGCATTTGAAAAGTTAAATTTTTTTTACAAATATTTTATACTTTATAACTATTTTATTTAAGTGACTTTCACTAACAGTTCTTTTGTTTATTAATGCCATATTATTTATTGAAATTAATTTAAACCTTTATTTATAGGTTTAAAATTACTCTGTAGTAAGTTATATGTAGACCTGTTATATAATATGCATATAATGGCTGCATACTGAAAGTGGGGATTTTGTTTTACAAAATGAAATTTAAATTAAAAAACAAAAATTTAGTACTGAGACAAACTTGTTGCATATCAGGTTTTTAGAACTTATAATTGTAAATAATCTAAAAATTTTGAAATAATGCATTAAATAAGAGTTTAAAAAGTTTTTATATATATTCCAAAATTTTTTTTATCCGTTAAGTCTCATCACTTTAATACACAAAAAACGTTGAGGTCCTTATAACCAATAATATTTAATTTTTACTATAGAAATTAATTAACTCTAAGATCAGCATTCTGATGGCAAAAGATAATCAAAACTATTAAATTTATTTTAAGTGTTAGTTAGCTAATTTGGATACTTTAGCCATAATGTTGAGTTATTAAGAGCTTTAAATAAAATTATGCCTTATTCAACTTATCATAGAACTAAACTAAAATATCTACCATTTCTATTTTTTAAGTAAAAAACAACAAATTAAAATGATGTAGACCAGGGTTTCCCAGAGTGAGCTATAACAGTTGTTCAGGTGGTTATGAGCAGCAAAATGATCAAAAGGCGGGCCATGAGCAGTAAAGGAGCCACAGTGGTTAATAAAGTTATAGTTTGAAACGTACACTAAATATTCTGGAGTTGCAGATAAATAGCAAAAAAGGTCTTAGTGTTTTCAATGGAAATTTTTTAAACTTAGTCTAAATATTTGGAGTTGCTGATGAAGAACAAAAAAAGGTACTATGTGTTTTAAATAGTAATTTTTAGAGTAAACTTGTTATAGGGCACCATAGTTTTTTATTTCTTTAAAAGGGCCTAATCAACTTAAACATTTAGTGTGTAAAAACTCAAATTTCCTTTACAGAAACTATCAGAAACAGACAACTATAAGTCTATTGTTAATTTTTATCAAATAAACTTATCTTTAAGAGTCAAGTACAGCTATTTATACTAGTCTATAAAGTAAAAACAATAAAAAATAAAAGTTATTTTTATTTATAAAAAAAAAATATCTTTTTGATATTTTGATATTTTAAAATACAACTTCATATCTGACTATATACATATATTTTAAAAATTGTATTTAAATTATTTTAAGTATTTAGAGATTTTAAGAAAAAGGTTTTAACTATTTGTTTTAACATCCTGTATAAATAATTTACTTAACATGGAATTTAAAAATAGAGTTGCCACACATTTAGGGTATTCAAAGAAACTGAGATTAATTTAAATTATTTGAAATTCTCAGTATGACTCAAGATAAGTAATATGTTTTAACTTTTTTTTAAACTTTATTTGAGTCTGGATAGTTTTGAACTTTAGTAAAAATTTTCGGATTATTTTAAGATTTTTTTGAAATCTCTGAACATAGTTATTAAGATCTAAAACAGGGTTTCCAATATTTTTATTCATAAGGCCTTCTTTAAAGAAATATATATATATATATTGTCTCCTAAAACAATTTTACTGAAAAAACTACCATTATTTACACATTTTTTTTTGCTCTTCATCTGCAACTACAAAATATCCAGTGTGAACTACAAATTATGACCTCTTGGCCCTCTATGGTTCTTTTATTGCTCATGGGCCACCCTTTTGCTTCTCATGGCCCTCTGAATACCTAAAATGATCCCTAAGAGAGCAACTTGGCCCACTTTTGGAAACCTTAATCTAGAATAATAATTAGTTTTTACAGTTTCAGTATTTTGTTATTTTGTATAATCAATTTTACTTTAGGAAATGTTTTTATTGATTCTGATATTCATTTTTAAAATAATCCTTAGGGTTAGTTCTCTACTATTTTAAAAAAATAACACTGTAGTTTTTGTTTAAGACCTTAAATTACAGGGTTGCAATTTTACCACTAAACCTTGAATTACCTGTAATTTTACAATTTAGGCTAAAAAAAAACTAAAGAATCTGAAATTTCAGAAATTTTTATAAAACCTTAAAAAACCTGAAATTTTCACAATTTTCATATGTTCAGTAGTAAAATATCAATTTGAATCAAAAAATATATCATATATTTAAAAAACAGTTTGTCATTAGCAGTAATTTTTTAATAAAAAATAGATTTAAATTAGCTTTTCAGTTTCTTTTCAATGTTTTTTTATTATTCAATACAGTTTCTTCATTAACTTTAACTTTAAACTAAATATAGATCAAAAATGTTAACTTTTAAAAACCTGGAAAAAAAATTGAAAAAATGAGTGGCAACCCTGTATAATGATGATTTAAATTTATTTATGCAGGTGATTTCTATTTATTGTAAAATTATATTTAGTTTACTTTAATATCAAAAGTATCTTTACTATTACATATAATGTTAACTAACGTTGTTACAAAAAAATATCCACAACTTTGATTTTTTATTTCAACTCACTCAAAACTTTTCATGTTAAAAATTCGAAAACAACATTCTCATAAGTTTATTTACCATCTAATATACAAGCATACACACAATAAGGGGTAGGGAGTACTTGGGTAATTTTTGCTTGATTTCTAAGAATATATATTCTGGATGTGATGTTGATTCATTAAAAGGAATATGCAAATAAAATTAGGAAAAATACAAAACTGCTGCCAAAAAACAAACTTAATCCTCAAAAATTAAAATTTATTCAATTTTTTGACTAAAACAGGAATAAAATCCTTTATACATGTCTTAGACTTATAACTTATATCTTAAATGAAAGTTTATGGTTGTAGGCATAAATTTAAGACATCCTAAATGCTTTTAATGTATCATGACGTAATTATTACACAATATATGAAAATTTTTTCTGTAAAATTGTACTTTTTTTCTAAATGAAAATATTCTACTGTTTTACATTAGTTTTTAAATTTTGAATGTATATCTATTGGAGTCAGCTAGCAACACAGATATTAGTTATTTATTGCCATCTTAAACTGATTTTAATATAAATATAAAATACATTTTTAATACTATTCTGTAATTAGAAGTTATGACTATTGAGAGCAAAAGTCTAAGCATAAAAGAACAAGACATTTATATCATAGAAACTATATGTAATTTATATAAATTATCGTAATTTTATCAAATATATACAGTTTCTTTACTTTATTAAACAATATTTATATATCTATACTAAATTTTTTTAGCTTCAAATGTGTTGTTTCCACAATGCTTTTAGTTTAAATTTATGAGGTATTTTACTTTTAAATTAATAAAAACTTGATTGTTTAGATTGCTATTTGTTTAAGTTCCTAATGTATTATACATTTAAGTTAATTAAAACTTAATTTGCTAGTTTATTAGGATTTTTTTATTCCCTAATTAAAAAGCTTGTATCAAGTTCTTTTAAAATCATAGCTGTTAATTATGATTATGTATACTTATACATGTGCTTTTTACTAGACTGAACACTTAGCAATGTGTAAATTTTATCTATGTTATTATTATTGTAAATATTCTTTAGCTTTATATTTTTTTATCAATTAAAAATGATGTAAAAAATAGTTGATATCAACTCAATACCTAGTAAAATTCATTTTTACAATGTGAATAAAATAGCTATTAGCAAGGTATAATCTTTTATATATTCTATACAGATAAAAGTTTAGACATCGCTAAGTGTTCAATCTAGTAAATAGCACATATATAAGTAAAAATAATTATAATAAACTGCTATAATTATATATGAGTTTAAAATTAAATAGGATTTGATACAAAGCTTTTTAACTAGAGAATAAAAAATTATTACCAAACTAACAAATATAAAGATATAAAAATATTGTTTAATTAAATAAGTATCTTCATAATTAAGTTATAAAACTAATTTATTTTTAATAAATCTATATTCAGTTTCTATAGTGTGTATGTCTAGATATTTTACTCTTAGAAAGGTGCTCTCAATAATAATAACTTAAAATAACGCAATATTATTTAAATTTTATTTCATATTTATATCTGCATCCAATTAAAATTGCACTACATCAGTTATATCTGTATGGCTAGCTGACTCTACACATTAAACATTCAAAATAAAAAAAGCTAAAAGTAAAAAACGAAATAGAAATTGCTTTTAATGTTAGAAAAAAGTACAAATTTTTACAAAACTCTGTATGTTTTATGTAATAATGCTGCTTAATACTTTAAACGCAGTTAAAATGTCTTTAATTTATGCATATAATTATAAGATATGAATTGTAAGTCTGCGACCTGCTTTCCTGAAGTGGACCATGAGCGGAGCCACAGGGGGGCCATTAGGTCATAATTTGAAATTTACACAAGAAACCCTGGAATTGCTGATGAAGAGCAAAAAAATAGTCTTATGAACTTTTTATGTTAGTTTTAGTGTAATCTTGTTGAAGGGAGCCAAAAGTGTTTTTAATTTTTTCCAAGGAAGCCAGTTAAAAAAGTTTTGAAAACCCTGGTCGAGGGCATGGATAAAAGATTTTCTTAGTGTTGATGTCAAAAATACAATTTTTTTTTGATTTTTACGGGTTGAAATTTCATGCAGTGTTGTGATTGTTATAGTCAGAATGTGGTAATGGTTCTTAAATAAATTTGTTGCAACGATAAAAATCTTGCATTTTGTCAAAAAATAACTTTTTCATAGAATAACTTTTATTTTAACCTACTTTTAATCAAAGCAGGGTAGCCACTCGGCCAGGAAAAGTCAGGAAAAATTAAAAAAAATTCAAAAGTCAGGTAAAATGGGGGGTTTTGAAAAAAGTCAGGAAAATTCAGGAAATTTTATAAAATTAAAACAAAATTCAGATTTGGTCAGTTTCAATTTACAAAATGTCTTTTTTTTTCAAAGCGAATGGTGAAAATTGATTTAAAGTCCTTTAAAGTCGGAAAAATAATCCAAAATTTTCCTGGAAATTTTCAAATATTTGATTTTATTTCCAATGCCTTCACCTGGTATAAATTAGTAAAATATTCTTTATAAAACTGCATAAATTTTCTATTATCATATTGAACAAGTACTCTACTTGAACAAGCAGATTTTGTTAGCTTTTTAGTATTGATGATCTGTAGCAAGGACACTTCCATAGTGAAACTGTGATATATACACAAAAATAGTAAAAGTTCCTTATATGTCATTTGTTTTTCTAGATAAATTTATGCTAGGAAATGCTAAAAAATTGTGTCTTTTTTCAGACAAGCTGTGTTTATAAGGTGATAATACAAGTATTTTGCTGATAGAGCTGTTTATTACAAACATGAATCATACACAGATGGTTTAAATAATGTACTGGAAGTTTGATGAAAGAATTCATCAAAAAACTGTTGTTTTTAACCTGGATTAAATTAGATTGAAAGCTTTATATAGTTTCAAGTGTTAGATTATGTATTTTAGAATAAGTTTAAATAAGTTTTAGAGTATATTTTAGAAAAGTTAGGAAACGTCAGGAAGTTTTTCTCAGCTTGATTAGTGGCAACCATTTCAAAGTATATAAACTTATTTTATTATCAGTACAGCAAAAAGTTTTTACTTATATAACAAGACAGGCTGGCCACACACACAGGCTACTCAAAATAACTTAGGCTTGTTAGAGATTTTTTTAAAACTCAGTCTTGTTTGACATTTTTGTAAGAGCAAGACAAACTTATATAGATTTTTTATTACTTCAAGCTATTTTATTTGATTCATACTTTATGAATAATTGCACATTTATTAAGTTTTTACTTATTACTTGGATATTTTTATGTAGTTAAGTTTTTTTTTACAGTAATTTCAATGCATTTCCATAAATATTTATTTTTAACTTTTTTATGAAACACAGGCAAATTAAGGCTAGTTTTTGGTTTATTTAAGATGGTTTATTTCAGAGAGTAAAAACTCTATTTTTAAGTGTAGACTATATACTAGGGTTTTTAAAACTTTTTCAAAAGGCACCATCAAGGAAATTATAAAAGCTGTTGCCCCATCCAACAAGATTTCTAAAAAACTGATATTAAAAACTCCTAGATTTTTTTTTTGCTTTTCATCATATATTGCAAAATATTTAGATTAAATTTAAAATTATTTAATCAAATATAAAATACTTAAGTTTTTAATAATATCTAGTACAAGTTTCAAAACTACCATGGTAAATACCTATTTTTAAGTCTTTTTTGATTTTGCTGTTCTTTGTTAATTTCATAACATCAATTATATATTTCAAGTTATGACCTCGTTGCCCTTTTACTATTCTTTTTTGAAACTTTGACTAAATATTCGGAGTTGCTGATGAAAAGCAAACAAAAGGTCGTATTTTTTTTTGAAAGTAGCTTTTTGAGTAAACTTGTTATTGGGCCCCATAGCTTTTTAAATTATTTAAAAGGGCCATTTCAACTTAACTTATACTTTTAGTGTGTAGAAACTCGAATTTCCCCTTAATATTTTATCTTTAAAACTTCAAACATTACAAGAGACTATCAGAAACAGACAACTATAAGTCTATTTTTATTTGAATAAAACAAACTTATCTTTAAGAGTGAAGTACAGCTAATTACATTAATCTATAAAGTAAAGACAATAAAAATAAAAATTATTTTTATCTATAAAAAAAAAGATGTCTTTAATTTTTTTAGACATTTTTAAATACAACTTCATATTCAACTATATACAGATATTTTAAAATGTGTATCTCAATTATTTTAAGTGGTTAGAGATTTAAAAAAAAAGTTTTCAACTATTTGTGTTAACATCCTGTATAAATTATTTAGTTCAATTGAAATTAAAAAATCAGGTTGACACACATTCAAGGTATTCAAGGAAACTTAGAATAATATAAATTACTAGAAAATCTTTGTGTGGCTGAAGATAACTAATATGTTATGTCTTTTTTTTAAGCTTTATATGAGTCTTGATAGTTTTGAACTTTAACAAAAATTTTAGGACAATTTTAAGATTTATTTAAATTTCTGAACATAATTGTTAAGATCTAGAACAGGGTTTCCAAATTTTTTTCAAAAGGCCTTCTTTAAAGAAACTAAAAAAAATATTGTCTCCTACAACAAGTTTACTTAAAAAAAAAAAACTACCATTATGTAAATCTTAGACCTTTTTTTGCTCTTCCAAGTGTTAATTACAAATTATGACCTCATGACCCTATGTGGCTCTTTAATTGCTCATGGCCCGCCCTTTGGCTGTTTTTCTTCTCATGGCCCTCTGAATATCTATCATGACCCCTAAGAGGGCAACTTGGCAAACCTTAGAAAACCCTGATCAAGAAAAATAATTAGTTTTTCCAGTTTCAGTATTTTGTTTTATTGTTTAATCAAGTTTACTCTTAGAAATGTTTTTATGATTCTGTTAGACTTTTAAAAATAATCCTTAAGGTAGTTTTCTACTATTTTTGAAAAATAACATTGTAGTTTTTGTTTTAAATCTGAAATTAATATTTACAGGATTGTCACTTTACCACTAAACCTTGAAACACCTAAAATTTGATAATTTAGGAAAAAAAAAACCTGGAGAATCTGAAATTTGAGAAGTTTTGGTAGAACCTAGAGTAACTTAAATTTTCACAATTTTCATATGTTCAGTAGTTAAATTTTGATTTGACTCAAAAAATATATGATATATATTAAAACTACATGATCATTAGCAGTAAATTTTTTTATTAAAAAACAAATTTACGCAGCTTTTCAGTATCTTTTCTATATTTTTATATTATTTAACACTGTTTCTTACCTTATACTTAACTTTAAACTAAATATAGACCCAAAAATGTGTACTATTGAAACTCTTGAAGAAATTCGGGAATCCTAAAAAATTTTATAAATAAATGAGTGGCAATACTGCATTTATCATGATTTTAATTCTTTATGCAGTGAGTACTTTTCATTGTATATAGATAGCTAAAATATCAAAAGTGTTTTTTATACTATATATAATGTTAACTAACGTTGTTACAAAAAAATATCCACAATGTTTTTTTTTTTTCAACTAACTAAAAACTTTTAATTTAAAAAAATCGAAAATACCATTCTCATGAGTTTATTTACCATCTAATATACAAGCATACACACACAATTAGGGGTAGGGAGTACTTGGGTAATTTTCGTTTGATAAGTTAGAAAATATTTTCTTGATATGATATTGCTTTTTTTAACAGAATATGGAAATAAAAAATTAGGAGAAAACAAAACAGATGCCCAAAAAACTAACTTCATCCTCTAAAATCAAATATTATTCATTTTTTTACTAAAACAATAAAAACACTTATACATGTCCTAGACTTATTACTTATATCTTAAATAAAAGTTCATTGTTGTAAGCATAAATTAAAGACATACTTAATGCTTTTGATGTATTATGACGTAATTATTACACAATATTTGCAAATTTTGTCTGTAAAATTTTACTTTTTTTCTTAATGGAAAATCTTCTACAGTATTATTTATAGCTTTTTGATTTTGAATGTATGTCGTTTGAAGTCAACTAGCTAGACAGATATTAGTGATGTAATGTCAATTTAATTTGAAGTTAATATGAATATAAAAAACTTTTTAATAATATTCTGTTAATGTGAGTTATGACTATTGAGCGCACATGTCTAAGAGTAAAAGAACAAGACCTATACATCATAGAAATTGCATGTGATTGAAAAAAATAGTGCAATTCTATTAGTTATATATATTTTTTAAATTGATTTAACAACATTTATCTATCTCTTTTACCTTTTTTTGGCTTTATAGTGTTTTCTTTCCACATTGCTTTTGGTAATATTTATGATAAATTATTCATTTGAATCAATTATAACTTGACTGTTTAGATTGTTGAAATGTCTTATTCTATAATTAAAATGCTTTATATCAAGTTTATTTAAAATCATAGCTGTTTATTATAACTATGTTTACTTATATATATGCCATTTTACTAGACTGAATGGGTGGGTGTCACTTTTGCACGAGCGTCACTTTTGCACGAGCGTCACTTTTGCACGAAGGGACACTTTTGCACGACTGTCACTTTTGCACGAAGGGTCACTTTTGCACGAGGGGACACTTTTGCACGGCGACTCTTTTGCACGAGCGTCACTTTAGCACGAGGTGACACTTTTGCACGGCTGTCACTTTTGCACGTAGGGTCACTTTTGCACGAGGTAACACTTTTGCACGGCGACTCTTTTGCACGGAGGGTCACTTTTGCACGAAGGGACACTTTTGCACGGCGTCACTTTTGCACGCAGGGTCATTTTTGCACGGCGTTATTTTTGCAAGAGGAGACACTTCTGCACGGCGACATTTGTTACGGCAGCATTGTTGCATAACGGTACTTTTGCACAATGTCACATTTTTACGATGAAGATTTTGCCCAGCGACATTTTGGCACAATGATTTTTTCGCACGAAACATCAATTTTTCATTTTTGTAAAAATTATTCAAAATTGTTTTTTATTCATCTAGTTTATTTTGATTAAGATTATAAATATGAATAAATGAATTGTAGTACGTAATTATATTGTTCTCCGTAAAACTTAACATAAAAACTTTTATTTAAGAAATTTATTTAAGCACTGACGAGGTATTAGACCGAAACTTAGTTTGTAAATTAAATTTTTGCAACAATAATTTCATAAAAACTTTACATCAAAATTTCATTAAAAAACTACAACATTTTATTGATTCAAAACAAATTGCGTTTAAAACCGAATATTATTTAAATTGACAAAAAAAATCTATTTATATTTTTTTATTTGAGAAAATAAAAATAAGAAGCGTGCAAAAGTGAAGTTCCGTTCAAAATTGACTAATTATTTAAAATTTTGCAGTTCATAAGTATACCCGTGACATTATAACGCCTTGCGAAAGTGACGCTTTGCAAAAATGTCGTCATGCAAATGTAACGTCGTGCAAAAGTTTTGACGTGTAAAAATGTCGCCATGCAAAAGTGACGACCGTGAAAAAGTGACGCCGTGCAAAAGTTTCCTTCGTGCAAAAGTGACCCTCCGTGAAAAAGAGTCGCCGTGCAAAAGTGTCACCTCGTGTAAAAGTGACCCTGCGTGCAAAAGTGACACCGTGCAAAAGTGTCACCTCGTGCTAAAGTGACGCTCGTGCAAAAGAGTCGCCGTGCAAAAGTGTCTCCTCGTGCAAAAGTGACCCTGCGTGCAAAAGTGACGCCGTGCAAAAGTGTCCCCTCGTGCTAAAGTGTCCCCTCGTGCAAAAGTGACCCTTCGTGCAAAAGTGACGCTCGTGCAAAAGTGTCCCCTCGTGCAAAAGTGTCTTCGTGCAAAAGTGACGCTCGTGCAAAAGTGACCCGTTCCCAGACTGAATGCCTAAGATTTTATCTATATATAACATAAAAAAAAGCTTATACATTGCTAAAAGCAATGTTATTAGTATTGTGAATATGCTTTAGGTCGATATTTTGTTATCAATTAAAAATAATTTAAATAATAATTCATATCAATACAATACCCAATAAAATTTAATTTTACAATGTGTATAATATAGCTCTAAACAAGGTATAAGCTTTTATATGTTAAACAGACAAATTTTTATACCTTGATAAGTGCTCAGTCTAGTAAATAGCATTATATAAGTAACAACAATAATAACAAACTGCTATGAGTTTAAAACTAAAACGGATTTGAAACAAAGCTTTTTTATTAGAATATTAAAAAATCTTACTAAACTAACAAATTAAGTTTTCATTAACTTTTATGCATAATACATTAGGAACTTAAACTAATAGTAATGTGAAAACAACAACATACTGATAGCTAATAAATTAATAAAGATAAAAAAATAATGTTAATTTAAATAATTATCCTTGTATTTAAGTTAAAATACTACATTAACTTTAATAAATTTACATGCAGTTTCTATTATACATAGGTTTAGATCCTTTACTTTTAGACAAGTGGTCTCAATAATTATAACTTATAATCATGAAATATTATTTAAACCGTGTTTTATATCTTTATCTGCACCCAATTAAAATAGCACTACATCAGTAATATTTGTATGGCTAGCTGACTCTACACATTAAACATTCAATATAAAACAAAACTAGAAGTAAAAAAAGTAAAATAAATTGCTTTTAATATTAGAAAAAAGTGCAATTTTATAGAAAACTTTGTGTAATAAAGACATGATAATACCTTAAATGCAGTTGAAATGTCTTTGATTTATGCCTATAACTATAAGATTTTATTTAAGATATGAATTGTGAGTCTAGGACCTGCTTTCTTGAAGTGGGCCAAGTGAGCAGTGTAGAAGCCACAGGGGCGCCATGAGGTCATAGTTTGAAACTTACACAAATATCCTGGAATTGCTGATGAAAAGCAAAAAAATGGTCTTATGTACTTTTTATGTTAGTTTTAGTGTAATCTGGTTGGAGGTAACCATAAATTTTGTAATTTTTTCAAGGAAGCCATTTGAAAAAGTTTTTGGAAACCCTGGTCTAGGGCATGTATAAAAGATTTTATTATTATTGTTTATGTCAATTTTTTTTTTTTTGAAAATTTCATGCAGTGTTGTGATTGTTATAGTCAGAATGTGGTAATGATTCTTAAATAAATTTGCTACAACGATAATATACTTGCATTTAGTTGAAAAATATGTTTTTCATAAAATCACTTTTTTTTTAACTTACTTTAAATTAAAGTATATAAACTTATTTTATCATCAGTACAGCCAAAAGTTTTTACTTATATAACAAGACAGGCCACACACACAGGCTACTCAAAATAACTTAGGCTTGTTAGAGATTTTTTTATAGTTCAGTCTTCTTTGAAATTTTTGTAAGAGCCAGACAAACTTAGATAATTTTTTAATTACTTCAGGCTAGTTTATTTGATTCATATTAATTGATTATATATAAATTGCACGTTTATAAAGTTTTAAGTTATTAATTGGATATTTTCATGTAGTTAAGCTTTTTTAACAGTATTTTTAATGCATTTCCATATATAGTTATTTTTAACTTTTTTACGAAACACAGACAAACTAAGGCTAGTTTTTGTTATGTTTTTTATAGAGAGTAAAAACTCTGGTTGTAAGTGTAGACTGTACACTAGGGTTTCTCAAACTTTTTCAAAAGGCACAATCAAAGAAATTAAAACAGATATTGCCCTATCCAACAAGATTTTTAAATAAATGATATTAAAAACCCTTAAGATTTGTTTTTGCTTTTCATCATATACTGCAAAATACCTAGAGTAAAATAAAACTACTTAATTAAATATAAAATACTTAAATTTTTAATAATATCTAGTACAAGTTTAAAAACTACCATGAAAAGTACCTATTTTTGAGTCTTTTTTAATTTTGCTGTTCTTCGTTAACTCCATAACATCTATTATAAGTTTTAGGTTATGAAATCGTTGCCTTTTACTACTCTTGCTCTCCCTCCTCTACCCCCCTTTTGGCCCCTTTGCTGCTATAGTCTCTACTTAGCCGACTTTGGGAGACCCATCTTTAGACGTTGATCACATAACTCAGTTAATTTGCTTAAAAAATACAGTTACGTTAAATATTAAAATGTTTCATAATTTAAAAACAACACATTACTGTACCTACACTAAATATTTAGACTGAAACTGAATTTTGGTTAACAATAAAGTACACCTTAATAACTAAATTAATGTAATAATTGATTATTTCACTTTTGGAATATGTTTTTTTTTTTGTAAATAATAATTGTTTGAACAATCGAAAGCTTAACTTTTTATTTTATTCCTAGGAAGCTATAAAGATTTGTATTTGTAATACAAGACAATGTCTTTCACCGAGAAAGAACTCGATGAGTTCTTAAAATCTAATCCTGAACACGGATTTCTGCTTGAGTTTTATAAGGAAGAACTTGAAAAGAAAAATAAGCAGATCCAAACAATTAAAGAAAGGTTTGTTAACCATAAAATAACTGCAGTAAAAACAGTTATAACACTTTTGAAAAGCAAGCATCTAAACTTATCTCGACCTAGTTACTCTCTCAGAAATTTCAAGTTTAATATTGAAGTTTTGGAGAAAAATAATAAAGATTATAAGCTTCTGAGCAATGCACTAAAAGATAAAACGGAAAAAGTGAAAACGCTCGGTACTAAAGACACAAGCCAAAAAAAGATTGTAAGAGTCGTGCCAACAAAAAAACGTAAGATGGAAGACAATGAAGCGTCAAATTTACTTTTACTTCATGGTACTCCTGCAGCGAATGTGATGGGAATTTTGAAAGAAGATTTCATACCGTCCAAAAAGGGCAAGCACGGCCCGGGAGTGTACCACACAAACAACTACAAATACGCTTCATTGTACAGTAACAATTACATCATTGAAAACTCCATTCTTAAGAGAGTGAGCTACTTGTTTGTTAACAAAGTAAAAGAAACCGAGGCGCCCACGGAACCGAGGAAGTTTTTCGGTGAAAATGTTTACCATGAGTATCTTTTAAACAAACCTGTTTTGCAGACTTTTGATGAAAAAACAGGCAAGGTAGTAGCAATCAATAAAAGTATGCGATTCAAAATTGATGAAGCTAAAAACAAGTTAATAGGAGGTAAATTTGATTTTACTTCTTGTAAAACAAATACTTTTCTAGCTCATCATGAATTGGTGGAGCCTGCTTATCTAATCGAAATTAAAAAAGAAGTAGACATTCAAAAATTTGTCTCTAATGCGCTTTACAATCGGTTGGAGATAAAACAGTTTAAAGATACAAAGCCTGCCAACGGAGTCAAAAAACTAACCATAAAATATCTAAAAGAATACATAGAAAACGAGTTGAATGCAAACCACAATGAAGAGTTAAGGTTTACAGAGCTTAAATTCAACTATAAGATGAGATCTACTTTGCAGCAAGTAGCTTTTAAACTCACTGACATTACTGGTATGCAAAAAGATAAAAGCTGCAAGTACACAACCAAAAAACTTACAAAAAACAACGAAGACTATCAGTTCGTGATGCGTTCGATTTCAGTAGAAAGATTTGGAATTGTTCCTAAAGTCCTGCACATGTACGCAATTGATTCAAAAGCAAAGAGCGAGGAAGTTAAAAGCAGAAGGTTGTATGCCCACGGGGTGAGTCCGGACAAAATACGAAACATTTTAAAATCCGGCTACGATTGCAAGTCGTGGAGTTCAAGGTGTTTTGAGGAGTGCGACACCTGCAACAATGCCTCCTGCGCCCGCTACTCGACTTCATGCTTCGGTTTAGAGGTGGAAAAAAGCAACAAGCTTAAGAATAAAAACTATGCTTACGTGTTCCTCGTTGCAGGAAAAGAAAAGAACATTGACAAGAACGTTGTTACTGACAGCAGAGGATGCTACATAAAAAATGGAACGCTGAGGCCCCATTTGATCTGTGCAAGTGATCAGATGCCTGTGGTTGAAACGATCCCAACCTACCTGCTCGTTACAAAACTATAAACATACAAAATAAATATTTTATTTAATTGAAAATCTTCGAATAAAATTGTTTTTAATTTTCTTTGAAATGTAATAGTTTAAAGTTTAAAAAGCAAGATTGATTACTTTGATTTGTGAACTGATAAAGAATAAAGCAAAACTCTATTTTTTGTTTTACAATGTTAATTTAATTTTTGCTTAGTTCAAAAAGTTATTTGTTTTCATTGTAAAAATAGAAATAATTTATTTGGTAGAAAAAATAAACTTTTATACAAACAGTAGTTTATTTTTATAAATAAATCTAAATTTTATGTGTCCTCAACAACTTAAAATAAACTTTAAAAGGGTAAATGAAAATGTTTAAACTGTAGTGTTAGAAGTATTTTCAGTTTGTCAAACAGATAGTGAAAACAATTTCGAAAAAGTGAAAAATTATTATATTTTATACTTAAGTTACAGTATAAATTCTAATGAATTACAAATGAATAAAATATTATATCTTTTTTACCAGTGTTACAAACACTTTTTTTAAGTCTAACATTTATTAACTGAGTCAAAGTTCAACTTTTTTATTTCTTTGCACTGAAATCAGGTTTTAACTTTTTAGTACAAATCACTATGCTTAATTGAACAAAATTTCAATAATATTATAGTACTAATTAATCATTAAATATTTTGATTAAAAAAAAAAACTATTCACATGATTTTGCGTCAAATAGCATAAGTAAAGATATATCTTTAGATTGAGTTTTTAGCTTTGAACTTTATTTAAATCTTTATTGGCAATTCGCTTAAACAGTTATTAAAACTTGCTATATCTGGTCACATGCCAACACAAAGCTTTCCGTTTATTTCGTAGACAATTTTAGGCATGTTTAATATCTATGAAGTATTATAAATGTAAAAGTTTGGATTGTTCAAATTATAATTGTCATGAACAAACACACATTTGCATATTTTATTTTTATACTTGGTTTTAAAATATGACACAAATTTAAATTGGTCTGAACATAAAGAATCTATAAAAACAAAATTACAAAAACATTGGGTGTCTTAAATAAAACAAGACATTTGTTAGATGAACAAGTTTTATATTTGATCTTTAATCATTTGTTCATGAATATTATTAGATATTGCTTGTTGTGCTGGGGAAGATTAAATAAAATGTATTCATGATATAAATGTTCTTTTAAACATAGCACTTAGATGCATACATATGAGATAAATGATATAGTTTTATAAAATTAAAAACCAACAAATAATATAATAAATGTTGAAAGTTTGTTACTATACATACGAGTTAGATTTCTTTATGTTTAAATTTAACAATAGTTTGTTACCATCTAGCTGCTTTAATGATTACTTTAAAAGTGTTATAAATGTTTATTACTATCATATGAGGTTCTCAGATACAAATTAGTTCCTAACTAGATTCAACAACAAGCGTGGTCACAAGTTGCTAGCTTACCGAGGTAGTGATTTATAGACTGAGCTATCACTATATTTAAAAAATAAAAGTCATTTTGCAAAGCTCCAGAATGAACTTAAGATTTTTAGTAAATAGTTACTATCAAGACCGTAAGTGATAACTGCTACTTGTTTATTTACTTTTGTTAATGGAGTTAACAACAATTGTCAAAAATTAAAAATTTGATTCGTTTTAGTACAATAATAGTATTCTAAAACGTAACATCTTTTATCCTGCTATTCCTTAGATAATTTATTAAGATTACTATTTTGAACTAACTTTAGCATTTTTACTAATTGCTTGATATAATTATTTTTCTAGTATGCCCATATGAAAATTAAATAATAGTTGTAGTTTTAAATAATAAGGTCTTGCTTTTTTTTTATATTTGCTTAACCTAACTATTTGTTTTTATTGTAACTATTATAGTATCATTACTATTATTACTAACTATACGTTTATTATCATTATAAAAATTACTAATATTATTATTACTGTTATTATTATTAATGCTATTACTATTATTATTCTTAAAATAAGGTTAATTACATTTACATTGTTGAAAAATAATTAATTTGAATAAATATTTTACTAAAATTTGGCATTCAAAACACTTTAAAAAAACTTAAATAAGACTATTCAAGTTTTGATTTAAGTTGCTTTATAAAAATATTGTAATGCATTTTAAATGTTGTAAATTATCAGATATTTATTTTCAATAAAAAATACATCGATATGACAGTGTTTATTTTTAAAAATTCTTTGACTATCTTCCACAGCTTAAATATCTTAGTATTTTTATACTCATTAATGCTATTTTTTAGCATTCACTTTTTATACTTCTATTTAAAATGTATCTGATTTTTTTCCTTAAAGGTATATATATATATATAACTATTTAAAGTATAAATTTAAGCGTTTGTTTAAAAAAGATCCTTGTGAACCAAGTTCACCGAAATATAACAAAAACAAACTTTAGAGTAATCTTCTTTTATGGTACCAACATATGTTTTTGTGTGTTAACGGATTAACACTTTTCCAACTGGATTATGAATGGTAAAAAAAAAAAAAATTATTCCTTTTTTTAAATTTTAATATTACCTTACCCAGAAAAGATATATTTTAGTTAATTTTATTTCTGAAAGTTATTAGTGTCGATGATTATCAATTAACTTTTTTTATGCAGTTTCTTTGATTTTTATTTTAACACTAATTTGTATTAACATGATTCACTTGCTGTTTAATTATGTCTATATTTTTTGGACAAACTGTTTTTTAGTAAAGCTGTGTAATGTTGTTATACTAAAAACTTTTTTAATTTAATGATCATTTTCAACTAACTAAATAAAGTATTCAAAAACTACAGGGTCTGAAACTCGTTTTTTTTTTTTAATTTGCTGTTTATGTGTAAAAAACAGTTTCTCAGAGATAACTATAAAAATAAAATATTTTTAATTTATCGTGTGATTAAATTAACTTTCTTTTTAGTTTATAAGTTAGTGTTTAAATGTAAACTTTTTATAGTGTAATAAACGGTTTATGTTTCACACTTTATTTTACTTGATAAGCTAAACATTCAAAAAAATAAATTCTCAAAATTAAAATTAAACACTTTTTTGTAAATTAGGGGTAAATTTAATAATTACCTTTTAAAAAAGGATAAAACATGAAAAAAAGTTTAGAACCGCTGCTTTATAAATTGGTTGCTATAGGTTAACACATATTTTTGAAATTTTTAACAGGTATAATTATTTCTTCCTTATTTATAAACTCAATATATCTATAGTTTTCCTTTCTAAAAAGAATTTACATTATTCTTTTTTAAAAAGCGATTTTTCTAATAGAAACCATAAACTGTTTTCAACTTCAAAATAATAATTTTTTTAACTCAAAAACTTACGAAAATAGTTTATACTTATACCTACCTATAAAAATAAACAAATGTGGAATTTACAAATTGTAGTATAACGTTTTAAACTGGTGTCCATGAGTTGACATTTATTTTATTAGACTTTTCTAAATTAATTTCTTCTGAAGTTTTATTATTTTAGATAAACTCTTTTTATATTTCTATCAATTTTTTTAAAGATTTGCTTCTATATATGTATTAATAGTTATTTGTTTTACGACTCGATATTTTATGGTGTAGCACTCGATAACTGAAAAGTTCCTTTGTACTCCAGATCCTTAAAATAAACTTTTTGGGAGCTTTTTATCGTTCAATAAGCAATTTAAATATTTAAACGTTTACTTATCTAAAAACAACAAAAATTAAAGTTTTTACTAAGATCACAATTAAAGTAAAAAATAATTTGAAAAATAATTCATAAAATGGATAACCCGTCATACTTAAAATAATAGAAAAGTAATTGATAATTTAGGACCACAATTTTTGAAAAATTATGCCGTGCAGCAATCATTGATTTGTTTAAGTTACATTGAAAAAAAGTATGGTTATACATTTGGAATATAATATTTTATATGCTTCACTTTGTGTATAAAATTGCTAGTATTAGTTTAGATAGTTTTTTTTTTTTTGCTTGTCAGTGAATACGTTACCTAATTATAGTTTAAAAGCTGTTTTAATTTTCAAGGTTTGTTTTTAAAAGTTGTTTTAAGAATCATTTTAATAATAGTATTGTATTACTCTTTTTCGAATTGTTTTCGTGTTTTTTACACTATCGATATAAAAAGTAGTTTTGAGTTTTATATATTTATACTTAAGTATATTTATTTAAAAAAAAACACTTAAAACTTGATAAATATTTTTTTTTATTGTTATTTAAATTTAACTCTTACTGTAGATAAACAAATGTTTAAATTTCTGCACTTATCAAAAGATTTATAAAGTTAAAAAGTTAGACTATGTACTTAAAGCTTTGATATCTTTTAAAAAGTGTTCTAGAAAGCTTAAAATATATTAATAGTTTTAAAAATTCATTGCTTTATTTACATTTAAAAGTAGTGTTTTTTGTTTTGACATAATAATGATGAATATCAAAACAAACAATGGACCTCGGAATTAAAAAAAGCTAATGCGAAAAAAACAAAATCAGATGAATCCTAAATGGTTAGTTCCAAAACAAAATAGTGTAAATTTTAAGAAAAAGGCATTTATTATAACCAATCAGAGCAAACGTGTTTTTGATCTTCTTGTACTAACTTTTTCTTTTCCTTTCGATATTCATGTTCTGTTTACAACCAGGGCCAAAGACTTCAGTATTTATGCTGATTAGTACTTATTTAGTACTTTTTTAGTAATCAAGTTGAAGATTACTTAGTTTTACGCGTTATATTACCAAATTTTACAAAACGAATACAATTTTTTCTAACAAATGAGTAAAAAACAGTTTTTAAGTTTAAGAAATTTGTGCAAAAGGGACACGTTTTTAATCGACCCTTGATAAAATTCTACTCGATCGAAATCAACCATGTCAAATTTGAGAACCGCTAACCGATCGAGGGCAAGTTAGAGGTTACAGTGATAATTAAAAAATAAATAAATGAAATCAAAAAATAAATAAAATAGAATATTAAATAAAGAAAGTAAAAATAAAAATTGGATAGATTTTAACTCGGTGGATTTTAAACGCAGGTGGATTTCGCTAATATACCTTACAATAGCATGTCATTTACAAAGGTAATTTTATTCTTGATATGAATAAATATGTCAGGTTTTCTTTCTAAACTTTGAGAGATCCCAATTTTTTTTTGTTTTTATTTTTACAAAAATGAAAAGCATTTTTTAATGTTTGTAATAGACCCTGTAACTGCTGTCCAAAGTTACCCTAATAATGGCTGAAATCGAAAAAATGTCAGCAATATGTACAAGTGCATGGAAATTTATTTTCATAATTTAAATAACAAATATATCATTTTTTTTACAATCTGAAAGAATTTTTGTTGTATAACGACGAAATGCAATGTAAAATGTTTTGTAAACGGAAAATACTTAGATTTGAACAAAATAGCAGGGATTGATAAATTATACTAGAATGGTTGTAAATTTAAAAAAATGTACTATTTAACATTTAAATGGTCATATAATTTTTTGGGTATACAAAGATGGAAACAAATGCAAACTGTTTTTAAAAATCCTAGGTATCCACCTGTATCCTGTACCCTTTCAAAATAGCTAAACTCGAACAAAAGTCAGAAACGTGTGGAAATGCGTAAATTTATTTTTGTAATTTTGTTATTAAAATGAGTTATTTTTTGTTTTTTACAAACTTATAGAGATCATAAGTTATTTTCAATTGTACAAAGATAAAAAATAATTTTGAAATTTTTATTAAAGTGTGTGAGTTTTCCGCCAGTACTTTCTATATGGTGGAAATCGAACAATTATAAGAAATATGTGCCTCAGATTAAAGTTTTTCGACGTAATTTATTGTAAAAGTTACCAAGTATGTCAGTTTTTTTTGAAGATTATAGAAATCATATCTTTAACTGATTTTGGTCATACAAAAATAAAAGAGATCTTAAATTATAGATCCCCTAGATCAGACATGGTAACAAGCGCCGCCTTTTAGTTAAAACTAAAAGTGAAATATGGGAAATCCCCGGCAGTAGGATTTTAAACTTTGTATGAATGAAAATGTTGTTAAAACAAGTCTTTAAGAAAAAAGAACTTTTGTAAACATTATTTAAATTAACAATAAAAAACTAAATTATTTTTATAAGTATGAATGCCTTTAATGTTAGTTTATATTTTTTATTGAAATAAGGTTAATTTTAGTCATCTAATGAATAAATTAATCATAACTAATTTGTTCACTGTTAGTTGTAAATAATGATGGAATAGTAAATTTGGAAAAAATAAATGTTATACATTTATGTTTTTTGCCAACTTGCTACTTTACCTGGAATTCATGAAAATCCTAGAACTTGGGAAATTTTGAAAAAAAACTTGAAAAACCTGGAATTTTGAACAAAAATCACTAGAAATAACCTGAAAAACCTGGAATTTTAACAACTTTCACATGCTCAATAGCAAAATTTAGACTTGACTTAAAAAATCTGTCATATATATAAAAAAATGTGTCATCATTTTTTTTTTTAATTTAAAGTAGCTTTACAGTATCTTTTCAATGTTTTTATACTATTCAAAACAGTTTCTCACCTTAAACTTAATTTTTAGACTTAAAATAGACCCAAAAATGTGTACTTTTAAAAACCTGGAACAAATTTGGAAAACCTGAAAAAATTTTTGCAAAAACGATTTGCAACCCTGTATGAAGATAACAAACTTGAATAAAAACTTAGTAGTATTGAATATAAATAATTTTACAGATTGTTTAAACTTTTTTATTTATGGTTTTTCATCTTTTAGAACTTTTTTCTCAACTTTGATGAAAAAAACAAAACTTATGGTATTTAGCTAAACATTTTTTTTTCAATTCTAGTTATATTTACATTTATATATCTAAGTACTTTAATTTCTAAAGGTAAATATAAAATTATAATTTTTTACTTGTAAAATAAAAAAAAAATTTAAGAAATACAATTACTCTAAATTTATTTTATTACAACTTAATACTTTTATTTACAACCATGAAACTATTTGTTATTTAGATGAATTCTACTTAATTATTTAATTTTTAATGTGGTAAAGCCATGGGATCTTTTTTTTATAATAATTAGGTAAACTAATATATAACCTGCATAGTTTTATTAAAAAAATTAGTGCACAATAAAAGTTTTTTACAACTAGTTTTGTAAATTAAGAGTAGCTAACAGGTATAATAAAGATTTTTTTATTCCTTATCCAGTCTGCTTTGCTTATTTTGTTATTAATTCAGTCTGTTTAAACCTTTTTTTGTCTTATGAATTGTACACACTTACTGAAAATCATGCTTGTTAAAAACTGTTGAGAATCTCATGCTATCTTAAGTTAGTTTTGACATTTGCTGAGTCTCATGCTAGTTTTAAATTTTCTTAGATTTAAATTAATTGAATTGCTTTAATTTTATAAATTTGGTGTTTTATGGTATTTATTGTGAATTGGTATTAGTTTTATCTTTGACTTATATAAATTATAAGTAAATATTCATTAAAGTTAAAGGTATTCTGTTTATCAAAGGTTAAATAAACCTGTATCTTGTGTTGCAGTATTGCATGAGAAATTAAATAAAATTTAAGTTCTTTTTAAGTTTTAATAAATAATTTAGCTAAGTATCTAATGACTTTTTTTTTCTGAATTGTATTAATAATACTTCAGTAACACAATAAACATAACATTTAAGCACTTGCATCTTTGTAGGTAACAACAGTCGAAATTTTGACACCAAATTTACCAGACTCAGAAGACTTACCACCTTTAGATGTTCCACCCCCTAAAATAGAAGGTATCTGAAATCATGGGAATCAGTTGATGACTTAAAAGGTTGTTTTTATCTGTAATAATTTTTAATAATTTAATATACAAATTTGATTATTTTTACTTTTAAATCAACTACACATTTTTTTTTTCTGGAAAAACTCAGCTGATTTTACTCAATATTTTAAACAAAGTTCTTTTAAAGCAGTTTTAAGATTTTCACCAGTAATTTTTATGAAAAATTCCTTTTAGTTAGTTTTCAAAGAATAATTTGTAAATAAAGTTTAATTTTGCAAAATAATCATTTATCATGTAAAGTATTAAATCCTATTTCACATATTACTTATTGTTAGTTAATGTTTATCAATATTATCTATAAACTTAGACTTCAATTTTTTAATGATTATTATCAGATTTTGCAAATAATAAAATAGAGTTTTTATGTTCAATATAAAGTTTGCAACATAGATAAAATTTGCTTTTATTTACTTATTAAGTAGATAAATTGGTTTAGTGGGGTTATAGGGTTGGAGGGGGGCAAATCACTTGTTTATAAGATTTAGATTAATTTTTTACTCAATAAACTAAGATACCGGTTGTTTGTTTTTTGGAAATTCATATAAAAAAGTTATTAAAAATTTTGGTCATAATATGTTTTAAATTGTGTTTATTATCTTATATTTATCTTTTATTTCAAACTTTATATTTATAATAAATTTTATAAATTTGATGTCATAAAATCTATTATTTATATGTAACTTCAACATTATTATTTCTTTTAGTAATTTAAAATGCATTGTTGTTGTTCAATATCTTTTTTTCATTTTTTATTGAATATTATTATTCAACAATTAAGTAAAACACTTTTTTTATTACTATACTTAGACTTGAACTTTATGATGTTTTTTTTTTAATTGAATTAAAATTTATTAGTATAAAACAAAGTTTTCTTCATAGGATAAACTTAGTTTTGTTATTTTATAAATTAGATAAAATAGTTTTTTTAGGGCAAAGGGAGGGGTAAATGATTTGTTTATTACATTTAATTTATTTATTACCTAATAATATAAGATACTTTTTTTATTAATTAATCAAAAAAATAAAACTATTTTTTATTTTTTATCCTATGTATTTTAGTTTGTCTTTAACTTTATTCTGACATATGGTTTGTATTATATATCAAGAATTTTTCCTGAAAGTTTGAAGTAAATTGGTTTAAAATTTAAGTATGAGGTAGCTTTTCAATGATTTTTTTATGAATTGCAAGAAAATTGGCTTTGACAGATTTTATACTATAGAGCTAAAATGGATTTTTTTTCAAATAAAGATTATTTCTCAAAAACTATTCAATTTTTCTATTATATTATTTTTATAGAGAAAGTATATATTAATAAATACTTTTAAATACAGCCAATGTTTTTTTTTAATTATTTTGATGTCCTTTATCATTACAAGTTATACTAACTTTGAATATATCATAAGCTTCTTTAAAAGTTTTATTTATAGAAGCCTTATGCTCTTAACCATTTTTTAATGTTTAGTTGTTATGTGTTTAAATCTAAATACTAAAGTTTTTATGCCATAAGGTAATCATAATTGTATACTTTGATTTTTAATTTTGTACCAACTGAAGGTTTGGTTAATTGAGTGAAAAAAACTTTTAAAACAAAATGGTGACTAAATAATCTAGTAATTATACAAAACTATTTTAATCAAGTTTTAAAAATTCAAGTAAATGTATTCTTAGCTCAATTTAAACTGTGGTGCTTACATTTATTCAAACTGTCTAGTTTAGTTTATTATGATACGTTTTTGTTATGATGATAAACCTTTAGTTGTTTTTTTATTTAGTTTTAGCTTTTGTTTTATATAAACAAGTACAACTAATGTTTTAAGTGTTATTACTAAAAAATATTTTTTTTTTAATTTTTAATTTGGTAAAGCTATTGGATCTATTTTATTTTATAAAAATCTTGTAAATTACTGTATGATCTACATAGTGTTATTAAAAATTATAGTACACAATTTAAGTTTTTTATAACCAGTTTTGTAAATTAAGAGTGGCTAACAGGTATAATAAAGTGCATTTTTATTCTTAAACCCAATATGTTTTGTTTATTTTTTTTATTAATTCAATCACTTAAAAACCTTTTTTTTTGTCTTATGAGTTGTACACACGCAGGAAAACTCATGTTTGTTAAAAAATGATGAGAATATCATGCTAACTTAAGTTATTTTTGACACTTGTTGAGTCTCATGCTAGTCATTAGAACTTTTTCTTGAATTAAAATTATTTTATTGCCTTAATTTTATAAACTTGCTGTTTTAATGTATATATTGTCAGTTGGTAGTAGTTTTATCTTTGACTTAAATAAATTATATGTAAATGCTCATATAAGTTGAGGGTATCCCTGTTATCAAAGGTTGATAACCATGTATCTTGTTTGCAGTAAATACTTGAGAAATTTTTAGATTTTTTAAGCTCTTTAAGTTTTAGTTAATAGTTTAGGTAAGTATCTAATGACTTAACTATTTGGTTTAATGTACTAATAATTTTTAAGTTACTGACTAAATATTATATTTTTAAAACTCACCAGACTCAGAAGATAAACTACCTTTAGATGTTTAACAACCCACAAATAGAGATATCTGAAATCTTGGAAATCAGTTGATAACTTAAAAGGTTTTTTTTTATATGTAACATTTTATAGTAATTTAAAATACAAATTTGAGTATTTATACTTTGAAATCAACTACACAATTTTTTTTTCTGGAAAAACTTAGCTTTTTTTACTGAATATTTTAAAGCGAAGGTTTTTAAAGCAGATTTAAGATTTTCATTTCTGTTTTTTATAAAAAATATTTTTTTTAGTTACTTCTTAAAGTATAATTTGTAATTTGAGTTTAATATTGCACAAATAATCATTTATCATGTAAAGTCTAAAATCCTATTTCACTTATTATTTGAAAATTGATATTTTTTAACAATCTTGTAAGTATTGTTGTTCAACAGTTAGCAATGCAATTGTCAATATTATCCATAAACTTATACTATAATTTTTAATGGTTATAATCAGATTTTGCAAATATTTAAATAACATTTTTGAGTTCAAAACAAAATATGCTTTTCACTTATTAAGTAAATTAAATGGTTTAATGGGGTCATCGGGGTGTAGGGAGGCAAATAACTTGTTATAACTTGTTGAAAAGATTTAGTTTTATTTTTACTCAATTAACTACGATATCGGTTGTTTTTTTATCAAGTATAAGATAAACAAAAAGCTTTACTTAAAACTTTGGTCATAATATGCTTTGTACTGTAGTATTGTAAATTTCTTACTTTTATTTTAAACTTTGGTTTTTAAAGCAAAAAATTATAAATGAAATTTAATGTTGTGAAATCAATTATTTATATGCAATGTCTAAATACCTTTTTATATTATTACTTTAAAACTCATTAATATTTTTCAATTATTGTTTCCATAATTTATTAAATACTATTTTTAAACACTATTTAATAGTTTAGTAACAAATTTATTTTATGTTATTACTATACTTAGACTTGAAATTTTTGATGTTTTTTTTTTGATTTTGCAAAACTTGGTTTTGTAATTATATTAATTAGATCATTTGGTTAATTGAGTCCATAGGGAGGGGGGGAAATCTGTTTATAACATTCAGTTTTAATTTTCCTTTTTAATTTGACAAAATCTTTTTAATAAAAAAAAGGAACTTAATTTTTTATATAGTTCATAAGATATTATAATTTGAATTTTAATAAATCTTTTTATGACAAGTGTTTTTTAATAATATCAAGATCTCTTTCTGAAAGTTTGAATTAAATTGTTTTAAAGTTGAAAGAGATGGTAGACTTTTAGTTTTTTCTATAAATGCCAAGAAAATTGACTTAGACAGATTTTCATACTTTACAGTTGACTGGATTTAATAAAAAAGTTTATATAACAAAAAATAATTAATTTTTTCTAAAGAAAGTATGTTCTAGCAAACTCTTTTTAAATATAGCCAATGTTTTTTTTATAGTTTCGATCCCTTATGGCATTAACAAGTTGTACACACCTTGTATATAACATGTTACAAGCTTCTTAAGTAGTTTTATTCATAGAAGCCTTATGCTTTTTACCATTTTTTAATGGCTAATTGTTATGTTTTTTGGTATAAACAATAAATTTATTATATGTTACAATGTTGTCATAATTATATACCTACATTTTTAAATTTTATTTTAACCAAAGGTGTTATTAATAGAGCGAAAATTATTTTATAACAAAAGTCGGGACTAAACAATCTTAAAATTATAAAAAAGTATTTAAAGCATGGCTAAACTTAAATATAAATCATGACTAAACTTTTACTATTTATTTATTAGTTCATTTTATTTGACAAATAAATTATGTTAATATTCTTCTTCAAAAAAATAACGATAGAACCTTTTCAGGTTAGATCTGCAATAAACACACTTGAACAGAATCTGAAAGACTTCATTTACACGCCAAATTCAAGTAAGCTTAGTTTTGATGACAAAGCAAATATAACTAGTTTTTTAATTTAAGCTTTTATTAAATAAATATGGTATAACATTAGTTTTTAATTATTTACTCAAAAATAAACATCTTCATTTACTTATAAACGCCAACACATGTACTACTACTTTCTTATAACCAAAAATTACTAACATTAAGTTAAAGATTTAGTCTAATCAGTTTTTGGTTAAATTTAACAAAAGTGAAATTAATAAATGTTATTTATTCTCTAATGATTTAAATAGTTTTTATTTATCCATATAACTGAATTTTCAAAAATAAAATTTTTCAATTTTTTTATAGGTCCTTTTATGGAAGAACCTAACTTTCATTTTGAAGTCAACGAGATGTATGAAAATATCACATTTAGTTAAAAGGCACAGGTAAAACCACTCAAAATCCATGTTGTATAGTCAATTGTGTTTATTAACAACTAAACTAAAAAGCTTAAATTTTGTTTTAAAGAGGACGTATCTACGAGAATTAATAAATGTCTGATTTTGTTTTTACTTTACTATTGAAAAATTTCAGTCAAAACTCAAGTTACTAAAATACTTATGTTTCTTTTAAAATAATTATTTTTACTTCCAGTAAGTTGTCATACTTTCTGTAATTGCATTTCAATCAAAAGTATAAACTATTATAAATGCTTTATTTTAAACGCCAATTAAATTAAGTAAAGAATGTTTTAAAACTTTCATATATATTACTAAAATTTTTCGTTGTAAAAGTAGTTATATTTCTGGTTTTCTTATTTACCTTCACAACATACATATGTGTGTTATTAAAAAGTTGTTCTTAATATTGAGTGTTAGACGAAAATAAATTATTTTATGGACAGAGTATCTAACCTAATTTTAATATTCCTAGAATTTCAAACATTTTATAATTATTTGTTTAATACAGGTCAAAAATATTTTACAAGTTTTGTGCAAGCGCTTATAATACTTATGCTCATTGAAAATGACAATCACAAATTTTAACAAAGTCATGCTTTTCTTAAAAAGACAAAATACTTCTCATATAAATCTTTGAAAAAATTGAGAAACTTCACTTAAGTTTGAAATATATTTACTTGAGTTATTGTCTAGGCTTTCTACTGTTTTCAGTTATGCTGATCATGTTTTTATTCGAAATTCTTTAATATATATATTTACAAAGTTTTATATGTAAAATGCACAAATTTCTTTAAACAAGAGTTTATTTTTTGCATTTTTGTAGTAACTAGTAATGTAGTAACATTTTTGTAGTGCAATGATGATTGAACTGTTAAATTTCACTAAAATATGTTTTTGTAAAATAGAAGTTTTGACTTAAAGGTTTTTTTGTCTATTAAACTTTGAAAATTCTTATTTTTGTAGTTTTTATCATGTATTTTTTAAAATTTTGTATTATATTTTTAAATTTCATAAATATCCTTTGTGTTCCTTAAAGAAAATTTTAACAAACTAGTTTTAGCTCAAATCCATTTTTTTGTGAATTTCTAACAGCTTTTTTGTTTTATATCTGAAATTTAAACTTAAACAAGAAATTAAACTATACAAATAAAAAATGTTTTTGTAAAATTGCTACAACTCCCAATTATAACAATAAAAAAAGTTTAAGTTATAGTTTTGTAAAATGTTTTTATGTTGTGCAACTTGTTCATTAATAAACATATTTAATAAGCTCGTTATCTATACAACAGAAAAGTATTTAGAGTATTTAGCTGTTAATGATATAACTTACTGTTGTGTTGAAGGTTTATAAAATATTTTTATTTACAATATCTCCCAGTTTGCCTTTTTTTTACAAACTTTGAAGCTTTAATTGAATAAATAAATCTTAAAGCACATAAGTAATTAAAAATAATGTTTATTTAATGGCTTATTATACGTACAAAAAAACCATTAAAAAAAATTTTAAACTTAAAGCTAAGTAAAGTAAGTTATAGATAATTATCTCTAAAATTAATTTTTTCTCTTCAAGTTAGTTTTACTCATTAAACACATTAAAGTTGTTTGAAATAAAGTAAAGTTCCTTTTAAATTTGAATCTTTGCTTTATATTATAGCCACTAATGTTCAAAAAAAAAGTATATTAACTAATTTAAAACTTTTACTTGCGAATTCTTTTAATGTCATAAACTTTAGTAACATAATTTTGTAATAAGTTATATAAGCAGAATAATTTTTTAAATTTAGTGTTAAATAATGTTTGTTTACATAAGCATGGTAACTCAAATTATCATTAGTTTATATTTTAATAAAGTTGTTACAGCAAGAATTAAGAAACTATGAAACTTAAGAAAATGTAAAACAAGAGGTGAAAGTTAGCTATAACTTAAAAAATTTACAAACTATTATGAAGAAATATGAGAATAGTTTAAGCGTATCATTTGTTTTAACCACTAATTTCTTTTTTTACTTCTCTCTCTCTCTTCCGCTTTAAGCGTGTGTCATTTTGAAAAGTTTTAAAATAAAGAGAATAACTCGAGCGCGCTCACGCATACCACTTATTTTTCACTTTAGTTTCTTTTATTTCTCTAGGTTTCTCTCAATTTACTATAAAACTTTTAACACGTGTAAACAGATAAAACAGCTATAATTAGTGACTTTAAAATTTTACCATGCCTGCCCTAGATCACTATAAAGCATTTAAAAAACTGTTAAAATTATTTTTTCAAGTATTTTATTAAAGTGTTTATCACTAGCAGTTCTTTTATTTATTTATTTTATATTGTTAAGTAAAACTATTTTAAACGTTTATTTTTAGGTTTAAATTTCCTTTATAGTAAATTATATTTATATAACATGCATATAATGGCTGCAAACTGAAAGTGGGAATTTTGTTTTACAAATTGGTGTTTGAATCAAAGAACCTCTTATTTTACTACTAATACAAAAGTTTGTTGCATATAAAGATTTTAGAACTTATAAATAATCTAGAAATTTTCAAATAATGCATGAAACATGAGTTTTAAAAGTTTTGATATTAATTTTGATAGCTTTTTATCCGTTTAGTCTCATCATTCTAATACACAAAAAGTGTTGAGGTCCTTATCACCAATGATATGTAATTTTTACTATAAAAATTAATTATCTCTAAGATCACCATTCTGATAGAAAGAGATAAACAAAACTATTAAATCTAATTCAAGTGTTAGTTAGCTACTTTTGATACTATAGCCATAATGTTAGTTTATTAAAAGCCTTTAATGAAATTATGCCTTATACAACTTATCATAGAACTATACTTAAATATCTACTGTTTCTATTTTTAAAGTACAAACAGGAAATTAAAATATTTTAGACCAAAGTTTCCCATAGTGAGCCATAACAGATGTTCAGGTGGTCATGAGCAGCAAAATGATCAAAAGGCGGGCCATGAGCAGTAAAAAAGCCACAGTGGGTAATGAGGTCATTGTTTGAAACTTACACTAGATATTCTTGAGTTGCACATTAATAGCGAAAAAAGGTCTTAGTGTTTTTAATGGAATTTTTGAAACTTAGACTAAATATTCAGAGTTGCTGATGAAGAGCAAAAAAAAAGTCTTATGTGTTTTAAATAGTAGTTATTTGAGTTATAGGGCGCCATAGTTTTTTAATTTCTTTAAAAGGGCCATTTTGACTTGAATTAAACTTTTAGTGTGTAGAAATTCAAATTTCCTTTAAAAGCTTAAAACATTACAAGTAACTATCAGAAACAGACAACTATAAGTCTATTGTTTGTTTAAATCAAACAGACTTATCTATAAGAGTCAAGTACAGCTAATTACATTAGTCTGTAAAGTTAAAACAATAAAAAAAAAAGTTATTTTTATGTATAAAAAAAAGATGTCTTTGTATTATTTTGACATTTTAAAGTACGACTTGATATCCAACTATGTAGAGATATTTTAAAATTTGTATCTAAATTATTTTGAATGTTTAGAGATTTTAACAAAAAGTTTTTAACTATTTGTAGTAACATCGTGTATAAATCATATAATTTACTTTGAAATTAAAAATGGTTTGCCACACATTTATTGTAGTCAAAGAAACTTAGAATAATTTAAGTTACTAGAAAATCTCAGTGTGGCTCAAAATAACTATTATTTTTTTTAAAACTCAATATGAGTCGGGATAGTGTTGAAATTTAATATAGATTTTTTGACAATTTTAAGATTTTTTAAAATTTCTGAACATAATTGTAAAGATCTAGAACAGGATTTCCAAAATTTTTTTCGAAAGGCCTTCTTTTAAAAATTGAAAAAAAAAAAATTGTTTCCTACAATAAAATTTCTAAAAAAAACTACCATTGTATACACCTATTAATTTTTTTTGCTCTTCCAGTGTAAATTACAAATTAATACCTCATGAGCGTCTGTAGCTCTTTTATTGCTCATGGCCCGCCCTTTGGCCGTTTTCTTCTCATGACCCCTAAGAGGGCAACTTGGGAAAACCTGATCTAGAATAATAATTAGTTTTTCCAATTTCAGTATTTTCTTATTTTGTATAATCAAATTCACTCTTGGAAATGTTTTATTGATTCTCATATGCTTTTAAAATATAATCCTTAGGGCTGGTTTTCTATTATTTTAGAAAAATATTATAGTACTTTTTGTTTTAAACCTGAAATTAATATTTACAGGGTTGTCACTTTACCACTAAACCTTCAAACACCTAAAATTAGACAATTTAGGCAAAATAATTTCTTAAGACTCTGAATTTTAAAAGTTTTGGTAGAACCTAGAGTAACCGAATTTTATATGAGTTATATATAGTTTTATATAAGTAATTTTCATATGTTCAGTAGTAAAATTTCATTTTGACACAAAAAATGTATGATATATATTGAAATTACATTGACATTAACCGTGTTTTTTTTTTATTAAAAAACAGATTTAAAGCAGCTTTTCTGTATTTTTTCAATAATTTTATATTGTTTAACACAGTTTCTTATTTTAAACTTATCTTTAAACTAAATTTAGACCCGAATATTTGTACTTTTAAAAACCTGGAAGAAATTTGGAAAACCTGGAAAAAATTTGGAAAAAATGAGTGGCAACCCTATAGTTATCATGATTTAAATTTGTTAATGCATGTGAGTACTATTTATTGTAAAATTATATTTAGATGATTAAAGTATCAAAAGTATCTTTTATACTATATATAATGTTAACTAACATTGTTACATAGAACTATCCACAAACTTCGATTTTTTATTTCAACTCATTTAAAACTTTCAATACTAAAAATTCGAAAACAGCATTCTCAAAAGTTTAGTTACCATCTAATGTACAATCATACATCCACAATAAAAGGTAGGGAGTACTTGGGTGATTTTTGCTTGACTTATAAGACGATATTTTCTAAATGTTATATTTACTCATTAAAAAGAATATGCAAATAAAACTAGGAAAAAACAAAACTGCTGCCCAAAAACAAACTTAATCCTCTATAATCAAAATTTATTCAATTTTTTGACTAAAACAGGAATAAAATCCTTTATACATGTCTTAGACTTATAACTTATATCTTAAGTGAAAGTTTATGGTTGTAGGCATAAATTAAAGACATACTAAATGCTTTTGATTTAATATGACGTAATTATGACACAATATAAGCAAATTTTGTCTGTAAAATTGTACTTTAGTTCTTAATTGAAAATCTTTTACTGTTTTACTTATGGTTTTTTTATTTTGAATGTATATCGTTTGGAGTCAGCTAGCAAGACAGATATTAGTAATGTAAAGTCGTTTTAAAATGATTTTAAATTGAATAAATTTTTAATAATATTCTGTAATTAGAAGTTATTGAGAGCACTAGTCTAAGAGTAAAAGACCTATACATCATAGAAACTGCATGTAATTTAAATAATTTATAGTAATTTTATTACTTATCTACATTTTTTTTACATTATTAAACAATACTTATCTATCTGTATTTAAATTTTTTAGCTTCAAGTGTGTTGTTTACACATTGCTTTTAGTTTAAATTTATGATGTATTATGCTTTTAAATTAATAAAAACTTGATTGTTTAGATTGTTGAAACTTTTTAATTCTCTAATTAAAAGCTTTGTATCAACTTCTTTTAAAATCATAGTTGTTTAGAAAATTTATGTTTACTTATATATGTGCTATTTACTAGACTGAACACTTAGCAATGTGTAAACTTTTATCTATATATAATATATAAAAGATTTTACCTTGCTTAGAGCAATGTTATTAGTATTGTGAATATGCTTAAGGTTAATATTTTTCTTTCTAATAAAAATAGTGTAAATAATACTTGATATCGACTTAATACCCAGTAGAATATAATTTTACAATGTGTATAATATAACTCTTTGCAAGGTATAATCTTTTATATTTTATATATAGATAAAAGTTTAGACTTTGCTAAGTGTTCCATCTAGTAAATAGCACATATATAACTAAACATAATTATAATAAACTGCTATAACTATATATGAGTTTAAAACTAAAAAGGATTTGATGCAAAGCTTTTTAACTAGAGAAAAAAAACCTTACCAAACTAACAAATTAAGTTTTAATTAACCTAAACTAATGGCACTGTGAAAACAACAAAATACTAATAGCTAAAACATTAATAAAATAAATGTTTAATTAAATGATTATCCTTATATTTAAGTTATAAAACTATACTATTTTTAATAAATTTCATTCAGTTTCTATAATACATAGGTCTAGGTTTTTTTCTCTCTTTTAAGGTGCTCTCAATAATCATAACTTATAATAACGCAATATTATTTAAATGTTATTTCATATATATATCTGCATCCAATTAAAATGGCACTACATCAGTTATATTTGTATGGCTAGCTGACTCTACACATTAAACATTAAAAAAAAAAATAGAAGTAAAAAATGAAAAACAAATTAATTCTAATATTAAAAAAAACTACAATTTTATAGAAAACTTTGCATTTTATGTGTAATAATGACGTTTAAATGCAGTTGAAATGTCTTTAATTTATGCCTATAATTATAAGTCTAGAACCTGCTTTCTTGAAGTGGGCTTTGAGCAGTGTAGAAGCCACAGGGGGGCCATGAGGTCATAATTTGAAACTTACACTAGATATCCTGCAATTGCTGATGAAGAGAAAAAAAAGATCACAAGTATTTTTTGTGATAGTTTTAGTACAATCTTGTTAAAAGAGGCCATGGTTTTTTTAATTTATTTAAAGGAAGCCATTTGAAAAAGATTTGAAAATCCTTTTCTATGGCATGTATAAGTGATTTTATTATTGTTAATGTCAAAAATACAATTTTTTTTGATTTTTAGGGTTGAAATTTCATATAGTTAGAATGTGTTATAGTCAGAATGTGGTAATGATTCTTAAGTAAATTTGTTGCAAGATAACAATCTTGCATTTAATTAAATAAAAACTTTTTCATAAAATCACTTTTATTTTTTCACTCATGTTAAATAAAACAACATAAACTTATTTTATGATCTGTACAGGCAAAAGTTTTAATTTAGATAATATGACAGTGTTGTCACATACTTAGGCTACTCAAAATTATTCAGGTTTGTTAGAGATTTAAAAAAAACTCAGTCTTGTTTGAATTTTTTGTAAGAGCCTGACAAACCTAGGTAGTTTTTTTTATTATTACTTCAGGCTAGTTTATTTGATATAAATTATAAGAATATTTGCACGTTTATTAAGTTTTTTCTTATTATTTGGATATTTTATTGTAGTTAAGCTTTTTTAGCAGTAATTTTAATGCATTTCCATTAAATAGTTAATTTTAACTTTTTTATGAAAAACAGGCAAACTAAGACTAGTTTTTAGTCTTTCAGGATGGTTTCTTCAGAGAGTGAAAACCTCGTTTTTAAGTGTAAACTGTATACTAGGGTTTCTCAAACTTTTTCAAAAGGCACCATCAAAGAAATTAAAAAAGATATTGTCCCATCCAATAAGATTTATAAATGACTGATCTTAAGAACTTTTGATTTTTTCTGTTCTCATTATATACTGCAAAATATCTAGAGTAAATTTAACATTATGTTACTCCCTTTTTTACAACTTATTGCTCTTAAATTGCCTTAAATTTTCAACAGTATCTAGTACAAATTTCCAAACTACCTATTTCTAAATATTTTTTTTTGTCGTGTTAATTAACTCCATTACATCTATTATATGTTTTAAGTTAAGACCTCGTGAGCCCTTTACTACTCTTGCCCCCTCCCCTTTGGCCCTTTTGCTGCTTTAGTTTCTACTTGGTCGTTTTTAGGAAACTTAGCTGTAGACGTTGATCACAAAATTCAGTTAATTTGCTGAATAAAAACAGTTACTGAATTTGAAATGTTTCTTATTTTAATTATTATACTTTACTGTACCTACACTAAATATTTAGAAAGAAACTGAATTTTTATTGACAATAAAATACACCTTAATCACTAAATTAACATTATAATTACTTATTTCACTTTTGGAATATGTTTTTTTATTGTAGATAAAAAATTGTTTTTAACAATCGAAAGCTTAACTTTTTATTATATTCAAGAAAGCTATAAATATTTTTTATTTGTAATACAAGACAATGTCTTTCACTGAGAAAGAACTCAATGAGTTCTTAAAATCCAATCCCCAACACGGCTATCTGCTTGAATTTTATAAGGAAGAACTTGATAAGAAAAATAAGCAGATCCAAATAATTAAAGAAACATTTGGTAAAATAAGAAATGCTGTAGTAACAAAAATTGTAAATTTCATAAAAAGCAGCAATCTTAACTTGGAGCGGTTCAGTTATTCACTTAGAAATTTCAAGTTTAGAATTGAAGCTTTGGAGGAAGATGAAAAAGATTACCAGCTTCTGAACAATGCGCTAAAAAATGAGACAGAAAAAGTTAAGATGCTCGGTTCTAGTGATGCATGCCAAAAGAAGATTGTAAGAATCGTGCCAATAAAAAAACGAAAGATAGAAGACACTAAATCCTCAAATTTACTTTTACTTCATGGAACTAGAGCCAAGAACGTGATTAAAATTTTGAAAGAAGATTTCATACCGTCCAAAAAGGGCAAGCACGGCCCGGGAGTGTACCACACTAACAACTACAAATACGCTTCATTGTACAGTGAAAATTACATAATTGAAAACTCAACTCTCAAGAGAGTGAGCTACTTGTTTGTTAACAGAGTAAAACAAACTGAGGCGCCAAAAAAACCGAGGAAGTTTTTTGGTGAAAATGTTTATCATGAGTATTTGAAACAAAAGCCTGTTTTGCAGACTTTTGATGAAAAGACAGGCAACGTAGTAGCAATCAAAAATAGTTTGCACTTCAAAACTGATGTAGCTAAAAACAAGTTAATAGGAGGTAAATTTGATTTTCCTTCTTGTAAAACAAATATTTTTCTAGCTCATCATGAATTAGTCGAGCCTGCTTATTTAATCGAAATTAAGAAAGAAGTAGACATTAAAAAGTTTGTTTCTACCGCGCTTTACAAATGGTTTATTTTAATTGGTTTAAAACAATTCGTAGCAACAAAACCTTTCAACGGAGTCAAAAAATTGAACATGAAATATCTAAAAGAATACATAGAAACGAATTGAATGCAAACCATAATGAAGAGTTAAAGTATACAGAGCTTAAGTTCAATTACAAGATGAGATCTACTTTGCAGCAAATAAATTTTGAACTTACTGTCATTTCTGACATACAGAAAGACAAAACCAACAAGTACACAATCAAAAAACTTACAAAAAAGCACAAAGACTATCAGTTTGTGATGCGTTCAATTTCAATAGAAAGTGTCGGACTTATTCCTAACGTCCTTCACATGTACGCAATTGATTCAAAGGCGAATAGCGAGAAAATAAAAGGCAGCAGATTGTATGCCCACGGGGTAAAGTCGGACAAAGTTAAAAAGATTTTAACATCCGGATACGATTGCCAGTCGTGGAGTTCAAGGTGTTTTGAGGAGTGTGATTTATGCGAGCTAGGCGCCTGCGCCAAACACTCCACTCCGTGCTTCTTGCCAGAGGTGGAAAAAAGCAACAAAGTAACCTGTACTTTTGATATCAACATGAAAATCCAGAGGCTTGTGAACAAAAACTTGGCCTACGTGTTTCTCGTTGCAGGAAAAGAAAAGAACAAGAACGTTGTAACTGACAGCAGAGGTTGTTACATAAAGAATGGAACGCTGATGCCTTTGATCTCTGCACCTGAATACTGGCCTGTGGTTGAAACGATCCCAACCTACCTGCTGGTTGTGGATTGCTCCAATACGGATTGGAAATCGGGTTGGCAGTCGCAGTGAGTTAAAAATGTATTTACATTTAGTTTAAACAACATAAACTTAAAGGTGCTTAAATTGAACTTAGTTTTTATTATTTATAATTAAATTAACAGAGGGTTATTTTAAACAAATGACATAAAAACTACTGCTTTATTTGATTGAAAATTTAATTTTATTTTTATATAGTTTAAAAAATGTTCTAAATAGTTTTTATATACTTAATAGAAATATTGATAGCTGTTTTCATTTAAGTTTTTGAAAATAACACAAATATATCTATTTTTAAAACTATAAGCATTGTAAAAAGTTTTTTTTTATTGAATTGAAAAACTTGAAATAAAATTATTTTAAATTTTTCGTCAAAATGCATTAGTTTAAAGTTTTAAAAGCAAGATTGATTATCTTGATTTTTGAATTAATTAAGAATAAATCAAAACTCTAATTCTTTTTTGTTTTTTAATTCTAATTTACAATTTGCACAGTTTATAAAATAAAAATTTGAACGTATTTAGCAAGTAGAAAAAAACTGTAAAAAATAAAAAATAAATGATAAGTAAAAATGTTTAGAAAATAATATTAGAAGTATCCTTAGTTTATTAAATAAGTAATGAAAATGAATTTTAAAAAATAAAAAATTATCATATTATTACTTAATTAACATTATAAATTTTAGTCTAGCTCCAATGAATAAATCTTAATATATTTTTCATAAGTCTTACAATTAATATTTTTGTAAGTCTTAAGTATTTACTCAATCCAAATTCAAATTTTCTTATTTTTTGCACTAACACCAGGTTTTAATTTTTTATCACCAATCGCCATACTTGATTATACATAATTATCAAAAGTTTTATGTTACTATTTAATTATTAAACACTTTAACTTTATTCAGAAAAATTCTTCAACTGATTTTGCGTCAATTAGCACAAGTCAAGCTATAGAGATATCTTTAAAATTAGTTTTCAGCTCTAAACTTTATAAAATCTTTATTTGCCATTTGCTTAAACAATCATTAAAACTTGTGTATATCTGGTCTTATGTCAATACAAAGCTTTTCGTTTATTTAAAATTTTGTTCATATCGTACACATTTTTTTGGCATTTTAACATTTATTACCTATTGTAATGTAAAAGTTCTAATATTTCAAATTTTAATTGTTATGTACAAACACTTTTTTGCATATTTCTTTGTATACTTATTTTTTAAATATGACACAAATTTAAAATGGACACAAGATATAGAAACTAAAAAAACAAAATTACAAGAAACATAGGGTATTTTATATAAAACAAGACAATTTTAAACTGAACAAGCTTTACATTTAATATTTAATTCTTTGTGTAACAGTATTATTAGATATGGTTTGTTGAGCTGGGAAAGAGCAAATAAAATGTATACAAATGTATAATTTTACAAATATAGCAATTAGATGCAAAAATTATAGGAATTATGATGATAGTGTTAAAAATTTTAAATCCAAAAAACAATACATTAAATGTTAAAAATTTGTTACTATACGAGTAAGCTCTCTTCATATTTAAATTTATTAATAACTTTTAACCGTCTAGCTTTAATATTTACATTAAAAGTGTTTAAAATGTTCATTATTATCATACGACGTTGTCAGATACCAATTATTTCCTACCTACATTCAACAATAAGATTGGTCACATATTGCTAACTTACCAAGGTAGTGAATTATGGACTGAGCAATTATTATATTTAAAAAAATTAAGTCATTTTAGAAAGTTTCAGTACGAACCTAAATATTATTTAGTAAATAATTACAATAATAGCGTAAGTGATCATTGCTACTTGTTTATATACTTTTGTTAATGGAGTTAACAGTAATTGTCATTAATTAGACAAAAAAAATTCAATATCTGATTTGTTTTTGTACAATAATAGTTGTTCAGTCTAAGTTACAAAATTTTTCACTTGCTTTTCTTTAGATTATTTATTAAGATTACTATTTTGTACCAATTTCAAATTTTTTCGAATTTCTTGATTAATATATTCTTTTTCTAGTTCGCCCATGTTTAAATTAAGAAAATATATGTAGTTATTAATTATGTGGTCTTGCAAAAAGTTGATTTATATTTGCTTAACTTTAATACTTGCCCTTATTGTTAATATTATTGTCATTATTAATTATCGTTGTTATTATTACTATCACTGTTATTATAATTACTATTATTACTATTACTCTTATTGTTATAAATATTATTGTACATAAAAATTAGGTTTATTGCATTTACATTATTCAAATAATGATTAAATGTTTTCCTACAGTTTGACATTCCAAAACACTTTAAAAAATTTATTAAGACTACATAAGTTCCGATTTTAAAAGTTTCTACGCGCTATAACTAGAACAGTTTTTATTTAACACTAGTTTGTAATAAAGTTATTTTAACTCTTTTGCTTTGGGGATGAAAATAATCTATTCGTTCGAGACAGACTATTTTACAAATGGTTATACTGTCATACAAATATTTGATATTATGATTGTCAGTTTTAACTAATCCTGAAAATTATAAACTACACAGTTTGAAACCAAACAAAGCTCGTTTTGTTCCTTTTATTTTTTATTGTTTAGTTGTAGTTCATGTGTAACAACAGTTTGATTAACTTTTTTGTCCGTTATCATCTTTAACTAATTAAGTAGAGTATTTTTAAATTACAAAGTTTGAAACCGGAAAAAAAACTAGTTTTGTTCTTTTTCTGTTTATAACTTTTAAGTTCTGGTTTATGAATAGCATCAGTTTGTTACTGCAGAGGTTATTACATAAATTAGATACAACATAAAAGTTTTGTTAAAACTTTTTCTATCCCTTTCACTGTATGCGTTGTTTGTTGAAAGTTTAGGTAATGTTTTAGGCATAATTGATCCTTTTTATAAGTCTATCTAGAAAGGAATATTATACTGTAGCTTTAAGTATATACATTTCATAAAAATTAAAATAGTTCAACTTCAGATAACATAAATTTTTCAATTTTACTTGTAAAAAAAGTAAAATTTGCAAAACTTATTTAATTTAAACAGGTTGTTTCAAAATTTTGCGCGTGTGAAAAATTTAGATATAGTGGTGGCCAGTGTTCTATAGTGTGTCGCTTAAAAACAAGTATGTGCCAAAATATTATTTAGATTTTGGGATAGCCAGGGTTCCAAAATGTATGCATGAACAACAAGTGTCAAACGCTACAGTTCTCCTCTCTTCATCAAACTATATCAATACTATTATCAGTCGTGTAAACTGACGTTTTTAATATCGCTTTTTGTTTGTATACATTTTTACTAAAGCTAACTTTAAACAATATAAAATCTTATTGCTAACGTTTTTAAACATATTTTTAACATAAAATCATAGTTAATTTTTTTTTTTTTGTTCATTATTGATTATAGAATTTAACAGTTCTTAAAAACCACATTATTTTCATAATAAGAGTTTTTCATTGTATTTTAATAGCATTCAACAAAATTAAACAATTATCTACCAGTTGAAAGCGTGTGTTTTTAAAGTATCTACTTGTTGTGTAGTAAAGCTATTGCTATAAATTTAATACATTCTACTAAAACTGAATTAAGAAAAACCTACTTATGGTGCAATTATTTACTAAATGTAAATAAGTAGATTATCTTTAATTACAGATCTAATATTAATCTTTTACTATTAAAAAATATGTCCTTTAAGATGTAAAACATTTGTTACAACTATTTAGTTATAAAGTAATTTAATAGTAGAATATAAAGTTGTTATAAACAGTGATAACTAAGAAGTTTAATATTACAGAAACTTGATGGTCATAAAATTTTAATATTTAACAGGTTGTTCTATTTTGATAAGTTAAATATAAAACAGTTTTTCGCTAGTCCTATTCAATTTCACTACAATAAATGTTGTTTTACTAAACCTACCACGACTTTGAAAACATTCAAAGTTTTATTTTGCAAGAATATAAAATACTAGTTGTAAAAATGATAATCTTCCTGAAAATAGTATAAAAACTTGATCATTAAATATAAAAAAAAATATTTATAAAATTAATGTATAAAATTTATATTAAGAGAGTTTTTTGATTACTTTTATATACAAAAACAAATTGTAAATTTAAAGGTTGTATTACTTTTTTTAATTTTTCTAACGCTCTGAGTTATACTTGACTTTAAACAATTTTAGTAACTTTATCTAATTAGATAAGAAACCCTAAGTGTTTATTTTGTATTTTGTTGATAATTTATATTTATAATTAGATTTAGAAATGTTTTATATCGTTAATTTAAAATGGAAGTACAGTATTTTCTCGCTTACCCGTTTGGTTTTAGTCGATAAGTAATTTTAAATTAATATTTAATTCAATTTTAGTGTAACCATCTATAGTTTTCGCATTCAATAATTAAATCTTTTTTATTTGTTTTTTCAAGTTTTTCTTAATAAAGATAGATACTTTTGACAAAGTTAACAAACCTTGCTTAAAAATGAATAAGACAGCCAAGAAAAGAAGTTTAACTAACAGTTTAAAACAAGCGAAAGTTTTAAGAAATGGCAAAGAATAATGACCCAAATCTGCTAAAACGAGTTAGTTAAGCATAGGTATGACGATTTTGTACGATGTTTTGAGAAACGAGGAGTGTATAAAAAGTTTTAAGCCAAAAAGGAGAAGAATAGACTAAACTAAGCATCTAAAATTACAAAAAAGAAAAGAGAAGGTACTGTATCGAAGGAGACAATTTTTACATTAACTTTTACATGTAATTTTGTTGACAGTGTTAGTAGGACTGTCCAATAACTGTTCAAAAACTGATATAAAATGTCTCTGAATTTAGTTGAATTTTACGAAGAACAATCGAATTCAGCATTTAAGGAGCTGATGAGGCTTTTGCAGACGAAAATGATATACTCCACACATATACGTTTCGATTTTTCACACTCAAACCATCCAAAAAACTGATTATGATTTGCCTAACAATCGCTGTGAAACAGCAGATTCACCAAAAATATTTTCCAGCTTATCCGGTTCTGTAAGTTTTCTGTTAAAAAGCGAGAAAGCTTTTTTTAAAAAATCTCTATTCTTTTCTTGTTGGGAAAGCGTTCCGATGTTAGTTAAAACGCTTACTTTATAGTTTGTTTTTTTCAAATGACTTGAAACTTTATCAAAGTTTTGTTTTGTTTATTTTTTATCTGTTTAATTGTTTGTGTTTTTAATTAGAAACCAAACTAACTCTTAAGTTTCGGTGGTTTTGAATTAGTGCTAAAAAGTTCAAAAATTCATTGTATATTAATTATAGTTTCACCCTTAACTTACAAAAACAGTATGGTAAAAATATATAATAATTTAATTTTTTGAAATTGTTTAAAAAAAAGTATTTATTTTTGAAGCAAAATTTATATTAAAACAGAAAGTAAATATAAAAAAAAAACAAATAAAATAGTAAACTAGACATAAAGATTCTCTCGATTCTTTTTTATACTTTACTGTTAAAAGTTAATTTAACACAAAGAAAGATTATGTTTATACACATATAATAACTCAAATACTTTGAGAAAGCAATGTAGAAAACACCTAAGTACAGTTCTACATGGTAGTTATATAATATTGATCTGCTCGATCGTATGTCCTTTATCCGCTAAAACCTGTAAGTGTAAAACATGTAAACGATTAGAAAATAAATTGTAAATTACTTTAAATTTTATATTGTCATTTTAACAAACGTTAGAATGTACTTATATAACTGATTAAGTGATATAAAGTTTACTTATCATTTTAATATCAAATTTATAACAAATATTTGTTATATTATTGAAAATAAGAAATAAACATAAGACAAAACTAACAAGTGAATTACAAAAATGTTAGATAGAACAATACTGTATTTGCTAATCTTTTTAACTTTTATAGATAAATAAGACAGTTTAAAACTTTATGTTTGTCTTTTTTTTTACCTATCTTATACTGTGAACGGGTCAAATATGCAATAAGACATCTTTGCATAAAGACACTTTTGAACGGAGGGTCACTTTTGCAAGAGTAAAGAAAAGAAAGAAGTAAACATAAGTTACCGACTTAGAGTGAATTAGGGGTAACAGTAATAGTAAAAAAAGCTAAATAAAAATATTGATTTCAAAAATTTAAATAAGTTTAAAAAAAATTAATTTGTGCAAAAGTGTCTTCGTCCGAAAGTGACCCTTAGTGCTGAAGTTTCTTAATGCATTAGTGACCCCTCGTGAAAAATCGTCTTCGTTCAAAAGTGACCCTTTGTTCAACTGTCTCCTGTATTTTTATTGTAAAAAATATTCACAAAATTTTTTAACATTAAAGTGTATTTTTATTTTCAAACTTAAAAAATATACATTTTACTTAAAAAATATAAAACAACATTATTTTCTTCAACAAAATAAGAACAATGTGTTACATAATTTATTAAGCTTGATGACATGATGTGCTACCAGCTTACATGCGTAAAACAGTTTTGATATTTCAAACTTCTTACTTATAGTTTTTGAAAAGAATTGCTTTTAAAATAAAAATGAGTTTTCAAGGTTTTAAAGTAGCCTGTTTGTGTAGCAACCCAGTTAAAATAAAGTTCACAACATAAAGAAATTACGAATGTTATTAACAGTAAGTAAATTACATGCCAAAAAAATATAAGTCAGCTGGATTGGACAATTAAGTTTCTTAAAGAAATTTAACAAAAGTATAAAACTTTATTGGGTCATTAGTGAAGTAGAAAACCTTATTTTTTATTAAGCATTATAGCAGTTCTATACCTGCAATAATAGTATTGCATTTAAAAATAGTGCTAGTAAAATATAGGACGTGCTACAAGAATAAAAAAAACGTTAGTTAGGAGTTATTGCAAGAAACGAATAAAAAACAAATCACCAAAGTCAGTTCCAACAAAGCACATGGTTATCTTCAGTAACTACAGAACGATCAAAAAAAATTATTAAGGCAAGTTAAAAAGTAGCAAAATTTATTACCTAAAATGAGATATCGTTTATAATTGAAAACTTTTTTAAAGAATTTATGTTAGCGATAATGAAAAACTTTTGTTTATTTCTTCAATGACAACAAGAATTCGTGTTTAGGAAATGCATTAGGGTTATAAAGTCGAATAAATTAAATTAATACTTTAATCAATTTGTTAACATGAGAGCACTAATGAAAAAACCTTTGCTTGTCTGAGAATTTTTATTAGAGATTTTTTTCAACTTTGAAATTTTAGTAGAATTTCTTGGTTTAGTTCCAACGCAAAGCACAACAACCGGTGAAATGTTACAAGTAAAGGTGCAAGGCACCAATACAAAGTTTTTGGAAGTACATTCCTTCTTTTATTTTTAGTATAAAGTTTGATTAAAGTTGAAAAAATGTCTTAAAAAATATATCAATATTAAAAAATACTGTTAAGCTAGTTTAATATATTTTTTAATAAAAAAATATTTATTTGGTTAACTTTGACTTCATAAAAATTATTTTGGAAACTTTTTTACTTTACATGTAAAAATTGTTTGAAATTCAGGTTTATAAAAAATTCTCAAAAACAAGTTTTTTTCCAGATTTTTTAAGTATAAGATAATCTGTCTTATTCACACTTTTAAACTAAAGCATTAATTTGTTCTAATTATTTGAAAATTTTATACAGAGGTTTAAGACCAAACTAATCAAATTAAATTGAATTACTGAAAAAAATTCAACTTGAAATATATTTTTGCTCAGCGGGACACATTTACATGCTCGCGGGCCACAAAATTTTCTTTCGCGGGCCGCATTACATTCAAAAAAATAATGTGCTCGCGGGCCGCAGATTTATTCTTCGCGGGCCGCAATTGGCCCGCGGGCCGCAGTTTGCCGACCCCTGACTTAGACAGAACGTGCATCGAATTCATAAATTTCCTATAAAAAAATTATTTGACTATAAAATACAACAAAATTTATTGTATTTTTATAGGAGCTTTTTCATATGTCGACAAGACGATATGAATTCACTCCTCTTATTTAAATAATCTTCTTTTTTTAACGCATACATAACGGCTGCTGATTATTTGTTTTCAAAATCTTGTTTTTCTAACAAACTATTTAAATGCCCTGCGAATGGGCTAGTAGAAGGTGTTCAAGTTTAAATGATAACCTTATTAAATAAATAAATATATATATATATATATAGTTTGCCACATGTATAAGTTTACAACTAAAAATTTCAAATTTTGAAGTCCAACCCAGTTTGCACTGGAGTGGTTTTAAGAAATTTGAATATTGCCAAGGTGAGAGCTTCTTCAAAGCATTTGTATTTTTGTGCACGTTTTTTTTTTTTGCGTTATTTGCCAATGTTTAAAAATAGAATATAAAAATCATACTTATAAGCATCGTGATGTATACCTGTATACATATTATAATAAAATATATTATTTTCTGGACAATACTGTATTCAAAGGTGTACGAGTCAATAACTGAAAATATAATTAGTACATAAGTAAAAAGATCATTTATTTCGAGTTTACTGTTTTGTTGTTGAATTAAAAATGACGTGCAAAAGTGACGACTGACTTGTACCAGGCAAACAGTCGGCTTTGTTCAAAATGTAGCCAAAAAAAATAGATGACTAGTAATAGATGAAAAGTAACTCATATTAAAACTGAGACTATGCAAAAAATTATCTCTTTGAAAAAAATGATGTGTTTAATTAATTGGGTAGAAATTCATTCAGGTGGAGTTTTATCCAGGCTGGAATAGATAAGTCAGGAGTTGGGCGTGTGCTAACTTATCAGTTCGCATCAAAAATATGGCAAAAATGCTCTGAATAAATTACTAAAAGTTTCTTCGCTTTGAAATTCCCTATGTTGAAATAGATATACACAAATTCAATTTAAAATTTGTTCAACCATTAAATAATTTTTCAAATCTTCTTAAATTGCTTTAATTTTTTATTTACTTGTGATGATTCTTTTTGATAATCATAATTTTGTTGGTTTTAAAATAGTTGACAAGCATGTCGAATTTTAATAGTTTCAATCTGATTATCACCAAAACATATAACCTAACATTGCTAAAAAATAGAGGTTTAAAGTATTATAAAAATCTTAAGAAAATAATAAATACATAACTAATAACTCATATTAAGCATAAATTTCAATTTAAAAATATGTAAAAATACAGATTTAAATACAAAAAACTTGTTTTAAGCTTCAAAAAAAAATAAAGTTCTCAAATTATTTATCTAAATTGTTTGAAAGTATATATTATCTAAACTTTAAAAATATAAATTTTGTCGAATTCCAAAAAAAAACTAGACACACAAAAAAAATCTTTTATATAGACTAGTACAATCGTTTCTTTTTTTCATAAAGGATTAATAAAACAAGAAGCTTTGAATTTTTAAGTTTATCAAAAATTACTTGTATAAATTATCTGTTTTTTTTTTGTAGTTTTTAAACAGTTATCAACATTGGATTTTCTAAAAAAAAAATATTTTTTCTACTATTTTTTTTTTAATTTTTAACTTAGATTATAATTTTCAAAAATGAAAATTGCCCTTTTACAACTTATAAAACTTTAAAACAGCTATATGTTGTGTTATATGCTTTTGTCAGGGTTCGTGCGCGTCAGGCTAAGTCAGGCTAAATCAGGCTAAATCAGTTTTTTTGAAAAAAGTTGAAAAACGTCAGGCTAAATCAGTTTTTGTGTTTAAAAATTTGAGAATCTCAGTTTTTGTCAGTTCAAATGCATGAAATTTTTTTAATTAAGATCAAATTGAGATGTGAATTTATTTCTAAATAAAGATTTAGTTATTAAAGACAAAATCAATCAGTATTTGTAAAAATAAGTGCTTAAACCTTTTGTTGAATCTCTAAAATAATTTTAAGAATCTTCATTATTTTGTTTTTAGTAGATTATATACGTCATAACTATAAAATTTCATAAAAAAGTACAGTTTAAACATTACAGTTTAGTTCAACAACTTGACTGTTTATTTGAATTTGTTTACATGAGCTTTGTTTTTCAGAGCTTAGTTGGTTAAACTGTTTTAATTTCTAATATAAAGGCTTTATACCAAATACTTTATAGATTAATACTCTTAGCAGTTTGTTCACATATTTTATTTTCTGTTTATTCAAATTTATTAGAGATATTCACAAGACTAAAAAATTACTTATGTAATATCATGATTATTTTAGTTAGTTATTTTAAAAATTAAGATGCTTTAATGATAACATAAAGTTTTTGAGAGATGTGTTTAATTACATTTTGTTTTTCTTTTACAGACTTATTCACATTTCTGTTTTAATAAAAGCTTGTGGTCCAGTCATGTAACTTATAATTAACAAATTCAAGTACTAATTGACACGAACCTTGTATATGGGTGATAAGTTGTGGATGTAACTAAGCCCCAAAATTTATAAAGGTATGAATTCATTGAAGCAGAAATTATAATGACCAGTTAAAAATATTCAAGTTGCTGGGTAAGGGATTGATAGATGTTGAAAAATAATTCATTTAAATTTTTATTTTCTTTAAAAGTAGTTTTGTGAATACTTTTATTGCGTTAATTTGCTAATTAAGACCCCCCAAAACCCAAAATGCCTTCTGAAGGTGATTTTTTCTACTTTGAAAAATTGTCAGGCTAAATAGGTCTCTGTCAGGCTAAATGAAAAGGAATTTCGCGCACGAACCCTGTTTTGTTTTTTTTTTTTTGTGAAAAAAGGTTTAAAAGAATATATTTACAGTCATTCTCTAATCAAAAATAGAATATTTAAAATTTATTAGTTGTACTACTTTTGTAATTTTGTACATTATCTGTTTAAAGTTAAATGAATTGTTATTAGTTTGAAAAATATTTTATAAAATTTTTTGTTTTAATAATTCCATAAAATAACTTTAAAACTAGTCAGAATTTTGATTTTTTGATATATTTTTTACCTGAAAGATTTTCTCTGCTTTTTTTTTAACACAATTCCCAGGTGAATGATAAATATATTAATGGTAAACTTTGCTCAGAATTTCTAGTAAACTTTTGCTGACTAAGCCAATTTGTTACATCATTCTAGTTTTTGATACATAAAACTAAATATTTTTATCTTAGATTTTGGCGAGTTCTTTATATGAAACTTCAATTACTTAATCCTTATTTATAAAGTTTTAATATTATAAAATCAATATTTTTGCTGAAATCTGCCATGTGTTGTGCAAATATATATTAAAAATACATTTACAAAATAAGGGTAGGGAGTACTTGGGTGATGTTTGCTGGACTTATGTGTATATATGATTTGGATGTGTATTTACTTTGTTAAGAAAAATATAAGAAAAAATAATAGTTTTGCATAAAATAAAGTATGCCGCATTAAAAACTAATTTGAATCCCAAAAATTCTTGTTTTTCGATTATTTGACTTATACAGTAATTAAATCACTTATAAATGTCTTAGACCAGGGTTTCCCAAAGTGGGCCATGTGGCCCCCTAGGAGGCCATGACAGATACTCAAGGGGCTGCGAGCAGCAAAGGAGGAAGAGGGGGCCATGAGCAGCAAAGGAGCCACAAGGGGGGTCATGAGGCCATAACCTGAAATTTGGACTAGATTTTCTTGAGTTGCAGACGATAGAAAAAAAAAGGTTCTATGTGTATTTTATGGTAGTTGATGAGTAATCTTGTTTAAAGGGGCCATTGCTTTTTCAATTTCTTTAAAGGGGGCCATTTGCAAAAAAGTTTGGAAAACTCTGTCTTAGACTAACGAATTATATGTTAAATAAAATCTTTTACTTATTGACACAGATTTAAAGACATATTAACTGCTTTTGATGTGTTATGACGTCATAATCACACTAAATAAGAAATTTATGTCTGTTAAATGGTTTTTTTTTTCAAAAAACTAAACAACATAGGTTGTTAGTGATTTTTAACAAAAAAACAATATTGTAATACAAAGCATTTTATGTATACTTATATCCTTTAAAATTTAACTTGTGTGATCATATTAGCAGGACATTTGATGTCATAGTTCGTTTAGCCTAAGTGTTTAAAAAAACCTTTAACAATTATTCAATAAGCATTCGAACAAGTTACTAAAATATTAAGAAGTTATGATTTATTATAGGCAAAATTTTTTGTATGGCATTGAACAAAAAGTTAATGAATGCAAAGTAAAGACTTTTACAAAGAAATAAAGATTGTCACAATATTAACACCTACTCTTATTACAAAATTACTGATACTTCTAAAAACCTCCGTGTAAAAAAAAAATTATACAAGATTGATAAAATCTAATGGACTATCTCTTTGAAATAACTAGGTTAACAAAATACTGTTAAAGATTAGACAACTATCATTTATTTTTCTGTAAAAGACATCTGTTCTATTAAATGATCTTTTTGAAAATGATTTTTCAGTGTAATAGTAGTAAATCTTTAATTACATATATTCCGTTCCCTTTCAATTTTACAATCAAGAATAGAGTCTATATGCAAGTTCAGTGAATCACGTTAAGATGGGTGTTTCAAATTCCAATAATCCCATCTAGAACTCTCTTGAGGTATTTTATCTGAATGTCCCATCATCATTTTTACTTTCACAAGTAGCTATACCCCATGTGTCTGATGATCATTAACTAATTAATGTGGCATAATAGTTCCCTACCGAACTATCATCAGCTTTTCTATCTGTATATTTAGGGAAGAGACCATACAATAATGCTACATCAGTGTTTGTTTGTAATAAACATAGATACTGAAAGCACTCATTTAATTTTGCAACAAGAAAACATAAATTTAGGAGTCTTTTCTATAAACTTTTAAACATTCAACTTTAACTCAAATAGTTTAAAGCAATTAACATGCATTTCAAAATATAACTCTAAATTTAAACAAAACTTAAAACTAGCAAGTACAAATAAGTTCAAGATAAGTTCTTGAGTTCCTTCCATCAGCTACACAAAACAGTAACTGCAAACATGAAAATGTATTTTGTTATTTTTTTCTAAAATGTTTTATTATTGATTTTGAACCTTATTTATCATAACTGCAGCAAGCTCTAACTATTCTCTTAAATTAAAGAGAGTTCAACAACTAATAGTGTAAGTAGTTCGCAGCAGTTCAAAACAATGCAATAAAATGACATAACATTAGTAGTATCTTTCTGGCTAGCTGACTCCACACTTTTTTCATTCAAAATGTAAACTAAATGTAAAAAAAACACAATATTGTTTCTTTTTAAGATAGAATTTTGATAAGTGAGAAAAAGTCTAATTTTACAGACCAGTTTGCATACTTGGTACGTAAATGATGTTATAATACATCAAAAGCAGTTGAAACGGTTTTAATCTATGCCTACATTTATAAGCTTTCATTTAAGATATAAGGTATAAGTCTAGGACATGTATAATTGATTTTACTCTTGTTTAAATCAAAAAATCGAAAAATATGTGACTTTTTAGGTTGAAATTAGTTTTTTGATGGTTTTTTTTTTGTTAAGTTAATTATTTAATTTTAGATTCTTCCTAATGAAGCAAAAACACATCTAAATTATATATACTCATATTAATTTTACAATATAACCAAAAAAATGTGCTGTACTACTTACCTTTACACAAAAGAAATAATAACTAAAAGAGTGGTCTTCGAAAAGTAAATGATATGTAGATAAGTTTTTTTCTTTTAAATAAATAAGTTTTTTGGCATATATTGTGCTAATCAGAAATTTTTGAAAATATTTAATAATAATCAAGTTTAGAATTAAACTTTTGTAAAATCTTGTTAAGTAGTTCTTTATTAGATAACAGTTTTTGTATTTTAAACTTTTACACTTCAAATTCAAGCTTTATGTTGTAAACATGTAAATGGTCTAATTTAAAATATAATTTCTACAACAATTTCAGTTTTGATCATTACCTCTTGTATGTCACATTTTTTATGAAGCAAATAAAGTCTAAAATGTTTCTATTAAATTTTTATGTTAGTAGTGTTTTATTATAATCTTAAAATAAGCTAAAAGTAAATAGAAATTTTATAAAAGTTTTACTTGTATTTTAGCTGTATAAAATATCATATAAAAGGGGATAATTCAAACAATTATTTTAAATGTTGTACTTCATCTCATTTGCTAGGCAGGAGACTATATATTAACAATTGTTTTACATAAAAACACAGAAAAATTTGTGAAAAAGGTAAAAAAAACTTAAAAAACTCAAAATAAACAGAAGTATTACTTCTTTGCTAGATTCTGAAGCTTTAAAGAAATATATTTTATAATATATGTGCTATATTTTTCAGCCATATAAGTTTTATATTTCTATGTTTAGTAAAAAATTAAAACACTTTCAAAAGCTTGAAAAGTGGAATCAAAAAATTAAGAGAAAATTTTTATTATCACAATTATTACAATTATCTTATCTTCTGCTTACGTTAATAAAAAAAACTAACGACAACTTTTAAAAATATTTATTAATTGTAAACAATTTTTTCATGAAACCAAACTATGCCAAAATATTTTAAAACTATAACTTTTTTTTTTTATAAGTAATATGCAAATATAAATCAGGTGCTCAAAAAAGTATAATCTTTTCATTGATAATAGATAATTATCTATTTATCACTTTTAAGTTTAATTCTGGAGAAAAATATCTTCTTCAAAAATAAAATAGTTATACTTTAAAAGAAAAAAAAAAATTTACTCAGGAGGCAAAGTTTTAATATTTATTTAATTAGTAAAAAAGGAATGTTGCAAAGTAATTCAAAGTTGCTTAATGTTTAGTTTCATTTGAATTTATTTTTAACTCAAAATATTCTATAGTTTATATAGAATAATTTGAGTGTAATTAAACAGTAAACTGATCAAAATTTTAGTATAAACACTAATCATTTACTAGAGGTAGGAAGTACAGCACATTTTTTTGGTCGAATTGTAATATTTATTCAAGTTTATATGATTTGGGTGTGTTTTTGCTTCATTAAGAAGAATCTGAAAAAAAAATTCAAAGAAAAAGTATGCCGACCAAAAAACTAATTTCAACCCAAAAAATAACATATTTTCCACTCTTTGATATAAACACTAGTAAAATCAGTTATACATGTCCTAGACTTTTAGTTTATGTCTTAAATGAAAGTCTTTACTTATTTACATATGTTTTAAGACATATTAACTGCTTTTGATGTATCATGAGGTGATAATCAACCTAAATGTGCAAAACTTATTTGTAAAATATAGGGGTAGGAAGTACAGCAATATTTTTTGTCACATTGAACATTTCAAATAAGTAAATATTATTTGGATGTGTTTTTTCTTAGTTAAAAGATTAAAAATTTCAAAAAAAAAAGTTTTTCTAAAAAAAAAGTCACTGCCCAAAAACAATCCCAATATCACATATTTTTCGATTTTTTAGATTTAAACAGTCATAAAATTACTTATACATGTCCTAGACTTATAAATTATATCTAAATGAAATGTTTTTATTATAGGTATATATTAAAGACATTTTACTGCTTTTGTTGTATTATGACGTCATTATTACACTATATATGCAAACTTGTCTGTAAAATTGTACTATATTTTCTATATAAAAAGCAAATCTTCTGCCGTTTCACTTTTAGTTTTTTGGTTTACAATGAAATATACAAGTCAGCTAGTCAGAAAGATATTATTGATGTAATGTCATTACAATTGCATGTTAATATATGTTTAAAATATTTAGTTAAATTTAGTTTAAGTTTATAAATTATTGTTTATCTAAATAAGTTAAAACATATTTTGTTAGTTTGTTTTAGTGTTTTAATTCACTTATTTTAAAGCTTTTTTCTCAAATCTTTTTTAATTTTAAACTCATAGCAGTTAACTGTTATTGTATTTATTCATATAAAATGCTCTTAATGATCATAATTTCTAATGACGGAAAGTGATTTAAAATGTATTTTATATATATATCAACATGTAATTGAAATGACATCAAATCAGTAATATCTTTCTGCCTAGCTGACTTAACACATAGATGCTTAGCTTAATACGTTTTTTGGCAGGCCAGGTACAATAACTTCAGTTTTTTATGCTCATTTTTTTACTAAATAAAAATATAAAAATTTATAAGTTTTTTTTCTAGTAAGTTTAACAGTTTTCAAGCGTGTATTTTAGTTTTTAATGTAAGAATCTCTCAGAAAAAGGCAACTAGAACTGATCGACCGAATTGTTTTTCTAGAAATTGAAAACAACAGGCTTAAAGAGGCAACTAAAATAAATGAAATTACTAAAGATGAAGTAGAAAGACTACAAGCTGAAAAAAAGGATTTAGATAATGAACACAGAATTATGTCTAAATTGCTGACAGAGGAGCAGAGGTTTATTTGCTGTATTTATTTTTCTTAAACTAATAAAACTATTTTTTATGACAAAAATGTTAGCTTTGTTAAGATTGTTTACTAGTAAGTAAAGTATACTCATCAAAATTGATTTGTTTTTAATTTGTTTTTAATTCTATTGTTCAATATGTTGAAAATTATACTTTTTTTGTAAAATACAATTTTAAATTTTGTAGTCTTATATTTGTTTTTGTAAAAAAAACATTGAGTTTGACTGCTTTTTTTAATAAAGTAAAAACAAAATCTTCATTAAAATAAAAATTGAAGTACTTAGGGCTGTGAGACTTTAAATAAGTTTTCAGCTTGTTAAACTACTAATACATTTTTTAATTTTTTAAAGTGCTAAAGAAGATGCACAAAAGAATTTTGAAGTTGCAAAAAAGGAGTTAGGAGAAGAAATCTCTATTTTGATTCAAGAAAACAAAAAAGAAAACAAGTTGTTGTTTGATAAACTGGCAGAACAAAAAAGGTTTGTTTTTTTTTAGTATTTTATTAAAATTTACAAACATATATACACATCAATTTATATGTTTAGTTAAATGTTAAGTTTATATGTTGTAGTTTTACATAGCACATTTTAAAATAAGGAAAGCCTCTTTTAACTGGAAAAAAAGTCAAGATTTTTTTTGTATTTTTGTACTGCTTAAAACGAAGAAGATTTTGTTTAAAATAACAGTTTTAGAGAATAAATTTTTTAATTTTTTTGCTAATTGATTTAAACCAGGGTTGTCATAATGATCTCATTAAAAATTTATAATATAAAATTATGATTTATGATTTCTTTATTTATGATTTCTTTATTCATAATAAAGATTTTTTTAATTAAACCCATTGGCAAACATGTTGATTTTGATAAGGAAGTGGAATACATTGAAGAGATAGTTTACGTTGATGATGTTACACATCAAGAAACTAGTGAATCCATTAACAACATCTTCTCAGGTAGAAAAATAGTTTCAAAGTAATAAGTTGACTATTAAGTCTGTATAAACATATAAGAATATTAATATATGTACTCAAATTTTTATACAGTATTTATTTATAGTTTTTAAGTTAAATAAAAGTAACACTTTGTACACTTAGCCTGTATAGTCATCTAAAACTATTAGTAGTACCTTATTTTTGAAAAATTTTAGTCTCTGATTTTTTCAATAAAGGTTCATCATCGGGATATCCACGCAGTGAAGATGATCAAAATGATAAAACTGATACTATAATAAACAATGTTAATACAGGTAATTTATTATTTACAATATTTGCCTATCAACTAACAGGTTGTTCGTCACAAAAACCAGTGGCCACCCTACTTCACATTATGAAATAAAAAAAAAACAATGTTATAGCAACTAAAAATATCATAATGAAAACTATTTTTTAGACAAATACTTTCAATAATTAATTTTTAAATGTATACATTTTTTATTTTTGGTAGCAAAAAGAAACCAAGAAAAAACAACATTCACTAGCAAGCAAAAAACTCTCAGTGAGAATCCGGTACAAGATGTCAATACTGATGTTGTAACTATCAATGATGTTGCAGGTAAAACCTTTTGTTTTATTGATATATCTAAAAAGCATTTTCATAATTAAATTTCTAATACACTATTCCATATTAGATATAAACTTTAATTTTGATGGTTTCTGTAGAAACAGATTATACTGACAAAACTGATAGTCAAGATAGCAATACTGCTGATATAAAAAATAATGATGTTACTGATAAAAGATATTTATTTTATGAAAAAATTAAAACTGTTTTTCATTACTTAGTTTTTATTATGTTTATTGTTTATTAATGTTAATAATAAATTTTTTTTTTGATAATTTTTATAAAAAAAACTAACACTGACAAATCTGATGGTCATGATGGCAATACTGTTGACGTAATAATTAATTATGTTAAGGGTAAAACTCGAAACTATGAAAAATTATTGATTGTGTCGTCTATAAGAGTATTATATTTTACTGACATCTTATAAAAATAATGATAAACATTTTTTAGAAAACTTTTAACTTCATTTCAACTTAGGTTTGTTGCAATGAATTAATTGTTTTTTTTTAATTTTACACATTTTATCAACTTATACTACTATAAACTTGAAAGTTTTGAATACGAAACATCTTAACTTTTGTTAAGTGTTTATGCATCAATAGGTTTTCATTATAAGTATGTAAAAAAAATTTTTGAATAAAATTTACCATTTCAATTACCATTTACCTTTTTATTAACTATTTTGTTAATATCTAACTAGCACAAAAAAAGATATATATTAATATAATAAAAAATTTCCACTTTTATGACTATATAAATATATACTTGATATACTTACTTCTTTAATTATGTTTTTAATTTTAAACATCTAACACCTTGTTTATCTTTTAAAAATAAACAACTCTGTCAAGACAATTAAAAACACAAAATTAAAAGTGCTAGGATGACCAAGAATACTATAGTTACAGATATAATTAATAAAATAGTATAACATTTAGTTATTTTAATGAATAAGTTTATATCAAAAATTTTTCAAACTATTATATATTGAAAAATTTAATGCTATTAGTTTAAGCTTTCAAATGTTTTCACAGGCCAAAAGAGTGAGGACAAAACAGTTATTAGTAGAGGAGAAAAAGCCAAACAACAAATTAAGAAAACACTTCTTAAGAATATTTCAAGGTCAAATAAGTACACTACCGTTACAGGTAAACAATTATAACGATACACAGTTATTATAAAAGTGCATAAATATGGTTGTATATATTGTTTATAATTAAATAACTATAGGCTGATATAAGCTATTACGTACTAGAATTTAAATGCTAAAACCTTAAAACTTCAATTTTTGCTGAAGGTCAAAGCTATGATGGCGTCATAGCAAGCAAAAAAAAAACGAAGAGAACACTGCCCGCCATAAGATCAAAAGGGTCAGAGTTTTACATTTGCAGGACCAGTCATGTTAGTTTTTTTACTTCATGTTTAATAGTTCAAATACAAATATTCTTGTTGTAGCATGTTCATACTTGCTTCTTTTATAAAAAATACAGAACTTATAGCTTCATCTGTTGGTACATTCAAGGTTTTTTTTAAACAATTTTTTTAAATAATTCTTAATTTTTTGTATCCTACTTTGTTGTCAAATCTTAAATTACTTAAAACAACTATTCTATTATTTTTGTATTTTTTCTAGAAGTGTGAAACATTTATATAAAAATAGTAAAAATTTTGAAAAAAGTGATATAATTTTAAGAAAAGTTATAAAATTGTCTATTATATTTTCTTTTACAGGAAGACGTTTGTGAAGCTGCTCCAGAATGATTTTAAAGTCCAGAGTGACCCTTGGAGAACTATTGTTAGTCCTTTTTATGGTGCAACAATTTTAATTAAATTTTCTATGGTTGAAAAACTATTATTCAAAAAGCTGTTTTAAAATAAAACATAGGTTTTTTTATTTATTTCTTAAAACAAATCAAATGACTAAAAAAATTATATATTTAAATTCTAATTCTTTTTGGTTAAAAGTTTATTTTTTGATCAAGTTATTGTAACTTTGTTTCAATTAAATGTCATTTTATTTCTCGTTTATTTTTGATGTATAATTGTGAATTATTTGTTAAATTTTAAATCATGTGGTTTTAATTTAAATATATTGCGAGTTATTGATTGTGGTGTTTTTTTTTTGGAAAATTCAAATGAAAAATTTCAATTTATAAATTTCAAGTAGTATTTAAAATATAGACTTTAAAGATTTTATACTTAAGTAATGATTTTTATGTTTGAGAAAACATTTTAAAATATACATTTTAAATATTCTAACTTTGTATATGTTTTGTTTTTTTTTTTCTTTTTCAGTAGCTTAAAATGTTTGTTAAACGTTTGTGTACTTAAATATTGTATACTTTGTGTTTTTATCGAAGTTTAACATATTCTTCCTAAATAATTCTAAATAAGTAGTAGCCCAACTAATACTTGAAAGGTTTCTTAAGTACTTAATAATAAAACTGCTTTTCTTTTATAACAAAGTCTTTTAAAATTGTTCAGTTATTATTTTTTAATTTTCAAGTTTTTAACTTTAAATTGAATTGAAACTTTTTAAAATGTTTTAACAAATGTACATGTGTTAAGTTAGTCTTGTACATATTATTTAGATAATGTTATATTTATAAGTCAAAATCGTCTAAAATAAAACTATTTATAGCTATATACATAAAAGTTTTGTTTTTAGATAATATATAAACTATAATGTAGTCAATTTTAAATACATAAAACGGTGTATTAAGATATGTTTATTAAATTTAGCAAATTGAGCTTACTATATTTTTTTTTATTATTCACACTAAAGTGATTTTTAGTGTACAAATCAAAATATAAGAGTTTTAACGAAAGTATTCAGTATTTTTGAAAAATATTTCTTTTTATTTAGAAAGTTGTAAATTTTTTTAAACAAAAGTTGTTAAAACAGTAACACACAAATTTTGAATAACTTTTCGTATAAAAGCAGTGAACTTTAATACCGAATAACAGAATAATTTAAGAAAATTATTATAAAACGTAGTTTTTTATATAGTTTAGGTACTTTTAATGATTCTAAATCTGTAAATTATAGTTAATAACCTAGTTTTTAATTTAAAACTTAGTTCTGTAGACTTATTTACACATTTAACAGCTTTTACAACCTTTTTTGAAAGTATTTATACGTAAAAATTATTGTCATTATAATCAAGGTCTATATCAATTAAAAAAAATATTAACATATTTTTTGATGATACATTAAAACAAAAATTATGTTTTTTTATATTTTCGTCTACTAAAGGAATTCTTAGAATCAGAGTTACAAAGAAATAAAAAAAAGTTTTAATTGACTATTATTAACAATTATTTAGTTAGGTTGAAATTTCGTGCTGGAATACCTTTTCTGTGTCAAATCGACTTTGAAGTACTTATAATTTTTTTTGATAATAAATCTTCATTGAGTAGTATTTAAATAGAAACTAAAACTATAAATAACAAAGTGTTAAGCAGCTTATTTTCATGTTAGTTTTTCCTATAAATAATATTGTAAATATATGTAATGTGCATCTGTATAGTATGTCAGCTAAGTGCGGTTTTATTTTACATTTACTAGGTGAAAAGATATTTAAAAGTTAATAATACCTTAGTAGTTTATCATGAAGCATATTAAAAACTTAGTAATTTTCAACTAACATCTGTTTTGTTTTTCAATAAAGTTAAAAAAAATGTCAACTGTTTCTCAAGATTCTGCAAATTTACAATTTTAATGAAATTCAAAGTTAAAACGTGTTTACCTTATAACTAGTTGCTAAATAAAGTCTCACTAATATTTACTTAAATAAAACAAATAAATTTCAATAAGAAAGAATAGACAATAGTAGAATTTTTAAAATTTCACTTAAAATTTTCTCACTGCATGAAAGCTTAAATATTTGTATCATACAAAAAAGTTAGTGTTTATTACATGTTAATTATTTTTTGAATGTCCTTCTGAAACTGTCCGGATAAGTGAGCGTCCGGATAAGTGAAGTCTGGATAAGTGAATAAGCACTGTACTTTAAAACGACTAATTAGGCTATTCACTTTTTGCTGAAGTTGTTTATTTAGTAGTACTTAAACAATTAGCTAATTATCATAATTATTATTAACTTAAAAAAATTTAGATGTTCTTATACTACTAAACATTATATTTTATTAGCTATAAAAAAAAACGTTACGGTAAAGATTTTTTTGGTGGAAAATAATCAGTACTATTTAAAATTAAAGTTGTATACCGTTGTGGCTTTACCAGTTGTTTTATTATTTTTCAAAAAAAAAAAAAAAGGAAGTGTAACAGGTTTTATTTTAAATTTACTTATTACTTTGGTTTAATCTATTAAAATCTTGTACCTTTCAATAGGAAATATGTTTAAAACTTACTAATTAAATTGTATTCTGAAATGTATATATTAAGTTGTATACTTTTTCTAAAATAACCTATACAACAACAAGTACAATCCTTACTCAATTTTTTTAAATTAAATAATTTTTAACAATCAAAGATTTAATTTGTGAAAGTAAGGCTTAAAAAAATATTATGTATAAAACAGAAAACTAATTGATAACAGTAAAGTAGCAAATCAATAATAAATATACACCAACTTTTTTTATTTTTTTGTTTCTTTTTGTAAATTAACATACAAAGTTTTTAATTCTTTAGTACTTATATATAATGAGCTTTACACATTTTGCGTGCTTATTTCTGATTTAATCGTTGTTGTACCCAAAGTGCTAGTTTTGTCATTAAAAAAATAAATCTAGCAGTAAATTAATATAAGTTGTTTGAAATTTCTGACTTAAATCGCTTTTTTCGGTGTTAACAGTAAAGCGCTTATTTAATGTGACTAACTGAAGTAAAGTTAGAAATTGAAAACAATCATAACTTAAAAAGTTAAATTTTGAATAAAACAAATTTATACGTCAATATACTTCAAACAAACTAATTGTACTCATAGTTTAAAAAGCAATAATAAAACTTTATTTTTTTCCTAATTGTTCATTACTAATTAGTTCTGAGTTTAATTTATGGATAATCAGAAACTTTTTAGTTTTAAGAACTATTAAACTTTCTTCAACCAAATACAGCTTTGGTAGTAGTATAACTCCCTACAATGTAAAACACTGTATTTACCTTCGCAGTAAATCTAAAATTATATTACAAAATAATAGTTAAAAACTTCTGAAAATCTTTATTTAGCATACAAGTATTAATAGATAAAAGTTCATCTAAATTTAAGCAACTTGAAAATATTTGTATTAAAAGTTGTATGGCAAACCTCTAATAAAAGTAGAATATAACATTTAACAATTCTTTAAATCTTATATTCAACAACAAAAATTAAAAATACCTCGAAATTAAAGCATAATTATGTAAAGTACTAACTTTTTTAGAAATTAGAAGGTCAATTTTAATAAAATTATGTAAATTTAGAGCTAGCATAAAATTTATTTGTAAGGTAGGTATTTTATTTTTTCTGTAAAACAACTGTTAGATTTTGCTTAAAGTTTACTGTATTAACATAAATGTTTTTTTATCAAAATTAATGTTCTTTTATATACACAAAATGTAATTTCTTTTATTAGAATTAAACAACTAAAAAGACATGGATCTTAATACAATTTTAAGAAAGTTGGGAGGAATAAAGCTAGCAATAAAGAAATTTCTGCATACAAATGAGAGAAAATGTAACAATATTGTTGACAATTTATTTGATACCAGATCCCAACCACGACCTTTGACAAAAAATCAGGCTGAAGGAATAGCTAAGAGAAGAAATATTATCAAAAGGTATATATGGAAAAAGAATATCAAAAGGAAACTGAAGAGATACATCAAATGGTGCTCAGAAACTTCAACGAAACTACAAAAGATTCAATCTTTTCAGATACTTTTAGATGAACCTTTCAACATTCAACAACAAATTGGTAATTTAATTGAAGATACAAATAAACTGTTTCTCAGGCTGCAGTACCAGCAAAATATTGTTAACAGAGTTTTGAACAAATCTTTAAACTAAACAGTAGTGTAGTAGAACTAGAATTGATTAATGTAAAGAAATAAACTGCATCTTTTTTCGATTCATAAGAGTTATAAATAACTTTTTCGCAATAAACGGTAAAAACTGCATGTTTTCTGATTATTGTTTTCTACGTTATAATTTGTTAGATTTGTGCTGGTAATCATTGTAATAATCAACAGAAAGTACCATAGTCATCAATAGAAAAACCATAGTCATCAAAAACCTTGGCGAAAGTCTACGGATTTTCATATGCCGTGAGACAAGATTAAGCTTACAAGGTTTGATTCTACCTATTCGATCATTAGACCACAAGCTTCGGTAGACTGAGAAGTTTTCGGTTGTGACTGACTAATGATCCTAATCAGGTCGAAACTAGTCTCAAACAACGAATACTAGTGGTCAGGTGACTATATTTGTGTTATTAAGCCTTATAAACTTAAGCTTAAAACAATAGTTTGCGAAAAAGTTAAAACAATAAAAGTAAGTTCAAGTATTCAGGTAAGAACCTGAAATTGTAAACTTATATTTCTAATATTTCTCAAGGTAAGTTTATAGCTTTTCGCGGGAGGTATATTTTTTGATTTAATTATATTTTATTATACAAACAGTAATTGATGCAATTGTTTTTTGTTTAAAAACCTTAGTAGACCATAGTTATAAAGTTATAAGGAAGTAAACTATTTTATATTAATAATATCTCTTAGAAACAAACTATTATGTTTAATTAAAATATCAAGTGCGTTATGTTTTGAAAACTTTAAAACATGCATGATATGTTATTAAAGTAACGACAAAACAATTTATCACTGGATAACAACTTAGTGTACATTTAAATAGTACCCGTAACAAATTTTGTAACAAGTTTTGTAACAATAAATACACAAGCTCCAATATAATATAAAGCAATTATACTTAATATTAAGAAGTTTTTTAAACATGTCTAAGTATTCAATTTTAGTCACATTATTCAATTAAACTGTTTATATTCAGTCGAATATTTTGAACTTATTTTTTGAGTACATAAACAAACCAAGACGTTTTAGGCAGTAAAATTTTAAACACAGCTCATTATGACGGACCACTTCGCCACTAAACCACTGTTTAAAAATCACACTGTTTAATGGCTGTTGTACTAAAAAAATAGAGTTATACGTAGTTAACGACTCGAAGGTTGTTTTATCGTACTCCCAGGTTGAAAGACCAAGTCTTTTTTAAATGATTTTTGTGTTTTTGTTTTTGTTTAATTAGCTTACTGTTACCTTCACCAAGTCAGAGACTGTCTTAAGTTAATCTAAAAAATTTTAAGTTGATTAATAATACTATAAAATATAGGATCATTAAAAGCCCAGTGGTTTTTTAGTTATTCTTGTGTACGTTTTGTAATACATCTAAGTAAACATTCAAAAAATCATCATTAAAAATAACAATAAAGTGAATAATTTTGTATTAAGAATATCTTTTGAGGAAAAAACTATAATGGTAAAACTTAATCTCTACCGCATAGTAACTACTACAAACGTTAAATCAAAAAAATATTTTACTCATTTAAAAAATTAAAATAAACCAGAAAAAAGATCAATTAAAAATTCAAAACTTTCTAGGAAAAATTATTAGCATAATTAAGGTTTTAGTGATGATAAACTTACTTATTAAAAGAATGTTCTATAAAATTTACTACCCGCGATCTGGCCCGCGAATGACTTTTGCAGGTAAAACTTTCACAGAAGGAGCTCGGATAAAAAAATTACACTGGAAAAAATACATTTGTGACTTATGCAACTTCAGACACTTTTATAAGAGCGAAATGGTCTTTACGAGGATGAAACTTGAATAGATTCTTAAATAAGAAGAAACACTGATCTAGATAAACATAAGTTTCAAATTTAAACATTTTTTTGACAATATTCGAACTGCTTAAATCCGATAAGGACGCTAAACAAGTCGGAATTTGTTTATTAAACTCATTGACATTTACTGGAATTAACTTATTATTTTTGAAACTGATTGAGTAGGCAATGGTAAAGTTGGAATTAACTTATTGTGAATCGTTTTGAGTTGGGTTGGATCGGATGAAAAAAAGTTAAATTTAAATAAGTATGTATTTTTGGTTAGCTGGTAAAATTGAAACTGAAGAAAAAACGATCTAAAACGGTTTTGGGTTGTGAAATTATTTTATGTATATAAATAAAACGGATTGGACTTGAACGGACGGAAAGTTATTTGGCTGAAAATTAAGTCGGTTGTGATGTTATTAGCTATTAGTTAATATGTTGGAAACTTTCTTAATATATATATAACAAACTTAACTAAAAAGGTGAAAATTGACTTGGATTAAAATGTTTTTGGCGTTTTTCCGTCAGTAATTATCTATATTAGACTAAACTTAATAAAAGTAATCAAATATATACAATTAGATGATGGTCGATAAGATAAGAATCGATGAGGTAAAATATTTGATAAAAAAAAATTGCGTTGAATTGAAATTAGAATTTTAATGGACCAAAAATAATCAAATCAGTATAAACTAGAAGGAAACTAAGTATTGAGATTAGTTCGTTGCCAGGAAATGCGCATTAGGGTACATCTTTGCTTGGCCACTCACATAAATAAACAGCACAAAAAAAATAGCTGCCTAACTTTATAACCGTCACACTAACTAATTTTTTTTTTAACAATTCCTATATAAATTGTATGAGACCTTGAGGTTTCGACCTACAGTTTTTAGCTGAAAATTTTATTACATATAGCAATCATCACAAAAACACAGTCTACGTGTTTTCAGACAATTTAAATTAAGTTTTTTGGAGAAATTACCTCGTTTCTTCGTAAAAAACTTCAAATTAACAAAAAATTAAAAAAACATTCAAAAATTTTCAAATACCTCAATGAAATTTTCTTCAAATGTTCTGAAATTGCAAGAACGTGTTTTTGTGATAATTACTAAATATGCAATCATTTTTAGTTAAAATTTCGATGGTCGAAATTTTAAGGACAAATACAGTTTAAAAAGGGGTTGTTTTCAGAAAATTGTAAATAGTGTGACTGTGGTAAAACCTAGGAATTTTTTTGTGCTGTCTATTTATGTGAATTCTGACCTACAAAAAATTAACTTTGCGAAATTGCAATGTCGAGACAACAGATACACTTACTGTGCATAAAACTTTCGTAATGATGTAATTTTAGTTACCGTTCTGCACTTAATTATTTACAGCTAATAACTTCAACAATAAAAATTACCTACTAAAGTGAATAGCTCTGTCATTTAAATTAAATTATCATAAAATTGTACTTAGTCATCAGTATAAAAACATTTATATAATAAAATAGTATGGTTTTTTAGTAACATAAATCAAACTCTCATTAGACTAAGTACATTTAATTAGTTATCCAAATTTAGGGGATACTATTAATAAAATTATAATTCATGTCTAATAGAATAGAACTGACTTATTTTAATTTTATAATTCTTATTTGTTATAAAAATATTATTTTCTATTTGTATTATATATTTAGCTTAATTTTAAACATTATATACTAAGTTGTTTACATTTTGAGAAAAACTCTTTAAATTGTACTTGTGATGCTAAATCAAAACAGAAAAATAGAGTTATATATTTTTATTAAATCAAAAAAAAAGAGAAAAAATAAATTTATTTATTCTAATATTCATCATCTGTTCTTGAGTTTGATGGTTTCCATCTCTTCCGTCTGTTAAGATTTTCAAATATTTAGAACAAAATAAAAATTCAAAACGTGAAAAGCAAAAAACTTATTCAAGTTAGAAAACCAATAAATTTATAATTTAGTAATTTAAATTGTAGTAAAAAACATATTTGATATAAATTAAGTCTCTCTTAACTAATATTCATGATTTTTTTTTATAAAAACATACTTATTTTATTTAAATTTTTGGTTTTTTAAAAAACAATTCATCTTTTTAAGACGACAAGGACATAAATTCTAACAATAAACTTTGTATAAAATATTTTTTTTAGATCTTTACATTAATTTCAAAATGTATATACTTTTATAACATAAACCTCAGCATGCAATATAAAGTACAAAATAATTTAGTTAAAAATTTTGATTAATTTTGTAAGAATTTTTATATGGGTTAAAACTTACAGTACGGAAAAGTAAAATCTTTGTTTTAAAGTTACTGAACTTACTTCAAATGAACTGAATATATTTTTCGCCCTCTCATATGGAAGCAACGTCCGAGAAACCGAAGTGGTGACGTTTGTTGCTAGGATAGCTTAGGATGTAGGGGATGCACCGATGAATGTCAAGTGGGATGCCATTGGGACATGAGCCTGAGCTGCAGTCTTTCTTCTTTTTCATGTCGTGAACAAACATAAGTTTACTGTAAAAAAATATTTTTGATAAAATTTGCTTTTGTACTGTTTTAGTGGTACAAAATAAAATTTACCTCAAATAGAAAATAATATTAATTATACAATATTTCGGGACAATTTTCAATAATAAATATAATTTAAATTGCTAAATTCAAAATGTAATATAATAAAAAAATATATTCTTGATAAGTTTCGAAAGTTGTATGAATTAGAATTATACTTAATAAAAAATAAAAACTCAGCTTAAAATACTTTTGACATGCATATATTTTGATTGACCACAAAATAACAAAAATTAAATTTGTAGTTTTCAGTTTAAATTGTAAATGAATTAAAAAAACAATTTAAGTTTTTTTTTTGCGTTTTTAGCACTAAATTATAAGAGTTATTTTAATAAAACTTAACTAACTAGGTTATATATGATTAATTAAATTACATTATCACTTGTTCTTTATAAATTAATTATTTTCATTTTTATTAATCACTTTAATATGCATAAAAAGATAATTAAATAACATTGGTCTAATATTTTATATAGACTCAGTATTCTTTGAAATAATAGTACAATGGAGCCTAAAAAGTAGTTAATACTTTGGTTCTTTTTTATGTACGAATATTTTTATTTCCTCATTAACTTACTAAAAAACTGGTGTAACACTAATTCTATTAAAAAAACAAAACAAAACTACAGAACTTTTGTTAATTTTTACTGAAAGAATAAATAGTAGTTATTGTCTGTGCAGCAAGAACTACCTTTGTGAATTAACCCATACATAAATTTTATTTAATGATGTTTTAAACAGTTTTTCGTACTGCTGATTACATAAAAATAAAATATGGCAGGATTGCCAACAGAAAGAAGCTGAAAAACGTTTCTGGCAATTTTTTTTTGATTTTTTTGACTTTTTGATCCTATTCTTAATGATAATTGATTAAAAAATACTTAAACCTAAAAATTAAGTTAAGTAAAGTTTTCAACCTTAGTTTAAATAGGTTAAAACAACAGTTTTTTTATTGCTGAATTCAATAATTTGATAAAGGAAATTTTTTTAATTATCCTAAAATTTGAACAAGACCCTAACAAAAAACATGGAAAACGCTTAAATTTTCTAAAAATAACATTAGTAAAATACAGATTAAAGTTATGATTAACGATTTTTAATATGGACTTGTTTAAAGCAAATACTTGGACTTTTTGTGATAAAAATTTAAAAACCTTCATTTTTCAGACTTATATATTTTTTTCAATTTTTTTGATTATCTGTACTTTATGGCAACCTTGGTATGGTTATTATTAAAAAGTCAAATTTAAGCAAACCATGTCTAATATTTTAAAAGTTTAAGCTGTTGTGCTTCCTTCAAATAACAAGCCCTTAATGTAAAGTTTAGTAATTTTACTTTTATTTCATTTAAATAAATATGAACAATGTATATCAAGTTAATAAATATAAGTTGAGGGCACTAAATTTCTTCAATAAATAATAGGGTTAGGTTTTTAATTACAGACATTTCAAATTTACAAAACAGGATAAGATTTTGTAGTTATCAAAATATTTTTAATGCTAATGTACTGCTTTTTAATTATGTTTTTAAATTTTGCAAAGATATTGTTTTTTTTTTTTGTCAAATCTTAACGTAGATGTACATTTATTAAGTATTTTAACAAATATAACACAAAAGATTGGCTTTTTGTTTTGTATACTAGTTTTTTGTTGTATTTAATCATAAGTATTTTACCAAATTTAATTTATTTTTAGAAATTTTAACTTTTAATATTGAGGTACTAAAATATTGATAAGGTTAGACTACCACTGATATTAATAAGTAAATTCTAGTAAAAAATTTAATAAATTTTACAATAAGGATACTCTTTTTATGAATTTATATAATTATCAGCATTTAATACAGCTTTATTATTTTTACTTATAAAATGTTTTGATTAAACTTTTATTCAATTTATATTAAAATTATTTTAGCAAACTAAATAAACTATTTCTCATGATTTTACATTATGGGACATTTAACTATAATAAAGCTAAAAAATTCGTTTCAGCATTGTTTTAAAATATTTAAAAATTATTTTAGACCAGAAAAATTTAAAAAGAAAGATTTTACAACCATACTTTTATCTAATTGTGCAGAAACTTCAATTCAGTTAGTAATTTCTCTTAAGAAATTAGACAATAAAAAAAAACTAGTTCACAACCGACTTATATTATCTTAAAGAACAATTAACTATTGCGAAGTTGATTGAAAAAAAATACATTCTTCTGACCTGATTTCTATATCCACTGCAAGAAAATACTGTCATTACAGGCTTCTGCGAAACAGGTCCACATCAAAATGTCATCTTCTCAGAGGCTAAAGACTTCTCCACATCAATGATATGTTCTGAATGTTTCCATAAACCCTAAAAAATACATATGTTCGAAGATTTCAAGTTCTATTTTGTTTTAAAAATAATTTATAAAACATATGATAAAATCACTAAAACAGTATTATACAGGTAACAAGTGAAAACTTAGTCAACTATTTTCAAAACTTTAACAAAACCCTGTTTTTTTTTGATAATTTATTAAAAGTTACTATAAAACTTTAAATAGTATACATAGCCAAAATAACTAATAAAGTATCAAAAACCTCAAATAAGCTACACAATTTTGATTTTAAAGTGTTAAATATAATATTTTATCTTTGTTCCTTGAAATTTATAGAAAATTCCATACATCATAACTATGTCTTAAAATGAATGGTAAGTTACCTTGTACTGAAGGGTGGTTTCAGTTTGACCCATTCTACAGTTCTTACTCTTCATAGCACCATACTAAAAATATTTAAGTATATAGTTAAATTAAAGCTAAATATAAGTAATTGTTAAGACTTTTACTATTACTTGGTTTTTGAGCATTTATGATGTATTAATTTATACACCAACAAAAACTTTGTTTTAAATTAAAGTTTTAATAGCTTAAACTATTTTGTTAACTTTTATTTAAAATATGGCAAACATAATTTCTAACCTATGTTCATCAAAAAAAATTTACAAAAGAAAACACAAATGCATTGTCAGAAAAGCCATTTTATCTTGCTAAGTGGTAAAATCTCATTTTATTACTTTTGTGTTTCATACAAAGTAAGTACGTGTAATAGCAGGGCCTGCCTAAAAGTAGTTGTTAATTAAAATGAATATATAACTATTTCCAAAACAATTTTACAAAAATTTTACATATAGGTTAATCAATTTTTTGACTTAAAACTTTGTGTATACTAATCCTTGACTTAAAATGTTCCAAGTAAGTTAACTTAGAAAAAATAAAAATCGAAAAATCAGATAAAATCATAACACTAGACAAGAAAAGCGAAAGACAAAACATATGTATCCATTATAAAAAATATTTTTTTAACAACATTAAAACCAGCTAAATATTAAAACAAAATAAAATTCAAGTGGCAAACACGAGTATTTTATAACATTTTTCCAACAGTCTAAAAATTTTTTTCTAATAGCTCAAAAAATTTTTCTAAATAACTTTTCTAAACTGTCTAAAATGCATTAATTAACAACAAAAGCGTATTATTTCAAATTCAGCTATCTGTACATAAAACTGTATTATTACTAAGTCACAATTATTATAAAATTTTTCAAATCTAAATTTCTGTTTACTAACATAATAAACTGTTGCTTACTGAGGAGTAAATGAAACTTTATATTTCATGTATGAAACAGCTGTATAAATTATAGTTTTTATATACATCGATAAATATATATGTATATAGTTTATTGAGAGACAAAAAACCGCTCAAAATAATTGATTCTAGGACCTGGTACACAAAAACATTTTGGTTATCAAGTCGCACACCAATGATACCTTTAAATATATATATATATATTAGTTTTTAACATAAATTTATATATAAATTTTTAACAATATATTTGTATATATAAATTTACTCAATAATATTTTTTAGATTTTCATACAAGTTTTTCAAGCTTTATAAGTTATACCGATTCAAATCCAGTTCTAAATTATTTTAGATATTATTTAGACAATTTTTTTAAATAATTACATTTAGAATTGAAGTATAAAAACTTTCATAATGTATATTTTTCTTTCTTAAGTTTTAATACAGTTATACATTTTAACTTCAAAGTCTAACTCATTCGATTTTTAGTCGAAATATCGATACTATTTTGTTGATATAATTACTATTGATATTACACTTATAAAGTTAAAACTAACTTGGTACTTACCTTTATTTGAATAAAAACTATTCTAAATTAAAACATTTAACATAAATCAACAAGAAAAATCGAACCAATTAAATTATATTTAGTTATAAAAACAGTTATTTGATAAAGCTTTTTAATTTAAGAAGTAAAAAAATCAAACGGCTTATAAAAGATAGCAAAAACATCAATTTAACAATGATAAATATAGTAATATTTTTGATTGCTTCATGTACACATTACATTTTTATATAAGTTTTGTGTTTTTGGTTTTATTTTATCTTTTATTAAATCTTGCCTTTGTAAATTTGTAACGAAAAATTAAATAGTATTGTTATTTTAAATTCTCTCTTTCTATCATGATAAAGTTAAAAGTTGACAGTTTTTATTCCGCTTTTTTTTTTTTTAAAGAGTATTTCTTGTAAATTTTAAAACTTAAAGCTAGATTTTAAAGCTAATTTTAATGTACTTAATATTTTTTATGTAATATTATAGAAAGGTTTTTGTAAGTATTTATTTACCATTTGCGGCCAAGGATATACAACTTAGATTAATATTACATAAAACTTAAAAATAAAAAATAATTTAATTTATAAAAATTTTTGAAATTAAAGACACACGGAAATGTCAAAAGAAAAAGTCTATTTTTATGTTTTACCTTTATTATAATTGAATGTATATTCCTAAAACATAATTTTTCACAGTTATCTTTTTATCTTTTAATTTTACATTTTTTTAACATTGACATACTTTTATTAATCAACTTTTATCGTTATTTCAATGCTAGACCATAGCATTTACTTAAATTTTAATATTAGTAATTTAAATCAAATTAACTTATTAACTTATAAATATGCTAATAATACAATTTTAGGAAGATGGCAAATAGTACAAAGTTTACTACCAAACAACATTAAAATTTTTGAAATTAATTCTTAAAAAGGGGCTGATGATAACAAAACATTGCATTTTTTTAGCTCGGTTTAGCTATTTCTTCTATTTACAAATTCAATATTATTTAAAGTCTACTTCTGTTTTCAAAAGCTACATAAGCCTGTTTTTTAAATTCTTTTAAGTTACTTATTTGTTTAATTTAGACAATATCTGAAAGTTTTAAACTAGGAATAACATGTGAACAATAGAGACAGGTCTTATAAAACAAACTTTAGATAATATCATTTTCCACTTAGTGAAACAGACTTTTCAATTTATTCAAGAAAATGAAATATTAAAGAAGTCTTAAAAAATTGTTGAAAACTATAAAAAATCAGGAAGTGTCTCCAAAATACTTTTAAAATTAAAAATGTATATATATTTATATTGCCACATATATAAGTTTCCAGCTAAAAATTTCAAAATTTTAAAGTCCAACACAGTTTGCATTGGATTGGTTTTTAGAAAACTGAATATTGCCAAGGTGAGAGCTTTTTCAAAGCATTTGTATTTTTGCGCAGGTTTTTATATCGCAGTCAATGTTTAAATAACTGAATGAAAGATCAAACGTCCGCCGTACTTATAAGCATCGTGATGTATACCTGTATATATATTTTAATAAATTATATTGTGTTCTGGATAAGACAGCACTTAGAGGTGTACGAACCATTAACTGAAAATATAGATAGTTCATAAGTCTTAAGATCATTTACTTTGAGTTTACTGTTGTGTTGTTAAATAAAAAATGCCGTGCAAAAGTGACGACTGACTTGATGCCATGCAAAAAGAAGGCTTTATGCAAAATATTGTCAAAAAAAAAAGAAGACCTGTAGAAAAATTACTCCTAATCAAAACTGACACTACGAAAAAACTATTCTCGGTCCAAAAATGACGTGTGAATTTTATTGGATTAGAATTCATTCAGGTGGAAACTGATTCATGTAAGAATTGATCCGTTGGGAGATGATTGTGTGGGAATTGTGTGCGTGCTAACTTAGCGGTTCCAGTCATAACTATAGCCAAAATGCCCTGATAAATTTACCTAAAGTTTTCTTGCTGTGAATTTCCCTATGTTGAAATAGATGTACACAAAATCAATTTTAAAATTCTTCCAAAGATTGACTATCCAAGTTAAGATAAAATTTTCCTAAATTTTCCTTAATATACTTATTTCCTTGTTTATTTTTTTTTAATAATCATAAAAATACTGGTTTTAAAAGAGTTGACAAGCAACTTGTATTTATCAATAAAAACATATATACAAAACTTTTTAAAAATAGAGGTTTGAAGTAGTATGAAAATCTGAATAAAGTAATAAATACATAACAAATCACTCAAAAATGTTTCTCATATATTTCAGTATAAATTCTGTATAAATACAGATTTAAACAAAATAACTTTGTTTAAAGCTTCAAATGAAATTAGTTTTAAAATAATTCATATCAATCTTTTTATATGTATTCTTAGTATTTAAACCTTAAAAAATAAAAGTTTTGTCGAATTAAAAAAAAAAAAACTAGACACAAAAAAACTTTAAGAACAATTATTTCTTTTTTGATTACAGGACTTATAAAACAAAGATATTTGGATTTTGAAATTAAAATAAAATAACATGGATCTATCTGTTTTTTTTTGAAGTTTTTGAACATTTATTAACATCGCATTTTCAAAAAAAGATATTTTTTACTTTTATTTTTAATAATTTTGAAATCAACTTAAAATAATTAAATATGAAATTTATGCCTTTTAACAAGTTATAAAAATTTTATTAGCTACATATTATGTTATATGCTTTGGTCATATGTTATGTTAACAAAAGTTTAAATGAATATATTTACAGTCATTCTCTAGGTAATTAAAATAAAATATTCAAAACTTATTTAGTTGTATTACTTTTTCAATTTTGTATATGATTTGTAGAAAGTTAAACAAACTGTAATTAGTTTAGAAAAACATTTCTCATGGTTATGGTGTTTTTATAATCGCAAAACATAACTTAAGAAATAGTCAGAGTTAGATTTTTTGATTTTTTTTTTCCACAAAGATTGTATTTGCCTTATTTTTTCTGTACATAATGCTTACTGGGTTAATGATAAATTTATTAATGGTAAACTTTAATATTTTCAGTAAACTTTTGCAGCCTCAGTCTATAATTTTACATCACTCTAGTTTTTAATAAATAAATTAGATTTTATTTTTATCTTTTTATTCATGAAGTTTAAATACTACAAAATCAATATAATGTCTGAAAGCTGCCATTTGTCGTTCAAAAATATACTAAAAATACATTAACAAAATAAGGGTAGGGAGTACTTGGCTGATCTTTGCTGGAATTATGTGTGCATATGAATTAGATTTGTTTTTACTTCATTAAGAAGAATATTAGAAAAAATTAATAATTTTGAATAAAAAAAAGTATGCAAGCTAAAAAACTAATTTGAATTCCAAAAATTTAATGTTTGTTAAAAATTTGACTTAAACAGTAATAAAATCACTTATACATGTCCTAAACTAACAATTTTTATCTTAAATGAAAGCTATTATTTTTGACACAGATTTAAAGACATATTAACTGCTTTTCATGTATTATGACGTCATAATCACCCTAAGTTTGCAGTTTCTGTTTGCTAAATCGTGTTATTTTGAAAATAAAGAAGCATGGCTTGTTAGTGATTTTAACAAAAAAATATTATAAACAATACACTTTAGGTATATTTACTTTCCTTAAATTTTAATGACACGGTTTGTATATTAGCAGGATATTTGATGTCATAATTGATTTAGCTTTCAGTGTTTAAAAAAACCTTTAAAGAATTTTTCGATTAGCAATCCAACAAAGTTTGGAAAATTTTAAAAAGTTTTGATTTATTATAAGCAAAATGTTGTATATGGCATTGAACATTAAATTTGAAAATGCAAAATAAAGACTCTTACAAAAAATATAATGATTATTGTACTGTATCATTTAGTATTAACACTTATTCTTATTGCAAAATTACTGATAATTTTAAAAACTTAGTAATAAAAATCCATTTATGTGATTGATAAAATCTTAAAGACTATCTTTTTGAAATAATTAGGTAAACAAAATACTGTTGAAGGTTAAAAAAACTATCGTTTAACTTTCTCTAAAATTCATCTGTTCTACTTAAGAATTTATTTAAATATATTCTCTCAGTGAAACTGTAGTAGATCTTTCATTAGAAACATTTCATTACCCTTCAATTTTACAAATAAGAATAGATCCTATGTGCAAGTTTAGTGAATCAAGGTTAGGTGTATGTTTTCACTTCAAATTATTTTCATCTCGAACTCTCATGAGGTGGTCGATCTTGTATTTCCCATCATCATTCTTACCTTCACATGTAGCAATATACCATGTGTCTGATGATCATTCACTAATTAATGTGGCATAATAATCTCCTACCAAACTATCATCAGTTTTTCTACCTGTATATTTGGTGAAGTAACCATACAGTTGATGTTACATTAGCGTTTGTTTGTAATGAACTAGGAGACTGAGAGCACTTGTATTATTTTGCAACAACAGAACATAAATTTAGGAGTCTTTCCTTGTGTGTATAACCATTTACTTTAAAAATTTCTGGATTGTATAACGATTCAGATTTGTGTAACTCTCTTAAATAAAATAGCTTAGTTTTTTTATTATAGATTGTAATTATTTTGTAAAATAAGTTCTTGAAAGAATGAATTCATTGTTTCACTCCAGTAGTTGAGATTTTTTTATTTGTTTTCTAAAAACAAAAACATATAAAAGTTAGATAACCTAGAGCGGACAATAGTTTCATTTTAATCAGCAGGTAAATTTAAAATAATACTCTTCTACTTTCTTTACAGGCCCACCTCTGCTATTACACAGTTTGAGACGCTTTTGCACGTATTTCCTTTCATCCCATTTTTAAATTGTTCTTTTATCTGGTTAAGCTTTAAAACGTTTTGTTCTGCTACCCACCTTGATTGATCTAATTCAGAAAATTTAAAAATTTTCCAAAAAAAAAATGTTTATGTTTAGTTTTAAAAGAATCAGACATAACTAATGTAAAGTAATATTTTACCCCTTTTGCAGAGAAGCCTTTGTTCCTAAACTTTCCCACTGCTGCACGATTTCCAAATCCTGCAAGGTACCATTCAGATTTTAAGTTATTATTTGCGAGTCCTACCAGTTATTGATTAGTTGATAAGTGAAGCTTAGTAGTACGTAGTGGATTTGAAAAAGGAAAGTTTCCAAATCCATATTATCTACCTGTTTGGAGATCAAAAACTTGGGCGACATGGAGACACATCTAGTTAAGAACTTTATTATAAAACTCAGAAGTTGGTTATAACACCTCGATATGTGGATGATGTATCACATAATCTAAAGTGTTCATTAATAAAGTTTAGATTAATCCATAACTTTCGTACAGCTTACAAAATATTTTTAGAATGTCTTTTTGATAGCTAATATCAACAAAATTTAAGAAAGGTAGTGACACCTTTAAGTAAAGTAGGAAAGTGCCTCAAGTTCAGTCATAAAGTGAATCATAACTATTGTTTATTTAGTGTCTTATAACTAAGTTATACTATGAATATATGGTATTGGTTAATATTTCTTCATTTTTAAACAATAAAATAAATACAATTTGACATCAACTAAATACCTAGTCAAATGTAATTCTACTATGTGTATATAACAGCTCTACCAAGGTATCCGATTTTATATATCATAAAAAATAAAGTTTTTACTTTGTTAACATTAACCAAATTGAATAAAATCTTCTTGTAAGTAATAAACTATAAGAGGCTTAATAAACTTTTAAACTTTCAACTTTAACTAAAATAAATTTAAGCAAGTAACATGCAACTCAAAATATTACTCTATACTTAAACAAAACCTAAAATTAGCTAATACAAATAAGTTCAAAATAAGTTTATTCTATCAGCTACACAAAACAATAACTGCACACAAAGAAATATATTTTGTTTTGTTTTTAATGAAATGTTTCATCATTGATTTTGAGTTATATTTATCATAACTGCAGCAGGCTCTAAATATTCTTTTAAATTAAACAGAGTTTATAAATTAACAACTTAATTAATTCCAGCAGTAGAAAACAAAGCAATTGAAATGACATAACATCAGTAATATATTTCTGGCTAGCTGACTTCACACTTTTTACATTCAAAAAAAGAACTAAATGTAAAAAATACAGCAGATTTTACTTTTTTAAGAGAAAGTTTTGTTTAGAAGGAAAAAGTACAATTTTTCAAACCAAATTTTCATAAAAAACTGCTGCATTTTGTATAATAATGACGTTAAAATACATCAAAAGCAGTTGAAGTTTTTTTAATTTATGCCTATAATTATAAACTTTCTAGGACATCTATAAAAATTTTACTCTTTTTGAAGTCAAAAAATCGAAAAATATGTGATTTTTGGTTAGAAATTTGTTTTTTGGGCGGCATACTTTTTTATGCCAAATTTATAATTTCAATTTATGTCCTCGTAATAGCGCAAAAACACATCCAAATTAAATGTAATCATATGAATTTTACAATATGACCTGAAAGATGTGCTGTTTTACCTACCCCTACACAAAAGAAACAATAAATAAAAAAGTTGTCCTATAAATAGTAATCAATTCTAAAGAAAAGTTTGTTCTTTTAAATCAACAAGTATATTAGTGTTGATCTTACTAATCAGAAATTTATGTAAAATTTTAATAACAATCAAACTAAGAATCAAACTTTTGTAAAATCTTGTAAAACAGTCTTGTACTTAATTAACAGGTTGTGTATACATTTTACTTATTTTGTTTAAATTTAGTTTTTGTATTTCTAAATTTATACAGTTCTAATTTTATATTATAAACGTATAAATGCTCTCAGTAAAAATATTTTTCTATAATAATTTTAGTTTTAATTATCCTATCTAACTTGTCACATGTCCTCTGTAGCAAAGAAAATCTAAAATGTTTGTAAAAACTTTTTTAACACTTATTTTTTTTATTATAACCTCAAAACAAGCTAAAAGTAAATAAAATTTCCATGAAAGCTTTCACTCATATTTTAGCTGAATAAAATATTATATAGATGGGGATAATTCAAACAATATTTATGGCTGTTGTACTTCATCTCATTTGCTAGGCCGGACACTATTTGATAGTAAATTTTTTACATATAAACAAGAAAAACTTGTGAAAAAGAAAAAGTTTTTAAAAAACCTAAATATACAGAATTATTACTTCTTGCTAGATTTTAAAGCTTTTATAAGATGTATTTTGTTAAAATATTTTATACTTTTCAGCCATATAAGTCTTATATTTTTATGTTAAGTAAACTATTTAAACATTTATAAAAGCTTGAACAGTGGGATTAAAAGAATTAAATAAAATGTTTAGATTACAAATATTATATTGTGCTCAATAAAAACAAACACAAAAACTTTAAAAAATGTATTTAATATAAACATTTTTTACAGGAAACTAAACTGTGCTAAAATATGTCAAAACTAAAAGTATCTTTTATTTAAAAATTAATCTGCAAGTATAAATCAAGTGCTCAATAATAAGCTGTAATATTTTGATGGATATTTAGAGAACTATTTATTTAATACATTGAGGTTTAAACAAAGTACAAATTGTATAGTTTATCAATAAAAAACTTAAAAAGTTTAACTTATTAAAAAAAAACTCAGGAGGCAAGGTTTTTATTAGATTTATAAGTGAATGTTGCAAAGTAATTCAAAAGTTGTTTAATATTTAGTAACATTTATATTTATTTACAACTCAAAGTACTGTATAATTTATATGATATATCTTAAATGTTGTTAAACAGTAAACAGCTTAGAGACTTCAGTATAAACACTAATTACATGTACATTATATAAGTTTTTTATAAGAACAATAACTTTTGTTAATTTTTCCACTTGAAAACATTGCTGTTGAGAATACAAATTTTCTAGTTATAAGAGCATTGTTTATAGCTTAGCTTACTACAATTTCAATCAATTTATAGATGCTTTGCTCAATATGTTTTTTGGCATAGCAGGTATATTTAATACAATTGTTTATGCTCATTATAAACTTTTAGTGTAAAAAGTTTAGTGTTTTTAAGCGTGTATATAATTTTTTAATGGAAGAATCCCTCGTAAAAAGACAAATTGAGTTGCTTGACAGAATTTCCGACCTTACAATTGAGAACAGTTGTCTAAAAGAAGAAAACAAAATTATTAAAGATGTAGATAAAAAACTAAAAGCTGAAAACAGTGACAATTATAATGATGCCAGAATTCTATCTATGTTGCTGGAAGAGGAGAAAAGGTTTATAACAATTATTTGCTGTACTTTAATATTTATAAAATTAATGTGACCACTTTTGATAAGAAGTTTTTTAGCTTTGTTCATCTACAAGAAATGATTTTTGAAAAAAAGTATCTATTGCCTATTCAAAGGTTGTAGTTGGAAACTAAAACCATAGTGAAAAAACTACTTCTTTAAAACGATTGGTTTTAACTTTATATCTCCATATGTTTCAAATAATATAAACTTTTTTGTTGAAAATAGTTTTAATTTTTTTAATTCTTTACTTGGTTTTGTAAAAGAAAACAGTAAGTTAAATTATTTTATGAAAATAAATTATAAAATCAATCTACATTTAAACTAAATTTAAAGTACTAAAGGCTTTTAGAATTAAAAATAATTTTTTAAGCAGATAATTTATCAATATTTTAATTATATAATTAAACTTTACTTTTTTTAAGTGCTAAAAAAGATGCACAAAAGAATTTTGAAGAAGCAAAAAAGAAGTTGAAAGAAAAAATCACTACATTGAAAGAAGAAAACAAACAAAAATGTAGGATGCTGTCCGATAAACTGGCAGAACATAAAAGGTTTTTTTTTGATGTTTAATTGTATATGTATCTTTATATATAAAATGTATAGCTTTATGAATTTTTTGTTTTTTTTTTCAAATTCAATTTTTTTATTACTAAATTATATATTTATTTATTTGTATAAATTTACTTATATTATATGTTATAGTTAAATTATTTTGATGTAGTTTAAAAGCACTCTTAAAAAAAAAAGAAACCTTTAAAGCTGATAAGTAAAAAAAAATATAATGTTTGGTATTTCTTTAAATAAGAGCAAGATTTTAAAAATTATTAGTTTTATATAGAATATTATTTTTATTATTTTGCTGATTAAATTAAAACTAGTGTGGTGATAATGTTTTTATTAAATTCGATTGCATTTTTGATTTTTTCTTATATTTTCTTGTTCCTTTATAAAATAAAAAAACTATTAGTTTTGATGTTACACAAATAATTAAATTTTTAAAATAGAATACAAAACTTAATTACTTTTAACATTTTATTCTTAGTTTAAATTTTTGTTTATTTCAATGACTTTAAATTTAATGTTAAACAAATCCTTTTTTTCAAACTTAGCATTTGTTTTAATTAAAGTGCTCAAAGAAATGCACAAGAAATAATAAAGAAACTAGAAAACGAAGACGCCAAACTAAAAGAAAAGATGGTGGAGATTAATTTAAAACAAAATGCATATCTCGAGATGATTAAAACACACAAAATAAATGAAATAGAACTGATTAACGAGAACAAACTGTACAAAAGTGAAAATAAAGATTTAAAGTCCAATATAAACTCTCTCAAGGAAATCAATAAAATTCAACATGCAAAACTAGAAGATACCAAAAAAAAGTTGGCCGAAAACAAAGATCTAACAGACAGTTTGATAGACTCTTATGTAAACCAAAGAAAGACAATCAATGATTTAATAGAAGAAAAAGAACATTTTTTAAAGTGCCTTAAAAGAAAAAATGAAAAAATCAAGAAATTAAAAAACTTATGTAAAAGTTTAGAAGATAAGAAGCGAGCGCTCAATACCAAACAATTCTGTAATAAACACCAAAGAACAGACCTAAACTTGCTAACAAGCGATAGAAACGCTGAAGAAAAACAAAAGTTGATAAATAAATCAGACACTTCACTTGAACAACATAAGAACTTCTCTCCTGTGGTCTGGACTGAAAAGAGGAAACAAACTGCAGTAGATTTGCATTTAAACAAGTCAGAACGTCTCTCAATTAAAGATTCCGAAGTCGTTGTTGCAACAAAAGAATGTACTTCCATGTTAAGCAACATAAACAAGAAAAGTAATGAAAGTGCTAAACAAAACCATCCAATAACTGACGATTCTAAAGCATCAGATACACAAGTGAAGAGAAGAAAGTCCTGTCCCTGCAATTTCACCATGTTACCAGTTGATGCACCAGAAACACCTGGAGAAGGTATTTTTTATATTAAACTGAACATATACTGTTTTTCTATTAAACTCACTTGAAAAAAGTTCATAAACTTATCAAAAGAATATACTAAGTTTATTAATTTTTATATAATGTTGTATTGAATAGCTTGGTATGTTAAAATATTTGTAAAATATCACAATAAAACCACTTTAATGATAACATACTGTGAACTTCGCTCTATCAATGTACTTATAAATGTATTTTATATAAAATAAACCTACAGATGTTTTCATTCCTAAACCTAAAGAAAAACATGTTGATATCGATAAAGAAGTAGAGTACATTGAAGAGACGGTTTACATTGGTGACGTTAATCTTAAGGAGAACTGTCAAGTTTTAAACAACAATGCTATAGGTAAAAATAATTGTTTTAAATAACAGTTTGACTTATAATTTTGATAATACATTTAAATTTACTATTTATTTACTTAAAATTTTACTTCATTTATAAAGAATTTATAAAGTAAAAATACTTTGTTTTTAATAACAGGTCATAAAATTAGGTGCATATACACATCTTCAAAAAATTGTTTATGTACTTAACATATTTAAAATAATTTATTTACAGCTGATTTTACTGAAAAGGTGTCTTTATCAGAATACCATTACGTTCAAAATGATCTCAGTAGTAAAACTGGTGACAAAACCAACAGTATTATTACAGGTAAAATTCGAAAAAACACTAAATTATTTTACAATTTTACTTATAGTTTATAAATTTTTTGGAATTATTTTTTCTTTCATTGTTTAGAAAAATATGATCAGGGAGTATTAACATCACAATGCAAAAAAAAAGTACTTAAAAAAATTTGATGTTTTTTAACAAGATAACAATGCTAACATATTTCAAATATAAAAGTTTCAATTTTTTAAATATGTACAGAGTTTTTTTTTATTTAGTGTATATATTTTTAATGTTCGTGTTAAATAAATTTTAAGATGTTTTAATACTTTTCAGATAAAATAAGCTTTAAAGAATTTTCTCCATATACATCTCAACACAGTCTTGCTATCCAAGATGACATCTCTGTTTATGACAAGAATCTTACTGGTAAAAAATTTCATTAATAAAATATTATATTTTAAGTTAATATAAGTTAACTTGTAATACTTTTTTCTATTGTGCTTTCTTAAACTTTTTCTTTTTTAAATTTTAATAAGCCCAGGAAAAGCTACTAATTTGCACAAATTGCTGCTTACATAACATTGTTACAAATAGATTGAAAACTTTAAAATTACTTTCCTTTTAGTTAAATTTTGATACATTAAAATTTATTTACAACTATTTTTGATAATTCTTTTAGATAAATCTTTTTTATCTACATACCAACTTTGTCGTGGAGACCAAGAAGAAACTATAGCTGGTGTAACAAAAAATGATATCACAGGTAAAATATTTGTTAATTAAGTAATATATATACGTATATGACTATAATTTTTTAAGTTTTTTACATTTTACTATATTTTTTTTTCTAAGCAGTTTTCACTTCTGAAAATAATTCAAAAAATTTTTTTTTTTAATTTTAGTTTCACAAAGAAAATTAAAATAAATTTCTTTCCTGACACATTTACCATAATTTATACATCAGAAACAACTCACTAGCAACAACTTGGTTTGAATTGTTTTTTTTTGTATTTGTATAACTTAAAACATTTTTTTATTATTCTAAAGAAAAATTTTTTGCTTTGTTTTACACAATAACTTCCATCGAATTAAGGTTACACTTTTGTAGTGGGCCCCTTTAAAAGTTTTTATTTTTTTACTATTATTTTTATTCAAAAGTTCTTCTTCGAGAGAAATATTTTGTGTTTCTAATTGTTTAACATACTTATTAAACTAAATTTAAACTTGTAATTGTTTTTTTTTTTTATTTTTTTATTTTTTCATTTTTTTTTACCATAAGCCTAAATAAATTTTTCAGAAAAATTTCCATTTTGCACAATTTTAGATTTTTAGGTTTACAGATTTGTATCCAAAATTTTTATTTTATAGTTTTTGTTTTTAACAGACTGGTATAGTTAAGTTTTATGACGTAACTATTTTTTTTTCAAATTATTATTATTTTTTTTTTATATATGACCAATACAAGTTTTACCTAAATTCTTAGCGAAGCTATTTGAGGGATTTCTCACTTTAAGTGCTAACAGTTTAGGTAAAACTTGTATGGGTAATATATTCTAAAAACTATAATTAAACAAGAAAAATATATAGTTAAATTACAAAAATTTACTATGCAAGTTTGTTAAAAATAAAAAATATTAAAAGAAAATTGTTATTTCATAAAAATCTGTAAACCTAAAACTAGAAAATCATGCAAAATTGAAATTTTTCTGAAAAATTTATTCAGACTTATGGTATAACATAAATTAGAAAAAAAAAACTAATTATAAGTGTGAACTTAGTTTAACAAGTATTTGAAAAAAAAATTCGGATAAAACCTGTCAAATAAAAATTATAGAAAAAATCTCAAAATTTTCAAAGGGGCCTTACTACAAAAGTCAAACCCCGATTTGATGAAAATTGTTGTGAAAGGCGAAACAAAAGACCATTCTTTAAAATAAAGGTTCCTAGTTAGCATTAAAGAAATTTAAATAAATTTGTTCTAAAGTTTGGTTAAAATTATAAATTACAAAAAATCCTAGTGAGATGTTTCTGGTGTATAAATTATGGTAAACTTGTTAGTATTGAAATTTATTTTTATTTGTGAAACTGAAGCTTTAAAAAAAATAATTCGGGCTGGTTTTTACAGGTTAAAATTGCTAAAAAAAAAGAAACATCTCAAGAAGGTAACTTTTGATAATGCATTAAGATAATAAAAACTTAGAAATGTATGCAACATGTAATACTGTTATAATTAAAATACATATATGTTTACCTATTATAAAAACTACAAAGGAATAATTTGTAATATTTCTAAAATAGCTTTTTTTAACTATATTTGTAAAGTTTGGTGTAAAATAAAAAAAATTAAAGAAATTCAACAATATTACAACTAAAATATTTTACTAAAATCCATACATGGGTAAACACTAAACCTATAACCCTCGAAATACTATGAATATTGAAAATTTAGGCTAAAAAAATCCTTTGAAATCCTGATCTTTAAGAAATTTTTATTAAAACCTAGTAAATAAACAATGAACTTTACCGCAAGATCAACAACAACAGCATCCGAGACAATCCTACGACCGGTTTCGTCCTTATTAGGACTCATCAGGCTGGAATAGTCGCGAGAAACCGCTTTCGTGATCTTAAACAAGCGGGCTTAAGTACTAAGTACTGAAGCGATCGTTTGTGGGTAAAGTTGAAAAAATGACACAGCTATATCATTCACAGCTCAACGTCTCAGACATTGTCAGCTTGTTGTGAGATTGTAGTCTGCGCTCGTTTGATCAGTTTTAGCCAATATTTATTTCGGCCATCATCAACAATGTTGAGATGTTTTATGCCATCGATAATAAACAATGAACTTTACCGCAAGATCAACAACAACAGCATCCGAGACAATCCTACGACCGGTTTCGTCCTTATTAGGACTCATCAGGCAGGAATAGTCGCGAGAAACCGCTATTGTGATCTTAAATAAGCGGGCTTAAGTACTAAGTACTGAAGCGATCGTTTGTGGGTAAAGTTGAAAAAAAGGACGAAACCGGTCGTAGGATTGTCTCGGATGCTGTTGTTGTTGATCTTGCGGTAAAGTTCATTGTTTATTATTATTATTACTAAGATCAAATTTTTTTAAAGCACATTTAAAGTAGCTTTACTGTATTTTCTAAATTTTGTTATACTTCTATAACACATTAAGTTAAGTTCAAACTATGTGTAAAGCTAAATACGTTTAGCTTCCAAAACCTGAAAAAAAATCAGAAAAACTGGAAGAAATTTCTTAAAAACCAGTGGCCACCTTACTTAACATAATAAAGAAAATTCAATTTTATGGTAAGAAAAAAGAAAAAAGGAAAGATTTATAAACTGAATCCTAGTTATTATTGTAATAAAATTGTAAATGTAAACGTTCTTGTATAACTATAAAATTATACAATTTTTTTAGCAGCAGGTAAAACTGACAAAATTGAGGGTCAAGATGTCAACACTGCTATTTTAACAATCAATAGTGTTACAAGTAAAAGATACTTATTTTATTGAAAACTTAAAATAGTTTTTTATTACTTAGTTCGTAATATGTTAATTGTCCATCCATATTAGTATTAAATTATATTTTGATAATTTTTATATAAAACACTTATACTGACTTAATTAATGGTCAAGATCGCAATACTGCTATTATAACTATCAATAATGTTACATATATAAGATATTTATTTTATTAAAAAACTTATATTGTTTATGACTACTTTGTTTGTAATATGTTTATTGTTCATTATTGTCAATAACAAATTATATTTTGGTAATTTTTATAGAAAAAATCAGAACTGACAAAACTGATGATCAAAGTGAAAACAATGCCAATGTAACAACCATTGGTAATACAGGTAATAAACTTATGTTTTATAGATTATTTAAAATTGGTTTTCATTATTTAGTTTGTAATATGTTTATTGTTCATTAATGTAAATAATAAATTATATTTTGGTAATATTAAAAACAATAACTAGTACTGACAAATCTGATGGTCAAGATACCAATACTACTAATACAACAATTACCGAAGTTTCATATAAATTTTTTTCAAGCCTTAGTAAAATAAACAAAATTCATAATTTAACTTGTAACACGTTTAATCAAATTAAAAAAAAAAGTTTAATTTGATAATTTTTGTAGAAACAGAAAATACTGACAAAACTGATGGTAAACATAACAATACTACTGATGTAACAACCAATGATGTTACAGGTGAAACATCTAAATTAATTATTTAAAATTGTTTGTGTAGACCTGAAAAATACTTAAGATTACCGAGTAATTATTTTACTTAACTAAAAACAAATCATTTCATTTAGATAAACATTAATTTTACTTTGTTTCGACTTCTACTTGTTGTAATAGTTTAACTTGATTTTTTAATTAGTTAATACGTTTGCAAACTCTACATTTATAAACTTGAATTAAAAATCATAGTTTTTGTTTATGTTTTCGTTTATAGATAGGTTTTAATAATAAGTATAAAGAAAAATTACTTGAGATTGCTTTTAGAATTACGATTTACCATTATATCTACTATTTTTTTTTAATGTCAAACATCATTCAAAAACTTTTCCACCAACTTTCCAGTAATATACAGATGTTTAAAAAGCATTTAACTACTTCATAAAAGTACATTGAATTTTTCTAAACTCGATTTGTTAATTTTTTTTGTTAGTTTTAAAACATCTCAAAGCTATATTATATTTTAGAAAAAATCAAACCTATCAAATCAATTATCAAACGCAAAAGAAAAAGTCATAGATTGACAAAGAATACAAAAGTTACAGGTAGATAGTAATTTGAAAAAAATAATTTTTATAATTAAAACAATGAATTTAAAATAATTTAATGCATAAGTAATAATGAGAATTTTTTCATATCATTTTAAATTGTAAAAATTAAAAACGATAAAATTAAGAGTTGAAGTGTGTTAACAGGCCAAAAGAATGATGACAAAACAGTTATTATTAGAGCAAAAAAATCTAAACAACAAAACAAGAAAATACTTCCTAAGAGAGTCCTAAGGTCAAATCAGGACAGTGCTGATACAAGTAAATCATTCTAAAGTAAACAAAAATATATAAGAGTAGAATTTACAAAGTTGTTCAAAAAGTACAAAAACATAGAAATAATTATTGTTTATGTTCTGAAAATTGTAGGCAGATATAAGCTATTGTGTACTATATTTTTAATAAAAAGGCAATAACCTCAACACTTCAAATTTTGATGCAGTTCAAAATAAAGATGACGTCATGGAATATAAAAAGGCGAAGAGAATACTTCCTAAGAGAGTCTTAAGGTTGCATCAGGACACTGCTGATACAAGTAAATAATCATTTACAATATAAAAAACTTTAAATGTAGAATTAATTAAGATAGTTGAAAGTTACAAAAACAAAGTAGTAATTATTATTTGTCTTTAAATATCTGTGGGAAGATATTGTAAACTAGATTTTAAATTTAAAGGCAAACAACTTATAACTTCAAACTTTTCTGAAGGTCAAAATGGTTATGACGTCATGGAAAGCAAAAAAGCGAAGAGAACACTGCCTGAAAAGAAAGATCAAGGTCAAGGTTATATGACTGCGGGAGAAATCGAGTAATAATTTTCATTATATATTTAGCAGTTTAAATTGAAATATTTACAAAGTATATTAAGATTACTCATTTTATAGCTTGACTATAGCTGTTGGTCATTTAACATGTTTTCTAAACAACCCTTTTTAATAATTGTTAAATTTTTGTATCCTACTAGTTGTCACATTTTAAATTATTAGAAACCAGTCATCTCCAAGGTAAATTAAGTTCGTTGTGTAACTCTTATTAATTTATATAAAAATAGTGTAGAATTTATGGAAAGTGAACAAACTACATATCATGATCATTTTTACAGGAAGAAGTTCTGGGAAGTGGTCCGGAGTAACTGGATAATCGAAAAAGAATCTTGATAAATGTTGTTAGTATTTTTATTGATGCACAAACTTAACACTTAAGTGTTTTGTGGTTAAACAATTTAATTAAAATAGTTTCTTTTTAAGCAGACTTTTCGTTTGAATTTATAAAAAAAATGGCTTTTTAAACAAAAAAACGTATATAGTTTAAACCCAATTTTTTTTGACTAAATGAAATATTTTTATTAAGTTTTCATAGTATATTGAAAGTTAAGCGCTATTTCTTGTTTAATTTGTCTATTAGTGAAATTTGTGCGTTTAATTTGAGATTATGTGTTTTAAGCTTTAGAAACTTTGATGTGTTGTTGACTTTTTTTTTAAGTTTTAATTAGAAGATTTTACGCTTTATATACTTTTAAATTAAATTATCAATTAAAGACTTAAAAAGATTATATTCAGAGGTATTTATTCACAAATGTTTAATACAAAATGTATTCTATACATTTAAGATTTATTTTTTCTCGCTTTTCGGGAGCTTTACACAATGGTCAATTATAAATTATATAATCAGTTTAGATTATTTTCCTTTGTTTTAGTCTAAAAAATTTACTTGAATATAATTAGCCTGACTTGTTGTGCGTTTTACTTAGAATTAAATAAAAACTTTGTTTTAAATCAAGTGATTAATTGTACATAGATTAAGTTAGTCCTGCACATACTATTTTAAAAATGATGTATTTTTAAGTCAAAGTAATCTAACAGTAAACTATTTGTAGCTATACATGTAAAAAGTTTAATTTATAAACTATATACAAACTGATGTACTAAATTTAATACATTTAAATAAGTTAATTAATACATTTTAAATTTAATAAATTGTTGAGACTTAGATATTTTAAATTTACTTTTTGTAAAACGTTTGCACTAAAGTTTTTTTAAGTCTACGAAGAATTCACAATAAAAAAGTTTAAGGAAAAGTAGTCAATCCTTTATGAAAATACTTCTTTATATCCCGATATTTGTATCTTCCTTTAAAAAGAATTTTGGAAATAATTTCATAAATATTTTAATTAAAATTTCTAGAAGTGAGCATTAAAAGTTTGTACAAGATAACAAAAGAACTTCAGAAGATTATTATGAATAGTAGTTTTTGTTTTTATATTAAGTAAATTTTTTATTCATACTTAATCTCTCTATAAAAATAGTATCTTGATATCGTGATTATTTTTTACACTATCAACAACTAAAATAAGTCTTCTGAAATGTTTTTATTCATTTAATTTTAACAGTTATTTTTGCAGCTTTGCATACTAAAAAACTAAATTAGTTGTACACTGTTTTACTTTTCAATTTAAAAAAAAAAATAATCCTACAAAATATTTAAGTTTAGCCATAAACCTGGGGAGTTTAATTTGCTAAAGCTAAAGGCGTCATGGTAGGCAGTTGTCTACATTTTTGTCCATTAAAAATATTTACATGTACACAGAAACTTTTGTAAAAACTGAACAGTTAAAATAAAAAAATAAATATAAAAAAGTGTTAGTTCTTACATAAATTAAAAATTAAGACACTCAAAGTATTTAAATGATAAATGATATAAACTATATTTAAGTTTGTAGAGAATTTATATTCTATTCATTTACTGCCTACAAAACTTCAAAACTTTTAGTATGTATCTTATGAAGTTGCCTTGTCGATAAAACTAAAGAAAACAGCACTTAAAACTTTTAAGCCCTTTTATTAACTACTATTTGTAGAACAATTCTATTCTGAACTTATATAGTGTAGTAAGTGTGCTCTTTTAGAATATTTTATATATAAAAATAACAAAATTTACCCCATTAATAAGTTTATGCTTTAGTACAAAATTTTTTGCTCGAGTAGTTTTTCAGTCAAACTTTAAATTACGCCACTGCTGTACACAGCTTGTCAGAAAAAAAATCAGCACTATATTAATATTTGCTAAGATTTTTAAATGTTGTTAACTAAAATAATCTATAAAATATTATCAAGCAGCTCTTTGCAAGCTTTTTTATTTTTAAGCAAAATTTATCAAAAAAGAGTTATTAAAACATTAAAGTTGTTTTAAACCTTTTTAAACTGTTTGTGAAAGCTGTTTGGTTTTATAGCCAAAAGTTACTCAACTTAACATTTTATTAAGCAAAATAGGCTTGAATAGCTTGAAAAAGCTATAAAGTTAATTACAAATTTTATATTAAGTGGTAAAATATAGCATTTTTTTTAACATCTATTATATTTTTTGATAAAATTTAAAACAATGCGTCAACACATTTGAAAGTCTTGTTAATTTTTCTATTTTATTTTCAAAAAAGCTATTATTTAGATTATTTTAGTATTGTAATTTTCACCTTCAAATATTAACCGAAGAACCAATGGTTATTTGTTAAAGTAATTATTATTACTCCTCTTTATCTTAAGAGTAATTTTAGTGAGTGAGTAAGTTTGTACTTCATCAAGTTTAATTTTTAATTTTGTTAATAGTTATTTGCTATCTGCCTTGAGATTACCATTTCACTCAACGATCGTCTTAGAAATATTACCCCTTTGCGATGGTCTTCCATGTCATAATAAGATCAACTTAGGAAGATTACCTCTTTGCGGTTGTCTACCGTATTACTGTAAGATTATATTAGGGAAGTTACCTAATTACGTTTGCCTTACATGTCACACTAAGATCGACTTAGGGAATTTACCTATTATCGGTGGGCCTGCACTAGGATCAACCCAGGTCTCTATTTGCTTTGTTTTTTATTTAGCACACAAAGATCATAAAAATAATGTCCTCTGGGTTTAAATACCAAGAACTCTAATTGTTAAAGAACATTTATCAACACATTTGTAATAGTCTAGATACCTAAAGTAATTCATTATTAATAATTATTTACCTGAAGCTAAAAAAAAGAGTTTTTAACTTCGGTTAATTACTGCAGCAATTTTTTCTTGAAAATGATTAAAAAGCGAAATTGTAATCGGATAATAAAAAAAGTGTCTGATTTTCGATGTTTTAAGTAACTAAAACGCTGCTCTATATTAAATATTTGTAAACTTTTTAAAGTAATTAAATCAAAGAAACCAAAGTATTAAAAAATTACCAGTCTGTAAATATGCTGTCCACTTCTATCGTTTATTACCTAATCTTTTACGTATGTATTTTATTTCTGAGTACAGTTTTTACAAATGCTATAGCCAATAAACTTGTTAACTTTAAATGTTGCCTGCGTAGAGCGTTTATAATCAAAAAGGTCCTCATTTCAAACCGTCTGACCTGTGTCATAATTTATTAATAGAATTGTAAGTACCAGTTACCAGGAAGGTAGCTAGCTCAAAGGAGTTACGAATTTGCAAAAGTTGAAACATCTGAAAAGACGCGTGAAAAAGTTTCAACTACCTCTAATATTATTGAATTTAATATGATAGTATGCAGTTATTTAAATACTTTAAAAATAAATGTATTGTTGAAGTAAGAGTGATTATTGATAAAAAGCAATTTATTTTGTTCTATACCCCCTTTTAAACTATGTGTGTTCCCACTTGTGTAAACCTATGAAAATTTAATTAAAAATAATTATGAGAAAATTGCAATTTATCTCAAAAAATAGTTCTTAACTGAACAACTTTCGAAGTTTATGTATAAATTTTCAAAATCTTACATTTAAAGTAGTCAATAAAAACAACATTAAGGTATGCAATATTTTTATAATATAAAATTGTATGGTTTGGATTTTTGAAGAAAAGTCTTCATATTTTTTTATTATCAATTTTGCAATACTTAGCTTATTAACAAATGAAATCTTTAATAAGCTAAATGGGTACAATTAAGATGTATTATATATATTTAACTTTTACGACATTAAAAGCGCTAAATAGTGTATATATTTCGGATTTATCTCTAAAAAGTGCAAAGCTAAATATAAATGATTATTAAGATCTGACAAAACAGGGCCTCTTGAAGCTGAAGAATTGAAATATAAGCAAGTTTTCTGCATATTTGCACAAAAGTACCATGCAGCTACAGGCCTGGAAAACACGATTCTTAATAAAAATTTTACTAAGTTAAAATTTTTATATGAATATTTACATGCATATAAGTGATGTATAAGCCTGAAATATTTGCACTTATATTTTAAAAATTCTTAAAACAAGCAACAACATATGAATCAAAATATAGATTTATATAGTTTAAGATAGTTTTGTTACTATTTTATATGTTTTCTTTTTTTTAATTAAAAACATTTCGATGAAGAAGCGTTTAGAACGCTTAAATAGTTATTACGAGAAAAAGTTGTTTTGTGATTCTTAACTTATACTCATATATTATTTTAGATTTCTTGAAACTTTTTGATAATAACTCAACTAATTAAATGTTTTACTTCATACATGTGGTTATATATCTAAGTAAAAATTAACTACATTTTTGACTGCTAAATATAATTTAAAGAAAAAAATAATCTGTTTATTTTTAAATAAGATATTTATAATTTGTTTTATTTTCTTCTACAATTTTTTAAAGAGCTTTAGTTACTTGAACATCATTATATGTATATAGTTTAGGGTATTATATACATAAAAGGACATTTCAAGTATATTTTTTATTGCCGAACTAATTTATGTATCATATATTTGAATAAATATCAATAACTATATAAACTAATTCGTAAAATAGAACTTATTTTTTTGCACATATAAATCTGAAAAATATTTTTGTAGTTAAAAAATTCTTACATTAAAGTTATGTTTTGTTATTCTTTCTTTTAGGAAGAAAAATTAAAAGATTTTCACAGTAGTTTCAGATTAAAAATTTTTCTAACCAAATTAAAGTCTGATTAGTAAATAATGTAATTGTAAATACATTAGTTCAAAAGTATTGAATTAAAGGTAGTTCTTTTAGAAAATATTTTAAAATAAAAACAACTGAAATTAATAATTATTTTATTTAGATTTTATAAGTTTAAATTTTACTTGTAAACTTAAAATAAGAATTTGTTACTAAAAGCATTTTGATTTTAAGTAATTACAAAAGTATTCATTACAAATTCAATTAAGAATTTTATTCAATACTTTATTAAGTATGTTTTACTAAATATAGTTTATAGTTGGTATTAAAAACATTTTGTAAAAATTAAAACAATACATTCGAATTTGATCTACCTTATTTCAGTAAAAGTTACTTGAAGTAGTAGTGTTTATGAACCGTCAGTAACTAAAATTCAACAATAGTCAATAGCACTGTATCGCAGTGCACTTTAGCCAAGTAACATAGAAACATGTAAGCATACTTTGCTCGAAAGAAAGCATACTTTTGTTCTGTTATTACAAGTTTTGCTAAATGCGTCAAGTTGTTCTTAATAGAGTGGCTGGAAAAATAGTTTGAACTTCAACTTTTATGTCTTTACTTTAGTTAGATTTTTATTAAAATGAGTTTTAATGAAAATCTCGCTAATTTCCCCTTGTGAAACTTTGTCCCCTAGTGCAAATTTGTTTCTGTGCAAAAGTCTTACTCGTAAAGTTTGTGCCCTTGTGCAATTTTGTCTTCGTGCAACTTTCACCCGTTCCCCTTAATAGATATCGTAACTTTATAAGTTAATTTCCAAGTTAGTTGGCTTGTTTTGAATGAAATTTTATAAAGACCAAATGAACCGAAAGTGAAGAAACAGAAGTTAACCCAACAGATTGCCTTAAATTCTAGTTCTTTGAGTCTAAAAATTTCAAAAGTTGAAAATAAAGGAAAGAAAAACCTTGCACCGAAATCTGGTAAGTTGTGTGATTCAATGTAAGTATCTTCTCTAATTTAATATAGTTTTATTATAAAGTTCATAATAATTATTTTCTTACAAGTAAGTTAGCTGCAATTTTGTAAACTCGTGCAATTTTGTGCGCTCACGCAATTTGTACAGCTATCGAAATATTTTATATACAAACTTTAGTAATGACCTATTTTTTGTTAATAGTTAATAGTTTATTATTTTTAATTGAATTAAAATAGAAATCCGGTTATTTCCGGATCCTACTTTTGTTGATTACTGTAACAAAGTGATTCTTAAGTCGGGCGAAATCCTGATGAGCTTCATTACCAATGTTTTCTCGACACCACCCGCGGAAGAGGGTATAATGGTAATAATGGCAGTTTCGCGGTAGTTAGGGTAAGTCCTGCAGTAGTTAGAGGGAGTTTCGCGGTAGTAAGGCAAAGTATTGATGTAGTTAAGGTAAATATTCCTGTAATTTTTTTTAAAATTAACAGGTTGCTTACAAAAAAATAGTTTTTTATTATTTTGTTAATGTCCTCAGTGTTTGGAACACATTTAAAAGTTTACTTAAAAATGCCCAAGAGAAAAGTTTTTTTTAGTTTTTACTGAATAGTTCACAGTTGGAGACAGTGCAAGTTTTTCTGAACTTTTTACATTTCTGTGTTTTTCAAAAGTGTTATTACTAAAACAACGAGTAAAACAATGTCTATATGCAAACATTTCATCGAACTTGTTTGTTGTAGATTCTTTAAAAAACTGCTAAGTCTTTAAACTACTGAATTAATTCGGTTTTCTTTGTACGTTAATTACTACAAAGTATTATTAACTTTAAACGAAGTACAAGCGATACAAACTTATCAATTTTTATAATCTAGAGTTATTTATTCCAACTTAAATGGATAGTTTTTTTTTAAATATGACGTCATTAAATAAACTTGCCTTAATAAAAATAGACTGCTACTTTTTGATAAGAAGAACAAGCGAAATTTAAGCTATCAGATATTTTTGTTTGTTCCGCCTGTAGTAACTTTAGTGTTCAAGTAAACGGTAGCAAATGAAACATATTCTTTACTACTAAGTTATAGAATATAAAGAAAAAATACTAAACATGGAATAATATAATTTGGTTTGTTTAATGCAAGAATTATGAGAAATCTAATTTTAAAATTACTTCTATAAAGTTAGTTTGGTTAAAGTTTAAATTTGTAGTAGAAAAGGTTGTATAAGTAGTATTAAACTACGCAAGGCAAGAAAAACTAAAATGATAATTAATCTTATTTTTTGTTTATTGTTTCCGAATATGTTATGTGTGAATATTTTCAAAAATTTATGCAAATAGTTAATTTACCAATAAGAAAAAAACTTAAAGTATAAACAGAGTAGCCAAATGTTTTTTTCTAATTCCTTCCAAGGTTGCTAAGTTTCTTCCAAACATGTTAAAAAACAGAATTAAGTTTTTCAATATTTTGTCGAAAACAAAGATGCCAACGTTTACAAAAAAACAAAAACCATATGACGTGAGAATTGAACATTGTACATTACAAATATTCAGTACAAAAACCGATCTACCATCTAACTAACAAACAACTAAAATCAAAAAAAAAGCAGTTAAGTGACTATAAAATACTTCAAAATTTGTTGTATTTTATGAGGAACTTTTTCATATGTCGACAAGACAATATGAATTCACTCCTCGTATTTAAACAACCTTCCCTTTTTAACGCATATATAACGGCTATTGATTCTTTTAAGCACAGCCTAGAAACAGGGTTGTTACCATATGCTATTTTGATCACCTCCTAAGTTAATTTAAAATCAATGTTTTTGCGCTTAAGGCCGCAAAAATACTTCAAAAGCTCAGTTTCATTTTCATATACACTATCTTTAAAGGATTTTTTTATGGTTAGCATACCGAAACTGAATTGAGTGGAGCATAAACCGATGTAGAACTTCTTTTTAAGGTCAGAGTTAACTGTTGCCTTGTAAATAATGTTCTCTGACCGGCAATTGCCTCCCTTCAAATTATATTTACAGCCAACAGCGCAATTACACTGATTTTGATTAAATTACTTTTGTTAAAAACCCTTTTGATTGTATGAATTCTCCGATTTCGTCATACATGTGTAACTAATTCGCATATTATGTTTGTTAAATATCTTTGATAATGAGTTATTTTTGTTGAAATGTTTTTTTACTAGATTTATAAATTCTCTGCCGATGTTTGTTTTAACTGAAGTACAGAATGGGGAATTATACTAAATTATATTTCGCTCACTTTTATTTTTATTTGTCGTTTTGTTTTTTTGCTCCGTTATTTTAATATTAAGTTTATTATTACGTTTACAAATGAAAATTAAGTTTTCAATAACGAATAAGATAGAAAATATTATTTTCTATTAAATTTTAGTCTATTTTTTTCTGAATATCATACTAAGTCCAAAAACGTAATTATAAACAAGTAAATAAAATTTTAAAACAAGAGTCCTCTTTTTAGGTCTCCTTAGATAATTAGATTAAATGATTATAAGTCAATTTGAGATAGTAATCTGAGCTTACTGCTTATTTATTTACATAACTCCCTGTTAAAAAGTACATTTATCATTTATTTTACATATGGGCATACTAGAAAAATAAATGTATAAATAAGTTCGTAAAAATTCTGAAGTTAGTTTAAAATAATAATCTTAATAACTATCTATAGATTGGCCGGAGGGAAAATGCTACAATTTAGACTTAACCAAATAAATTAACTTTTGAATTTTTTTTTTATTAGATGACAATTAAAATTAACTCCAGCAACAAAAGTAAATAAACAAGTAGCAATCATCACTTATGATCTTGATAATATTTAATAATGCTCATGAACAAAAAATTAAATATAAAGCTTGTTCATTTCGAAAATGTATTGGTTAATTAAAAAAACAAATATTTTTTGTAATTTTGTCTTTATAGTTTTTATATATTATGACCAGTTTAAATTTATGTCATATTTAAAAACTAAGTATACAAAGAAATATGCAAATGTGTGTTCGTACATGACAATTATAATTTGTCTTCTATAAAACTTCTATATTTAAAATACTTTAAAGATGTTCAAAAAAAATGTATAAGAAATAAGAGAAAAGCTTTGTGTTTGCATGCGACCAGATATATGCAAGTTTCAATAAATTTTTAAGCAAATTGCCAATAAAGATTTAATTAAGTTCAGAGCTGAAAACTAAATCTAAAGATATTTCTATAGCTTAACTTATGCTATTTGACGCAAAATCATTTGAAGAGATTTTTGAAATGAATTAAAGTATTAAATAATTAAATAGTACTTTAATATTTTTTAAATTTTTATTAAATTAATATGGTGATTTCTAATAAAAAATTAAAACCTGCTGTGAGTGCAAAAAAAAAAATTGAATTTGGATTTAGTTAAAAAATGGTAGACTTAGAAAATACTTAAGACTTGAAAATTTAGTATTTTTAGAATTAAAAAAAATTAAAATTTTATTCGTTGGTACTTCATTAAAATTAATCCTGTAAATTAAGAATGTACTATGATAGATTCTTACTTATATTAATTTATTTTTTTATTTATTTAACAAACTAAGAGTACTTTTAACATTAGGTTTTAAAAATATTAATATACTCTTTATTAGTTTTTTTTTAAGTTCTAGAGGACATATATAGTTTATATTTATTTATATTTCAATAAAAAGGTAAAAATGCGTTTGTAAAATAGCTGTTTTTTATCTGATAAATATTTTTAAATTTGTACAATGAGTACAAATAAATTTATGAACCATGCAAAAAGTAAAAAATTACAAAACAAAAAAAACAGAGTTTTGATTTATTCTTAATCACTTCATAAATCAAGGTAATTAGTCTCGCTTTTTAAACTCTAACTAATACATTTCGAAGGAAAATTAAAAACAAAAAATAATAAAAGTATTCAATGTTAATAAAAAAATATTTTACAATGCTTATAGTTTTTAAAAAAAAAATATGAGTGCAAATTGTCAACAACTTTAATAAAAACAGCTATCAATATTTCTATCAAGTATATAAAAACTTAAATTTTTTTTTATACATAAATATACATCTTTCAATCAAATAAATCAGTAATATTTGTGTCATTTGTTTTTATATTACCCTCTGTTAATTTAATTATAAAAATAAAAACAGATTTTAATTTAAGCACTTTATGTTTATGTTATTTAAACTGAATAAAAACGTTATTAACTCTTTAACGTAACGTTAGAACAATGTCTTTATAAAGTTGTGTTTTTAGCGCTGCGGACCCAATTCCTATCGGAGCCACGCACAACAAGCAGGTAGGTTGGGATCGTTTTAACCACAGGTGTGTACTCAGGTGCAGAGTTCACAGGCACCAGCGTTTCATTCTTTATGTAGCATCCTCTGCTGTCAGTAACAACGTTCTTGTCAATGTTCTTATCTTTACCTGCAACGAGGAACACGTAAGCCACACTTTTGTTCGCAAGCCTTTGGATTTTCATGTTGATATCTTTATTCAAATGCTTGTTTTTGCTTTTTTTCACCTCTAAACCGAAGCATGAAGTCGAGTAGCGGGCGCAGGATGCTTTGTTGCAGTTGCCGCACTACTCAAAACACCTTGAACTCCACGACTTGCAATCGTAGCCGGATTTTAAAATGTTTCGTATTTCGTCCGAATTCACCCCGTGGGCATACAACCTGCTGCCTTTGATTTTGTCTCTCTTTGCCTTGCAATCGATTGCGTACATTAGGATGTTAAAACCAAATCCAATGCTTTCTACTGAAATTGAACGCATCACGAACTGATAGTCTTCGTGGTTTTCTGTAAGTAGTTTGATTGTGTATTTGCTGCTTTTATCTTTTTGTATATCAAAAATGTCAGTGAGGCTAAAAGCTATTTGCTTCAAGGTAGATCTCATCTTGTAGTTGAAATTAAGCTCTGTAAACCTTAACTCTTGATAATTGTTTTCATTCAATTCATTTTCTATGTATTCTTTTAAATATTTTATGGTTAACTTTTTGACTCCGTTGGCAGGTTTTGTATTTTTAAACTGTTTTATCTCTAACCAATTGTAAAGCGCATTACAGACAAATTCTTGAATGTCTGCTTCTTTTTTGATTTCGATTAGATAAGCAGGCTCCACCAATTCATGATGAGCTAGAAAAATATTTGTTTTATTAAAAACAAAACTAAATTTACTTCCTATTAAATTGGCGTTTGCTTCATCAGTTTTAAGTTGCAAACTTTTATTGATTGCTACTACCTTGCCTGTTTTTTTATCAAAAGTCTGTAAAACAGGCTTCTTTAAAAGATACTCATGGTAAACATTTTCACCGAAAAACTTCCTCGGTTTCGTCGGCGCTTCGGTTTCTTTTACTTTGTTAACAAACAAATAGCTCACTCTCTTAAGAGTGGAGTTTTCAATGATGTAATTGTTACTGTACAATGAAGCGTATTCGTAGTTGTTTGTGTGGTACACTCCCGGGCCGTGCTTGCCCTTTTTGGACGGTATGAAATCTTCTTTCAAAATTCCCATCACATTTGCTGCAGGAGTACCATGAAGTAAAAGTAAATTTGAGGCTTCACTGTCTTCCATCTTACGTTTTTTTGTTGGCACGACTCTTACAATCTTTTTTTGGCTTGTGTCTTTACTACCGGGCGTTTTTACTTTTTCCGTTTCATCTTTTAGTGCATTGTTCAGTAGCTCGAAAACTTTTTCATCTTCCTCCAAAACTTCAATATTAAACTTGAAATTTCTTAGAGAGTAACTAGGTTGAGATAAGTTTAGATGGTTGCTTTTCAAACGTTTTATAACTGTCTTTGCTGCAGTTTTTTTGTGGTTAACAAACTTTTCTTTAATTGTTTGGATCTGCTTATTTTTCTTTTTAAGTTCCTCTTTATAAAATTCAAGCAGATAGCCGTGTTCAGGATTGGATTTTAAAAACTCATTGAGTTCTCTCTTAGTGAAAGACATTGTCTTGTATTACAAGTAAAAAGATTTGATAGCTTTTTAGGAAGTTTAGAAAAAGCTAAGCCTTCGATTGTTAAAAACAATTTTTTATCTACAAAAAAAACTTATTTTAAAAGTGAAATAATTAATTAATATGTTAATTTAGTGATTAAGGTGTAATTGATTGTCAACAAAATTTCAGTTTCCATCTAAATATTTAGTGTAGGTACAGTGAAGTGTTGTAATTAAAATATGATACATTTCAATAGCTTTAAGTAACTGTTTTTTTAAGCAAATTAACTGAGTTATGTGATCAACGTCTACAGCTGGGTTTCTTAAAAACGACCAAGTATAAACTATAGCAGTAAAAGGGCCAAAGGGGGAGGGGGCAAGAGTAATTAAGGGGCCACGAGGTCATAACTTGAAACTTATTAGAGATGTAATGGAGTCAACGAACATGGCAAAAAAAAAAAAAAAAAGAAATAGGTACTTATCATTGTAGTTTTGAAACTTGTACTAGATAGTATTAAAAATTTAAGGGAAAAAAGCTATAAAAAGGGGAGTCACAAAATTTTAAATTTACTCTAGATATTTTGCAGTATTTAATGAGGGCAAAAAAAAATTCTAGGGGTTTTTAATATCATTCATTTAGAAGTTTTATTGGATGGGGCAATAGCTTTTTTAATTTCTTTGATGGTGCATTTTGAAAAAGTTTGAGAAACCCAAGTTTACAGTCTACACTTAAAAACAGGGTTTTTACTTTCTGAAAAAAACCATCCTGCAAGAGCAAAAACTAGCCTTAGTTTGCCTGTGTTTCAAAAAAAAAGTTAAAAATAACTATATAATGAAAATGCAATAAAATTACTGCAAAAAAAGGTTAACTACATAAAAATATCCAAGTAATAAGAAAAAATTTAATAAGCTTGCAATTATTCATAAAATATTAATCAAATAAAACTTGCCTGAAGTAATTAAAAAACTACCTAAGTTTGTCTGGCTCTTAAAAAAAATTCAAACAAGACTGAGTTTTTAAAAAGTCTCTAACAAGACTGAGTTATTTTGAGTAGCCTGTATGTGTGGCAACCCTGTCATATTATCTAAATTAAAACTTTTCCCTGGACAGATCATAAAATAAGTTAATGTTCTTTAATTTAATATAAGTTAAAAATATAAGTGATTTCATGAAAAAGTTATTTTTTAACTAAATGCAACATTATTATCGTTGCAACAAATTTACTTAAGTATCATTACCACATTCTGACTAAAACACTGCATGAAATTTTGAACCCTTAAAATTAAAACATTTTTGTATTTTTGACATTAACAATAATAAAATCACTTACACATGCCCTAGACAAGGGGATCCAAATCTTTTTTCATATCCCTTTTTTTTTTTTAATTTAAAAAATCATGGCCCCCTTCAACAAGTTTACACTAAAACTATCACAAAAACCACATAAGACCTTTTTTTTGCTCTTCATCAGCAATTTCAGGATATCTAGTGTAAGTTTCAATTTATGACCTCATGGCCCCCCTGTGGCTTCTACACTGCTCATAGCCCACTTAAAGAAAGCAGGTCCTAGACTTACAATTCATATCTTAAATAAAAGCTTATAATTATAGGCATAAATTAAAGACATTTCAACTGCATTTAAACGTCATTATTACACATAAAATGCAAAGTTTTCTATGAAATTGTAGTTTTTTTCTAATATTAAAAGTAATTTGTTTTTCGTTTTTTACTTTTAGCTTTTTTTATTTTGAATGTTTAATGTGTAGAGTCAGCTAGCCAGACAGATATTACTGATGTAGTGCCATTTTAATTGGATGCAGATATATATATGAAATAAAATTTAAATAATACTGCGTTATTTTAAGTTATGATTATTGAGAGGAGCTTTCTAAGAGTAAAAACCTAGACCTATGTGTTAGAGAAACTGCATGAAATTTATTAAAATTAGCGTACTTTCAAAACTTAAATTTAACGATATTTATATAATTAAACATTTTTTATTATTAATGTTTTAGCTATTAGTATGTTGTTGTTTTCACTTTGCTATTAATTTAAGCTCCTAATGTATTATACATTCAAGTTATTTAAAACTTAATTCGTTAGTTTGATAAGATTTTTTTTCTCTTTTTAAAAAGCTTTGTGTCAAATCCTTTTTAGTTTTAAACTCATATATAGTTATAGCAGTTTATTATAATTATGTCTACTTATATATGTGCTATTTACTAGACAGAACACTTAGCAAATTCTAGATTTTTTTATATAAATATAATATAAAAAAGATTATACCTTGCTAAAAGCTATACTATACACAATTAAATTCTATTTTACTGGGTATTGAGTTAATATCAAGTATTATTTACACTATTTTTGATTGATAAAAAAATATTAACCTCATGCATATTCACAATGCTAATAACATTGCTCTTAGCAAAGTATAATCTTTTATATATTATATATAGATAAAAGTTTATACATTGCCGAGTATTCAGTCTAGTAAAATAGTACATATATAAGTAAACATAATTATATTAAACAGCTATAATTTTAAAAGAACTTGATACAAATTACAGAAAATTGAAATATTTCAACAATCTTAACAATCAAGTTTTTATTAATTTAAAAGTATAATACCTCATAAATTGTACCTAAAAGCAATGTGGAAACAACACACTTGAAGCTAAAAAAATTTAATACAGGATGGCCAAAGATTGTTTAATGTAAAAAAAAGTGTATACAACTAATAAAAGTACTATAATTTATTTAAATTACATGCAGTTTCTATGATATATAGATCTTGTTTTTTTTTCCTGGACTGGTGCTCTAAATAATCATAACTTCTAATTACAGAATATTATTAAAAATGTATTTTATATTCATATTTAAATCAATTTAAAACTACATAAATTAACTAATATCCGTCTTGCAAGCTGGCTCCAAACGATATACGTTCAAAGTTAAAAACTAATAGTAAAACAGTGGAATATTTTCAAAAAAAAAAAAAAATACAATTTTACAGACAAAATCTGCATACATTGTGTAATAATTATGTCATAATACATAAGCATTTAGTATGTCTTTAATTTATGCCTACAACCATAAACTTTCATTTAAGGTATAAGTCATAAGTCTAAGACATGTATATGTGATTTTGATATTGTTTTAGTCAAAAAATTGAACAATATTTTATTTTAGAGGATGAAGTTAGTTTTATTGGCAGCAGTTTTGTTTTTTCCTAATTTTTATTTGCATATTCTTTTTAATGAAGCAATATCACATCCAGAAAATATCTTTTAATAAGTCAAGCAAAAATTACCCATGTACTCTCTACCCCTTGTTGTGTGTGTGTGCTTGTGCATTAAATGGTAAATAAACTCATGAGAATGTTGTTTTCGAATTTTTAACATTAATGTTTTTAATGAGTTGAAATAAAAAATCAAAGTTTGTGGATAGTTTTTTGTAACAATGTTAGCTAACATTTTATATAGTATAAAAATACTTTTAATATTTTAGTTAACTAAATTTAATTTTATATTAAATAGTACTCACCTGCATAAAGAATTTAAATCATGATAAAAACAAGATGTCACTCATTTTGTCAAATTTTTTTTCAGGTTTTCTAAATTTATTCCAGGTTTTCAAAAGTACACATTTTTCGGGTCTCTATTTAGTTAAGTTAAGTTCAAGGTAAGAAACTGTGTTAAGTAATATTTTAACATTGAAAAGATACTGAAATGCTACTTTAAATATGTTTTTTAATAAAAAATTACTGCTAATGACAAAGTGATTTTTATATATAACATATATTTTTTAATTCAAATCGAAATTTTACTAGTGAACATATGAGAATTGTGAAAATTTTAGGTTACTCTAGGTTTTATCAAAATTTCTCAAATTTCAGATTTTCCAGTTTTTATTTCCTAAATTGTCAAATTTTAGATGTTTCAAGGTTTAGTGGTAAAGTGATAACCCTGTAAATATTAAATTCAGGTTTAAACCATAAACTACAGTGTTATTATTCTAAAATAGTAGAGAACTAGCCCAAAGGATTATTTTTAAAATAAATATCAGAATCAACAAAAACATTTCCTAGAGTAAAATTGATTAAACAAAATAACAAATTACTGAAACTAGAAAAACTAATTATTATTCTAGATTAAGGTTTCCAAAAGTGGACCAAGTTGCTCTTAGGGGTCATGATAGGTTTTCAGAGGGCCATGAGAAGTAAAATGCGGGCCATGAGCAACAAAAGAGCCACAGAGGGCCATGAGATCATAATTTGTAATTAACACTGGAAGAGCAAATAAAAAAGTTTAAGGTCGATATAGTTGTATTTTTTTTAGTAATTTTGTTGTAGGAGACAATATTTTTTTTTATAATTTCTTTAAGGAGGGCTTTTGAAAAAGATTTTTGAAACCATGTTTTAGATATTAACAATTATGTTCAGAGATTTAAAAAATCATAAAATTGTCCTAAAATTTATAAAAAAATTCATCACTATCCAGACTCATATAGAGTTTTTAAAAAAGTCATAACATTTATCTGTAGCCACACTGAGATTTTTTAGTAATTCAACTATTCAAAGTTTCCTTGAATACCTTGAGTTGTGTGGCAACCCTATTTTTAAATTCCAAAAAAATTAAATAATTGATACAGGATGTTAATACAAATAGTTAATAATTTTTGTTGAAATCTTTAAATACTAAAAAAATTGAAAAGATACTGAAAAGCTACGTCAAATCTGTTTTCTAATAAAAATCTTACTGCTAATGACAAAGTGATTTTCGTATATTTCATATAATTTATGAGTCAAATCGAAATTTTACTAGTGAACTTATAAAAATTGTGAAAATTTTAGGTATTTCTAGCTTTTATCAAAATTTCTCAAATTTCAGATTCTCCAGGTTTTTTTTTGCCTTAATTGTCAATTTTTAGGTAATTCAAGGTTTAGTGGTAAAGTGACAACCCTGTAAATATCAGTTTCAGGTTTAAAACAAAAAGTACAATGTTATTTTTCTAAAATAATAGAAAACTAGCCCTAAAAACTATTTTAAAAATGAATATCAGAATCAATAAAACCATATCCAAGAGTAAATTTGATTGTACAAAATAAGAAAATACTGAAATTGGAAAAACTAATTATTATTCTAGATCAGGGTTTCTTAAGTTGCCCTCTTAGGGGTCATGATAGATATTCAGAGGGCCATGAGAAGAAAAACGGCTAAAGGGCGGGCCATGAGCAATAAAAGAGCCACAGAGGGTCATGAGGTCATAATTTGTAGTTTACACTTGAAGAAAAAAAAAAGTCTTAGGTTGATATAATTAATTATTTTTGTAAATTTGTTGTAGGAGACAATATTTTTTTTCTAATTTCTTTTAAGAAGGCCTTTTAAAAAAACTTTTAGACACCCTGTACTAGATCTTAACAATTATGTTCAGAAAATAAAAAAAATCTTAAAATTGTCCTAAAATTTATATTGAAGTTCAAAATTATCCAGACTCATAAAGAACTAAAAATAAAGACAAAACATATTAGAAATCTTGAGCCACCCTAATATTTTCTAGCAATTTTAATTATTTTTAAAATCCTTGAATACCTTGAATGTGTGGCAAACCTATTTTTTAATTCCAGTAAACTAAAAAATTTATACAGGATGTTAATACAAATAGTTAAAAACTTTTTGTTAAAACCTCTAAACACTTGAAATAATTGAGATACAATTTTTCAAAATATCTGTAAAAGTTGGATATGAAGTTGTATTTTTAAATGTCAAGTTAGCATAAAGACATATTTTTTTCTAATCAAAATAACTTATATTTTTTATTGTTTTTACTTTATAGATTAATGTGATTAGCTGTACTTGACTCTTAAAGATAAGTTTGTTTGATTTAAATAAACAATAGATTTATAGTTTTCTGTTTCTGATAGTTTCTTGTAATGTTTTACTCTTTAAAGATAAATTATTAAAAAGAAATTCAAGTTTCTACACACTTAAAGTATAAATTAAGTCAAAATAGCCTTTTTAAAGGAATTAAAAAGCTATGGCGCTCTTTAACAAGTTAACTCAAAAACACTATTTAATACACATAAGACCTTTTTTTTGATCTTCATCAGCAACTCCGAATATTTAGTCTGAGTTTCAAAAATTCCTATAAAAACACTAAGACCTTTTTCGCTATTCATCTGCAACTCCAGAATATTTAGTGTACGTTTCAAACTATGACTTTATTACCCACTGTTGCTCCTTTACTGCTCATGGCCCGCCTTTTGATCATTTTGCTGCTCATGACCACATGGACATATGTTATGGCTCACAATGGGAAACCCTGGTCTACAACATTGTTTTTACTTTAGAAATAGAAACAGCAGATATAGTATAGTTCTATGATAAGTTGAATAAGGCATATTTTTATTATATTTAACATTATAACTAAGGTATCAAAAGTAGCTAAATAACACTTAAATTAAATTTAATAGCTTTGTTTATCTCTTGCCATCAGAATGATGATCTTACAGTTAATTAATTTTTATTGTGAAATATATATATATGATTGGTGATAAGGACCTCAACATTTTTTGTGTATTAAAATGATGAGACTAAACGGATAAAAAAATATTAAAATTAATATAAAAACTTTTTAAACTCTTGTTCAATGCATTATTTCAAAATTTCTAGATTATTTACAATTATAAGTTCTAAAATCTTTATATGCAACAAACTTTTGTCTCAGTAGTAAAATATGTAATTCCTAATTCAAACACCAATTTGTAAAACAAAATCCCCACTTTCAGTATGCAGCCATTATATGCATGTTATAGAACAGGTCTACATATAACTTACTACAGAGTAAATTTAAAAATAAAAATAAAGGTTTAAAATAATTTCAATAAATAATATGGCATGAATAAACAAAAAAACTGTTAGTGTAAGTCACATAAATAAAATAATTATAAAGTATAAAATATTTTTAGAAAAAAAAAATTAACTTTTCAAATGCAACTTAATGTTTCCTTTTTATAACCATCTCACTTCTTTAAAAATTATCAAACATAAATAAGAAACATGTGAATACATGATAATCAAAAGCTACTTTTTTTAAATTTAGTAGTGCAAGCTCAAAAACAAAACTTACAAAAATTATCTTAATTTATTACAACTTTTTTATTCTATTGCGAAATTGACTTTAATATAGTTTTTTTTTGTATAAATAAGTGACTTTTCAAGAAACAATTGGAAATACCATAGGGTGATAGTTTATGATCAATAACATAGATTTTTACAAAGCAGTTATGATCATAAATGGCATATATGTCAGATTATGAAATGGTGAGAGGATTTCCACTCGTCTATGACCTATGTAATTGTTAAATGAGAAAAGATATGAACTAAAATATATAAACTACTTGAAAAGAGGAGTCCTAAACTTTTTGATTTTTCTAGAAATTTCACGTAAACGAAATGGACTTATTTTGTTTAAGTTTTACCTCAGGGTCAAGTATTTGATAGCAGGCTAAAATAAGTAAAGAAGCAAGCTAAAAACTGAAAACTAAATGTCTGCAAAAAATTTTTAAATCGCCCCCTTTTCGCCCCCTTACTAGTTTTTGTTTTTATTTGACATACTTTTGTTATTACTTGTTTACTCTGTATAAACAAAAAATCTTGATTATTATTAAAGTTTTTATTTTTATTTTTTTGGTTTAAAAAGAGTATAAATTTTATGTCTCTATACCTATTAATTTAAAAAATATTAAACTGAATTGTAGCTTCTAACTTGATTTATTATTGTTGAAAAATCTATACATTAAGGAATTTTAAACTATTAATACAACTGTTTTTTATTTTGCTTTAATTTATAATATATTAGCAATCAGAATGTGTAGATAATTTTAATAGTTCAATACTAGCTTTTAGTTTTTCACTATTTCTAGTAAATTATTATAGGCTAATAACTAACGGCTTAATTAAGTTACTTAGTATTAACTTTTAAATGTCCAAAATTCCTTAAATGAGAGAATATTAAAATTTCAGGTTTCAGTTAAGATTTTAGATCGGTAACGTACGGTTAAGATCCAGTCAAATCTCGACCCGCTAAATAAATTGAAAACTACTTGTGCAAAATAAACAAAATTTAGTTTTTTGATACTTAAGGTTTTAAAATACACTTTCAATTTGGTTTTCTGTTCACAATAGTATTTCCTAGATCACAATAATACTAAATCATTTCATTACAATTTTGCTCGTGTTTTTTAATTTTCTTATATATTATTTTATTAAATTATGCAGCCCACAATTAATTTTTTTTAACAAGTTGAAACTAGAAAATATGTTTTAGTAAATATGAATTGCTGATTACAAAAGTTGTCCCTTACTACCCTAAAAGTTTCATTAGTTTTAAAACAATTCATATTTAAATAGGATTGATTACAGATTACACAAGGCTTTTTAATAATAAAGTATTTAAATACACTTTACTGGGCTTATAAGAAAACAATTGCAACTTATTTTCTCAAGCCCTGTAAACTACTTTCAAAACAGCCACAAAAATGTGTGCATTAGAAATACTAGACTAAATTACATTTCAAACACAACTTTTTTGGCTCAAAAGTTTGTACTCAAGAGAAAAACTACTTTGTAAAATCGTGGGGGTGACTATTTTTCAAATTTCTGACAGGGGGCGATTTAGTAAATGATTTTGGGAAATTCTGCTCTACAAAATAGTTTATATTTGTTGTTGAGTACTTGTGTTTATGGACCGTAAATAGTTAAATATAAATGATAGTCGAAACCGCTGTATAGACAGCAGGACATTTTAGCCAAGTAACATAAAAACATGTAAGCATACTTTGCTCAAAAAAAAAATATTAATAGACATTTAGGTTAGGCTAAAAAACAAGAATTATGGGAAGGTGGACTTTTTGCTATTGCGAAAAAGCTCTTTGTATACAATTAAAACAAATTTTGAACAAGCAAGTAGCTTATCGCTGCTCTACGTGAGCAAATAAAATGACACTTCATTATTGACGTATAAGTAAAAATATATAAAAGTGAAAAATTTGAACTTTAATTTTTATAATTTAACTATAAGTTTTTTTTAATTATCAAATTTTTATTTTAATTATATAACTTAGAATAAAATAAATGCAACTAAAAAACAAGAAGATTTGAATTTTATAAGTATTAAAAACCACTAAAAATAAACTAATTGAAAGTACTTAGTATTTTTATTAAACTATATTCAAGTATAACAATGTTAACACATTATAATGTTAACTGTCGATAAACAAATTTCTATTTGCTGTAAACTTGTCTGAATTTTACACAGTTAAATGAAAACCTAGCTATTACTCTAAACGATTTTTTAGACTAGGATGGAGAACGATTTTAATCTGCGGGCCAGATCCGAAAAAAGTTAGTCCTTGGCGGGCTGGAGCATTTCGATTTATTAATCTTCGGTTATACGGACTCGGCAGGATAATCCCGTATAGATCCGGATGTCACAGGATATTAATTAGAAAATAATCTTTTCAGGCAAATCCTTTCTTTAAAATTTTGGATCTGACCAGGTACTAGTTTTATAGGTCTGGTAGATTATTATTTCGAAACCATTAATAGAAAACACTTTATCAAGCATGACAGTTTAAGTTAATGTTTGTAAAGTACTCAGATTACTTTGTTTTTTATAAGGCTAGGCAGAACTAGTACTAAATTTTCAAATAAAATAGTTTTGTTACTAAAAATTACTTTAGGCAAACTTAGTTAAGTTTGAATAAGTTCTTTTTATTCTTCTAACTTTGATCTTTTTCTAAGGGTTTTGTCAAACTGAAGGAAGTTCATTGTCACACGAAACTCATTGCAAGGTTAAACTATGATACAATTGTACTTTTTAGTTGACATTACTGATTGGTCTGTAGTCACAAGTGTTGCAAAATGCGTCAAGTTATTCTTAATGAACTGGCTAGAAAATAGTTGGAACTTAAAACATTTACTACACAGTTATTTTCATCAACATGAAAACAAAATCTGAGAGACAACCTTTATTGGAAAACTTAGTAAAACCTTTACACTTTCATTTCATTGAAAAAAATAATCCAAATATGCAGTTTCAATTTTTAAATGCGTGTTAAACTTTGCTTAATCTTTATTAAAAGATAAAGTTGAGTAGTTTGACGGAAATTAGTTGTTAAATACTCATTCAAAAATCTATAAGGTAACCTTTTTTTTTTTTTAAACAAAAAACTTCCTATATATTCTTTCATTTTTGACTTTTCCGTTGTTTACGAATGTCATAACATGGTAGTTTGTCAAAGGTAGATACGTAAAATATAAGACTTGAATAGAAACTTTGATTTGGAAAATTTGACTAAAGGAAATCAAACTGAGATTGAACAAAACAAAATCTTACTACAAAACGATGTTTCTATAATTACACATATATAAAACAACTTTTTTTTAAACTTCTTTTAATATATGTAAGTTATGTTTTGTAAAAATATGATACAAAGAATTATATAGTATTGTAAAACTGACCTCGGCGGGCCGGTCACTTTACTCGCGAACAGTTCATTTTAATCCAGGGGTCCATTGATTTTTTTTAAATATGAGGAGGCCGTTATTTTTAACTCTGCTGGCCAGATCTAGCCCGTGATCTGTACGTTGCTCATCCCTATTTTAGATTCTTCTTTCAGACTCCTCTTATCTTTTTAGAACTTTTGTTTTCAAAAGCATTATAACAAAGATCATTGGTAACTACTAGTAATGTTTAAAAATTTCGTCCCAAATTAACTTAATGCAATAAATAAAGAGTTTTAGGATATAACAGTTTACTTTATATATTAAAATAAAGAATATTTATTCAAGTTTGAAAACTACTCAAATGTGTAAACTGGATTCAGATGTTTATTAGATGAATATACAGATCAAAAGTTTTTAAAAATATAAATGATTAAATTATTTTAAATCTATTCCTGAGTAAAAAAAGTAAAAAATCCTTAACTTTTCTTTAATTATATTCATATTTACCACATAATTTAAATTATTTTTTTTTTAATATACTTAACTTATTTAAACTACATTTATTTTTGTTAGAAATTTATTTACTATCTTTATTTTAGTATATAGGCCGACATGAAGTTTTTAAATTTTTTCTTATGTACATTATTTTTATATCTGTTGCATTTCCATTTATTTACTAAGATAATTGTCAAGTTTAAACTGTTATGTCACAGTATTTACCGCAAAAGAAAACTGCTCATTAGGGTTTCTTTTTTGCTATTTAATTTAATCTGATAGCTGACTTAGTTTATTCTTAAGCTTTGATTATATCCGAGTTAATAGTATAAAGAACTTAAAAAAATGCTTACTCTCTTGTTATGTAAATTATTTTACATCAATAAAATAAGATTATATGAATAAATGAAAACATTATTCAGCTTAGAGAATCTGACCCTAGACAATTATTATTTCAAAAAAATGATACCTTAGTTCTATATTGATAAAAATTTGTTTTGTAATAAAATAGTGAGAAAGGATATTCTCTTTTTTAAAAACAATTTGCAGTTCTAAAAAACTGCATATTTAATAAAATAAAAAAATTAACTTAAAACATTAAATTTCACACTAAGTTCTATAACAGTGCTAAAATAAAAACTATAAGTGTTTAAAACTTGTTATAATTCAAATGATCTTAACGTAAAAATATAACTTTGTTAATACGAAGATATATGAACTATTATTTTATTCTTTTAAGCATTTATTTTAAAAATTTGAGTTTTGGTTAAAGACCTCGTCAGTGCTTAAACAAATTTTATTCAAGTTAAAATCTAGTTCTGTTTGAATAAAATTTATTTATGCACTGACGATGTCTTTGACTGAAAATTAGTTTGTAAAATAGTAGTTGAAATCTCTCTACTTGTTTTCTTAAAACTAAGACATATATTCTATGAACTATAATTAAAAACAAAGTAATAAAGTTTTAAGAACCATTTGTTTTTACTTGTTAAAACTCTGATAAAAATTATTTTCTGTTCTCAAATGCTTTTATTATAAGTTGTGCCAGTTTAAATTTAATTTTAATATGTCAAGTTTTAATTAATTTTGAATCAAAAATCTAATAGACATACTTAATGTTTTTTTCACAAAACATTTTGTAAACACTACCCAAAAGTACCGTTGTACTTGATAAGATTGTTTACCAGTTTTCTTGAGATAGCATAGACTTAGAAAATGTAACAACTTTTTTGAAGTTACAAATATTAGAAATATGTTTTTAGATTACTAACTAAATATTTAGAACAACTGTATATCTAAAATTTTAATGTAAATAGAAGTTAACTAAAAACAAAAGAAAATATTTAGCCGAATTAAAGCTAACTTAAATTTTAGATCATTCAGTAGACTGAAACAAACAATAAAAAAATTTTCTTCTTTGAAATAATTTAAATACTTTTTTTCAAGCATAAGCTAAATATAAGAAATTTAGTTTATAATTGGTCGTCTAAATTTGTTAAAAAAAAATATAGGAAGATAAATTTTTTTAGATATTCATTAAAAAAATTACTTATAGTTACTTTTTGATTTAAACTGCTAAAACTGTAATAATGTAAGAGAATAAGACTTAGCCTAGACAAGAACTTAAATAATTGCCTAAAACATTAAAAACTATAAAAAGTGTACACTGTGACAGTGAGAAAAATTATTATAGATTGCTTGTATTCTTATTTAAGAACTAAATAATAAGTCTTTGAAATAAAAGTTAATTAAAATGAAAAAAATTAGGTCATAAAAGCAAACCAATGTTTATTAATAAATTCTTAAGTCTTGTCGGTTTGAAAATAATTTAAAATTGTAACAATATTTAAAAAACAAACAATTTTATTTAAGTGCAAAATTACTTTTAACTAAACTAAAACTTAAAATTTGCTTATTACAGCAATTATTAAAATTTTTGTTTACTGTGTCACTATAAAATTGCTAAATCTGAAAATCTTTGATTTTAAAATCTTATTTTACTGTATACATGTTAATAGTATTACTATTACTTGCTATAAATGTAAATAAAATTTTTAAATTTAAACAAATTTTATTTATAATTAAAAGTAAGCTAATAAGTTTATAAATTAAAATCTCCTAAAACTTTAGTTGTTTAAATCTTATATATAATAACTATAGTTTGCTACATTAGAAATTTTTTTTAAGTTTAAGTTTAAAGTTGTACAGATATGACATGTTTGACATTTGATTTATTATTTTATTTCATAGGTATAAACATCAAATTTTACCAATATTCTTATTTATTTATATATAACAACTCGTATTTATTGTTCTTGCGTGTATTAAACGAAAACGGGTCACTTTTTCACGAAGACACTTTTGCACGAAGGGTCACTTTTTTACGAGGGGACACTTTTGCACGAGGCGACACTTTTGCACGGAGAGTCACTTTAGCATGAGGAGACACTTTTACACGGTGTCACTTTTTTACCCAAGTATTTTTTACGAGAGGACACTTTTGCACGACTTTACTATTGCACAAGTGTCACTTTTGCACGAAGACACCTTTTTACAAGAAAACTTCACCACGAGGGGACAATTTTGCAGGGCGTCAATTTTGCTTGCAGGGTCACTTTTGCACGACCTGTTCATTGTACGAGCATCACTTTAGCACGAGAGTTCACTTTTGCACGATGTCACTTTTGCACGGCGTCACTTTTGCACAAGGGGTCATTTTTGCACGGTGTCATTTTTGCACGGTAATATTTTTACACGTCAAAACTTCTGCACGAAGTTACATTTGCATGGCGACATTTTTCAAAGCGTCACTTTAGCACGGCATTATGTTATAACGGTAGACTTATGAACTGCAAAATTTTAAACAATCAGTCAATTTTAAACGGAACTTCACTTTTGCACGCTTGTTTTTTTTTATCAAATAAAAGTTTAAATAAACTATTTTTATTTTTGTCAACTTAAATAATATTCGCTTTTAAAGGCAAGTTGCTTTGAATCACTAAAATGTGGTAGTTTTTTAAATAATTTTAATGTAAAGGTTTTATAATTTTTTTTTTAAGAATTTATTTTACAAACTAAGTTTTGGTCAATGACCTCGTCAGTGCTTAAGTAAAGTTCTTGAATAAAAGTTTATATTTGAACTTTCACGTAGAACAATATAACAATGTACCACAATTCATTAATTTATTTTTATAATCCTAATTTGAATACACTTGATGAATTAACATTTTCTAATTTTTAATAAAAACAATTTAAAATACCTAACTTAAAAATAATCTGAATCTTTTTAATTTATAAATAGAAAGATAAAACTTAACTTAGTTAGGTTTTAAAACACAAATTTTGTTAATAACTTTTTACTTATACTGACTTGATGTTAAAATTAGCGTTATATAGTTGTTAAATAAATATTTTAGTATCAAATTAAAAAGGAAAAAATTGAGTTAAAATATGAAGTGTAGCGGTATTACAGATTTAACTTGATGTTTACTTTTTAGTTTTTTCTTAAATTTAGCGTGAGTATAAAAAGAGCAATTGAATAGCGCACTTTTCTTGATTTAAACTTGGATTATCTTATTACTATAATGTTGCTTGATCATGATAAGCCAATGAGTGAGTAAAATTTGGCAGTTTCAACTTATGTTAAAAAAACATACCAAATAAGTCATTCAACCTCAAAATATAATTAGGCTTGGCAGAACACTTTTTTTATTGGTCAGTTAAAATATGGAAAAAACTACCAAATGAATTAGTTTCTTAAAAATGTTTTAAAGAATTTCGATTAATATTAAAAAAGTTTTGTCTGAATTATATTTGTGTCAGTAAATTTAGTAAGTAATTTTTATCAACCGTTAACTTAATTTTAAGATTATGCTTATTTTATAGTCCAATTTTCATAGCAGCACTTTTACTCTATTAATAATGACTAATTTTTCAATGTATTTAATGATTTTTCATCTGGCCTGTCTATTTTTAATGTCCTTTCAGCGTTAGGTTTCTATTTTTGTTGTGTTAATGCTATAAATATTTGATGTTGATCGTCCTACATCAAAGCGTAAATAAGTATAAGTTTGTGGTTAAAGTTTTGATTTTTGTGTTACCTTATAAGTTTTGTTTTTATCTTCGTTTTAATAAATAAACTATTTGTGTTGATTTTATGTTTTTTTGTGTCTTTAAGTTTAAGTGGCCTAGGTTTTGATGCCTAGGTCCATCATATGGACAAAATGATTGTAACCTTATAGTAATTTATATAAAAAGGCATAGTGTAATTAATATTTTCAAGTTAAAAATAAACTAGATCAAATACTTACTCAAAGTATTCTTTTATTTTAGTTTTTAAATAATTTTTTTTTCCTGGTATGAATCTTATATATTAATTCTATTTTATCTTTTCGTTAGTCTTATTTTAACATTTTTTTTACTGTTTAAGATATTAAAATTTTGATTTTTGCTTTTAATATAAGTATGTTATAAAATTTTAATTTTCAGTTACTTTTTTTGTTACAGATTTGGTACTAATAAAAAAAAAGATGTTCCATGCAAAAAATCATCGTGCGAAAATTTCTCTGTGAAAGATTTTATCAAAAAAATGTTATGTTGTGCAACATTGCTGCCGTAAAAAATTGTAATCGTGAAAAAATGTTGCCCTGCAAAAGTGAGTGACCCTCCGTTCAAAAATGAAGCCATGCAAAAGTGTCCCCTCCTGATAAAGTGACGCTCGCGCAAAAGTGATGTTCGTGCAAAAGTCACGCTCGTGGAAAAGTGTCCTCTCGTGCATAAGTGACACCCTTCCGTATTAAACATTAGATCAAAAAATGCTGTGCAGTCTGCACACTGCAATGAATAATGTAAAGTTTCATAGTTATTAAATACCCTATTTTGAAAAAACAAAAGTTTTATTTTTTTATGGGATTTTCAAAGTACATTTCTATATTTAAATGATAAGTTTTTTTTTTATTTTTTTAACACACTTATGTGTTAAACATATTAATCTTATACTTTAATAAATATACAAGAGTTATCTCAATTTTCATTGACATTCACATTCTAAATACTTTGTTTACCCAGTAAAGTTTAAATTAAAAAACCTAGACAAGTGGCATCAATGATTAGATAGCACCAACATAACTGAGCAAGCAATTAAAAGAGTAGAAGTTAATTTTTCAGAACTTTTAAAAGTAAGCAACAGTAAAAAACTTGATGATAAGAAAAAAATGTATTCTTCAAAAGTATTTTTTAGTATACTAATTGATTAAAATGTCAGTATACAAATGTGCTTTTAACACAGTTATAATTGTTCATTGAATTTGTAACAAAATTCTAAAACACTGAAAAAGTTTTGAAAGACATGTACATTTTTAAAAAAGTTTCTGGTCACCTTTTATGTGTTATATAACTAACTATACTTTTAGTTGAAAACTATACTTTTAGTAGTATAATATGAATATACTAAAAGTAAACAATCAAAAATCAATACTTAAGTATGTTAAGAAATCTTATTTAGTATATAAATGATACACAGTAAACAAATTAATGGACACAAAAAGTGTTTTATCTTAGAACATCTAATGCTTACATTTGTTTAACAAGTGCTTATAACTTGTATTCTCATATGATTTATGTTTTTTATGAATGTTTATAATGCTTTGAAAAGATTTTGTATATAAATTTAAAAATATTTATTCCAAACTTTTTAAATAATTCAAGTTAATAATAAAAAAAAAATTCAAAACTTTTTATTAAGTAGTTTGTGTTCATTATTATACATATTTTTCTTAGTTTGTTTATTTTTAAAACTATTATGTAATTTCATATTTTAAATTTAACATGTATTTACAAATCAGAGCTTTTTAGAAATAGGAGCTTGGATTAATACAATACAAAAAAAAAAACATAAATATAAATTTTAGAAATTGTTGTTATAGTTTTAATACAATGTCAAATGAGGAAGACGATTGCATGTCTTCCTCATACTTACTTCTTCAACAAAATAAAGTATGGAACAACCACAGTCTTTACCCTGAAGAAACGGAGGTAATTGATGACAAAAATGATAAAAACAACGAAACTGTTGAAACACTAAAGACCATTAAACATACCTCTTTTGTAAGTTTTAAAGTAAATAAAAGTTTCAAAACTTTGAAAAATTTGTCTAATCAAATCTTTAACCCAGAAGATGAACAAAAAATTGAAAATAAAAATCCCTGCCCTATTGAAAAAAGAAAATATACTAATCATTTAAAAAAAAATAAAAACCCTGAAAAAGTGGGAAGTACTATAAAAACTAAAAATGTGAAAGATATTGGAAAAAGGAAGTGTTTTAATACCTTACAAAAAGAAACAAGAGAAAAGGGATTAAAACAAGAAATTTCTTATGACAATCCTGGTTTCAAGATAATGGCAAAAATGGGTTACCTCAAAGGGCAAGGTCTGGGTAAAACAAACTCTGGAAGAACTGAGCCAGTGCCAATAGTTTTAAAATCAAACCTAAGAGGTTTAGGCATGAGAGCACCTTTGAAAAAGAAGAAAAGCAGTAAAAAGAAGAATCAGACTGCACTGAAACCCAATAAAAAGGTTGGTAGCTCAGAGGAATTGCGCTTCAGGAGGGAAAACACATCAAACAATACAAGAGAACTTGACTTTAAATCCAACAGAGGAGGACGTATTAAAACGACCCCTGTAAATAAAAGTGACAAGTTCAAAATTACACCTCAACTCACTGCACTGAAACCTAATAAAAAGGTTGGTAACTCAGATGAATTGCACTTAAGAATGAAAAGTGTATTTAATCTAAAACCCAACAGAGGAGGACTTATTAAAACGGCAGCTGTAAAGAAAAATGATAAATTCCAAAATACACCTCAAGTCACTGCACTGAAACAGAAAGTAGGCAGCTCAGCAGAATTTCGTTCAAGAATGCAAAACAAATACAAGGACAGGGGCGTTTGTGAAGGCTTGCAAAGAAACCAAGTCGCATGCCATTATCTTGATATAAAAACTAATTTGAAAGTTCCATTGCTTCGTTTCTACTGGCCTGAAGGTTTTGTGAGATCTCCAGAAAAGGTAGAGGAAAAAGAATACTTGAGTGATGTGGAGAAGCTCAAATCTTTGACTGCTTATTTACGCGAAAAGCACTTGTACTGCACGTGGTGTGCAATGTCTTTTGAATCTCCCACTGACTTAAACTGTAAATGTCCTCACAAACTTTAGTTAATCTATTTGTAGTAACAGACATTTTAAATTTATTAATCAGAAATCTAGTTTTTTTTTTAAAGTTTGACTAAAATCGTGTGTATGTTTTTGCTAGTACATTACAAGATATCTATAATTTATTATAATCTATGCTTTAGATTTAAGAAATTATTTGTGAATTTACTTGAATGACTCAAATAAGTTGTTTATCAAAACTAAGAATCAAAACTAAATATAATTTTAAAGTTAAATTCAACTAAAGAACTTATTATTATCTGTTATAAAACAATGTGAAATTTTTTAAAGAAAAAAAATATAAACAATCCTGTTAAGAAACAGACAAGTGATATATTTAATTAGTTTAGTAGGTATTTGATTTAAAATGTGCTTAACTGAGATAATTTAAAATATAGTTGTTCATATAAAGACTAACAGTTTAAACAGTTATAATTATGACAATGCTAAGTAAAGAATACAAAAATATGTTCATAACTGATGGAGTGTCTATTAGGTTAGTTATAGATACTGTGTTAATAAAACAAGTAAACATTCCTTTTGAGTATTTTTGAAAGATGCCTCTTTTTATGTTTAAAATTTATTTATAAAATACTAATGAAATAATTCTTTCTATAATTAACTTAAAACTTTTTTAAAAATATATTAAACCACATTGTTAATGTGCTAATAAGGTTTGGTGTCACTTGAGCACGAAGGAACACTTTTGCACAATTAATTTTTTTTTTATCTTCAGAAATCTTCTCTTTGCTATCACTTTAACTCCTAACCCTTACACTCGGTCAGTAAATCTTTTCTTTCTTTTTTTTAGTATTTTTTTGTTTTCTTGTTTTTTTTTTATAAATAATTTTCATTAGATACACATTTTTACAGTAATACTGTTACCTATAACCCTCAACCTCGGTCTTTTTTTTTTTCCTTTTTGTTTTATAATCAGTTTATTTTATAATTTTTATAGTTTTTATACTTTAAATATAAGTTTTTGTTGCTACCACTGTTACCACTAACCCTTACCCTCAGTCGGTAACTTTCTTGTTTATTGACCAATTTTTTGCAATATTTTTATCTTTTCATTTCATAAACTTTTTTTTTAATCTAGTGCAAAAGTAAACGTGCAAAAAAGTCTCCTACAATGTTGCAAAAGTTACCCTTCGTACAAAATTGTTCCCTCGTGATAAAGTACTCATTTTGAATAATAATGTACAATTATTAACAAAACAAATCAATTAGAATGAATCTAGCTTTATTTGCAGATTTCTTATTAAAAACAGTTATAAAAAGTAAAAAAAAAATTAAGGCTTAAAACTTTGATGATTATGAGATGTCTAAAAAATTTTTTTAGAGAGAATTAATTTGACGTCTCAATAGATTCTGCTATGAAAACAAAATAATGCATTCTTCTATCTCTTAAATTTAAAAAGAATGAAAAATTTAGCTACATTTTAATTATAAATAAAAATGTTATTCTACTTGTAATTAGTAAGAATATTTATTACACTGATTTCGTAGACCTGTGGTACCACTGCCACACAATAGTTTTTTAAACATTATTTTTATTAATTTGAAAAAACTTTAGATGGCATAATTTACATATTTGTTTACTTTATTAAAAATTTGAAGAAAAACTAGATTAAAAAAAAGTTTCAATGTTTGTAATTTTTCTTTTATGATTTAAAAAATTCAGGATTACTCAGGACATTTTTAGGATAGTTTTTATGACTTAATCGTGACAATCCTCATTTTTTCAATTAATGAACACTTTTTATTTAGCTTTATATAATCTTTTTAATTTATTTTACAGTTATGTACAGTATTTTACCTTGAATTTAAATCATTACTAAAAAAGACAGAAAAAATGCGTGTCAGAAACTTAAAAAATTCTGGATAAATTATGCAAAAATAAACATTTTTTAAACTCGATTATTTCTGTTTAAAAATAGTACATAATATTAATATATATAAGGTGTATAGTTTATTCAGTAATATATACCTATAATATTAGTTTTTTTCAAGCAGGTTCCGCAGTTGTAAGTTTTTATATTGTTTTAAACGTTTTTTTTATACAATAGCTGACTTAATTATATATCTTTATGAATTTTAAATTTTAAATTTAAGTTAATGCTAATTAGTTAATAAAGTTAGCATAACTTAATTAACTTATGAAGTTTGCAGCTGATGCGTTTGCAGCATACAAATTATAATTCTGCATGCTGCATTGTTCTAATGTTGACTAAATAAGGTTGAGTAATTACTAAAGCAGAACTTTTATGCATTCTTAGTTTAGCTAATTACAGCCAACTCAGTTAATAACAAATTATCATTGCTAAAAAGGTGAAAGTAGAAGTAGCTTTACATAAAATTTTTTTTTTTTAAGTTTTATTAATAAAAGATTAATTTAAATTAAAAAAAAACTATAGTGTTTTAAATATTGAAATATTTTACTTTATGAGAAAAATAGAGTGAGCTAGTTTTCTTTTTCTTTTTTTTTAAAGTATTATTTGAAGTTCACAAAAAACTAAAGTTCTTGTTAATTCGAAGTTTGATAATTCAAGCCTAATAACCTGGAATTATGGAAATTGTAATAAAAACCTGGATTTTTAAACTTAAAGTCATTAAAAACAGAGTTGCCACACACACATGTTAGAAAAACACGGTCTAATTTAAAATTCTAGTAGATCTCAGGATAATTCAGTATGTTTTGATTTTTTTTTTTGAATCAGGATTAATAAGGCAGAAATGATTTTTTATTACTATCTCAGATATGTTTTAAGAGTTTTTTAAAATCTGTTAATATATTTTTTTAAATCTAAAAAAATGAGATTTATTTGATCCCCTTTTAATATTATGTTAACTTTAATAATGGTGTTTTTTAATAAGATATATATTTTTTTAATTTCCTCATTAGAAATTTCTAGTCATGTGGCTAATTTGTCACTATCTTTAGATACACAATTGTAGTTTTTTTTAGATCTTATAATATTAATTAACATGATTAAAATTTATAAATGCTTGTGAGTATTTTATTTTGTAAGATTTAAGTTAGTTAACTACAATGTCAAAAAACAAAAAAAACTATTATTATTATCTACAAAACTAATAAACATGGTAAAACAAAGTTATCAAGAAATTTAGTTTTAAAATACAAATTGATTTCAACTACTAATGTTGAACTTCAAAAAACAGTATTTTTCATAAGTTAAGTGAACATCTAATAAAATGCATACATATACTACAACCCTTTTATTAATAAAAAAGAAATGTAAATATCAAATGTAGGTAATTTCACCAGAGTCAAAAATCTAATTTTTTAAGATTTTAAAAAATATTCATGGCAACTAAAGCACTGTCTCGGAAGTTTTTGGTTACTCAGGGCAGTATTTTGACTAAAGAGTGGCAACCCTGTATAAAAACTAAAAACCTAAAATACTTCACAATTGTTACAATAAACAATGAAATTTTTTTTTCTTTTCAAAATCTTTCATAAACAAAATAAAAATTCGTATCTTTGTCACAAACTCAAGATAACTCGGTATATTTTGAATTTCATTTTAAACTTATGCTGACTCAGGATTGTTTAATTTTTTTGAACTTTAAATGCGACTTAAATAACTTATTTTATATATCTAGTTACTTAAAATAAAGTAATTAAAATTTTAAAACTTCGAAAATTTATTATTTCACCTTTCAAGATTTAAAAGAATATACAGAAATTTCCAGGACATTTTGAGGTAACTCCAAACTTTTTTTGACTTAAAGAGTAGTAATCCTTTAAATTATTTAGTATAAAAATAGTTTATAAACAGTTGTATTTTATAAATTTAATCCTTTTGTCCTAATAAAGATTTTTTTTTACCTTAAATTTAGTTTTTACTTTTACAGACAAAAAAAAAGTATTTAAGAAATTCAAGAAATTGTGATAAGAATTTGCTAAAACTTTTAGCAACTATGAATACCATCAATGTTTTTGACAAAATTTAGTGCTATTAAGAAATAAATTCATTAAAATTTATAGGAGATGCTGTCCACTTTTTTTTTATAGAATCTTATCTATTTTAGTAGGGTTATAGGAAACTTAATAGCTATCTAAATTTTGAGTAAATTAAGTAATTTTTGTGATATAAACTACCCAAGATGGAAATTTAAATAGCAAAAAGGTTCCTAATGGAAGGTTCAAATTTGAAGACATAATGACTATTCCATAAAGTTTTATCCTAATAATAAAACTAAATTTCTTACAATTTTCAGTAATTTTATTACAAGTATGAAATTAAAATAGAAAATAACCTTTAAATTTTTATTAAAAATGCAATAAATGTTGGGGTTTCAGTTTTGTATTTTTAGTTTTGCTTTAAAACTGGAGTATTCTAGCTCAAGTATTTAAAAATAAGATTGGTCTTAGTGAAATTAAAAAACATTAATGCCTTATACAGCTAATACTAACTCAAAGTAAAGGATAGCATATAAATTTAGAAAACATAAGTATTCGACATTGAATGTTGAAAAATTTTACATTAGAAATCAGTAAAAATGTAACGTATTCTGTTCAATAAAGTATATTGTGCTAATATTTGGCAACTTACACTTCTATTTAAAATAAAGTTTTATAAAACTTTGTATAAGAACTTATAAAATATTAAAGTTGTTGAAGTCACAAAAACAAAGATCACTTGTAAAAGCTAATGTTGTTATGCCATACCCTATATGACATTAAACAAAGTAGCACTATTTAAGTAAAAAAAAAAAGAAGTTTTTTTTATTTAAAACTGCCCTTAGTTTTTGAAGTTCTATTTTGTTAGTTCTACAATTCTTTTGCTAGTTCTCTGTGCAAAATTGGCATTAGTGCCACACTGTCACATGTGCAACATTGACCCTCTTTGCTTACTGTTAGTACAAAAGTGACACTTTGTGCAAAACTGATTAGTCTGTCCTTTACAGAGCTTTTCAGAAATTAAAATGTGTCTTCTGGTAATGATTTAATCAATTAAATTAATATAGGTAAAACAAAAAAGGAGACAATAGTTTAAAAAAAGTTTACGTCGTACTTAAAAAAAAAAAGTTGTTCAAACTCTCTATATTTTTTTTTAGTAAGTTGAATAGAAATATTTTTCTTTTTTTCTCTAAAAAAAGCTAGGTTGTCACAAATTGAATGCACTAGGAAACTTACGATATTTCAATTTTCTTAAAACCTGATGATTACTCAGGGTAACTCTAGATAATTCAAAATATTTTGACCTTTTTTATCACTGATTGATTCAGGTATTTTTTTAAAAATATCAGACAGTTTTTATCTATATCTAGAATAAGATGAAGATGTTCCACTTTCAATATTTTATTTTTCAAATAAACATTTTTGTTTGATTACCTAATTTAAAAAAACTGTCATATGTTTGTTTAATAGAAGCCTTGTAATTTGTTTTGAAAAACAATAGTAAAACACTTTTTTTTTATTTAAAATTAACATTAACATGAGATGATCTATTTTTTCAAGTCATAAATTTATGTAGTAAGATTTAACTTGGTCTATTAAAATATACAAAATATTCAAACTATTTTCTAATATTATTTATTATTAACAAACTTGGTTTAAAAAAATATCTACAACAATTGTTGTTTAATCTCTATAAATTAAGATTTAAAAGTTGAATCTTTAAAAACAGTACTTTTAATAAGTTCAGTAAACATCTAATGCAAAAGCATTTACATAAAACATTCCTTTTGGTAATTAAGAAAAAAGATATGACTGATGAAGTTAAAGCAAGAGACAAAACATTTTAAGATTAAAATTCTCAGGATGATTCAGGACAGTTCAGGGACCTTTAACTAGTTTCAAGTCAATCAGGTTTTTTTTGAATTTTGATCTTTTTTTTTTTTTGAATATAAAAAGGTATTACTGTTTTGAAAGTTTGCTAGTATGAAGTATGAATAAATTTTCTGTATTATACTAATAAATGGTTGTTTTGAATTTAATTTTTAAACTCAAAATAAATGAAAATATATTTATATTTTTGTTATAGTCTAACCAACTCTTACTACAAACTTAACAAAAAAAATTAACAACTCTAAAATTATAATTTTAGTTTTTAGTTAAAACAATTCAGATAAACATCAGAATATTTGAGTCATGTGATCAAATTTATTTTAAGCTTTAAAAATTTTAAAATTATAATGTTTTTTGAAGCATGTTTTATATCTTATTTTTAAGTTAAAAATTGTTACTTCTTTGTAATGAAATCAATAGATTATGTCAAATATCTGCAAATTTAGACATTTTTAAATTTTTGTTTTGAAAATTAATCATTCCTATTTATTGACTCTACTTGGAGCCTTGATACTTAAAACTGCTATTATTATAATACATTAAAGAAGTTTGAGAATATTTTTGCAAAATTTTATTTATTTTTTTTTTCTAATTATACATGATTTCTTTCTTTAAAAAACAAATTCAATTTTATTTTTTCTTTTACAATTGTTCTTCAAATTAATAACCAAGTTATTTTGCATTAAACTAGTAAAAAAAAACAAAATACTTTTTATAAATTTGGCTAAACAATTCAAAAACAACTACTTTTATTTTGAAATTTATAAAAAATCATAAATTAAAAAAAACATGTTTAAGTTTTTCAAAAGTATTATCTACTTTTGCTTAAAAAAATTAGTGAAGCAGTTTTTATTCTAATAAAATTTTTCTTATTATAATCAATAACAAGCTTAAATCATTATGATATAAAAACAGTATACAAAAAAATATACCAGAAAGAGAAATATTTTAATAAACTAAAAGTAAGTCAAGTTAAACAGTTTTCAGATATTTATACTTAAAATACCAGTTAAAATAAATGTTGAGAAGGCGTCATAGATCGTTAGATCTTAGCTCCGTGCGCGAAGAGCGTCATGAAAGATATCGTGAAGAAATAAATGATGATACACGTGTGCATACTCTGAATCAAACGCTGCAATGGAGAACAAGAATAAGGACTCCTCAATACTTACTTGGCGCCCCAAATGGTATATCAACGTCGAGACACCTGCAAGAAGAAGTCACTCATCCAGCACCGATGACAACTCTTCAAATCAAACGGGCGATTGAAACCAGAACGGAGACAAACCAGGACGTCAAGTTTCTCGACAAGAAGAAATGCGCCGTTTGCCTTTCAAGCTGGAAAGAAATCCTGGTAGGTGAAAAATTTCTCGTGTTTACTCACTGTGGCCACGTGTTCTGCCGACCTTGCGCCATGAGAATCGCCTCTGAAAACCGAAAAGAATGTGCTGTTTGCAAGAGTTCTCTTGCCTTTGTGACTCCGCCTTTCAGAAGGCTCCATCTGCCTTTGGACCCACAATTGAACAAAAAATAAGGCTTATTAGTTTTCGTTTGATATAGCGATTTATTATTTGAAACAAAAATTTTCAAAAATCTAGTAAATAGTTGTAATCAGTTTTTTATTTATATTGTGACCGAAATAAATAAACCAAACCATTATTTTATATGTACAAGTTATTTCAACAGTAAGTTTAAAATGATTTCCATTTTTAAAGGTATATGTTTAAAAATATTTTATTTAGTATAGTAAAAACAAATATTTTTATATGCATCTAGAAGAATTTAATGAGTAGAGTGTTCTATAAACTTTTTTTTTGAAAAATAGATACCAATCCTACTATATACTTAACACTCAAGTTTAAAAATCTATAACTTTTATTTTTAATTTCAATTCTATATAAATTTTTGAAACAAAATCTGCAATTTTTACACTTTAAACAAATAATGAGTTTACCATGGCTGAAATTTTATCCTAGTGTATTTTTAAACTTATTTTACTATCAATTAGTTAATATTTTTTTTGCAAAACTGTCAATCCTTAGTGACAACCTTACCAATAAGTTTTAAAAATATAAGCAAATCTAAAAGTTTTTATATAAAAAATAAAATTGAAAAGCATTTTTTAATGTTTGTAAAGGTCTCAGTTTTTCTTGAGTACCCTCATAAATGGTTAAAATCGAGCAAATATTATAGATATGTGCAAAAAAATGTATTTATTTTTATAATTTTGTAGTGGAAATAGTCAAATTTGTCAAGTTTTCTGATTTAACTTCAAGAAATTTTTTTACCTGTCGTACAAAGATGTAAGGTATTTTAAGATGTTTGTAAAGATTTAAGATTTTAGCTAATAAATAGCTAAAGTCGACCAAGTTTTACAGATATGTGCAAAAGCATTATTTTTTTCTCAACAAATCTATTGTTATAATGGTCAAGTTGGCGAACTTTTCTGTTCAAGTTTTGAGAAATATTAATATGTTTGATATAGTTATACAAAGATTTAAAGCAACTTATAAATTTTTTAAAGTTCTTAACTGTTTTTAAATATCCACACTAATGTTGAAATTAAGCAAGTATTAGAGAAAAATGTAAAAAAATATAATACTTATAATGGCTAAAATTATCAAGGTTTCTTTTCAAACATTTAGAAATTATATTCTTTTAATTTTTTGGGGGACAAAAATTAAGTGTGAATAAAGTTTTCTATTTTTTGCAGGTAACCCACTAAATGGCTAAAATAGAGAAAATTTTAGGGATTTGTGGAACTTAATGAATTTTTTTTGATTGATTTTAAAGAATCTGGTGACATTTGTCAAGTTCTTTTATTAAACTCAAAATAATTATAATTTTATTTTTGAACAAATAACAAAAAAAAATTTCAAACTACTTGTAAAATCATCAGCTTTCGCCTTTGCTTTTATAATGACTAAAATCAAGCAAATTCAATAGATATGTGGAAAATGAAATTTAAAATTCATAGTTTTAATGGTCAAATTTTCCTATTTTTCACTTAAAATTTTGAGATTATATTTTATTATTATTATTATTTTTACGAAGTTAAATAGAATTTTAAATGTTTTTAAAGGTCTTAGTCTTATAATAGTACTCTTATAATGACTGAAATAGAAAAAGTTTAAGGGGAATGTTAGAAAAAATTAAATTTATATGTTTAATTTCAAGCGTCAGATTTATCACGTTTTCCTTTTAAACTTTGAAAATTTATAATTTTTTATATTTAGTTGTAGGAAGTTAAAAGGCAAATACCTTTAAAGGTCTCAGTTTTCCGCGAGTACCCTCATAAATGGCTAAATTCGAGCAAATTTTAAAGATATATGGAAAACCAGAAAATTAAAAAAAAAGTTGTTGAAATCGTCAAAGTTGTCAAGTTTTTAGTTTCAATTTTGAGATATCATAGTTTTTTAGTTTTTGGTGATAAAAAGATACAAAAGCATTTTAAAATATTTCTAAATGGCTCAGTTTTTCGCTAGTAACCTTTTAGTGATTAAAAACCAGCAAATGTTTGCAAAATGCGCAAAAATTTTTTTTTTTTTAATTTCATTTGGAAATCATGAAGTTTGTAAAGGTTCTCATCGATCTTTAAGAATTTTTTTTTTAGTGTTTATGGTGGTACAATTATTAAAACATTTCACATTGGATGTAAAAGTATCAGTTTTATGCCAGTACTCTTATAATGGCAAAAAACGAGCAATTTTAAGAGACATGTGTAAAAAAAATTTAGATTTTTAAATTACAAAAAGCTTAATGTTGTAAATTTGGCACATCCAATCGAAAAGTTTTTAACTTTTTGTTTTATTTATTAAATGTAATAATAACGCCAAATAACGTAAAAAAAGCTATAACATCGATTACAATTCGTAAATAACTGGATATTGAATCTTACCAATTCGTAATTTGTAAAAAAATTCGATCATAACAAAAATATTAGTGATATTATTTAATTAAAAGTAATCAATTATTTTAATTTCAAAATCGCAAATAGTTAACCTAAAAAGTCATAATTAAAGTATTAATTCTACGTCGATTTTAAACACATACAAACGCTTAAATACTAAAAATAGGACTAAAAACCAAGTCAGTTACTTTGAAAATATGTATGTAACCTTACGTGTGTAAGCCTAATTTATCCTCTTCGAACTGTCCATAACGCTCGCGTTAGTGGTATCTCAGTATACTACTATATATTTACTTTTTTTGTTTTGTACCAAATAATTTAAAATTTACAAAATTTGTTATGGTATAATATTTAAACCTCTTAATAACTTATCAATTAAAATTGCATTTTGTTTTGATATGAAGTATAACACACATTACTTAGGTTACTATTGAGCAAAAGTTTTGTATTAGCTCGTTACAAATGAGCATTTGTGATTACATAACCGTTTTAAGTTAATCTTGTAATTAAGAAGTGACTAAGGTTAGACGAGACAGAAATTAAAAAACATTAACAATTCTGACAGTGTTTAACTCAAAGATAACATTTTTTTACTATTACAGTTGTCTTAACATTTTAACTAATTTTAAACAACTATACAAAATTATAAAACGAGCCTATCATTTCTTTCATATCATTTCTTTCTTCCTATCATCTTCAAAAAAAAAAAACAAACAAATTACATTCAATGAAAGTTAAAAAAACTAAACATAAAATAGTAAAGAAAAATACAAACACATACTTCTATATTACCAAATATAACTTAGTATGCAGAAAAAAAAAACTTAACAATTCTCTATATATAAACTAATGTATTGACTTTAAAAGATTTAACAGAGTTTAGGGCGAATGTAGATTTTTAATAATTTAGTATGAATACTAGCTGAACTGGTCTTAAAACTTTTGAGTTGTTGTTAAAATGAACTTTTAGCATTTCTATATAAATAATCTACATGTTCGTTCAATTTTAGTTTTTCAAATATATACATTCATAAGTCTTTATGAAAACTTACTGCTGGTATTTTAGTTTTATTAATTAAAAGGTTAAAATGGAAGGGCTAATTTTTATTGATGGTTAGAACTTGGCATTTAGTTGGATATAATCAAGTATTCTTTTTTTTAGCAATTTGTAAATACTGTCTAATGTTGATTGTAAATAAGTTTCTGATTTGCTAAATACTTTTACGTCATCTACAAATAGACTTATTTTGCTTTGAAAGTGAGTACTTAAAGTAATATCATTAATGTAAATTAGAAATAGAAGAGGACCTATGACTCCACCTAGTGGTATTCTACTGTGAATTTTCGGAGTATCTGATATAGTGTTGGTAAAGAATATACTTTATGACCTATTATTTGTGAATATTATTTGTGACTTATTAAAAATTTAAAAAACTAAAAAGTTTCTGTCATATGCACCAACTATTAAGTTTGTCATACTACATATATGGTTTTTACTACTCGAAAACAGTATTAGCTTAACTATAAGTATTATTTTATATTGCTTGTTTTTAATATTTGGTGGTTAATTTTAGTTTTAATTTTACTGTAACTTTTGTTTTCAAATGAACGCAGTTGTAAATAATTTATATCGAAAAGATTTTAAATACTTTAAATAGATGATAAACCTTCTTAAATTTTATAAATATTAACAAAAGTAGGTCTATAGTGGTACTGCAAACTAGTCGTTGTTTGAATACTTGAACTAAAAGTAAATGCTAACTTTTGAAAATCTTTTTTGGCTCACTGAATACTTTACTTTTAACAACAGTCAAATTTTTTAAAGAATGCTTTGCCCTTTGAGTACTTTTTTTATTAAAAAATTGTTTTATTTAAAATGAAATATAAATAAGATACATTATACTTAATCTATCCGTGTCAGTAACAATATTAAACAACAACTTTTAGACGTTTTAAATAATTAACACAATTCATTTTAAGTTCAGTTTTTGATGTTTTACAAAGTTTTAATTGTTAAAGTTATATCAAATGAGTCATTTAATTCTAATACATTTTATTAAACGTCTTCAAATTTGAAGCATAAAGTGTTCTAACGATGAATACTAATGTAATGAAACCTTGTTAGAATTTTCAAATATTTTTTTTTTTAGATTAATGCAGTAAAATAAAGTTTAAAATAAAACAGTTAAAAGTTACTGTCTAAACAAATTGAGTTTGCAACTTTACTATTATTTATTTTAAATCTAGTTCAGTGTTTTTCACATAATAACTTTTTTATATTGTTACTTTTACGAGTTCTGACCTTAAATATAAAAAATCAAATATTTAAATAATTATAAAAATAATTGTTGAAAATTTTATTTTGAACATACTCAATATATTCATTATTTAACTAGTTTTTATCAGTATTTTTTGTTCACCTACTGTTATTAAAGTATAGTACCTTATTAGATAAATATATTAAACAAATATACTAGTTATATAATAGCTTACCACACCTCCAAGTATATTTACATTTAACAGGACTTGAAAAAATGAGATAAAAAAGATATATAGAAAACACGTTAAAAAAATTGGTAGTTCAAAGAACTAAAACATTTAAGTATGAAATTTTAATTAATTGAAAAAAAATTAATGTAAGTTAGTAAACTTAAAATATCATTTATAGAATTTTCAAATATTATATGTTATAAAACAAACACGTTTTGATTATTTATTTTTCTGTACTTCCAGTTGTATTCCTCATCATGATCAATTTAAAAGTTTACAAAGTTATGATATCACTACTTATTCAGACTAGAAATTGAAAATATAAAAATTTGTTGTAGTTTTATGATCATTTTAAGTAAACAAAAACTCAAAAGCTAGTTAAGTTTTATCTCATTTTTTTCTCCATGTTTTTTAACTTTACAAAAATAAAGAGCTTTATTATGCTAAAAAAGTGGTCACCCATGGCGAGGCAGTATAATTAGCAGTTCACGATGGTGGATTGTAGTCAATAGGTCGCAGGTTCAAATACCTTGTCTCGCTGATTGTCTCTGGATGTTCTAGAAGTTCGGATGCAGTCTGATTTCAAAACCTGCGAAACGATAAAACAGCAAAACCAAATAAACAAAAGTTATAACAAAAACAACAAAAATAAAAAACAGGAGTAAACCCGACAGAAAATCACTTTTTATTTATTATTATTTTTAAAATTTGTTTTACTTACTTTAGTTATGAAAGTAATTTGAATAGCCCCTTAACATTTATTATCAAGATAATTTATGAAAAAAAAAAGATTTTTTTATAAAATTACTAGAAAAAAATCATTAATTTTACTTTGTTTTTAGTATAAAACTTTGCTCACTAAGACTAATGATTTTTTTTCTTAAAAAATCTTAAACTTTCCTTAAACTCGATATAGATTTAGACATATTAAAAACCGTTTTGCAACAATCAAGTATTAATAAATTATTTCAAGAATATTTTTAGTAAAAGGTATTAATGTTTTTGTTACCCAGACAAGTAGCCTCACTAATTTTCTTCGAAATTGTCTCGGTCTCAGGCTCGACAATTTCATCAAATTCCAGTTAGCAGTAGTCTCGGAACAACTCATTTCGGTTCGCGAACGTGTGCGTGGCACTTTTAAGATTAATGCCTTTTTGGGGTTTAAGGACATAACTATATAATTTATATAACTAAATATAATAAAACTAAGTAATGTTGTTATATTAAGTACAAATAAACGCAATGACAGTTCACAATAAGTCTGAACACTTAAAGTTAATAATTATAAGGGAAACGTGCTCTGGATTCCCTCCTTGACGTGTCAATGGTCTCCGGTCGCTCAGTTTCTGGCACTCGACGTTTTTCCATCTCTTGTATAGAATCTTGATAAACATTTGCTTGGTCTTCTTTCGGTTCCTTTTCGTAATCGGGGCGTGGCGATAAAGTATAATATAAATTAGGCACGATAGTATAAATATGTATAAATATTACGACGGAATTAATTAAATGTACGCAAACAACTTGTTCGTAGAATTTTAGCTAAGTTTGACACCACAGTCTGTGTGGGCTTACTCGATAAGATGAATGTTCAAGTTTGTTTTCTTGAACGCGAGTTATTTGATGAAAGAGTACATGCAGTAACTAGATTCTCAATGCTACAGAATGCGTGGGCTTCTTCGATTAAGTGGTTGTTGCAATCTTATTGCGGTATTGGCGGTAAATTTCTTTTATCCAAGATGGCGGCGGCTGTTATTTCTTTTGTGTAGCAGAATGTCGCTTCAGGCTTGTTTCGAAGTGGAATGCCCGCTTCACGCTTTGATCGTGCGTATTAATAGTTTTTCGATTATTTTTCTAGAATTTCTGATGGACTTTGGACTCTACATCACGCGATCTCTCATTTGATTCTCTCGTTTTCTTTTAGCCAACACCCACAAACAAGCTATTTTCAGTTCAATCAAGAAATCAAAAAGAAAAATCATTTTAAGTAGCACTTATTTTATTTGTGAAAAATATTTATTTTGGGGATTATTTTTACTATACTTATTTGTTGTTTTTCATAAAGGAAAAATATAATATCAGGTGAAAAAGATTAATTTCTTTAAATTATCAAAATTTGGACACAAGGCAAAATAAAGTTTTGCATAAGTGTCCAACATCGACTATTGTCTAAAATTTGTTTTTTCTTTTTTTTACCGATTTTTTTTTCCATTTTTTTTAAATCGTAGAAAAAATAACAAAAAATCGATGAGACAAAAAAAATATTAGGTAGATTAATATTAACTTAAAAATTCCAAGTGTAAAAAAGTTTGTGAAAGAAAAGAATAATAAAGAATTAAAGCAAGTTTATCATGTTTAGAAGAAAAAAAGTATTGAATCGGAAGTTTTAATCAATCCAAAATGAACTATACACAAGTTCTCGACACATAAAAATGAAAAGTGCTCATATCCAATCAGTCATCTTATAATACAACTTAGTTGAAAAAGTTTTGTTATTTTCAGTGATTTTGAATATATCATTAACATAATAGGTGTAGAAAGGAAATTTTATATCAAACCTGTTACAAACATTACTTTACAGAAACGAACAATCAAAGGTCTGTTAATGTAAAATACTAGTATTTGTCTGTAATCTTTGGATTTTACTTTGAAATTGGTTAAAACTTAAGTTTTAAAAGCTTTTATAATACGATATTGATAAAAATTTACATCTATTAGATTTAATGAGGGGAATTAAAGACAAGCCGTGGGTATCTTAAACTTTGTTATAAAAGGCCTTCTAAACTGAAATTAATAAAGCCCCCTAAAACAAAATTACTCAAAAACTATCTTTAGAAACACCTAAGAACCTTTTTTTTTTTTGCTCTTTGTCATTTACTACATTTTACTTAGTGCAAGTTTTAAGTTATGACCTCGATTCCCCCTTGTGGCCCCTTTATAAGTTAAGCACATCCCCTCTTTTCGTCTCTTTGATTCTTATGGTCCCTAAATTTCTGTCATAGCCCACTTAAAGAAACCCTGAACAACACTTTTTAAATTTGCACTTTTGAGTTGTGTTATATGCAGCAATTAACTGTAAATTGTATGATAGCATTTGTAACAAATGCAAAGATGAAATGCGTTTTATATACCCATGGATATTTCATTCTTTAGGTGAAAAACTAATTAGTTACAAGAAACGAGTATACTGGACTCACATAAAAACAACGATGTCTGACATTTTCAGATAAATATAAAGAACAGTATACTTCTAAACGTATATTCAGTTTCGACATTTTCATCTTTTTTATTATATTGACGTATTGTGCAGGTAGTTAGTTTAATTTGTTTTAATATTTTATTTATAAACTTACAATCAAAATTATTTTTTATAATGTAGTTTATATTAGTCAATTTATCTGACAATTAGAGCTGCTATTTATAAATTAATTTGTGACAAGCAGAATTACAAACTAATACAGGTTGTTAGTTAACAACTGTTAATATTTAAACATAGAAAATCATTACTTCATAGTTTTTTAATAAAGGTTTTACCATTATGAAAATATTCAGACAGCTTAACATTCATAAAGTTTACTAAACAGTAATTTAATTTTTTAGGCTTAATAAAAAATTTAAGTGTTTATGTATATAACTATACATTTTTGTGATTACGCTTTAAGTACCACATTATGAAACTAATAGATATTAAATCAAATCAAAAAAAAAATAATAAATAATTTTTGTGCATATTGTAAATTTAAACTCATTTATTATAACAAAAAAATGTTACACAGGTTAACTTTTTAACTAAAATTTATTCTAAATTGTGTAAAAATCACTCAACATATACTAAGCGCAGTTATCTCGGCATATTGGGCACGAAACAATGTATTCTCCAGGATGGTCGATCCGCGGAGTTGAAAACAATGTCTCAGTGCAAACTCTACAACATAAGTGGTTACATGGCAAACGGCAAACTTCTTGATCTATTTCGTAATCTCCTAAGCAAATTGGACATGTTTCACCGTTTTCAAAAATAACTTGATATCTAAAAGACATTTCATTGATATTTTCAGTAGAGATTTTTGCATTAAGGTAGTCAATAGTTCTTTGCTCAATGTAGGCAGTTAGATCTTTATAGTTAGATTTCTTGATATCAAAGTTCTTATTGTCAAAAAAGAAATTACTATCTACAAACTTCTGTACATCTTCAACTGTTATTGCAGGCTTTCCTATTTTCTTTCTTAAAGTTTTAAGAATTTTACTTTTATAACATATAACTTCTGAACCTAGGAATAAACCATCACTACAAAGTTCAGATATTTTTAACGCAGCATTTTTATTTATAAGGTCTCTACCGCCGTCTTTAAAGCTAACATTATGTTCGTATATAACTAAACTGTCGTTTGACTCGACTGTTATTCTTTTAAGTCTGAACAGTCTTTTATGTTTGTTTAAAAAATTGTACAACTCCTGTTTTACAGCAGAAAATTTTCTCTTAGCAACTTCTTTTTCAGCTTCAGAAATATCTTCCTCAGATAAATTATTATCTAATGAATTAGATATTTCAGCAATAAAATTTGTGTAATTGTTAATTACATGCATAATAGCCTCAGATGCTACAAGTACTTGTTCTCGTTCATCATCAGTTAACATCATACGTGACATTGTTATTTTTAATAGTAAATTATGCTGTAAAAATACAAATTTAGCTAGAAATTCTAGTTTAGTTCTAAATTCAAGTTTAATTACGACCAACCATGTATTTATAGTGTGATTGAGTTAACAATATATTTTTATGGTCGTTTTCTCACATTTTAATTATATAATATTATAGTTAATTTACATCTATATGGGTATAAGATTAAAGTTAATAATATATATATTTTAAGTATAAAATAAATCATAGCTAGATTGGTTAATGTATCGAAATTTCGCTGACTTCCGGTTGACAGTGAATATGAGATATATTACGGAGGAGTGCAATAGAGTCATTTTGATTTCAAAAACTCTAAAGATTATAGCAAGTTGATATTAAGCACTTATTAAGTCTTTTTTTCTTCAACACTTGTAGAAAAAAAAACTAATTTATTGTATATTATAAATTAGTATATATTTTTTTTAAATAGACGAATGTAAAACCTTAAACGAAATAATAGTTACATTGTTTAAATAAATATTAGTATTTTTTTTCTAATTTGTATAAACTGGCCTTTAGTTTAGACAATATGCAGACCTGGTAAGCTAAACTGACACTTAGTCAAAAAGCAAAAATATGTTTTAAAAAATATTCCACTTATTTCATCGATCCTGCAAAAATCCAGTTCAAGCCAGATAAAACTTTTCTATGCAATTCAATTAATTTTAATAAAAAATAAAACCGAACATCATAGACTAATACCAAATTCGGCTTTTGTTTTTGAAGTGAGTCGCAAGATTACACTTTTTAGGTTGAAGAGTTTTAAGTTAAACACTTTACACAATAAGAAAAGTTTGTATCAATTTTATTTAGCTTTTGTATGAAACTAACTCATAACTAAGTAGTTATTATTACTAATCTTGAATAGATTTTACAAGCTAAGTAGATAAAATTAACAACTAACATTTTGATTAGTATTTGTAAATTTTATGTTAAGTAAATGTGAGACCGCGTTACAGTAGACACAATATGTATTTTAAAACTGGAATAGTTTTTTAAAGTATTATTATTTATCATTATAAGTTTTATGTTACTAATTGTTTTTAATGAAACATTTCAACATAAGCAATTATTATCATTAAAATAATGCAACTATTACTACAAATCAAATTTTAAATAAATTTGTCTTATTTGAGCTCATTTAAAACATTGGTAAAGTTTCAAAACAAAAACAAAAAGAGAAAAAATTTTAAAAAATATTATTAAAGTGAAAGTGAACAACCTAATTTAAAACAAATTTTTCAATTTTCAGTCTTAAAAACAATAAACTAAGAAAGTTTTTATTAAATCCTTCTCCCTCATCAGTACAGCTTCACCAGACGACCAAGAGAACTTCCAGCCATTAGCCTTTTAGAATTTTCCTGTGTAGTATTTCAGGTCTCGGCTAAATGGTAAAAGATTGTGATTGATGTACACCTTCTCAGTATTTTTATCTATGGTCAAAAGACTAACAATTTTTCTCTTTCATGATGTTATTATTATTAAATTCGAGTTTTAACCAAAATAGGACTAAATAAATTCTTCTTGTCTTCAGCATCTCCAGTTTGTTTCACCCTTTTCTTCTATATAAATGAATATAATTTCTACGAATGCAAGAGTCAACTATTTTCTATGTGTTCGTCACCAAATTTTCTAGATTCTCTTTATCTGATACCCGTGTCCACTGGATTTAAGCATTTAGCCAACTTAAAAAGTTGTCCATCTGGTTAACTCTTTGAAATGTCTCTTGATTTAAACAAAAATTACACCTACTTCCACTTTTTATTAATAATCATATACAAACTAAGAATTGATTTTCTTTATTTTATATAATTTTAACAATATAAAAACTTGAAAGTATACTCAAAAATCAGTCTGATTTAAATACTCTCTGAAGCATTATATTTTGATGATTTGATTTTTTATACAATCCTTAATCCAACTTACCCGAATATATTAACCATATCACAAATTGAAAATAAGCTCAAAAACGGCTTTTTTTTGCAAGTATAGCAATAATGAAAATTAAACTGACCTTTAACAACATTAGCCCATTAAATTTGTTAGGAAGATATAAAGTATTGATAAAATATTTTTAATTGTTCACATTATTTTATGTAAAAATAAATATAGATTTTAGATATCTAAGAATTCAGTAGAAATGTATAATTTATTGATAATTTAAAACTAATTGTGAAAGTTTTAAATTGTAGGTTGTTGTTTACATTAGATATTGTTACATTATAACTTATTATAAATAACAAAACAAATAGAAAAAAATAGAAACAAGTTTGTTGAATATGTAAATATTCTGGTAAAAAAATCAGTAATAAGCATAAACTATTTTTTATAATTAGAGGTATCAAACACTACAGCACTAAAATCTTAGAGCAATTCTTTTATAGTAGTTATATATAAAATAGATTCATAAACAATACTACTTTTTTTAATAGTGTCAAGATGCTTTATTTATATACATACTAATTGTGTTTGGTATTACTTATCTAAAAGAAAATAGCTTCATGAGTTACAAATACTAGCTTAACTTAAATTAAGCTAAAATTAGCTTATAATAAAATTAAAATAAAAATTTTTAGCAAAAAAATAGAACAGTTCTTTAATCAGGCTATAACAGTTTAAAATTTTAATAATTAGATAAGTAAAATAGCAGCAGATCAACCTGAGAAAAAATTTCTGAATTTTTACTGAAATTTTCCTTACTTTTCTATTATAAACTCTTAATTTAAACTTACTCTAAAATACATAATAAACATTTGAAACTATGTAAAGCTTTTAATCTTATTTTTATACAGCTTAAAACAACAGTGGTTTACATATGATGACAGAAAACTTTTACAATTTTGTGAAAAACATTTCAATGTTTGTACTACATGAAATAAGTCTATTATTTTTGTAAATTTCTAAAAAATTTCTTTGAATTTTGGTCTGAGTTTAAAATAATTTTAATTATTTTTTATTATTTGAAGTCTATGGAAAATAAGGAATTATGAAAATTTCAAAAAACAATACGAGGCATTTTTACAAATTTTGTTAAAACTCCTGACTTTTCATGACAAAAACCCCAATTTTTTCCTAACTTTTCCTGATTTTCCTGACCTTGTAGCAACCCTGGGTAGTAATAAAAATGAATAATATTTTAAATTATCAAAATAAAATCATTTAGTTTAGCATGAGGTTTAGAAAAAAATTTGAAATTCATTTACTTATATTGAGTTTTTAAAATAGTTCAAACTAGCCTGATATAACTTCAATAGCCTGAGTTTGCTGTAACCCTTTTTTTATAAGGTAAAATGGCAAATTAATAAAAAGTTACAAATACGGATTTTTTTTTGTACGAAATCAATTTTTATCCAATTTATTAAAAATAACAGAAAAATACAGATGTATTAAGATTTTTAAATATATTTTCTATCTATATGTTCATCTATAAAAACTTCAATAATATTCCAACTATTTGACATACATCTACAATCTACATCTTCAAAAAAGTATCTTTAAAAGCTTGTATGAACCTCTACAATTATACTAAAATTTTTCTAACTATAAGAAATTTCTAAAATACTTTTTATAATCAAAAATACTATTTAAAAGTACCTTATTGTGTACTTTAAATATAATGTATCTAAATTAAAAGTACCTTATTGTTTATTTTAAATATAATGTATCTAAATTAACGTAACAATTTAATAATTTTTAGCGAGCTGTCCTAAACTATAGTAAATATTAAAAACAAAAAGAGAAAAAACTAACTAAATAGCTTTAGTTTGTTAGATGTAGCTTTTAAACAGGAATATAATTAAATTTACAATTTATTTGATGTGAGTTGCAATAGTTAAAAACTCAATACCACAGAAACATTTATATGTGACTAAAATGGTCTTTTATAAATGGAAGCTTTTATATACTCATAAATAAAAATCTTAAAAATTTTAAACTTCTAAATGAACTATCAACCATGAAAAGACTATTTAAATAAGCTTAGTGTGTTTTAAAGCATTACAGCAAAAGTATCTAAAAATAAAAAGTATTCTCAAAAATTAATTGTAACTTTAAGATCGACTTACAACTAATTTATAACATTTTCTTTAAGGTCAGAGTTGTTAAAATGCTAAAGTTTTGCTGGTGCAAACTGAACACTGAACAAAGAATTAAATTTTATTTCTTTTAAGTCAATGAATACATTAAGTTGTTATCGTCGTAAATTATTGTAAAACAAAATGGCAAGTGCGCTACAGATCATTATTGCCAGAAACAATGTTGCACTTGTTGACCATTGGTATATATTGGTTATTGAACGACGAACGAAAAAGCACAAAACGTTTGAACTTTGATTAATGATTCTTAATAAAACTTTTTCTGCTATTAACGGTAAAAAAATGCATTTAGTTAATTTTACTTCTGTGGTTTGAACAAATTCTGAAACTACTAAATTGTTTTTTTACTAGTTAAATTTGTTTTTTTCAAATTATTTTAAACTTAAATTATTAAACTAATTTTTAAATATTTGTTTAACGTTTAGTATAATTAAGAATAGTTTGTATATAAATTAATTTTATTAAGCTTATGAAACTAATTTTTTTGTATCATAACTTATTTTGTTTATAATTAACAGGATTATAAACAATAAAACTTAACCGAGTTACTTCACAAATATTAAAATTCAAATTATTTTACGAGTACTTTACTACAATAACTTTATTACTTGCCTTTTTTTTATGTTAAATAGATAAATAGAATATTTCGTCTTTGATAAAAGCCTCATCTTAAAAAGATAGTAAATTGCTAATTTGATGAAGCACTATTTAAACAAACAAAAAGAATAAATAAATTTAATGACTAAAAAAGTAAGCTAAATTAAAAAAACAATGACAGATGAATAATTAACAAAAAAAAGCAAAAAGATAAGTAATAATACATTTTGTAGACAATACATGCATTATCAGTCATTTTGAAGTTGCTACATTCTGATACACAGCGAGTAAATTAAATCCTTCTGTAAAATGGCTTATGTAGAGTTTTCAGATAAGGTTGTATAATCGCATGACGACAGTCGTAGGAAACCTAATTTGCATGGACGAGATAAGTTTGCCACGGTTAATAAATAACCATATCTTTATGGCATATCACAGTTGTTTGAGAAAAAAATTTAAAATTTTACTCTACTTACAATTTAATAAAATTCACAGTCGTATTTGTGTCAAAATCAGTTTTAAGATTTAATTACAGTTATCTAATATCCCACATTTACAGAAGCAGTATCGTAACCAAATTTACTTTCTAAATTAGTTTTATAGTTATTTGCCTTAACTAAAAAAATGCTCAATTTACTGGGATGTAAAGAGCTCATATAAATTCTTCACGCATGAATAAGTTTTAAACAACAGTATAATTAACTAACATTATTATATGCAGTTTCATATTCAATTTCTGCTTGAAAAGATCGCAATCTCTTGCCACAGAAACCGGTCGCAAATAAAATATAAAATTTGCATAAATCTTTTTATCTAAATTAGTTTTATAAATAAATTAGGTACGCTTAGTAATAAAACAACTATAAAAGATATATAAACAAACTAACAAACTTGATGTTACAATAGCAATAAACCTGAATTTCTCAGTAAAATGAGGATTGTAATAAAAACATTCGTATCTCCCGTTGTCGTAGTCCTTTCGAAACGCCCTCCAGCCTGGATTCGCATCGCCGAACGCTCCACTTACTCTTTTTCGTGGAATTTCAACCCATCTCTGTTGACTAAAAAGAAGCATGTTTAAACTCACCAAAACCATTTTGTTTATTTATTCCTTTTTATCTATATTCTTAGAAAGTTACTCAAAAGTTGTGTTACATATTGTAACTCAACTGAAAATAATAAAAGCTTGTTAATTAAACGTTGCTTTATTTTAAACGGGTTCTGTAACATTTTATTTAAGTGATAAACTACTTTTTATTAAAATAAATCAGTTAAGAACGGATGTAAACTATTAATATTTACTTCTATTATCAAAGTGTGCTGTATAGATACATTTTATAACAAAACTTACTTGGTTGGTTTCTTTCAAACGTTTAACCATTGTAGTTGTAATTTTAGTTAAACAAAATCTACTGTAGTAAAAAAATTTAGTTAAGAAGAATTAAATAAATTTAAAGTAAAATAGTTTACTTTGCTAATAAATCAGTAGTAACTGAGTTAAAAGTTTATATTTACAATAGACTTTTACTTTTTTGATATACTAACTAAAAAATAGATACATGAAAAACGTATTCAAAAGTTTATATTATAACAAAAAATTATTTTTTGGGAAAAAAATGACATTCTTAAAAAATATTTAAGAAATTTTTTTCAAAACCTTTGCAAAAATGTTTAATTAGATAAAAAATATTTAAAACTTAAAATAGTACATGCCTCAAAATAACAGCTTAAGTAGTTTAAAAGTTTTATGTACCTTACGACTTTTATTCTCTATAAACTAAAAAAAACTTTTTTTTTTCTAGTCATTATAAATTCTAGAAAATCTAGTGTAAGTTTCAATTTATGAATTCATGCCCCCTTTGGCTCCTTTACTGCTCATGCCCCCCTTCGCATTTAGCCTTTTGCTGCTTATGGACCTTTAAATATCTGCCATCTACCCAATTTTTTTTCTTTTGTTATTTGTTTTAAATATTTGCAAAATTTTTTAATCTTAAATAACTTTAAAGCATTTTCGATCATTTAGGTAATTAATAACAGTTTTTTATCACACTTCTTATTTATAAGTGTTTATAAATTTCACGATTGTAGTACCAGTTTATATATTAAGATTATATAGCCCACTTTTTAATGAAATTCAAATATAGTAATTTTTCCAATATTTTTTAAATCTAGTAATAATTTTAAGTATAAAAGTCAAAAATACTACAAGATTAAAGTTTAAAATATGTTGAGTAATAATTTGTTTAGTTATTTGTTTAATTGAAATAAAGTAAATTAAATTCATGGCAAGCTATAAAATGAATTGTAATGTAGGTAATATCTTATTTTTTTTATATTGTGAAGCAAGTGCAAGCATTTATAAAAAAATAATATTTAAAGTCTATTTTATTGATTACAAATCCTAAAAATTTACTCTATGGTATATATTTTACTTATTTTATCTTCTTGTTACACAAAATACAATTTCTTATATTATAAGTAAACAACTAACAAGACATTGATCTTAGTACAACTTTAAGAAAATTTGGAGAAATGAAGCTAGCAATAAACAAACTTCTACCTAAAAATGAGAGAAAATGCAAAAAAATTGCGGGTAATTTATTTGATAACAGATCCCAACCACGACATTTGACAAAAAATCAGGCTAGAAAGAAAAGAGAACAAATATTATCAAAAAGTATATATTGAAGAGTGATATTAAAAGGAAACTAAAGAGATACATCAAATGGTGTACAGAAACTTTAACGAAACTACAAAAGATTCAATTTTTTCAGATACTTTTAGATGAACCTTTCAACATTCAACAACAAATTGGTAATTTAATTGAAGATACAAATAAACTGTTTCTCAGGCTGCAGTACCAGCATAATATTGTGAACAGAGTTTTAAACAAATCTTTAAACTAAGTAATAGTACAATAGAACTAGCATAAAAAAATAATTGGCATGTTTTTATAAGTTATGTGTTTGCTTTTTTAAATAAACATTTTAAAATTATTATTTATAAAAATTTCTACAATAAACGGTAAAAAACTGAATCTTTTTTAATTTTACTCCGAAGTTTTAGACAGATCCTTAAAACTAATAAGTTATTATAATATTTATTTAAATTTAAATTACAGTATCTGCAAGACAATTTTTAACTTCAATTGATAAACTTCTTTTTACAATATTACTAAAACGTTTAGTACATTTAAAATGAAATAAGGCTTATGAAATTAAGTAATTCGTATCATAATTTACTATCAATCTAATTAACAGGGTTATAAAAATTGAAATTTAAACCAAGTCTCTTCACTTTTAGTTCAAGTTATACTTCATTACAACAATTATTCTACCTGCTTATTAAAAAGTGTTAAATATATGAATTGAATATTGCATCTTTGATAAAAATTGAATAATATTCCAGACATGAGTATACCTGTTTAACTTAATAAAATATTTTTATATACCTAAACAGTTGCTTAAAAAAATTAATCTTCGTCTCTTGATTCAAACTTTTGTAAATGAAAGTTCAATTTATGCTTATCACTAAAAAATTAGTTATAAGTAGTATAATTAATAAGCAATTTATGACTTAATTTCTTCTTACATTACATTACAGGTAAGGTAAAATATTCAAGTTTAAACGTATAAGTAACTTACAACCATATCTAAAACTTAAATTGATATTTTGTAAATGTAGTTTTTTTGTATTGTTTATACGACGTTAATCTTTTTTTTATTGTTCAAAATAGAATAGTTTGACCGTAATATTGTTTTTCTTTTAACAAGGTATATAACTTAACTTTTTAAAGTTAACTTGTAGAAAAAGAATAATTATATTTTCTAAGTTTGTTTGGCTTCTAAACTTTTTTATTTATTTATTAGTTAAATATGATGCGACTGGCCCTATTTTATAAAATCTACTTTATAAATTTTTTGAAAACTTTTTCAGCTGCATTGTTACTCGCATTTGTAAGCAGTAATAGACCTTTTAGTTACAACAAAATTTAAAACTAACCATATACATTGTTTTTCTTAAACGTTGTTTTTCAAAAATAAACTTGTCCAAATAAAAACAAACTACAAAATTAAAAACTTTTAAAACCTCTCACTACAAGAAGTTATAAAACTTATTACCATAAGATTTTAAAACGTTAAAACAGATTCATCTTTATATTTGCAAAGATATCTTTAAAATATATTAGTTTTGTAAACTTGTTAACAAAACTTATTTTTTTTTTTTAGTTGACAATTTCGTTCTCAAAATAGTTGTTTAAGAAAATATTAAACAATTAACAATTATTTTTAATTACAAAATTACTGTTTGAATGCTTCTTCAATTAATCACATTGAACTTATGAAGGTTGCGTAAAAAATCTTCAAGCAACAGAATTTTTATAATCCATATTTGAGTTTACTAATGTCTAAAAACCTTAAAAACAATCAAATTCGATAAAATTTTAGCAGCTTTGCTTCAAAATAATATATTGTCACAACTAACAAATTAGCTGCTCTATCATTTGCTCAGAGTTGAATAAAATATTTCGAGATGGTTCTATCGTGGAACTATTCACATTTCTTAAGTTTAAAGAGTTTAGTATTTTTACTTCAGTAGCATAAGAAGGTTTGATACTAATATTTTGCGAAGGGTCACCATTTGTAGTCCTCAAAGGCCGGGGGTAGGAACTACCTTTATTTGGAGGAAGTTCCCTTTTTGTGCTAAACGCTTAGCGCGTTTAGCTCTGAAGGATTTTACTGGATATACCTTACTCATTAGGTTTAATTTAGTGATTAACAAGTGTGTAATAAACTTATTATATATAAATTTTTAATGAAGTGATTTTATTGAATACTGATTTTAATGTTAATGAAAGTAGAAGTGATAAAGCAGCCAATATACCAGTAGAATAAAACTGCAAATGTAAACACAACTAGAAAACATCAAATTCAAATAATTAAAATGTCTTAATAATGTTCTTAAAGTTTCTGAATTTCACAATCTAAAGAGAAAATAAGTCTTACTAATAATACTACTAATAATACAGAGTGTGAATATATTTCGTGCTTCATGCACAACGATGGCTATAAACTAAGCACAATATAAAACATTAATGCATTTAAACATCAATATATTATAAAATTAAAATAATAAAAAAGTTCTTATAACCAATTCGTTTGCCTTTCGTACGGTCTTATTGCTTAACTGAGCCAAAAACAAAAATATTTAATAACATAATCGAGCTGCGCGTAGTGTGCGAGCTAGAGGCTAATGAGCGCAAAAACATACATTGTTGAAGTTTTATTGTGTGATTTGATAAAAAATCGTCAAACTCCCCCTGGTGGTCAATAAAAACTACAAAATATACATTTTGTTACATCACAACTTAGGCTAGTTAATGTGAGTAAGGTTACTTTTATGGCACTTAGTGTAGGATTTTTTAAAAGAATTTTCTTAAAAAGCCTATAAAAATGTTGGACATTAAATCTTTAAAGCTAAAAAAAAAATTCAATATATTATGATTTGTAAAACTAGTAAGTTGTTTGACTTTGCTTAGTTTAGTATATACTTCGCAATTAAATTTTAAGTCAAATTTTTGACTTTTAAGAAAAGTCAAAAATATTAGATTAGATTTTCATTCCACGTAAACTACATTCATAACTAAATTATAGAGGTAAATAAGATAACATTATGAGTAATAGACTTAATACTAATTTAGTTTTTTTTTTTAAGTGAACTAGATCCTTAACTAAATTTAGAGCTTAATAAAATACAATTGTTAATTATATATCTAAATATACATATATATAAATAATCATTGAAAAATCAACGATTATCAATATTTAAATCATTAAGCTTAAGCTTAATAAAAAGATAGTAATTTTTTTTTTGAAAACTTGTTAAAAAGAAATTAGATTTATAAATTGAATTTACACTACTAAAGCATACTTAAATAGTCATTATCAATCTTAGTTAAGAATGATAGTGAGGAGTTTGAATTTAATAAATGATGTTAAATATAATTTCTGAAAATATTTCAAAGTTTTTTCAAACAAAATTAAATTATATAACTAACAAGTTTAATGATAGGTTTAATACTTAAATCTGTAGACATCTAAATTAAAAAAAAAAATAAAAACAATTATTTTATAAAAAAATGTTTTCATTGAAGATTAGTTTATGCTTTTGTACTAAACAAGTAAATTTTGTACTAAACAAGTTCCAACCTACCAATAAAAAATGCATTAATTTATTTTTATACAAAACATCAAGATAAAGACTTTTATGCGGCATTCTCGCACATTTACTAAAACTTTCTCACATATTTTTTATAAATATATAAAAATTTTTTAAACAATCTTTTTTAAATGTTCACAGGTTTTATTGTAAACTGTTTCAACGATAAACATGACTTTTGTTTGTACAGCCTGTATTAGAGGTATGGATCTTGTCAAAGAACAAATTTCTGTCACACTTTGCGGACATATGTTTCATAAACATTGCGTTAAGAGTTTTTGTGAAAACAATTTAAGTTGTCTAAAATGCAACAGGCCTGTAAACTACGAGCAAGTCGTTGACCTTGAAGGTGTCGAGCTATTAGAAGACATGCTGAAATTTGATGGAAAATCAAAAAAGTCTAGAGACGTTATAAATTACGTCATAAAGAACTTTTCTTACGACGATGCAGAAGATTATCTCATACCACTGATTAGACATATCTCAAAACAGGATGGTATTATTCAAGAATTAAAGAACAGCTCTGCTGTAGCTGGAAGAGGTAGTTTTACCAACTAATTTAATATTTATGAACTGCATTTTTTAAGTTTACTTAAAATATCTTAGTTTAGTTTAGTTTTAATTTACTTTTTTTTAACTAAAAAGTAGAAAGAACATGGATAATTAATTCATTAAAACAATATCTTACAAAGTTTAAAACATACTTTTTAATTAAAAAAAAAGATGCGTTGAATAAAATATATGATCTAAACTTGCATATCCTAAAGTACTAACCATACATAAATAACAAATATAACTTTTGCTAACTTTGAATGATAAAAACGACTAAGTTTTTAATAAAAACTTTAAATTTTAATCGAGTTTTTTTATGAGGTAAAATGTATTGTTAACTAATAACATTTTTAAATGGTGCAGAATTTTAATTATTTTAGTTATAAATTGTATATTGCTACATGAACAAATTTTAAAATTGTATTTATTACTATGCTTTACAAAGTGCTATAAAGAACTAATAAAACAATTAATAATAATACGAATGTTCAAGCAGACTGTAATACAGATTTTGATGAAAAAACGTTTTTGGATGAGAGTAATCACGTCATAAATAAAGTGGTTAAGAGTTTTAAAGACCGTTGGCAGCAATTTGAATATTTAGAAGAACTCATGCAACCACTTGTAGAGAGAATTGGTAATTTAAACAAAAAAATTAAGTTTTTACAAGAGAACCAGAATTCAGGTTTATTAAATGTGAAAATCGTTGTAATTGTACAATCTATAATTTGTTAACTATTAAATCTAAAGAGGTATTTAACAAATGCTACCATATGATAAAAGCTAATATAAAATTTTTTTTTTTTTAAACTATAAACTGAATATTTTTTTTAATGCACAAAATTTTACGAAAAAGCTATGTAACATATAAAAAAAAATTAATAATTTTTTTGATTTACTTAAACATTTTATAAATATATTTTTTAAGTGTAATGTGTCAAAAATACTGGTCAAAAAATATAACAAAAAAGTTCTAACATTAAAGATGTAATTTAAACTAAGCGTATCTTTTTGTGATGTCAATTAAAAAAAAAAACAATTGTTTTTGATAAAGTATGAGAAAATTTATCAGATAAATTAATTTAATACTAAGTTTATACAATAAGAGTTTAGCAAAAAACTGAACAAATTGTTAAGGGAAAATTATGATAGTTCTGTTGATAGATGGCGCATTTATGTGACATATTTTAGAAATTCTCTAAAAACATTTACAATAAGAGTTAACGAAACAACAACCTTAAAAGAGATGAAAATGCTGATCAAACAAAAAATAGGTAATTTAAAGCAAATATCTTGTGGTTTATTTAATTTAGATATGTTAATTGATGTATAATACAAAATTTTAATTAGTTAAAGGTCAACAAACCAAAAGTATTTGTCTATTCCAAATTGTTAAACAGATTACCCAATATTTGCTCAAAGATTAATTTTCCGAGGCAAGGACCTCAATGGAAACAATACAGTTGCTTTTAACAAAATAGAAGAAGGTAGTACTGTTAATGTTATATTTGCTTGGTCTCGTACACGCAAAGAATGTCCACTTACCGACCTTGTCAAGTCCAAACGTGGTCAATATTCTAAAGCTAAAAGAAGAAAGGGAGATGATAGAAAAAAAAATGATGAGAAAACAAATAATGATGAAAAAAGTGATGATAAATAAACAGAAACTAATTAGAGGTATATTGTTAACAAATACTAACGAAATTTAGTTTAATTAACAAAAGGTTTGTTTTCGTTAGTTTCTTATAACTTAAATTGATTTTACGTGCTTCATGCATCAATATGTACATATACCAAACTTTGCATTTCAAACATTATTAAAGAAAAATAAAGTTTGGTATATGTTTTTTTTTATTTTATTTTTTTATAGTTATCTATTAACAGTTTTTTGTTAGAACTTACACATTATAATGTTGCAACTTAGTATTTTTTTTAGGAATACTTTACTTAAATTCTACTTTTAATTATTAGTAAAACGAAAAATTTTTTTAATATCATATTCAGCATAAATACTAATATCGTGAATCTAAAAAAAAATTATAACTGTATTACAACCGTAGGTGCTGAAAAACTAATCAACAATGAGTATTTGTGTTGTAACATCGATTACTAGACTACTTTAATTTTTTATTTCCATTTACAAAAATTTCATACTCTGATGTTTTTTCAGAAGCAGTTCATCTAAATTGGTTTAAACCAATTTCGATGATAACGCTGAATTCTCAAGATTAATGCTACTCTTTATATTTTGTATACATTATAAGTTCTTTGTGTGTTTTTTAACTTCGTGTACATCAATAAATTTGTATAAATGAAGTTACTGATTTTTTTTTTCAAATCTATTAATTGTCAGCTAGGGTTTCTATAATGCAAAAAAGTATGAATTACTAAAATATCAGTTAATGTAACTAAAATAAATATAAAATATACTTGTTGCGATAACGCTTAAAATATTACCAGAAAAACAATTTTTTTGTTAAAACGATTCATTACTTGCGTTACTACGAAGTCTTTCTTTAAGTTTCAAATATAATTGAACTAAAAACTTGAGCAGTAAGTTACAAGTAGACTGATAATGTGTTTTTCTAAAAAGTGTCATATGTACTACAACTTTAACTAAAATATCTACAGACACTTCTTCTATACCACTTTCATTTGAATTTTTTACATAACACCCTAAAAAAGCTATGTCTACATTTTAATAATCATTAATAAATAGTATATCAGTATTGATTTTAACCAACTTAAACCATAAAAGCGGTTTTTTTGAAGACTGAAAAATGCTATTTTAAAGCTGGGAATTAAAAGTCATACAAAATTTAGTTCTTAACTTTTTTTTCTTTACTTCATCAAATCAAAATGTTTATACCTTCTTTTTTATATTAACTATTTCACTACTAAACTAGTGGTACAATAATAAGCTAATTTTCTGAATTTATACTGCGACTTAGGTATGCAACTAAGTGAAAAGAAAAACATAATTTTATTTATTTTAACACAGCATAGCAAAAATTTTATGCATCATAAATTAAATTTGCATCAGTAAAAATGTAATAAAAAGTGCTAATTTTTGTATTTGCATTCTTAGTTGAATGAATATGATATTTAAAGTTTAATTTACGAACGTATTAAACATAAGAGTGCATATTTTTGTGTTTGTCTTTAAAAATATTTTGAAAAAATTTAATCTTTTTTTAAAGAAATGACTTTAAATCATATTATAATTATATTTAATTTATACAAAAACAAGTAAAGTTTGTTAAATTGATTTGATATTAATTGTTGCATTAATAATATATAAGAGATAATTTAGCTACTACGTCATTTGAAATTTCTATTAATTAATGTTTCTACGATTAGAAAAAGTAAGGATTCAAAAAAAATACAAATAAAATTAAGCAGCATTTACTAGCTTTTTAAAGACAAAAATCTCTAAAATTAATACTTTCGATCGAAATTATATCTATGTTGATTGCTGATAAGTTATTTTAGAACAATTTAAAAATAAATAGTAATTAAAAGAAAAAAATACAAAGCTCTACATTTTACGTATTCTTATCATATAAATATTTAAGTCAATTAAGTACTAAATGTAACTATTTATGTGACGTTTTGTATTCAGGTATTTAAGTTTGTTATTAAATGATATAAAGTAAACCAGATTATAAATAAACAAATGATTATAATTAAAACCACTACACTGCCTTGCAAAAATTATTAGTATGGCTAATTTTTGATAAAGAATAAATAAATGTTTAGTTTAGTTGATCACTGTTTAACTATAAAGGCTAAATTAAACATTCGATTTGGATGTCAAAATTGATTTAGAATATGATTATCTAAATTAAAACGAATGAAGCTTTCTTCCACATATGTACTACCTAATTAGCTAAAATAGATGACATTGTAGAAACATGTATAAAAGGAGATGTTTAGCACACTGCTGAAAGCAAATATTATTTTAGAAAAATATTTTAGTTATAGTATTTAGATATGATTTCCTATATACCTTAATTCAATTTTAATATAAATGGCTTAATCGGGTTTGATGTTTAAAAAGATTAAAGCAAACTATATGCAATATTTTGTACTGAAACATAATATAAAAAGATTATGAAATACTTGATTCTTCCATTAAAACACGCACATGTTCCATTACACGTAAGATTAAAACGCAATCAAATTTTGGTACTTGTCAGGAATGCTTTTTTACTCAGCTGATTTGCAGGTAGCTGCGTTTGGCAGTTTATAAATATTAAGAGAAGTTGCACTTTATTACTTGTGGCCGCTTAATTATAATGTAAGAGTTTATCAAATTATTTTAACAATAATTAAGATCTAATTTTGTTAACGATAATTGAAAAGAACTTCTAGTAGGATGTCAGAAGCTATAAAATTTCATTAACTATTACTATAAAAGTTCTGATGTCGCACTTTTGGTTATAGTAATATTGCATATTTTTAGGTTTTGTTTTTTTTTTAAACTGGGTGTCTAATTAGGGTGGGTGTCAGAATGACACAGCGACAAAATGACACTGTGCGTCACTTTGGCACGGTGCGTCACTTCGACACGGAGGGTCACTTTGGCACGGCGACAAAATGACACGGTGCGTCACTTTGGCACAGCGACAAAATGACACGGTGCGTCACCTTGGCACGGTGCTTCACTTTAGCACGGAGGGTCACTTTGACACAGAGACTAAATGACACGGTGCGTCAGAATGGTACAGCGACAAAGTGACACGGTGCGTTACTTTGGCACAGAGGGTCACTTTGGCACAGCGACAAAAAGACATTGTGCGTCATCTTGGCACGGTGCATCACTTTGGCACAGCGACAAAATGACACGGTGCGTCTCTTTGGCACAGCGACAAAACGACACGGTGCGTCACTTTGGCACGGAGGGTCACTTTGACACAGCGACAAAATGACACGGTGCGTCACTTTTGCACAGCGACAAAATGACACGATACGTCACTTTGACACAGCGACTAAATGACACGGTGAGTCACTATAGCATGGATTAACAAACTTATAAGCAAAACTAAACTTCTTCAGTAAATTGTAAAATTTTGATAGTAATTAGTTAAAAAAAAGATTTATTATATATTTTTCAAACTATAGTAGCTTAATACATTTGAAACTATATATGATACATTGCTTTTAAATTTAAGTCATAGTATAAAAACAAAAATATTTTTAAGTTTTATTTTTTACGTTTCACGATTTTTCATATTTTTGTATTGAATAAAATTAAGTATTTTTTGTTAAAAGTTTAATTAATTATTATCAGGAATTGTTATAAAATATAACTAAGATTTAATTTAATACAGAGTTATTTCGTAGTAAGAATAAGTCATGCGTGTTTTAACTCTAGTTTTTAAAAATACAGAGTTAAGCTGCTTTTGTAGTAACTAGCCAATTATATCAAATATGTATATATATTTATATTTAGCAATAGATAATAAGTTAGGATGTTTACTTAAAACTCTGTATTGAAAATATATAATAAACTTGTCTAAAAGCAAATAATTAAACCAAACGAAACTGGAGCCTTTATTTATGAAAAAGTAATAAATAGTATTATGAACAGTTGAGAGAAAATTAAGAGTCTTATGCAACCATTCATGCGCATTTATATATTTATCACTTAAAAAAATTAATCACTAGAAGAGGTTATACATACAACATTGCTGCTGCAGCCTTCTAAACAAAGCTGCAGCCATTCTATTAAAGTAAATAATTTAAGTCTTTTTAATTTTTAGAAAACTTTTTAGTCTAAAATATAAAAAAATAAACTTAGACTATGACAGATATTATAGTATTTTATTGCATATACGGATTTAATTGCATTTTTATTTAATACAAAATCAGTAAACAAATTTCATAATAATACAGTAAAAGCAGATTTAAATTTGCTTGTAAAACATTTCTTCTATTCTTGAGTTTTATTACAAAGTTTTGTCTTAACTCTGTTATGAAAATAATATTAAATTTTCTATTTTTAATCTTGCGAATAAAAAAAGGAGTTTTTTGTAAAAATAAATACATTTTCTGGGATTTCTAAAAACTTTTTTCTAAAATTTTAAAACAGTATTGTTTATTAATTAGGAGTTAATATCTTTCTGATGAAAAAAGTAAAAAAAAAATAAATTTTATTATCATATTTTCGACAGGGAATGCAGTATTTTAGTTCAAAATTGCAACCTATTAAGTCGCCAAAAGAGCGCAAGTATTATTTTTTTTAAGCATAAAAACGTAAAATAAGAACCGCATTAGAATTTAGAATTACAATAGCAGAAAAGTTGCTTTCGATAACGTCTGAGTTTTATTTTATAAAACAAATTTTCCTCTGTATTCACATCTACTAGTTTATTGTTTTGATGTACTGAATTATTCATCTAAAATGAAGATTGTATTTTTTAAATCAGAATGTTGCTGAAGTTTAAAAAATATGTTTATATGAGTTTTTATCTTTTTAGTCGTAAAATGGGAAGTCATTTTCTAATTTTTATTACTTGTTTAAATTTTAGTACTAAACTGTGTTTAAGTTTTTCGATTCAAAAGAAATCAAAAATAAATTCTCTTTAATTTTGGGAGTCGTATTTTGTTAAAAAAGTTGCTGCTTTTGCATCTTTGTGAACGTTGTTTGATACAAACAACTAATTGTTGTTTATTAAGCACAGCTTTTAAGCACAGGTAACACCTTGCTACTGCTTAAAAATGAGCATGTTGTTTATAAGTACGATGATTAGAATAGAAGGTATAAACATTACGTGTTTCACTTTATTTTATGAAGTCACGATCAAAAATTTCTGCGGTCTTTGTTTTTAAAGTTAATCAATGTGATTGTTGCTGATTCTACAAAACCGGTTAGAAGACAGGAAACCAAAAATTTTCCTAGAAAAATAAGATCGTTGTCCATACCAATGAAGATTGAAGTTTCACAACAAATAGTTCCCTCCCTTATTAACCACCGTGTCATTTTGTCGCTATGCCAAAGTGACCCTCCGTGTCAAAGTGACGCACCGTGTCGTTTTGTCGCTGTGCTAAAGTGACCCTCCGTCTTAAAGTGACGCACCGTGTCGTTTTGTCGCTGTGCTAAAGTGACCCTGTGTGCCAAAGTGACGCACCGTGTCGTTTTGTCGCTGTGCCAAAGTGACCCTCCGTGCCGAAGTGACGCACCGTGTCGTTTCGTCGCTGTGCTAAAGTGACCCTCCGTGCCAAAGTGACGCACCGTGTCGTTTTGTCGCTGTGTCAAAGTGACCCTCTGTGCCAAAGTGACGCACCGTGTCATTTTGTCGCCGTGTCAAAGAGACCCTCTGTGCCAAAGTGACGCACCGTGTCATTTTGTCGCCGTGCCAAAGTGACCCTCAGTGCCAAACTGACGCACCGTGCCAAGGTGACGCACCGTGTCATTTTGTCGCTGTGCCAAAGTGACGCACCGTGTCTATTTGACGACCGTGTCACTTTGTCGCTGTGTCATTCTGACCCGCTCCCATTATATTGTAAGTAAGTAGTATGTATTTCAATTCAACTAACATATATTTTACTTTTAGTAATAAGTTTAATACACTATAAGATATGTCCTACTTATATATTGATATGGGCTTTATGATAACTGATTGTAATCTGCTAATACATATAGCATAATCCTAAGTTAGTTCTTTAGCTAGTGTACAAACTGAATTATAAGTTTGAAATGTATTTATTGAACTTATAACTATTTGCAGTCTGTAAGTAAAAACTGCATTTTACAATAAGTAAATGTGCGAACGATATCAATAACTAAGCCATAAAGATAACAATACGAACAACTTTACTAGCAAAGCAATACTTAATAAAATACCTCGACTTAACAGACTAACGTTAAAGCAATCAACATCGTTACATTTATGATACAACCTATAAAACGTACTAACAAAAGCAATCGCGTTCAAGTGGAACGAGTGCTTAAAAACATATAAATAATTTGAGAGAACAGAACGAAATAAATAACGACTGCCGACTACCGTCAGCTATTACACTTTTAAGAATTACTAAAACATGTGAAAAATATAACGTTTTATTGAATACAGTTGAGAATGAACTTTTGGTCAATAAGCTGTTCACTGTTCACGAATTCTTTAAAGAAATAACACTGTACTTAAAATGCAGTTTATTGTTTAACTGATACTTCTATGGTACGCATTTTTGGCTATATTCTGTTGAGTTGTTTAAAAAATTAAATTAAAACTATCAATAAAAATACACATTTATAAATAATGCAATTTAATTTTGACAACTATTATTTTTGGTATCGTTTTTAATTAAAAATAGTAACAAAAGTTAACTGAACATTACATTTATATCTCTTAGTAAACCTTTTTTAAATAATTCAACAACTTTAGTGTTAAATATTTTACAAGTAGTTTCAAGTTATAATTTATATTCACAAAGGTAATCTAGATTTGTTGTATTGCTTATATAGAACTTTTTTGTTTACTACAGTAATGTTAACTGATGTTATTTAACGCTTCAACATTTTTATTTGAATATTTCAATGATATTTTAAGTTAGGAATATTTTAAAACTTCAAGATGAATATTTAAAAACTTAAATAATTTAAAAAAATCCATTTTAGTTACACTTAACAGTTTATATGAAAGAATGTTTTTAAATTTATTACTCACTTAAAAATAAACTTCAGATCAATAAATAAAGATGTATTTGGTTTAAAATTAAATGCAAGTAATTACTTGTTGTCAAAAATTGTTATTAGTTTTTTAAAATTAACATTTAGTTAGTGGTTGCAGCGTTCAAATGTTTTAAAATGTAAATTTTATTTGATTCAAAATATGTTATAAGTACATACTAAGAAAATTTGTTAAAGTAGATTAAAATATTAAATCTAAAAAAAAAAATTATATACAGGTACACAGCTTGTTTCTTGTAGTTGTTATTTATATATATTATAAATCAGAAACAATTTAATGGCTTTTATAGTGATTAACACCTATATTGAAGTACAATATATTGTAAGTTATCTACAAATATTAATTTAATTTATTTAAAAATGAAAAAGGTCTTTAATTTTATAAGAAAATATGTTTTCATTGTAAACTAAATTTAAAAATCCTATATACCTTAACCGAGTATGATCTAGAATTGTTTTTTTTTATCTCATACAAAACTTAATTAATTTAATACACTTAGTGTCAAATTCATTTTCATTCCTCTTTTTTATGAATTTCTTATTTTATTGCCTGATAAAGTATTGTTTAAGTTTTTGTTAAAACTTTTATTTCAATGTTATAAAAAACTAATGCTAGCAACATATTAGTCTGCTTAGTATTTGTCTTATAGGTTGTTTTTTACTCTAAAGAAATATTGCTAAGATTCATAAAGGCGTCAGTTACTAAAACCTATGAAGACCAATTATAAAAAACATCACCGTTTAAGCCTCTTTTAAAAGATTATAAAAGACAATATAACTCTATAACTAACAGAAATATAAAATATAATGAAAGCTAAAAATTTAAAGCTGAAGATATTTTACTTTTCATAAAAAAAAATATTTAAAAAGTCTTCATTAAAACTTGCTTTTTTTTTTGTAATAAACAAGTATATGCTGTTCTAACCCATCAAAACAAGCATTATTATTTTGTTAAAAGACAATAAGAGTAAGGCTATTTTTGTGACATCGTAGATCATAAATTGTTACTTTTTTAGATTTTTCTTAGCAAAATTCTATTTTGTAAAAACAATTTTACAAACTATTTCAGGTTAAGTTATTATTTAATTGTACAAAAAACATGTCTTTTGTTTGTACAGCTTGTGCTAGACGTATGAACCATTCTAAACATGTGATATCGGTCACACTTTGCGGACACATGTTTCATGAACGTTGCGTTCAAAGGTTTTGTTCAGATAAACTAAACTGTCCTAAATGCAACAAACCTGTTAACTTCAAGCAAGTCATTAAACTTGAAGGCGTCAAGCTCTTAAAAAACAAATTGGAGTTTGATAGAAAATCCATTAAGTCTAGAGACATTATCAATTATGTTAGAAAGAACTTTTCTTACCACGATGCAGAAAACTATCTTATACCACTGATACAAAATATCTCAAAACAGGATGGTATTATTCAACAACTGAGGAACTGCTCGGCTTCAGCAGGAAAAGGTAGCTTTTCATAACTTATTCTTAATAAACTGTTTTTCATATAATTTGATGACTTTTTTTATCGAAAGAAAATTGACAGAAATTTTTTTTTTAATCATTATAAGAATTTCTCACATGGTTTTAAACATTTTAATTCATTAGTCTCACAGTAAACTTACACAAATTTTCGATAAAATCTATTACTTAAACTTGCCTATTGGAGAGCACATGATATATTTAAACCACATGTTTAGCAACTGCTAAACGAGAATTATAAGTTTAACATAATATTAAGTTTTGAATAGAAATATATATTCAATATTTTAATGGTATATATAATTGTGTAAAGTTTTTAATAATTAAATTATAATTAGTACATTGTTATGTGAACAACTATTAAGTTATATTTTATTAGTATGCCTTAATAAGTTTTTTTGAGGAACTAATAAAACAATAAATAATAATATAAATGTACAAGCAGACTGTAACACAATTTTTGATGAAAAAATGCTTTTTGATGAGAGTAATGATGTAATAAATAAAGTAGTTAAGAGCTTTAAAGACCGTTCGTTGCAAATGGAGTTTTCGGAAGAACTCATGCAACCACTTGTAGAGAAAATCGCTAATTTGAACAAAAAAATTAAGTTTTTACAAGAGAATCCGACTTCAGGTTTTTTAAATAAACATATTAGTTTATAGTTTTTTAAATCTAACACATGACACGTTATGATAAAAGCTAACACTAGTAATTTGTTCAGATATTTTATTGAAAAACTTAGGTTAATAATAAAAATTTATAATAACAATCTTTATTTACGAAATTTTAATATTTTGTTTTCACAAAAAAGTATTTCAATACTTTCAACTTTCAAGCAAAAGCAATGTAACTATGATTAAAATAAATTGTTTAAGCATAAAAACTATTTTTTGCAGTTAAATTTTAATAAAATTTACTAGTCCAAAAAATGTATAACATTCTTAATAACAACTATGACATAAAGTATGTATTCTAAATGAGAACATTTATTAAACATTTTACTTAAATCAAAAAAAAAACCATTATCATTGGTATTGTACAAATTTATTAGTTTATTTAATTATGTTTACTTGCACAACTTTTTGTTTGACTAAACTGTTTGGCTAAAATCACTTTTATAGAATTATTAGGGGATAATGTTAAAAATTCTCATGAGAGATGGCCAATATACTTGAAGGATTTCTGGTGTTCTTCCAATTATACTGAGAGTTAACGAACCTTAAAAGAAATTATATAAAAATAGTATATAAGTATATTATAAATATAATATAGAAACTAGTCAAAGAACATTCAGGTAATCTGAAGCAAAATAAGTGTGGTTTAATTAACTTAAATACATTAACTTAAAATCTAATATAAATATATAGTAAATTGACGATTAACAAACAAAGAAATCTTTTTTTAAACAGGTTACCAAACATTTTCATAAAGATTTGTTTTTGGAGGCAAGCAACTTAATGGAAACGAAACAGTTGCTTTTTACAAAATAGAAAAAGATAGTACTGTTGAACTTTTATGGGCTTGGTCTCGTATACGCGAAGAATGCCAACGAACTAAACTTGAAAATAACATGAGTGATCAATATTTTTGAGCTAAAGAAGAAAGGTAGACGATAGAAAAACAAATGATGACGATACAAATGATGACGAAACAAGTGATGACGAAACAAGTGATTACGAAACAAATGATGATGAAACAAGTGATAACAAAACATATGATAATACTTTATTGATAGAAATGTACATCTATACATTTAACGGAGTAATTTCAGGCTAGCGAAAATTCTCTTACAATTTTTTTCAAATGGCCCTCCAAACAGAAACATAAAAACCACCTTAAAAAATATTACTCATAAAACTACCATTAAAAACATATGCTCTTTTTTGCTATTCATAATCAACTTGACATTATCTAGTGCAATTTTCAAATTATTATCTCATTGCCCCTTTGATTCTCTTGATCCCTAAATTTTTTACAGTTCTAACTTTGGAAACCCTGGACTAGACTTTCTTAAATTTTTACTTGAATTTAATGTGACAATTAACTAAAATTGTTTGATAGTTTTTCTAACCTATGCAAAGATGAAATATGTTTTATATACCAATGGATATTTTAATATTTTAGAAAAGTTTTAATTATTTACATAAAACGAGTGTACTGCACATACATAGCAATGACGATGTCTGATTTGTTTAGATACAAATATAGAATAGTATGCTTCTAAAAACTTATTTTGTTTTGGCGTTTTAAACTTCTTTATTATATTGAATTATTGTTCATTTTTAGTTCCTTGTACTGTTAAAAAAAAATATTTATAAACTTACAATTTAACTAATTTTGATCAAATAAAGTTTATCAGTCGGTTCATCATAAAACTAAAGTCTTTATTTAGTATACTGTTTCATCACCAGCTGAATTACTGACTATTACAAGTTTTTAATTTTTTAATCTTTAAATATTAAATCTAACAAAATAATATTTTAAAAGCTTTTTTTAGAGAGGTGTTATTGTTATAAAATTATTCAGACAGCTTAACAATCGTATAGTTTACTAAAATTTATTAGTATTTAAAATTATTTAAGGTATGTTATAAACATAATTATAATTTAGTGTAAATATGTTTTAAGCGACATATAATGTCATTAATAAATATAATATTGTATCAAAGAAAATTACAAAAACACTACTTAGGGACTAAAATAAGCATCTTTTGATTAAAATTTTCTAATTTCAAACTCATATTAAAAAATAAATTAAGGCTAGATCATAGCTGACGTTCTAATGATTTCTGTTTATATTAAATGTTCAAACTTAATAAATTTTAAGAAAAAATGCAACACAGTTTTTTTATTAACTAAAATTTATTCTAAATCGACTAAAAAGCAGTTAACATATACTAAGCACAGTTATCTCGGCATATAGGACACGAAACAATGTATCCATTTTCTTCAGGATTGTCCTTCGGAGTTAAAAACAATGTCACAGTGCAAACTCTACAACATAAGTGGTTACACGGCAAACGGCAAACTTCTTGGTCTATTTCGTAATCTGCTAAGCAGATTGGACATATTTCAACGTCTCCAAAGTCTTCTATATGTCCTTGATATCTAAAAGACATTTCATTGATATTTTCGGTAGATATTTTGCCATAACAAAAATCTATAGTTCTTTGCTCAATGTAGGCTACTAGATCTTTATAGTTTGATTTCTTAATACCAAAGTTCCTTTTGTCAAAAAAGTAATTTCTTTCTACAAACTTCTGTACACTTTCAACTGTTAAGGCAGATTTTCCAAATTTATCTTCCAAAACTTTAAGAACTTTTGTTCGATTACGAGTAATTTTTACATAAAGGTATGTATTATGACTAAAAAGTTCTGCTATTCTAAACGCCACATCCTTAGTTATAAAGTCTTCACCGTCGTCTACATTACTTATATCTAGTTCGTATAAAACTGTACCATCGTCTTTTGCAACTGTTATGTTATAAAGTTGGTAGAGTTCTTTATGTATGCTTATAAAATGGTACAACTCCTTTTTTATAGCTGAGAATTTTCTTATTCTAACTTCTTCATTAGCCTCAAAACTATCTTCCTCTGATAAATTAGTATTCAATGAATTATATATTTGTACAATGAAATATATGTAACTGTTAATTACTTTAACAAATGCATGACCTGCTACTTTTTGTTTCAGTTCACCATTGCTTAACTTTAAATGTATCATTACTACTTTCGTTAGTTAATGTTTCTGCAAATATATATTTTTTTAATTTTATACAATCAAGCATGACTAATTAAATATAATTAACCGTATATTTGTATCAGATTTTAACTAGTAATATATACTTAGAAATGTTTTTTTTTACTATTTTACTTTAATATTTTAGAGATTTGTGTCAATTGTACACACTTTAACTGAAGTTATATTTATAGTAAGTTTAAAACACAATAAGCCTAAAAATAATTGAGTAAACAAACTTTAACATAGCCAACTTAAAAGGGTACAAATAAAATACTATTATAGTATACGATCGATTCACTTTGAATATAAAAAAGGAGAGAAAAAAGTAATAAACTAAAAAAAAACAACTGTACTGTTAAGTCTTTAATTATAGAGTTTTAAATAGTTTGAAAATTAACTATAAAATTGTAATTAAAAATTTAAAAATGATTTAAATGATACCAACAAATAATAATAAGGTTTCATATTATAACATAGATAAAATGTTATTTATACTGATTTTTTTTACCAAATCAGCTAAAAAAAAAGTAAACTTATCTATTACAAAAATAGACCTACCTATATGATTGGGCTTGTTAAATCTAGGTTAAGTCCTATTAAGTTTTTAATCTTCCAGTACATATTTATAATATCATTTTATAATAAACGTATTTAATATTATTGACTTCCATCAATTACTGATTTTGTTTTTGAAGTTAGCAGAAAAATTTCTTCCTCAAGGTTGAAAAGTACTTAGTAGATTAAAATAAATTATCTTAACAAAAAAGAAGCTTATTAAGGTATTTAATTTGCAGAAAACTTACCACAAGTTAAGTAGTGATAAAACATTTGTATTAAATAATAGTAATATAAACTTCATTACAAAGAAATATCTATCAATTAATTGATTATTTTTAGTTAAAACATTAAACATATTTAATAATATGTAATACATATTAATATAACACATAATAAATAACTCAATTATTTTTCCGATATAATTTATCAACTTTCTCTGCGCTAATACAATTATAACGATACAATAATACACATATACTACAAAAGTCATACAAAAAAACGTAAGTAATAAAAATTAGTTTTTAATTAGTACTTCATGGTTTTTAAATCAACAAAATTTCATTTTCATCAAGTTCTTTAATTTTTCAGAGCTTAAGTTATTTGTACAAGAGTTTTTTAATTCTGTAATATTTGACCATAGTCTTTTAAAACTAAAAATTAAAATTTCAAAAGAATTTTACACAACTAAGATTGTTTACAAGGTGTTCAGCAATGTGATATTTTCAATTACATTTTCAACTGCTATAAATTAGAAACTTAAGGCCATTTTAATACAAATATACTAAAAGAAGAAAATTACAATTGAAATTGGTGAATTCAAGATTTAAGATTAAAGAATATATAATATAAAAGCAACTATTTTTTAAGTGTAGCAACATCTTTTAAATTTTAAATATAGATTTAAAAAAAAAAACTATTTAAACTTACTAAGATTTTCCTAAGGATATAAATAATTTAAACTAACCTGAAAGTTGCTAAGAACTTCTTTACTAATAAAATTATTTTATTAAATAAGGTATTTGAATAAAAATATATGTATACAAAAACAAAATTACCAATGAACTTAGAAGTTGTTGTTAATATACAACATATACTAACAAAATACTACGAAAAAATATATCAGTATCGTTTACACAACTCATCTTTACATAATTTTAGACTAAAAAACAATATTAAAAATCATATAATAGATTAGTTCAGAAACTTAAACTTAGTCTGATTTTATAAGGCTTTAATGATATATATCTTTAGCTGTTACTTTTAGGTATATTAGCAACAACTGAGAATTAATTAAATATTTGTTTCTATAGTATACAATATTCTATAATAGTTATACTGATATGCAAAAATTTATAGGTACTTTTGAATGCGTTTAATTAGATTATTTTAATAGTTTGAAACTTACACTAGCATTCTTGATTTATTAATGAAAAGAAGAAAAAAATACTGTGTTTCTAATGGTAGTTTTAAAACTTACAATAGATTTTCTGGAGTTGATGTTGAAGAGAAATATAAAAAAGGTCTTATGTGTTTATATTGGTAGAATTTCGAATAGTCTTGTAGGAGGGGCTACATATTTTTTAACTTCTTTTCAAGGAGGTCATTTGAAAAAAGTATGGAAAACCTTGTTTTACATCTTTATATTGGATAAGACTTCAGAACGACTTGTTTTGAAAATTAAACTATGCTTGACTTAAATAGTCTTTAATCCTTTACAAGTCTTAAATTTAACATAAAAACTATTCTTACCATTCTCAATCTTTAATAAATGAACGAAAACATTTTTGAGTAACCCTAAATTTATAAATATGTTCAAAAGTATTCTTCGATCATTTAATAATAAATTAAGTTTTAAATAATTTAAAACAAGTTTTGAACAATCAAAACTGAAAATATCAAAAAATTGAACTATTTAATCTGATTTTGGATTTAGAGAAAAACATAAACTAATATTTTTGAAGTTTCTTAGAAGTGTCCTGAGTCTTTTATACAAAGACCATATTGGTCTGAGTAATCATGAACAAGAAAAGTCAAACTTGAGTTATCTTAAAATTGTTCTAAGCTTTAGAAAATATTAATTTATCTGGAGTATTCAGAATTTTACTATATTTAGGCAATACTTTTACTATATTAGCAACAACTGTATGTGTTCAAATGACATCAAATTTTTATATCTTGTTTTTATTTCAGCATTCTCTTTTCCAATAACCATTAAAATACTATAAGCATTTAATTAACATAGAAGTAGTTTTTGATTGAACAATTAACTCATTAAATCTATTTATAGTTTTTTTTTTATTAGTAGACTCTAGGAAAGTCCTCAAAAAAATAATCTTTAAAATCATAACTTAAGCTTTAAGTAAACTTAAAAAATAAAATAAAATTTAAGTTTTTTAATTTCTTTAAGTCAAATAAGTTATTTTAAACCAAATTTCCAAGGTCTTTTAGTTCCTTAAAAACTTACTGTGTTATAGATATTGTGACGTTTCCAAGACTTTGACTTGAAAATTATAATAAGTTTATTTTTCAATTATTTTATTAGTAAGTTATTTGATAATTATTAAATTTTATTATATTTTTTTTTAATAAAAACGATTAGAATATTTTACTCATTAAACAAAGGTTTTGTAAACTTAAGGGAATCACCTTATGTTTACCTTCATTTAATAAAAAAATTAAATAAACATCAAAAGTAATATCTAAATATTCATATCTAACATTTTATTTGTAAATATTTAATATAATTTTAATTATGACGCTTTTAATAATTAGCTAATACTTTACAGAACAAGTTACTTAGCTAATTTCAGTGTTGTTAACAAAAATGTATGTCATTTTTATTTTAAACCAATATCGAAAAAAATATTAAGAATTCCTTGTTCTGAGACTTAAACTAACTTGATTATTTTAAAGAGTCTTCAATCCTCAAAAGTCTTGATAACTAATAGGATAGCTAGCTTTCAATTTGAGTAAATTAACTTTAAAGGATAAATTGATCTAAAGTTATCTTTTGTGTTTGCAACCTTGTTTAAATCTGTCCTGAGTGACCTTAAAGTGTACTGTTTCATCCTGAATTCTAAATTCTTAACATACTTCTAGATATTTTTTATTGATTATAAACCATTTAATATCATTAAAAACTAAGTTTTTGAACAAATTTGGTTATAAAATATCATGTTAATGAGTATGGCACAACGAAATATAATTTATGATTTAGAAAAAGGACTAGGACTTTAAAAAATTTTTTAATTCGCCTAAACTTTTTTAATAACACCATACTGGCCTCAGTCATCCTAAATATAAATAATAATTCTTTGATTTAGCCTGAGATTTAAGAAATTCAAACTATCCTGATTTTCTTACTTTTAATCAACCTTATTTTAGTGTCGTTGCTTCAACTGTTTTCAAGACAAACTGAATATGTTTTAATGACACAACTATTTTATATAAGCGCAAAATTAAATGAAAAAAAACTATTCAAAGCATATCAAATAGTTTTAAGTCAGTTTTTAGTTTTTTATAACGGCTCAAACTAGCCTTAACTATTTTAAAGAGCCTGAGTTTGTTTGAACCTTACCATACACCTGGTTACCAATACAATAATCTTTTAATATTTGTTTAACCAATTTATATTGATCTAACTTACATAATACAAAACAGAGAAAAAATATTTGTATTAATATTCCACAATATATTTTAAATCTACATGGATGTTCATCAATATTAAAGTCATTTATTATTCATTTTATTTAAAAAACATATACAACTTCAATACTACTCGTATTATTATTTTATAGAAATTCAATTCCTTTTTTTTAATACATGTTTAGTTTTATCTTTTGTTATAATATTTATTAATGAATTAAACAAATTTTTTAAAAGTGGGAAAAGGCCCAGTCTGCTTTTAACTAGAAGCAATTTTAAACACAGCCATTTTAGTGAGTATATTTGGTACTTCTCGTTTCTTTACGATCTCTCATATCTTTAAGCACTTTTTCTGTGGACACAATGTGCGTAAATAAGCGAGAGGTTTTTGTAACAGCTTTAATATAGATTTAATTATCAACTAAGACCTTATTGGAATTAAATTTAATTTTTGAAGATATACAATTATCTAAGAACTTATTCAAACCACAGAAAGTTTTAATTTTACTAAAATGGTCTTGAGAAAAATGATAGCTTTTAATGATTTATAACATAAAAATTTTTTATTTATAGTTTTCAAATGAACTTTTAAACATAAAAAGGATATTTCACAAAACCTTAGTATGTTATAAATATTAACAACAATAGTATAGAAGAAAAAAAATTATTTGCAATATATAATTATAACTTTAAAGACAAGTTGTAATTAGTTTATAGTATAAGTAAAAGTATAACTTAAAGTCAGACTTACCAAAATGCTAGGGTTTTACTGCTACAACTTGAACACTAGCAATAAATAAAGGTTTATTTGATTTAAATTAAATTTATAGATTTAGTTATTATCTTTGTAAATCATGTAAACTGAAATGGTAAGTCTACTACAGATCATATTTTCCAAAAATAAAATTGCATTTGTTGGCCATTAGTATATAGATTATATTTCAACTTAGTCCGCAATTAACTTTTACTAATAAAATTAAAAGTCTCATTCAAAATTTGATTAAATTTTTTCGCTTGACTTAGGTTAATAGATAAACAATGATACTTTAGACTATTTGTGTCAACCAGGTTAGTTTTAGATACTTTTTATTGATTTATTTCGCAAAATAGTGCAAAGCTTTAAAAAAAATGTTTTTCTTCTGTATACATTAAGTAATTATTTTTGGTATTAAAACTAATAAAATCTATCAACTACTTACTATTTAAAATTTAGACTATAAATAGTATTGTAGTTTGAAATTATTTCATCAGCTTCTACTTTTAGAAAAATTTGTAAAACAATCAATTTGAAAAATAGGAGATCGAAAATGTTTTGTAATAAAATTATTAAACGTTTTAATGTTACATTACCCATTACTTTACTTAGTTAGTTTTCCCTTTTTAAATACTGGTTTATTTAAAATTTTATAATTTTTAAAGTATAGCTATTTAAGCTTCCTAAATTACTTGCAAATTTGAAATCTAAATAAAATTGGGCAAGATAGAATAAGAAAAAATATAATTAAAATCTATATACAATTTGCAAATAAAAAGCACTTAGTGCGAAATTTGGTGGTTTAAAGAAGTTTTCATTTATTTTTTTGTAACACATTTATTGAAAAATATTTGAAACATTTCTAGTGACAAATCACAATATCTATGATAAATCTTAAAATATACAAACTTTATAGGAATTTTCTGTGTACTTTCTACCGAAGATATGAAATTATAATATATTTATTACGTTTTTAACGAGTTTATAAATATGATGAGGAAATGAAGAAAATGTACAAACAGAAGTTACAGAAACTTCGAAGGCGGGATTTGACTACTTTGATAGAATAGTGTTATAATTGATAACTTTTTATGATGTGAACTAGTTGGATAAAATATAGCTGGGGTTGGAGAAAGTTAGGTGGGAAATGATTAGCTTGAATGTTTTGGTTGGAAATTGATTTGAATTAGAAGTAATAGCATAAAAATGACTCAAGCATCTTTTTTTCTACTATTAAACAAGTTGATAAAGAAATTTATTTAAATTTATTAAAATTATATTTGAAAATCGTTAAATCATGATTTATTATAATATTCCATGTAAGTTAGTCTAACAACAACAGGATGAGTGACTTACTGCGAGTAGGTTAAATCTGACCTAGTAAAGAAAATGCCCGGCCAACAATTTAGGTGGAAAAACCAAAAATGGAAACTTTTATACAAGTTTTAAAACTTACATTAAGTTTTTAGAAGGTCTTTTTTCAAAATGAAGGGCAACAAAATCAGGTTTCGCACATTCTAGAAATATAAAATATTTGTCACCTCATAAATTACATAAAACTAATATTTTAAATATTGTTTATTGTCATTAAAAAAAATTTAATCAATAAAAAAATTAAACTATGATTTTGTTATATTAAACAAAATCTATTTAACTTTTAAGAAAATATAAGTTAATTTATTTAATGAAAAAGGTAAAGTAAAAACAATTAAATGTTCTTGAAAATGTATGGAAAGCAAGATAAATCAAAATAATTAAAAACAAATAACAAGATAATTAAACACAAATAACAAGTATAATAAATTAAAATTAAAATACTCCTGATATACTATTTTTAAAGTTTGTACTACAAACAGTACCCATATTTTTGAAATTGCTTAAAATATTAGCTTTGCAGCAAATTATGAGAATCAATTTAAGAAATTAAATTTTCTTGGTTGCATTTTTTATTAAAACTACAGTATCGTTTGTTCTAGAAAATATATTCAATGTTACATTTGATAAAGGCTTTAACAGGGTTTGACAAACATTAGTCTAGTTTATATTGTAATAATTTTAGAACTACTAGATTAGAAGTTAAACATAAACTTCATACAAAATTTTTATTTTATGCAAGTAAAGTAAATATATTTTTTCATAGTACTGATAATAACAGGGTTGCCAAATATTTTTGACAGATTTCATCCAGGTTTTCAAAATTCATCCAGGATTTTAAAAGTACCTACTTTTATTTAGTTTTTAGTTGAAAGAAATATTTTGTTTTTAAAACAGCTTAGTGCATACTTTGGTGGTTAATTAAATTTGAAGTAAAAAACTGTGTTAAATAGTATAAATACATTGAAAACAAACTCTAAAGCTACGTCAAGTGTGAATGTAAATTAAACAAAATATTGATGATGACAAAAAAAGTATATCTAAAAGTTATATTTTTTTAATTCATAACAAAAATTTATTACTTAGTTATTTAAAATTTTTCAAATTTATAGGTTTTTCAGTTTTAATTTTTGAAAAATTATAACTTCCAGGTTACAAAGCTTTTTGGCAACCCGGTTTTACCAATTATCTTAAAGATATAACAGTTTACTAATTTAGATGAAAGAGTTATTTACAAAAAAAGTTGCTAGAAGATAAACTAATTTTCTACTTAACCATTAAAATAGTTATTTTAGTCAATTAAGTTTTTTTTTTGTTCTTTTGTAAATGTATTCAATTTATAGATTTTTAGTATAGAAAGTTTTTTTACAGAGCACTTTAGACTTAATTTAAATTTATAAAAAGTAAATTACAACTACTTATTTTTTGTATGTTTAACTTATGGTTTTAACTTTTTTTGGGTTGAAAATAAAAATATTTGTCGTTACTTTGTAAAAAGGGTAAAGAAGATTGTAATGAAAAAAAGAAGATAAATTTGTGTTATAAAAGTTGTGTAGTTACAATGGCAAATCATGGTTTTATTAATTAGTAATACAGATCATGATTTTAATGATTAGTACTGAAGACCATGATTTTAATGTTTAGTTTTGGCAATATTGGGTTTAAGAAACATTGTCTGTTGTTTTAAAAATTAAAAGTGTTGTTAATATTTAAAACTATAGCCCCTTTAATGTAAATTTTACAATTTTAATAACTATTTGAGTTTAAGAAGCTCAACAAAAATAATATAAATCAGTAGTGTGTAGAGTGATGTTATAAATTTTTCTATATTCAGTTGATTGTCTATAATGGTGGTAGTTCATACAAATTGATAAACATATATATATTTAATTTTATAACATATTATTTTTTTTCAATATTCTTTTAAACTATTCTACTGTGTTTGAAATCACATTTACTTTCGATTCACTAAGTTTTCTTTTAAATGTTGCTCATGAATTAATATAACACAATTAATACTTATAATATTTTACAGTCTGAAAATTTTATATTAAATAAAACAGTAAAATAACACTACTAGTAGAGCTTCAAACTTTAAGTACTTAGATAGTTAAACATACAATATTAATATACTACATCAGTAACTCAATTAATATTTAGTAAATTTTAGTACCCAAGTTTTGTTTTATAATTTATAGAAATTTTTTATAGGTAAAATGTTGTTATTAAATTAGAAAAAGGTATCAATGAAATAAATATGAATTGTAACCGTTGCAGTTGGTCGACTTAGTTTAGAAAAAATCACACTGTTTTATAGTCATGCTAAAGTGTTATTTTGTGGTGGTTTTATGTAATTTTACATATCTACAGGCATAAAATTTACCTTTTATTTATTTATAAAATTTAATAAGGCTTTAAAATCTAATAAAAATTCTGATTAAAAAAAATTTAAAGAGTTAAGTAAAGTATTATTAATCTAAATTTTATTAAATATAATAATTTTTATATGATTAACTCTGGCCAATCATTAAAATCTTATAAATTTTAGATAATAAAACACTTTTTTATAAAATTTGTGTACAAAATTTAACTACCATGATAATATTTCTCACACTATCACTATCAGAAATAAATAAATAAATAAATTTATATATATATATATATATGCTTATTGTTCTTTAGCACCCTTCTACCTTGTTTTAAACAAAAAAAAAATTAAATTAAAAAAAACTACCTACCTCTTCTGATTTATTTTCTTCATCTTTTGTTTACAGGCTGCATTAAGATGTTTCCAGGGTTGTCAATTGTTTTTTCAAAAATTTTTCTGGGTTTTCAAAATTTCTTCCAGGTTTTTAAAAGTGAACATTTTTAGGTCTATTTTTAGTTTTAAGTAAATTTCTATAAAAGAAACTATGTTAAATAGTACAAAAACATTTAAAAGATGCTCTAAAGTTACTTTAAATGTGTTTTTTAATAAAAAAAAATTTGATGATGACAAAAATTCTTATTTATATGATAGATTTTTGTGTCAAATTTAAATTTTTGTACTGAAAATGTCAAAATTATTCAAAATTCCAGGTTTTTCCAGGTTTTTTTCAAAATTTCTCAAATTCAGGTTTTTCCAGGTTTTTTTCAAAATTTCTCAAATTCCAGGTTTTTCCAGGTTATTTTTGCCTAAATTGTCGAATTCCATATTTTTCAAGGTTTTTCTAGGTTTCCAGGTAAAGTGGCAACCCTGTGTTTGATGACAGGATCCACATCACTGATTCCTCATCACAGATTCCAAATCAAAGGTTCCACACCAGAATACTGTTGTCAAACCATATCCACATACTGTGTAAAATACTTGTAGCCGTGGTGTTTTAATCTCAATAGCCTGAGTTTGCTGTAACCCTTTTTAAAAAAGTAAAATGGGAAATTTCTAAAAAGCTACCAATACAGATTTTTTAAGTAATAAATCAATATTTATCTAATTTATAAAACATTACAGAAAAATAAATATGTATTAATAGTTTACAACACATTTTCTATCTATATGTTCATCTATAAAAAATTCAATAATATTCAATCTATTTGACATACATCTACATCTTTAAGAAAGTATCTTTAAAAGCTAATATCAACTGTTACAAATATAAAGCTTTGTAGTCTATAAAAAATATTAAAATACACTTTATAATCAAAAATACTATTTAATAGTACCTTATTGTGTATTTTAAACATAAAGTATCTAAATTAATATATCATTCTTCCAAGTCAATAATTTTCACAAGTTGTCCTAAACTGTAGTAAATGTAAAAAGCTAAAAGAGTAAAATCAACTAAATAGCTTTAGTTTGTTAGATGTAGCTTTTAACCAAGAATATAACTTAATTTACAATTTATTTTGTATGGGTTTAACTAGTTAAAAACTCAAAACCACTGAAACTTTCATATGTGACTAAAATGGTCTTTTACAACAAGGAGCTTAGAAATGAATATATATTTTTCGAAATTTTTTTTAATATAAACTAAATAGGTTTTTTTATTTTCATATAACCAGCATTGATTGATGTAATATTAGTTGTAAAAAAAATTAAAAGAGCAATGATAAAAACTGGTTATGTTATATTAAAACGTGAAAAAAAATTTAGAGTTCTTCCACTTTAAACTGATCAATAAAAGCTCACCATTGACTAAGAAAACAATTTATTTGTTTTTTGAAACTATAAGAAACGAAAGTGTTACACTAAATACAGTAACATACCTAGAATATCATGCTATAGATATACATTTAATTTAGCGCTATGTTACACTAATCTAATCAAAAAAAAATTGCCTTCAAAAATTTGATAACTTGAATAAAGAAAAATGAGCAACTCAAAAAAAAAGGAGCACAATTTAAAATCAAATCTAGAGTTAAATTACACAAGAGTGGTAAATTAAATGCTTTTTATTGCATCAAAAAACAATTATACTGATTTTAATACTAGAAAATGATTTTTTTTATCAAAAAAAAATAGCATAGAATTAAGTTTTACTGTATATGTAGAGATACAATTTATTTTACATAAAACGTTACAACAATGTGACTTACATTACAAAAAGTATTAAGCTTTAAAAGAGAACAACTATTATAACGACATTGTATTAATTGAACATACATTCAAACGTTTTTTAAGTTCAAAATATTAAAATTTTAATTTTAAAGATGAAAACTTTATACAAATCGGATAAAACATAACCGCAAATATTACCCTTGTAACTGCTGCTCTTAGATTCTATGATCTTGGATAATAAATATTTAACCCTTGACCGATTTAATGCTATATTTATAAATACAAAAACTCGATTACTTAAAATTTACTCGAAAGTAATGTTTAAAGCTAAAACATACGACTTTTTATTAAGTTTTTGGAATCATCTATTTGTGTCATCCTTGTGCTGAACAATAATTTAATAACATTTTTAATATTAGGTCTTGTAACCGCTCTGTAGCGGTAGAAAGTCATCTTATTTCTTTTTTTCTCTCAAGTTCTCTTTAACAGTAACGAGCTCGTTTGAATTTGGCTTTTTTAGTTGACCTACTGTTTGTTAGTATTTGTTTTTTATTGGTTTTTTTGGGTTTGTTTTCGTCGCCTCGTCTGTTAAGCCGAAGTGTTTTATATCGAACTATTTTGTTAGTACAATTCGTTTTAGTTTATTGCAAATTTATTTTTTTGTAAATACAGTCTAAACTTATTGACTCGATTTCTTTTTACAAGTAGTTTAAGCTTTCTAACAATCTTAAAAAGCTACTTAAAGAAATTTTAGTTTTTATAATCTAACTGCTTTGTAAAACTATTTCAATAAACAGCAGTTTGGGTTCCACCAACACTTATAACCTATTAGATTAGAAGTATTATTTTAATTTATTTTCTTTATACCTACTTAGTTATTTAAAGAGATTAATCTAAATCAGGGGTCGGCAAACAGCGGCCCGCGGGCTCATTGCGGCCCGAGAAGGGTAAATCTGCGGCCCGTGAGCACGTTATTTTTTTGAATGGAATGCGGCCCGCGAAAGAAAATTTTGTGGCCCGCGAGCATGTAAAAGTGGCCCGCTGAGCAAAAATATATTTCAAGTTAAATTTTTTTCGGTAATTCGATTTAATTAGTTTAGTTTGGTTTTAAGTATCTGTATAACATTTAAAAATAATTAGAAAAAGTTACTACTTTAATTTAAAAATGTGAAAAAAAACAGATTAGCATTCTAACAGGATATTTTTCTGAGTTTCATAATAACTTCTATTTTACAACAGTAAGTAATTATCTGAAAAAAAGTGCTTTAATTTAATAAGTTAGTTATATCATACCTATTTATCAAATAAAATAAATGCAAATGTTTTCAATTTTGTACAAAAATAATGCACAGTAATTAACTAAAGTGTAATTTCTTTATAGGTTAGATATTCTTTCCAATATTTTTTATACCTAAGTTTCTTTTATATTTTTTTTATTTGTAAATGTTATGTTTTAGTGTAAAAACATCTAAAATAACATAGTAATAAGAAAAAAGCTTTATTTAAGTTTTGTTTTGACACATTTTATTTTTTTAGAAGTTTTCTTTGCACTTGAACTAATTTATATGCACACCAACTCAAAAAAATGCTGATATTTTAAACCGCTTTTTATAAAAAACTTTAGTTAGTTTAAGTTTAGTTTATGCATAAATTTCTAGGTTTTTTATTTCGACATGTAATATCTAAATTTGTACAGACACAATTAAAACAATATATATGACATAAACTAATATAGTTTTTGTTAGGTATACATTTTCATTTTTCAAAGATTGATTTTGTCAAACTAAGTTAACTTTTATGCTTTGCATATCAATACACACACTTGCTGTTTTTTGGAGCTACCTATTTAATATAAACAAGACTTAGGGATAGTTTATTAACATTGACACACACTCAGACTATCACTATTTGAAGACTTCAAATCTCAGATTAACTAAGTCATTTTATAAGTTTTTGGCTAGAATTGTTTTTTGTATACAAAAATATTAGGAGTATTTTTGTTAATTCAGGCTGGCTTTTTTGCTTAAAAGAGTGGCAAATTAAACTTATGATGTAAATTTTGCTCAACCCAAAGTGTTAGTTTCAGTTATAATACATGTTATAATATACCAAATTCAAGCTTTGAACTTGAAAATTTATGCTTAAAAATTTTGGAAAAAAACTTGAATTTGAGAATTTTTGAAAAAGTCTGGAGTATCAAACAATTTTTACATGTAAAGTAGTGAAATTTCGATTTGACACAAAAAATTTAGCAAATAAACATTTCTTTATTAAAAAATATACTAAGGTAGCTTAACAGTGTTTTTTAATATTGATATACTTTATAAGACACTTTTTAAACTTTAATTAAACTTTATACTAAAAATAAAATAAGGAATTGTACTTCTAAAAACTTTTGGTGCATTGCACCTTTTACTTGTAAAATTTCACCGATTGTTGTGCTTCGTGTTTGAACTAAACCAAGAAGTTATACTAAAGTATCAAAGTTAAAAAAACATCTCTAATAAAAATTCTCAGATGAGCAATAGTTTGTCTATCAGTGCTATCATCTTTACATATTGATTAAAGTTATAATTTGATTTATGCGACCTTATAACCTTAATGCATTTCCTAAATAGGACTTTTTGTTGTCATTGAAGAAATAAACAAAAGTTTTTCATTACTGCCAACAAAAATTCTTTGAAAAAGTTTTTAATTATAAACGTTATCTCATTACAATAAAAAATTTTGCTACTCTATAACTTGCCTTAACAACTTTTTTCTGATAATTCTTTAGTTACTGAAGCTAATCATATACTTTGATGGAAAGGACTTTGGTGATTTGTTTTTTTATCGTTTCTCGCAATAACTCCTAACTAACATTTTTTTTTGTTGCTCGTCTTTTATTTTACAACTAATATTTTTAAATTCTTATTGCAGATAAAGAATTGCTGTAATGCTTAAAAAAAAAGAGGTTTTTCTCTTCGCTAATGACTTAATTAAGTTTTATACTTTTGTTAAAACTGTTTGAGAAAGTTAATTGTCCATTCCAGCTTTTTTATATTTTTTTGGCTTGTAATTTGTTTACTGTTAATAAGTTTCGTTATTTCTTTATGTTGTAAACTTTGTTTTAACTTGGTTGGTACAGAAACAGGCTATTTTAAAAGCTTGAAAACTCAGATGTGTGTGAAACTTCTATTTTAAACACTTTAAATAAATCTTAGAATTCCGAGAATAGTTTTTATGACCGTAGTGTAGTTTACTAATTGTAGTTTTTTCTTGTTTTTTCACACTTTGTGTACTTTTTAATGATGATGATATTTTTACTAGGTACTTAAGCTTGATTTACAACGATTTACAAGCTTTTTAAACTTTTAATGAACTTAGGCTTGTTTGATAGAACTCAGACATTTTTGCTTTTTAAGTGACAACCATGTAAAAGACTAGTTACTAATAAGATATTTTGTTTAAGTATTCGAGAATTAATTATGTTAAAGAATTTATTCTAGCTTTCTATAATACAAACAGGTATTAATTTTATTAAATTAATTAATTACTAAAGTTTTTAATGAATGTAAACTATTTATCACGCAAAAACTTTTTTTTGAAGTTAATATTCTTAGAAATATGAAAAAAGGGGTTGATAATATAACACATATATAAAAGTAACTAATAAATTGTCTTTCAAGTTTGGTTTTTATAGAGAGTTAAATTGTATGTAAAATTACAAAAGTATTAAATTTAACTTAGTAAGTGCTTATGAAAGTACATAGTTTATTAACACTTAATTACATAAGTCATTGTAAATTTTATTCTAATTTTACTTAATTTAACTTAAATAGTCATTCTATGTATAGTTAAAAGTTATTTAAAATGATAACTTGAATAAAAGTAAAACTTTTCTCTCGTGTGACTAAAACTAAAACCAAAAGATTATTCAAATGTCACTAAAACTAAAACTGCGGCCCGCGAAGACTTTGTAAACTTGAAATTTGGCCCGCGACCACCAACTGCCTGCCGACCCCTGATCTAAATAGTAGCATAGAACTACCTAAGGATACCATTTTAATACGGCATTTTGTTAGTAACCGCCAGAACTGCGTATATATAACCAAGCATATCTCTTAAATTGATTTATTATAATAAAGGTATTACCTCTGATCTTGAACTAAACAAAATGTTACGACGTGAAATGGTGTTTTTATCACTATAAATCAATAAAAATTCTATTTTAAATTAAGTATTTTAAAGTCAAATTCTTAACGTTTTTTTATTGTAAAATTATGATACAAAATTTATTGAAGTTTTTGTAATATTGGCCTTAGCGGGCCGGTCATTTTCTCCTGAGGGCCGGATCTGGCCTGCGGGCCGTATGTTGCTAAAATCCTACTCTGTAAGAATAGGAGATTAAAATCCAACACAATATCTTAAAGACTTCAAAATAAAGCTTAACAAATTAATAACACAACACTAAAAAACGACAAGTACATGGAGATATACAATTACGATAAGAATAAACTCTTATTATTAAACTATTTATAATATATAATTTTCCTTTGATTTTTTTTGTATTTATTTTAAAACTAAGTTTTATTACTCAAGATAATAATACATAAAACAATTAATGCTGTCAAAGCTTTCATAGCAAAAACTGAAAAGAGGTTACTTGCTACAAAAATGAATAGTTTTTGAAACTTTATTTTATGTTGTTGGTTTTATTTATCATAGTTTTAGTTGTCGTCTTTTGAATTGTCAAAATTAAAATTGTCGGGTTTGAAACGTCGGAGTTTAAATTGCTAGAATTTAAATTGTTAGAATTTCAATTGTCCAAAATTAAATTATCGAAATATAAATTGCTACAATTGAGTTTAAAAATTTGAATTTTAAAAGTTTGAATTGAACAAACTTGAGTTGTCGGAATTTGAATTGTCCGAATTTGAGTTGTCGGAATTTAAATTGTACGAATTTGAGTTGTCGGAATTTGAGCTGTCGGAATTTGAATTGTCGGTGTAATGAATACGTGCATTATTCATTATTCAAAGTTGAGCTCAGAGAATATTTTGAGTTTGACACGCTTCATTGCACTAGCCAATGAGAATCATCTGACGTGTTTCAAACTAATTCTAATGCAACTAAATATCAGAAAATGACAGTCAGTGTATTTGTAAGCAGTTGGTGAGTTGGTGTGCAGCTGGAAGCAACAAGATATTTGAACTGATTTGTGAATTTTGATTGTTAGTATTGTTTTAAAGTGAATATTTCAACTGGTGTTTTATTGTTTGAACATTTAAGCCAGGTTTATATTTTAATAGTTTGTTAAACCTTTTAAAGTTTATTCTTTACTAAAAGTTTTATTTAATTTTTAGTTTATTGTTTAAAGTCTTTTAAAGAAATTTAAATAGATTGTAGTTTCTGAAAAGTTTGTCATAGTAATTTATAGTTTTGTATATGCTATTATTTCTTGTTTTGTTTTATATAAAGAGTCATCACTTAAAACTGTCTGTTTGATTTATATAAAATAGCCTAGAGTAAATATATAGTAATATATTTATAGTAAATAGCCTTTAAGTGTTTTATATATTTTCCACTGATAATTACAAATTAGCACTTATAAATAAGTTATAGTACTATGTCCCACTTAGAGAATATTAATGATAAGTTGCCTGCAGCGGGTCCTGAAAATAAGCCTGTTAGAAGGTCACCCCGCTTGCAGGAAAAGTCTGAACAAAAAGGTCAGGTTGACTATCTGCCCACAGTAAGTCACCCTGACCAAACTGAGGCTTTAGATGTTGGGTCACTAACATCGGTAGCCCACAATGGCGTCCTCTTAAGTAGTGAGAACTACCAATCCTTTAACCAGCAGTTAAATAAGTCAGAGTTTGAGGAAAATAAGATACAAACCACTTGTAATAAAATTGGGCCCTACAGAATTGAAAATGAAAGTAAGGTAAGCACCAATAGGCAGCAGCAGGCTTTAGATTATGAAAGTGCACTAGAAGTGGAAGACTTGGAGATAGAGAAACTCACAAAGCTAGTAGCCCAAGCTAAAATGTTAGAAAAGAAGGCCATCTTAAAAAAGGAATTAAATTCTATATATAATAGATTAGATGAAGGTCAAAACAAATTCCAAAGTAAGATGAGTTATAGTGACAGCAGTCCTGTATATACTTCTTCCAACACTGTAGGGGCTACACATAACATCAGTCTGAAACAAAGGACTTTAGAGAACTGCAAACTTTTTCCCCAGATTGAAGCCATAAGGGACCCTGTTATTGAGTTAAGATTTTTTGAGGATAGGTGTAGTACTTATGGCATCACTGATGATACAGAAAAGTTTGAAATTCTTCAAAGAGTCTTGCCGCGTGCTGACATAATAGACTTTGTTGAAGCTTATGATGAGGACCGAACATACTACAATTTGTTTAAATTTTTAGAAGGCAAAGGCAGTAAGTTGCCTCGAATCTTAGGTGTGAGCCCATCATGGTCGGGACCAGTAAAATTTCAAAACTTGTTTCTGTCAGCTAAACAATGGGCAAGAGCAGCTGAGGAAGACAGAATTAAATATTTTATGTATGTACATGCCCCAGATAATCTGAAAAAGAAAATTAAAGAATGTTTTGGGCTTGGTTATAATGAGTTCTTAAGACGGGCTGAATCAATATGCAACATTGAAGAACAGAAAGTTTGTGAACAAGCTAAAAATTTTACATATGAACCTAATGTTTTAAAATATAATAAGCGCTACACTACTAAACAAAGGTGGCAAGATAATATTCCACAAAGACAAAAATATTTTAGAAATTATGATCACAAACGTACCCAGGGGTATTCGGGAGAAGTTTATAACCAACGTGAAAATTATGACACAAACATTAATGCCAACACTATGCCATCAAACTTTCTTTGCAAAAATCACAGAAAATATGGTAATAACACTTATGAATGTGATGCACCCGATACTTGAAGAATGGCTGGCATCACAGTACAACGTCAAACAAAAAACGAGCTCCCATCTTCAAGACATTAAGAGGACATGAAGATGGGGACAGAAAACCTCTTACAATGCCTACTGAACCTACTTTTGTAGGTTCCACTAACAAACCATGGCGGTCTAATCAGCCATCACAGAGCTGTCAGCCAAACGATAAAGGTGAGATGCGTCATGATGTTAAGGCAAGTCAGAACTTCAACACCAATTGGTCATTTTCTATCACAAACACCCCGTCAATTGATCCTAAAACCTTACCACAGAGTCTACTATTTGTAAAGGACAATGTTACTAATGTACTTTTTTTGGTTGACTCTGGGTGCGAAATTTCAATATTGCCAAAGAATCTCACAAATGGTATTAACAACTATTTCAAACCATTCAGTAAATCCATAAAAGGAATTGGCAACAATGAAATCCACCCAATAGGAAGCGCTTGTGTTGAACTTCAAATAGGTAATTTAGATATTGTTAAACACAACTTCTGGGTTACACAAGAATCCCAGAGTTATGGAATATTAGGCATGGACATATTAATGGCCAACAAATTAACAATATGCCCATTTGCATTAAAGTTGTGGCACCAACAATCTAACCAAACAGCTAAATTGTTCAAGGCTGCAAACTTGTCTACACCAGTAGTTTTGTCAACAAATTCAGGAGAAGTTAAATACAGTAATAATACCACGTTAGAGGCAAAATGTGAAACACTACTGATGAACTACCCTGAGCTTACAAAAACTCCTGATTACACTGCTCCGAGAAAACACAACCACTTTCTAGAGATTATAGTTGACAACTATAAACCGCGAATGATTAAGGCGCGGAGATGTAATTTTACTTGTCAACAAAAAGTAGATAAAAACTATTCAGATCTAATTGCGAGAGGAGCAGTTGTAAAGGGAGATGCCAACATGTGTGCATCACCAATCACGGTAGTGCCCAAAAAAGATGGTGATTTGCGTATTTGTGTCGATTACACAGTTTTGAATGCCCACACACGTCCATTTTCATACCCGCTACCGCGCATAGATATGCTTTCGGAAAGAATTCCGGGAGGTACCTCTTTTTTCAGCACATTAGATCTTAAAGAGGCTTACTATAGTTTGCCTCTCCATCCAAACTCACAAAAATATGCTGCTATCATAACTAATTCCGGAGTATTTGTCCCTAAGGTGACTTCTTTTGGGTTGCGGAATGCGCCAACACGTTTCCAGAAGTTTATGGATAGTATCTTGTTTTCATGTAAGGCCTTCACGTTTGTATATTTAGATGATATTCTTGTGTTTTCAGATTCCGCGGACAGTCACATATCACATTTAAAACAGGTTTTGGAAACATTGTCAACAAACGGTTTATTTTTAAATAAAGCAAAATGTTCTTTTGCAAAGACTAAGGTAGACTTTTTAGGTCATACAGTAGGTGTTGACGGGGTTGATGTTATGGAATCTAAAGTCGAAGCGATAAAAAAACTACCATTACCAACAACACGAAAAGAATTAAAAAGGTTTATTGGTATGGTCAGTTATTATCATAAATTGATTCCAAATTTATCTGAAGTAATGGCACCACTTACAGAAATTTCAGGGGGACCTAAAAAGAGCAATAGGAAAATCATTAAACTTACAGACAGTCAAACCAAAGCTTATCATGACACAATAGCTATGTTAGTTGAATCAGCAACAATAAGCTACGAGGATCACACTAAACCTCTGATTCTATTCACTGACGCATCGGACAGTCATGTCGGTGCAGTGTTAGAACAAGAAGGTAAAAATGGGGAAATGCAACCTCTGGCCTTCTTTTCTAAAAAACTTCCCCCATCCAAGCAGGTACGTCACACTTTTTATAAGGAGCTTCGTGGAGTATACTTGGCTTTTAAGCACTTTCAAAGTAGAGTATTGGGGAGGTCTTTAATAATTAGAACTGACAGTAGATCAGTAGAAAGGGCCATTACAAATGAGGTGGCTAACCAATCTCCTGCGGAACAACGTTGGATATGTGCTATAAAAGAGTTTAATCCAACAGTAAAACATATTGACGGTATAAAAAACGTGGTGGCCGATAGCTTGAGTAGACCACCACAAAGCACGGCGATGTATGTGAAAGTATGCAAAGAGGATTCAGATTATGTGTACACGTCTGAGTCGAATAGAAGTGACAGTGAGTCAGATGATTACAGTATTATTGACGAAGACCCACTCATAAACTCAGATTGTTTTAGCTCGGAAGAAAAAAACACAGATACAGAGGCAATTAGTTCTAAAAAAATAGATAAGAAAGCAATTGCGACATTACAAGCTAAGGAATCAGGGTTAATGGATAATGTATGTAAAATGGATAAAAGAATTGAATATCTAGAACCAGAAAAATTAGCAGTGGTGATAGAGGAAGACAATAAACGAGTGATTCTTCCCGAAGCCTTGCGCCTAAGAGTATTCAACATGGCTCATGATAGATTGCACTTGGGCATAGAGAAAACAATCGAGGCCATTGCAAAAGACTACTACTGGCCCACTATGATCAAAGACATAACACACTGGGTCAAAAGTTGTGTAGTATGTCAAGCAACAAAGGTTGCCAGGTATAATCGGCCAAAAATTGGTTTCTTTCCGGACAATACTGAACGTTTTCAGTTTGTTCACATAGATCTTGTGGGTCCGTTAAATGAGATTTCTTGCAACAATAAATTTATTTTGACAGCTAAAGACCGAGCAACAGGATTCCTTGTGACTATGCCAATTCCAGATAAAAAAGCTGTGACTGTTAGGAATGCTTTTTTTCAATGCTGGGTAGGTCCGTTTGGGGTCCCACAAGTGGTCGTTTCCGATAATGGCCGAGAATTTGTAAATACTGTTTTGACTGAAGCCTTCAAACAGTTGGGCATAGACCATCGTTTAATTAGCCCGTACAGCCCCCAAACAAATGGTTTTATAGAGAGGCAACATAAAACTATCAATGCAGCACTTCGTGCTTTGTCCGATAAGACAAATTGGGCGCTACATTTGCCCCTAATAACTGCAGTTATTAATAATACCTTTGTGGAAGGGTCACTGTACACCCCATCTCAGTATGCCCTAGGGGCATCACTGAACCTTTCGGGTAGTGTAATGTTCAATGAAATTAAGGAAAATTCACTCATTACCACACCTAATTTGTTAGATACCGAAACTTTTTTAAATACAATGGCAAAAACTGGTAGACAGTTCAAACGTTATAAAAATAAGCCTTACTATGAACCAGGTATATTCGAGTGTGAATGGGTATGGCTCAGAAGACAAAACAAGCGGAAACTTAGTTCACTTTATCACGGCCTGTATAGAGTTCATTCTTGCTCAGAACAAAGCATGGTAATTCAGAAGAACTCGGGGTTAGTAAAAGTCTCTATAAGAAACGTGAAAGCTTACGTGCCCAGACACATAAAATCTTCTGCCACAGGTAATTACAATTTAAGGGAACGTAAAATTCCAATAAATTACGCCGAAACATCAAGCTCTTATGATTTATGATCTCTAAAATATCCTTAAACAATTTATAAAATTCTTTGTATTCTTGGATTAAGTTAGGCATGACAGTTGAGTGATGATTCTGTATGACTAAAATAAAAATTTTTTTTTTTTTTGTGAAAAAATTTTGATTCTAATACCAATTGATACTATATTGCCAAAGATTTTTTTTTGAGTTTAATATTTTGATTAAGAGTTGTTTATCTATTTATAGTAAAAATAATATTTGGAATTGTAACCGTAAATTTATTGATATTTCATTTTATTTATTGTGCAAATACTATTATGTTGATACCATTTTTTTTTTACCATGTTGTCTAAGATTTTTTTTACTGAGTTAGTTATTCTGATAAAATTTATGTTATTATATAAATTTTTTTTATTATGTGAAAACCAAATACTTAATTTTTCTCTCTCCTATTAATATTCTACTTAAGTTTGATTTTTAAATTAGTTCATGACTATTTTGAATTTATTTGTTCTTTACACTGTTCCTTTTATTTTGTTTTTTTGCTGTTTACCAATTAGATTTAGGTGAACATCACCTTAGAATTCTTCTAGCAGGAGGCAAGCAGAGGATAGAGTGATAATCCTCTTCAAAAAAAAAGGACTACAGAAGATAGTGTAATGAATACGTGCATTATTCATTATTCAAAGTTGAGCTCAGAGAATATTTTGAGTTTGACACGCTTCATTGCACTAGCCAATGAGAATCATCTGACGTGTTTCAAACTAATTCTGATGCAACTAAATATCAGAAAATGACAGTCAGTGTATTTGTAAGCAGTTGGTGAGTTGGTGTGCAGCTGGAAGCAACAAGATATTTGAACTGATTTGTGAATTTTGATTGTTAGTATTGTTTTAAAGTGAATATTTCAACTGGTGTTTTATTGTTTGAACATTTAAGCCAGGTTTATATTTTAATAGTTTGTTAAACCTTTTAAAGTTTATTCTTTACTAAAAGTTTTATTTAATTTTTAGTTTATTGTTTAAAGTCTTTTAAAGAAATTTAAATAGATTGTAGTTTCTAAAAAGTTTGTCATAGTAATTTATAGTTTTGTATATGCTATTATTTCTTGTTTTGTTTTATATAAAGAGTCATCACTTAAAACTGTCTGTTTGATTTATATAAAATAGCCTAGAGTAGCTTTAAGTGTTTTATATATTTTCCACTGATAATTACAAATTAGCACTTATAAATAAGTTATAGTACTATGTCCCACTTAGAGAATATTAATGATAAGTTGCCTGCAGCGGGTCCTGAAAATAAGCCTGTTAGAAGGTCACCCCGCTTGCAGGAAAAGTCTGAACAAAAAGGTCAGGTTGACTATCTGCCCACAGTAAGTCACCCTGACCAAACTGAGGCTTTAGATGTTGGGTCACTAACATCGGTAGCCCACATCGGAATTTAAATTGTCGGAATTCGAATTATCGTATTTGAATTATCCGAATTTGAATTGTCGGAATTATAATTGTCGGAATTTGAATTGTCATGTAACCCGCGATGATTACTACAACTGAAAGTTTTTTAAAATAATGAACAATAAGTTTTTGTAATATAACATCAAATACTAATCTACTTCTTTATTTTATCCATATATTTAAAATAGTTAGTCCAATGTTTTTTTAAGAAGTAGTTTGTCTCAATTGGGTCAAAATCATACTGATAATTACGCTGAATTCTCAAGATTTAAGCTCCTCTATATATTTTGCGTTAATTCTAAGTTTCTACGGCTTTTGTTTCTTATCATTGTGTTGAAAAATAAACTTATACAAAAAAATTAATGAACTTTTTAAAATCTACTAGCTATGTTTTTTATCATTCTAAAAAATTTAGAGTTTCTTCTTTAAATTCAGTTAATGTAACTAACTTAAATGTAAAATTTACTCGTCGCAATAACGCTTGTTAAATTACAAGGTAACCGATAATGTTTTTGTTAAAAACGAATCATTACTAACGTAACTGGAAATCCTTTCTTTCATTTTCTATTATAACTAAAACAAATACTTAAGCAGTATATTTTAAATATACTTTTTTTCATTAAGTCTCGAATTCTGCACAGGTGTTTTTTTTTTTAAATGCCATGTGTAAGGCAATTTTAAACTCAAATATGTAAAGTCACTTTTTTTGATTTATACGATTTTCAATCGAGTTGTTTACAAAACACTCTAGATAAGCTTTAGAAACTTTTATGTAGCTCTTTTTAAACCGGGAAAATACTAATTTTAAAAGTTTGAACTTAAAGTTTCTTCAACTTTTTTTTTTCTTATTCTAAACTAACCTTCTTGTTTACATTGCCTATTTTCTTACAATACCCGTAGAACACCAAAAAGCTAATTTTCTGAATTTATGCTGAAGTTAAGTTTGCTACTAAGTGAAAACGAAAATATAGTTTCTAGTAATTATACACAAGTTTTATATGAAATTTAACAGTATACAATTTTTCAATTTTTTAGTTGTAGTCCTATTAAAAAGTATTGACATTTATACATAAACAAAAAAAAATAAACTGTTTAAAATTTAGTTTATCAAATTAACTTCAATTTTTAAAACAACTGGAATAAAAAAAACTTGTATATTAACACGGAAAAACAAAAACTTAAAGTATCATATATCAAACTTGCATCAGTAAAAAAGTAAAATAAAAACCTAATGTTTTTTTATTTTTATGTTTAAGTAGAATGAATATAATATTTCAAATGTAATGTACAAACTTATTCAACACAGAGTACCTTTTTTTTATGATTGTCTTTAAAATTGATCTGAAAAATTAAATGATAACATTCTTTAGAATCCCTTTACAAATTTTCAGTAGTCAAAGAACGGTTTTATAAAAAAATTAACAACTATTTTTTAATCACTTTGAGAAAAGTAGAACAATTTTAAAGTTTAAATATTATATTTAAAAATTGTAAAATTAATAAAAAAAAATATTTTTGATTGCACAACATTAAAACTTTGACAAGATAGATCATATTTAGCTTCTTTTATCACGGTTATATTTCATTCTAAACATTATTAACTTATCTATATCGTTTGATAACAAAAAAAAATGTACTGTTCAAACTTTATTTCATGAGTCTCAAAGACGCAAATAATTTTCACTAACCGACCTTGACAAACTCAAACATAATCAGTTTGTTTAAGCTAAAAACTAGAAGAAGGACTATGAAAAAACAGAAGAATTTTGTTTTTATTTGTTCCTAAAAACTTGATTTGATGTAACGTATATAAATTATATATATCTACAAAACATTATTTTTCCTCCTAAGCATTTAACACGTATATTGTATTTTAAATTTTATGGCGTATGTATTATATGTAAAAAAATTGTTATTAAAATTAACAAAATTACACTGTAGTTGCGCAATATGTTTTTTTTATTTATCTTAAATCAGTTTAAGTAAGTCCTGTAAAATAAGTAAACAACTTGATTTTTGAATAAAATATTTAAAACCTACCGAAATTTGTAGTAAAGTGTTTACCTTTACTGTACTTTTTTTTTATTTTCAAACAATTTATAAATATAGTACTGATATTTTTTTATTTTTTTTACGACTAAATTTTAACCACAATAGTTTAAATGGCTTCGCTGGATGTTCAAAATAATTGTTCAAATTAAATTGTAAATACTTTTTATATATTTATGATGCTTAGTGCATATGTTTTTAACGTTAGTCAATACTCAGGATGTGTATGATAAGTAATACGGTGAAATTCCAAGGAACCACGCGCTTTATCTGAAACGCTAAAGATAATTATTTCCTTTTGGTGATAAATACTAGTTCATGTAAACGTTACCACTTAGAATATTTATAAATTGCTTATTTCACACAATTTAGTTAATTTTGAACAGTGTCGAACACATAACTTTTTTGTTATAAAGTTCAATTGATGCTTTTTGTTATGTATCATATTTTGAATTTATACGGCTGTAAACAACAGTTTTTTTACTAAATCAGGATTTCATAAATAACTTTGAGCATTATAACTATCTATTATTTATTGTTAATTTAACATGTTATAAAATGAGTCAAAACTTTTAGCTTTGAAGTTTGTTTTCTATTTGCTTTAGGTTAAATTAGACATTACTTGTAGAAGTAACAGGTGTAAAATAGATAAATTAAAAAAGGATAAGGGCGTTTCTTAACTTTGTACAGTTGTTTAAAATTAGTGTCTTAAAAATTTTATGTGTTTTATATTTTCTCGATGAATTTTAGTTATCTTTAAGTTAAACATTGTCAGAATGGTATAAATTTTAAATTTAGGGTGTCGCATAACCTTGGTTTCGTTAATTATATAAACTAAAAACGGTTTTGTATTTACAAATCCTCATTTGTAACAAACTTAAGCAAACAGTTTCTTAATAGTAAACTAAGTAGCATTTGTTACAGTTCCTATAAAAGTAAATTGTGAAATTTTAGCGAAAAGATACCGAAAGTTTTTAATATTTTATCAAATCAATAATCATAAATTTTAGATTATTCTTTACCAAGCATCTATAGTGAATATGTAGTAGTATACTGAGATACCACTAACGCGAACGTTGTTGACAGTTTGATTTCGATACATTAGCTAACATACGAAGGATACTTATGTTTGAGTCTAACTAACTAGATATTTAGAACTAATTTTAGTATTAAAGTTTTTGTGTAGGTTCATATTTGCAGTAGTATTGAAGAAATAATTTACGACTTTTAACGATTAATATTTACGACGTTAAAACTAAAATAATAAGTAATTGCTTTTATTTAAACTGTAAGTAGCCATTAATAGCTTTATTACTAAGATTTCGTTAATTTAAATATTTTTTTTTAATTACAACTTAGTAGGAACTAGATTAGGATCCAATTATTTAAGAATTTTGATTAATGTGAAATGTTTTTTTTTACATTTTATGTTTTATGATTAGAATTAAAACTAAAACATATAGTAAAAAACTTTTCTATAAGAAGTATCAGATTTACCAGATAAGGTTTTTTCGAGCTGAATATACTAAAGATAATTTTCTGCGAATAAAGCATTACTTTTCTTCAATAAAATGAAAACATGACTTTTTTAATTGTTACAAACTTAAACTTAAAGGCTTAAAACTTATGTAGAAGTGTTTAGAATTGTGTTAAGTACGACCCCCTTCGTTCAACTTAAAAGTAACAATACACAGCTAAATTTAAAAAAATGTTTTGTACTCACAAGCTTACAGCTAGGAAGCTAATTTTTTATGTATTATTTAATTGAGTGATTTACCTTGTACAAAAAATGGGCTGAGCAAACTTTTAAGATCAGATCAACAGATGCACCTTAATATACTTCATGAAAAATAAAAGAGGAAATTATATAAAATTATTAACTAATAGTATAATAAAGCAAATTTTTTAA